>NW_024097330.1:0-600000 GCF_016545835.1 Crotalus tigris | reverse complement strand
CGTTTAAGCACCTATAATCCACACAGAGATGAAGAGATTTATCCTTCTTCTCTCTGAATAGAACAGGAGCTGTCACCTGAGGTCTGACCGCTTGGATGAACCCCTGGGCTAAATTCTTGCCAATGAACTTGCGTAGCTCATCTAATTCTCTAGGGGTCATCGAATAGAGTTTCAGTTTAGGTTACTTAGCCCCCGGGATTATCTCAATGGCACAGTCCATTGGTTGGTGAGAAGAAAGCTCATCCGACCTCTTTTCGCTGAAAATCTCAGCTAAATCGTGGTACTTTCTTGGAATACTCTGAAGCCCTTGGTCACTCAGTGCAGATGCTGATTCTTGCTTTGGACCCTCCATTCTATTATCAAGCAACCCCTGAGGAGGAGCTTTCTTCTTTGGGAACTTTAGTCGCCCCTCTCTCCAGTCGATTAGGGGTTCCATTTCTTTAACCAGGATAGCCCAAGGACAAGGCCATTCTATGCCAGGAGCCACAATGAAGGCCAAAGTCTCTGAATGGCATCCCATGGGGTTTGGTGACAAAGCTTGCCAGGATATTCCCTTCCATAGACCCATTGAGCTGACAAAAGGCAATGGGGTTTTTGAGTTTCCTTAGGGGAACCTCCATTTTCCCAACTAGGCTGGGGATGATTAAGCACTGGGTACACCTGAGTCCAAAAATGCAGTTAGGTTTATTATCCTGCCCATGTCTGAGATCAACAGTTCTATGGGCATAGTTAATGGGGTCGATCGGCCCACTTACCAATGAGTCATCATCATAATTGGTCTCCGACGTCCCTGACTCATTGTCCGTTGGGGTCAGAACTTTATCCTCTGCTTTTGGGGCTCAGTGGAGCTCCACAACCTTGGTCAATTTCGAGTGTTGGGTAGATTTGTTTGACTTCCCCCCAGAGGGGCGATCCGGTTTCCTAGCCGGAGTCTTGCTGCAGCACTCCACGTTGCGTGAAAAGATAATAAGAACTTTCATCCTATTCAACATAAGCTTTATGTTTTAGGTACAGCTGTTTAGAATTTGTTTGCAAGCAGACACAATGCTTTAATTTTTAACTGGCCCATTAACTAATGCACTGAAGTCTAATATGAACCTGACAGTCTATCGTCTCTGAAGAAAATGCTGTTGTTGAAACAGTGCTCTGAAGGAGAAAAAAGGCATGTTTTCCCTCTTTGTGTCTGTTTGTGTGTGTGAAAAGAAAGATTATTAAAAATATAGTTTGAATTAAACATTTTTAATTATCATTCATGGGAATTGTCATTTCCAATAAATGTCACAACTATTATGCAATGCTAGTATCAGTATGTATGCATTTGTTTCTTCAATAGAAATTCATATGTGAAAGCAAAAAATATTGATTGACATAATGCATTTCAAAAATTTATCAATCTGTCTAATCAGGATGTGTGTTTCAACTTTTAGTTTGAAAATTATTTAGATTACATCATTGGATGTTACATAACTTGTTTTGATACTATTGAAATCTAAATGTAGATGTACTGGCAGGAGCCTGATGGTACAGTGGTTAGAGTAGAACAGTATTGCAGGCAAACTCTGCCCACAGCCTGGAGTTCATTCCTGATGGGGCTCAAGGTTGATTCAGCCTTCCACCCTCCTGAGATCAGTGAAATGAAGACCCAGATTGTTGGGGACAATATGCTGATGTTGTAAACTGCCCAGAAAGTACTATAATAATAAAGTTGGAAGGGACCTGGGGGGCCTTTTAGTCCAACTCCCTGCTCAGGCAGGAAACCCTATACCATTTCAGACAAATGGCTGTCCAGTCTCTTCTTAAAAACTTCCAGTGTTGGAGCATTCACTGCTCTGGTTGTTCTACTGGTTAATTGTTCTAACTGTCAGGAAGTTTCTCCTTAGTTCTAGGTTGCTTCTCTCCTTGATTAGTTTCCATCCATTGCTTCTTGTCCTGCCTTCAGGTGCCTTGGAAAATAGCTTGACTCCCTCTTCTTTGTGGCAGCCCCTGAGATATTGGAACACTGCTATCATGTCCCCCCTCGTCTTTCCCTTCATTAAACTAGACATACCCAATTCCAGCAGCCTTTCCTTATATGCTTTAGCCTCCAGTCCCCTAATCATATTTGTTGCTCTTCTCTGTACTCTTTCTAGAGTCTCAACATCTTTTTACATGACCAAAACTGGATGCAGTATTCCAAGTGTGGCCTTACCAAGGCATTATAAAGTGGTATTAATACTTCACGTGATCTTGATTTTATCCTTCTGTTAATGCAGCCCAGCACTGTTGGCCTTTTTGCCAGGTGCAGCACACTGCTGGCTCATATTTAAGTGATTGTCCACTAGGACTCCGAGGTCCCTCTCACAGTTACTATTATTGAGCAAGGTACCCCCTATACTATACCTGTACATTTGGTTTTTCTTACCTAAATGTAGAACCTTACTTTTTTCACCATTGAATTGCATTTTGTTAGATAGCGCCCAGTGTTCAAGTCTGTCCAGATCCTCCTGTATCCTAAGCCTGTCTTCTGGAGTATTGGCTATTCCTGCCAGCTTGGTATCATCTGCAAATTTGATGATTTCCCCATCTATCGCCTCGTCCAAATCGTTGATGAAGATGTTGAAGAGCACTGGGCCCAAAACAGAGCCCTGGGGCACCCCACTACACACTTCGCTCCATGTAGATCTGGCTCCATTGAGGACCACACGCTGAGTACGGCCAGTCAGCCAGCTACAGATCCATCTGGTGGTGATGCTGTCTTACCCACATTTTTCTATCTTATCAAGTAGTAGGTTGTGATCTACTTTATCAAATGCCTTACTGAAGTCCAAGTAAATTATATCCACAGCATTCCTCTGATCCACTGATTTTGTCACTTGGTCAAAGAATGTGATAAGATTTGTCTGGCATGATCTGTTTTTGACAAACCCATGTTGGCTTTTAGTAATGACTTTGTTTGCTCTAGGTGTTCACTGATTAATTGATTGATTATCTTTTCCAAAATTTTCCCAGGTATTGAGGTCAGGCTGATAGGTGTGTAATTTTCTGGGTCCATTTTTTTTCCTTTTTTGAAGATGGGAACTACATCAGCTCTTTTCCAGTCCTCTGGTAGTTCCCCAGTGTTCCAGGATCTTTGAAAAATATAGTTCAATGTTTCTGAGATCACATCGGTCAGTTCCTTGAGAACCCTGGGGTGTAATCCATCTGGTCCTGGTGATTTGAACTCGTCTAGACTGGACAGGTGCTCACTTACCATTTTCTTGCCTATCTTAACTTGCATTTCTATACTGTTTTTTATGGCATTATTTTTGGTAGGTTGGTCTGTTTTTTCCCTTTGTGTAAAGAAAGCAGTTAAATAGTTCTGCTTTCTCCCTGTTGCTTGTCACCTTCTTGCCACTTTCCCCCACTAATGGACCAATCATTTCCTTCACTTTTTTCTTGTTTTTTTACATGTTGAAAGAAGCTTTTTTTGTTATTTTTTACTTTGGTCGCAAGCCTTAGTATATTTTGAGCCTTAGCTTTCCTCACTTCATATTTGCAGGCTCGGGCTATTTGCTGATATTCTGACTTAGTTATGTGCCCCTCTTTCCACTTTCTATACTTGTCCTTTTTATCTTTCAATTTATCAGAGAGTTCTTTATGCAGCCATGCTGGTTTTTTTTGAGAGCTGTTATTTTTCCTCTTTGTTGGTATTGTGCTGGACTGGGCTTTTATTATCTCACTTTTCAAAATTTCCCAAGCTTCTTGAGTTGTTTTCCCCTGGAGGATTCTCATCCATGGAATCCTTCCTAAGCCCTCTCTAAGTTTATTGAAATTAGCTCTCTTTAAGTCCAAGACTCTAGTTTGACTGTGTTCTATTGCTTGTGCTTCCATAATGTTGAATTCCAATATTGCATGATCACTTCCTCTCAAGGTTCCTGTGGCTTCAACACCTTCTATCATTTCATCTCTGTTAGGCAGAATTAGATCCAAAATGGCTAATCCCATAGTTTCCTTCTCTACTTTTTGGGAGACAAAATTGTCTGCTAGGTTTGCAAGGAATCTGTTTGACCTTCTACTTGGTGGAGAGTTTGTCTCCCAGTTGATGTCAGGGTAGTTAAAGTCCCCCATTACTATTGTGATGTGCTTCCTACATACCTTAGTTAGCTGACTAGCAAAAAGTTCATCTATTTCCTCTGTTCAGTTGGGTGGTCTGTAGTATACACCTATGGCAATGTCATTTGCCCCCCCTTTTATATTGACCCAAATGCATTCAAGACAGTTTTCATCATTGTTGTGCACCCTGTTTGCTGCTCATACTCTGTGCATTGGTGTATAGACATTTGAGTCCTTTATGACTGATCCTGTTTTTACTTTCTACGTAACCTGTGTGGTGCCTGAGTTCCCCTATTGTCTTACTACCTATTTGGTTAGTGCATTTTGTGTGACACTCACTATTAGAAGCTTGATTTTGCTTGACAGCAAGGTTGATATTCTTGTCCACACACACATCTATGTTACATGCACTGATAGCCCTATAATTTTTAGATTGCCGGGGACAGGAATATTCTGTATCAATTAACTCACTGTCCCCGCTGTTTAGCTTAAATATTCCTCCAGAATATCTGCAAATTTATAGTCGAGTAACTCAGTCCCTTTCTTTGATGGATGCAAAACATCTCTTTTGTACATTTTTTCATTGGACCAGCTACAGACATTGTGACTAATATATCCAAACCCTTCCCCTTTACACCACTCCTTTAGCCACATACTGAATTGTGCTATACGCTGGCCTTTTCCATTTTGCTCCTTATATACTGGTAAAACTTCTGAAAAAGTAAGCGTACAGCCTTTTCTGCTAAGTTCCTGCCCCAAGCTCTGGAAATCGTTCTGCACAGAGAGTACATCTTTTTGGGACAGATCGTTAGTGCCAAGATGTACAATAGCCTCCACATCACAGTCCTTGCTGGCATTCTTTTTTTTTTTTATTAAAAAGTTCTACAAAAAATTACAAAATATACCCCAAAACCCACCCACCCTCCCCCTCCTCCCCTCCCCCACTTCCCAGAGCTGAATACAGGGTAACAAATATAATAATCATAATCTAACTAACATTAACCAACTATATAGATAAACAAATATAATGTGCTTTAACTCCCCTTTAACACAGAATAAACAATTTGCAAATAAACTTGATCATATAAACAAATTAAAATCCTAGTTCATAAACAATACAATATAATAAAAATTTCACTATAATAAACTATTATTAATAATAATAACAATAATAATATTCTAAAATTTATTCATAAAGTAAATGGAACTTTTTAGTCCCATATTTATTCTGAATATAATCTATCCATCTTCTCCAAACCGAAATATATCTCTCTTGTGAATGATCCTTCAAATAAGCCGAAATTTTTGACATTTCTGCTAAATTCGAGACCTTAAGGGTCCATTCTTCTATAGTCGGCAAGGAATCTTTCTTCCAATATTGCCCTACCAACAACCTTGCTGCTGTTATTAAATTCAACATGAAATTAATTTCTTTAACATCAAAATCTACAATAATACCCAACAAAAATAATTGAGGAGTAAACTTTATCTTTCTTTTTAAAGTATTTTGAATGTTCCACCAAATTTTAATCCAAAAAGCTTTTATATTTCTACAAGTCCACCAAATATGAAAGTAAGTTGCGTCCAAACTACCACATCTCCAGCATTTGGTCTGCAAATTAGGATACATACAGGACAACTTTTGGTGGTCCAAATGCCACCTATAAAATATTTTATAAAAATTTTCTCTCAAATTTTGAGCTTGAGTAAATTTTGCATTTCTAACCCAAATTGTCTCCCATGTGTCCAATAGAATCGGCTCTTGAATATTTTGTGCCCATTTTACCATACAATCTTTAATTAACTCCGTTTCAGAATCCAATTCTATTAAAACATTATAAATTCTATTTATATGGGCTTGAGATTGATCTTTAATCTGTTTTACCAAATTCACGTCATCTAAAGTAATACCAGCCTTTTGATCTAGACTCCACCAAACTAGCAATTGATTATACTGAAACCAAGAGTAAACAATATTTTCTTGCTTCAACTCAGCTAAGGATTTTAATTGCCAATCCTTCCCTACCAGATTGAGTAATTCCTTATAAGGAATCCAATCTAGATTCACACCCCTAGATACCCCTTCTATCACATGTCCAGGAATCCCCCAAATTGGAATTTTATAATTTAACCTATAATAATACTTCTTCCAGACACGTAATAAAGCATTTCTCAAAATACGAGATTTAAAAACCTGATCTACTTTTTTATTATAAATTAAATATGCATGCCATCCATATAATAAATCCCATCCCTCAAGAAAAAGAATATTCTTATTTGTTAAATTAAGTCAATCACTAACCAATGTTAAGGTCACTGCATCATAATACAATTTTAGATTAGGCGCCTTAAGTCCTCCTCTTTCCCGTGCATTTTGTATAATCTTAAACTTAACTCGTGGTTTTTTCCCTGCCCAAATAAATTTGTTAATACCCTTCTGCCATTCATCTAAATTAGCATCTTTTTTAAAAATAGGTATCATTTGAAACAAAAAAGAAATTTTGGTAGAACATTCATTTTAATCACTGAAATTCTCCCCCACAAAGATAATTGTAACTTTTTCCAGTCATTTAAGTCCTTTTGCACTTTTGCCCATAATGTCTCATAATTATTCTTATACAATTTTACCTTAGAAGCTGTAATATATACTCCCAAATATTTAACTTTTTTGACTATTTCAAAACCTGTTAACTTAGTTAGCATTTCCTTTTCCTTCATAGTCATATTTTTCGTTATTATTTTAGTCTTATTATTATTTACCTTAAAACCAGAAACTTTCCCATATTGAGTTATAATTTCTACTAAATCCATAACCGAGTGAGTCGGTTGAGATAAGGTCACAACCAGATCATCAGCAAAAGCTCTCAATCTATAATCATTTTTATTTATTTTTATTCCCTTTATTATAGTTGATTCACGAATTTTAATTAATAAAATTTCCATTGTTAAAACAAATAACAATGGAGATAATGAACACCCCTGTCTTGTACTCTTTTCAATTTTAAATACCTCTGTTAATCCCCCATTAACTATAACTTGAGCCAATTGCTGTTGATATATAGCCTTAAGAGCATATAAAAATTTATCCCCAAAGTTCATTTTCTTTACAACTCTCAATAAAAATTGCCAATTTAACTGATCGAAGGCTTTTTCAGTATCTAAGAATATCAAAGCTGCAGGGATTTGATTATTCTTATCCAAATACTCAATTAAATTAACAATTTGTCTTACATTATATTTCATATATCTTCCAGTTATAAATCCAGATTGATCACTAAGAATCACTTGTTTCAAAACAAGCATTAATCTATTTGCCAATATCTTCGAAAAAATCTTATAATCTGTATTCAAAAGAGGTGTAGGTCTATAATTCTTGGGCTGGGTAAGATCTTGATCCTCCTTTGGAATCAACAATAAAAAAGCCCTTCTCCAAGATGGAGGTACTTCTGCTCCCGACAAAATACTATTAAAAAGTTCCTTTAATGGTTCTATCATTTCTTCAGTTAACATTTTATAATAAATTGCTGTTAGTCCATCTGTACCAAGAGCTTTACCAACCTTCAATTGTTTGATTGCTAAAATAATTTCCTCAGAAGTAATTAAGCCATTCATCTCAGCTCGTTGGTCATTTGAAAGTATAGGAAAGTTTGCTGTTTGTATTTATCTATGTCTAAAACTTGTATATTTTCACTAGCATATAACTTTGTATAAAAATCTAAAAAACTCCTTTTAATCAAATTTTGTTGATAAACTTCTTTACCTTTATAATCTATTTTCTGTATAACCCTTGACTTCTGTTTCTTCCGTAATTGGTAAGCCAGCCACCTACCAGGCCTATTTGCATTGCAAAATGTATTATGTTTCATATAACTTAAATTAAGTGCAGTCTGATCTGCCATTAACATATTAAATTGCTCCTTAAGCATAGTTATAGAAACCTTTAAACTATTATCCAATGGATTCAAAATAAAAGCCTTCTCTTTCTCTTTAATCTCTTCTTCCAACTCTTCACATTTTTTCACCTGCTTGCGCCTATATGCATTATTCAAATGGATCAAGACCCTTCTCATGTACGCTTTACTAGCATCCCAGACCATAGCCATTGAAGTACCCTTATACATATTCAAAACAAAAAATTCCTTCAAATATTCTCTACATTTCTGCGAAATCCCCTCATATCTAAATAAGTTCTCATTCAACCTCCAAGGTCTTCTATTCCCCTCTTCAGCACATAAATCCAACCATACAGGACTGTGATCCAACAATGTCCTAGGAAAAATCTTAGCATTCTTAACCCTAGAAAAAAGATCAGTGGTAATTAAAAAAAATCAATTCTAAAAAACGATTGATGCCTGTCCGAGAAAAAAGTGTAGTCCCTGTCTTCCATATTCCGTTCTCTCCAAATATCTCTGAGTTCCAAGTCTTCCTTCAAATAAAAAAAAAACTTTAGGTAATTTAGCATGATTAGAAGATTTAGAAAATCCTTTCTTGTCTTTGCATGCATCTATAATTCCATTCCAGTCACCCATGATAATAACAGATTTATAATCCAATTGAATTAATTTCTGATATAGCAACTTATAAAACTGTTTTTGTTGTTGATTGGGGGCGTATAGTCCAATGATAAGAGATCTTTTACCATATAATACTAAGTCAATAATCACATATCTTCCTTGAGGATCTGAGTTAATCAAATACTTTTGATCCTTTGAAGTAATGTGAGTCTCTTGCAAACATACAACATCATTCTTATGTTGTTTCAAATAGTGAAATACTTTCTTTTCTGTGACGAATTCAAACCATTAACGTTCCATGTCAGAAACTTTGCCATCTTTGACGGCCTGAAGCCTCCGGAACACAACCTGAAAGTCGGCTGTCGACGATCTCTTCAGTCTTGTTCCTCCCACGGGCTCTGAAGTAATCAAATCTTGTGTTGTAGATCCAGCATCCACTTTTTGCTGTTCCTTTTCTTTATGTCTCTGAGCTGCACGAGTCATTCTTTGTTCCTTTGGAACATCTGTTATCTCCAAACACTGCTGCGTAAGATCAACCTGTAAATCTCTTTCAACTAATACCATTGCACCTTCAGCCAACTGCTCTCCCCGCTTTTCTTCATTTCTTTTAAGTTGTGGAAATGGAGGTGAGCCTGCCTTCAGGACAGAAGTATAAAAATCTCTCACTTTTAAAATTGTGTTAAGTCTATAACGTGTTCCAACATAATTCACCACTATTCCAACAGGTATCTTCCATCTGAACTGAATCTGTCATTCTCCAGCATGATTAAGAAGAATCCACCAATGGGTTATCTTAGTCCTACTGCCCAATCAGACCAAGTTGTCAAGTTGTCACGCCTCCTCATTATCTGGGGACCTCCCAGTTTTCTTCTTGGTCTTCGCCCATTACAGACGTGATTTCTTGACTCTCTCTACGTTGGAGCAGATCTGATAGAAAATTTACTCATTGGTGGATTCTTTAAAAGAGTTTAGCAGCTTAGTTGAGAGTTTATTTCCCCCTCTGTAAGGATTTGCTGCATTCCCCTCCTCAGGGTTAGGTTAAAACTTTCTAAGGAAAGGGGGGGTGGGTTTTTCACTTCCCCAGATTCAGTATCCTGCTGAATCAGCAAACAAACCTCACCCTACACAGTGGGGGGAGGAGGTTTAATTTATACGTATTTCAAAGGGTTGTTAAAAAAAAAAAAGATCTCAGTTTCACGTGCTTGGTTCCTTTCCTTGCTGCTTTCAGTTTTGCAGCCTCGTGGCTTCTCCCTAGCCGGGCTCGGCTAGGGACTCTTAGCAGCAACCATTTGAATTTCAAAAGGCCTAATCTCACTTCTAAACACCTTTTTTACTGCTGCAACAAAGGAAAGCCCAACAGTGGCCTTACAATCATCTAAAGGCACTGTGGGAGCATTAGGAGCCTCGTGGGGCAGCAGTAAAGCTTTTTGCACCTAACGGCTGTTAGGCACAAACCCCTGTTTCTCGGGCCAAAGCAGATTCCAATTAGCCTCGTTTGTGGCAGTCACTGGCCCCTTGCAGTGCAGCATTAATCCCTCACACACACCCCTTCTTTACCCCCCTCCCTCCTGGTATTCCCTCCAAGGGAACATTCACAGAGCCTGCCATTTGGAGGCTCATTCCCCCTGGCAGTCGCCATTTTGAATTAAAAATAATAATAATAAAATAAATAAATAAATAAATAAATAAATAAAATAATAAATAAATAAAACTAAATTGAATGCAATAACGGGGGTGAACTACAAATGTTAATTGTATTAAACTAGATTGATTAACAAAATTGCTGGCTCCTTCATCTGAGTCTCAGTTTCAGCCATCTCCTGATCCATGCACCTGTGAGCAAGAGTGTGGTACCAACAGCACCTCTGGTTCTTCAGCCTGGTCGCCATATTGCCTGTCTGCCCTTCTGCATCTGGTGGCTGTTCCAGCATCCTGACCATCGCCACTACTGTGGGACACGTGTGATTCTTCTCCACCCAATCCACGTAGGTCAGTCCCCCGCGGGGGCCTCTGATGTCCCTTGCAGAACGAATCAGGCCAAAGGGAACCTTGGGTTGATTTCGATGGAAATGGCAGACCCTTCTGAGCCACGTTCCTTGGACATGGACGTCATTCCCACCTCAACTGAGCCGACACCCAAGCCTCCATCAGGTAAGGCGAGATCCAAGTCTAAGCACGGCAGGAAAGCTGGCACGGTGAGCGACAAACTGGCTGAACGCACCCACAGAGCTCTGGAGAAGCAATTCTCCCAGGCCCAACGCTCGTCTGCTGAAGGAGGTCTCACATTGCCAACCTCCATACCACCGGACAGGGGAGAGCCTCAACCATCCACATCCAGAGTATGGTCGCCGGAGACGGGGTATCAACAGGTCCCAACTCGGACTCTTGGTCAGGTAGGCCCACCCGTGTTTGGGGAGAACTTTGCCTTGCCAGGTTCATCTGCAGCACCCACTGCTGCCAGCACACCACCTGCTGCGGGGTTAAGGCTTCCGCTAGAGCAGTCCGTCTCCGACCAGCTCCAAAATGTGGATATCACAGGCAGTGTGCCAAGCTATGGCATCAGTGAGTCATCAACAAGCCCCCTCCGTTCCAGGACCATCCTCTTCTTCGGCATCAACAACTGCTGTGAGGCCTCCACTGGATCAGTCAGGTATGGTCTCTCCCTCCCAATCCCCTGATTCGGACCCGGATGTTTCAGATTACGGGGGAGGCAAGGATGGTTGGTCGGATTGCGAGGAACCATCTTACGAATCCCAACCCATGGCGGAGCTTTTTAATGCTTCGCTATTTCCGGCTTTGTTACGCAGAGTGTGCGAGGCAAGTAAGCTTTCCCCTCAGTCGGTACCAACCCCTCAGCCTTCCTCCAATCAGGAAACCAATCCTTTGTTTGCTGTGCCTGTAGACACGCACCTCCATATCCCTTGTCCACAGCTGTTCTTCCAAAATGTGCAGGATCAGTGGGAATCACCAGCAGCCCAGCCATCTCAAAGCGCGTCTGAGCGCAAAATGGTAGACATGCCTAAGGCATTCGGAGACCTACTAGAGGTCCCAAAAGTGGATGAATCGCTGGCACCGCTTTTCTCCACTGCCAGCCTTCCAGCTGATGTATCCGATGCCCTTAAGGCAGAGGATAAAAAATCTGAAATGGCCTTACGCAAAGCGCACTTGGCATCTGCCTGGGCTGTGAAGGCAGCGACGGCCACTTCCTTCTTTGCAAGAATCTCTATCACCTGGCTGCGTCAGCTGCAGGATAGAATCCCACTTGAGGAAACTAGAATGCATCAGGATCTAACAAAAATACTTGCCACATCCGAATATATGGCCGATGCCTCTCTGTATTCAGCCAAACATTCAGCCCGGGCTATGGCTTCCAACGTGGTAGCTAGGAGACTCCTGTGGCTAAAAAATTGGAGGGCCGAAAGTAAGCATAAGTGGCGCGCAGCCACAGCCCCTTTCAAAAGTGGCAAATTATTTGGGGATGCACTAACACCGTACTTAGTTGAAAATAAACAGAAGCAAAAGGTGATCTCCCACGTGGCAAAGAGGTCCACAAGACGGTTCACCCCTTACAGTCGCCGGCAGCCCTTTCGGGCAGGGACAGCAACAGAGTCGGCACAACCGTACCGACCGATCGCTCCCAAACAGGAGCGTTCACTGGACAGGACAGGTTATAGAGACAGGTCCAGGTACCAGCCACAACCCAAAAATTCCTTTCGTGGCCGAGGGGGTCGGTCCTTCCGCCGAGGCAAATGACTCCGAGGGAAATCCCCCCATTGGCGGCAGGCTCACTCACTTTACTCGCCAGTGGGAAAACACGACCACAGACTCCTGGGTGTTGCGTACCATAAGGGAAGGCCTGTCCCTGGAGTTCAAATCCATTCCTTTCAATCACTTTGTGTCTTGCCCAGCCATGAGAAACCCAGTAAAGAGGGGACTCATGGAGGACGCTATACAGCATCTTCTAGCCATCAAGGCGATAGGGGAGGTTCCCCCAAGCCAAGCAGGGCAGGGATATTACTCAATCCTGTTTGTAGTCCCAAAGTCTTCAGGGGGATGGAGGGCAATCCTCGATCTCAAGGGATTGAATCTTCACCTTCATTACAAACGGTTCAAAATGCAAACATTGCACTCCATCCTAACCAGTATCAGGCGGGGAGATTTATTAACATCCATAGATCTGAAGGAGGCATATCTCCACATCCCTATTCTCCCAGCTCATCGCAGGTACTTAAGATTCTGCTATCTCAACCGCCATTTTCAGTATAGAGCCCTTCCTTTCGGCCTCTCTTCAGCCCCCAGGGTCTTCACCAAAATCCTGGCAGTGTTGGCGGCTCACTTGCGGCTGGTCCCAGTCAGGGTCCAGTGCTACCTGGACGATATCCTGATCCAGTCCCCGTCAGTCTCAGCCGCCCATTCGGATTTGACCCTCACTATACAGACTCTTCAGGCCCAGGGCTTCCTGATCAACTTCAAAAAGAGCCAGATGAATCCATCTACCCGTTTGCTTCACCTGGGAGCAGTAATAGACACGGAATCATGTCATGTGTACCTGTCAGAGGAGAGACGCAGGAGCATCAGGGACTTGGCTTGCAAGGTACGCAGGGACAGAACCGTAGCATTAGCCACGCTTTCTCAGCTCCTGGGCAAACAGATCTCATGTATAGCAATCGTGCCGTGGGCTCGGCTACATACCCGGGAGCTTCAGTGGTTTCTTCTCCCATACCAAAGACAGCATACCAGTACGTCCAACAGACGGGTTCGGGTTCCCCGTCAAGTATGGGTTTCCCTTGGCTGGTGGACTTCATCGGCCGTCAGCAAAGGGACCCTGTTCAAAGAACCCAACTACCTTCAGGTGACCACGGACACCAGTCTCTTCGGCTGGGGGGCTCACCTCCAATCCCGGATAGCTCAGGGTCGGTGGTCGCAAGCAGATCTCAAACACAACATAAATTGGTTGGAGCTCAGAGCGATTTATCTAGCTCTTCAAAAATTCCACACAGAAGTCAGGGGCCAGCATGTACTGATTCAAACAGACAACGTGGCTGCAAAGGCCCACGTGAACCGGCAGGGGGGCACACGGTCGAAATCACTCATGACAGAAGCCCGAGCATTGGGCACCTGGGCAGAGAAACACCTGCTCTCCATCAGAGCCGAACACATTTCAGGGGAGGCAAATCAACAGGCAGATTTCCTCAGCAGGTCGACAATAGATCATTCGGAGTGGATGCTTCATCCAGATATCTTCAGGGAGATATCAGCCAAATTCGGCAGTCCGATCATGGACCTGTTTGCCACCCCGGAGAACGCTCAGCTTCCCAGATTCCTTTCCCGGTTCCCTTCTCGGGGAGCAGAGGGAACGGATGCGCTTCGCAGCAGATGGCCACAAGGCCTATTGTATGCCTTCCCCCCATTGCCTCTACTTCCTGCAGCGATCAGGAAGTTCCTGGAGGAACAAGCGGAGGTGATCTTCATCGCCCCTTACTGGCCCAGGAGACCATGGTTCGCGGATCTGGTGAGTCTTTCATTTTCAGCTCCATGGAGGATTCCCGACAGCCAAATAAGGCTGATACAGGGAGATCTACAACATCCAGATTCACAATGGCTTCAACTGACCGCCTGGCACGTGAACGCCGCGCCCTAACCAGGGAATCTTACTCAGCGGAGGTGATTGCTATGATACAGGCGGCCAGGAGACCGGCAACGAACCGGCTTTATGACCATACGTGGAAGCATTTCGGTCAATGGTGTGATAAGGAACACGTAAGTCTATCACAGGTGACGATTCCCAGGGTCCTGGAATATTTAATGGAGGGCATCAACAAGGGGTTGGCACCCAACACTTTGCGCAGACAGTTAGCAGCCCTGTCCTCAATTTTGTCATGGGACTCCTCGAGCTCCTTATCAAGACATCCAGCCATTCGGGCTTTTCTTAAAGGGGTCTCGAATACCAGACTGCCTGTTATTCACAGGTATCCCTCCTGGAACCTACCCCGAGTGCTTCAAGCTCTAACATCTTCTCCTTTTGAACCACTCAAAATGTGCTCATTACGACATTTGTCATTCAAGGTCTCCTTTCTCATTGCCATTACCTCGGCCAGGCGCATTTCAGAGTTAGCGGCCTTGTCGGTTAGAAAAAACCTATGCACATTCCACAAGGATAGGGTAGTTCTCAGGCTTGACCCTTCATTTATTCCAAAGGTTAACACGGTTTTCCATAGGGCACAGGAGGTTATCCTCCCAAATTTTTGCCCTCACCCGTCACATGAATTGGAACAACGCTGGCACACTTTGGACGTAAGGAGGGCCTTGCGATGTTATATCAAGCGCACTAAGCCCTTCCGTAAGTCAGAAACTCTATTTGTGTCCTTTCAGCCTTCGTCTATGGGGCAAAAGGTTTCAGCTTCCACCATAGGGAGGTGGATAAGGGCCTGTATTTCAAGCGCTTATGTTTCCCTGGCCTTACCAGTTCCTCCTCATGTGACGGCTCACTCTACCCGCAATGCTGCTACAACTGCGGCGTGGGCAACACAGGCGTCCATTGAGGACATATGCAGGGCGGCGACATGGTCGTCGCCATCTCCATTCATTAGACATTACCGTTTAGACAAGTTTGCTTCGGCTGAGGCCGCCTTTGGTAGACGTATCCTACAACAAGTAGTCACACCATCTGGGGGCCCGGCCCCTACTGACTCCCACCCTTAGGGACTCGAGAAGCTTTGGTACGTCCCATTGGTGGATTCTTCTTAATCATGCTGGAGAAGGAGTGTTGGCTTACCTGAACGCCTTTTCTCAGCATGATGAAGAAGAATCCACGCCCTCCCTAAGTAAAAGTCAGATCCGGGTGGGATGGTTGTTCTGTTAGTTGTCGTTACTACCTGCTTGAGAGTCATCACGTCGTACTGTTGTCAATGGCTTCGCCCGTCGATGAAAACTGGGAGGTCCCCAGATAATGAGGAGGCGTGACAACTTGACAACTTAGTCTGATTGGGCAGTAGAACTAAGATAACCCATTGGTGGATTCTTCTTCATCATGCTGAGAAAAGGCGTTCAGGTAAGCTCCTTTTTTAAGCTCCTCAGCCAAAAAAGCAAAATCCTTTCTTTTTCTAAGAATTTTCGGAAGTATGTCTTTTAAAATTATAACGTCTTGAGCTGCAATTTGAAATTTCTGCTTATAAAAAGCCTGTATAATTTCATTACGAAGTGATCTCCTAGAGAAGTAAATAACCACATCTCTTGGTAAATTTCTCTGCCTCGCAATCCATGAATTAACCCTAAAAACTTTTTCTATCTCTCTCAGAATTTCTTCAGATTCATATCCCAAAATGAGAGCTAAATCTGCTGCTATTTCTTCTCTCAAATTCTCTTGCAGGTTCTCCTTCAGCCCTCTTATTCGCAAGGCAAATTCCATGTCTCTATATTGTGACATAATAATTTCATCCTGTGTTATATCAACCTTGTTTTCAATTTTACCAATTCTCTCTTCTAATCTTTCAACATTTTCTACCACATTGTCCACACACGCATCTAGACGCTCTATGTGGGTTGCTAATCCTTGAAATGCAAGCACTATGTCCTCCCTCATCTCCCTATTTTTATTCTCAAAAGGCTCTGCCATTTCTTCTTTGATCTGTCGTGCTGTATTTCCCAAAGCATCCTGTATATCTTTAAGTGTAAATGCCGACGATGGAGGAGAAGGTGGTGGAGACTTAGGCTTAGTTTGTTGTACAGTCTGAGTTACTGGAAAGGAAATTGAGCCTTTAGGGGGAACAATTCCAAAGTGTTTAGAAGCCATTTTCAAACTATTTAAAACCACTTCTTATAAATCTTATATAATCTTATAATTGCAAAAAGAAGGAAAAGAAGGGGGGATAATAAAAACAAATCCCCCCTAAAAAATCTTGCTCTTTTAAATGAATAACCAAAATCCATTACATTGTTTAAACTTTGTTGCCAAGTAAAAGTCTTTCTTAACACTGTCCTTTCAAACAAAGAAACAGCATTCCCGTGCCATTTTTCTCCTCTTCTTATTATTGAGATTAATAAATGGAGAAGATCCTTTAATTCTCTCCTGAGTTAAAGTCCAAAATTCTCTCAGTTCTAATCCCTCCTGATCAGCTCCGTCTGCTTTTAATTTACTCACTGATCTTTCAAAGGTGCAGATGTAGAAGCAGCGTCTGGCTTTGTTCCTGAAAAATCAGGACAAAGGCGTCCTGGGATGTGGAGAAGATCACGGACTCCGAGGGAGTTCTCACCCTCAGACCTCCAAAAAAGATTTATGGAGGTCCTGGGGAACTCGACCTCTATCCGGGAAAAGCTCACCTCCTTCCCTTCTCCCGAGAAGAGAGGCTTCAAGCCGTGAAACAGCTGTTATTTGCCGTCTCTGCAGGCTTTTACACATTCCCAGGGCGGACGGCTAAGAAAAAGCCGCCATCATTGTGGCAGTCACCAGCGGACGTCCTTGCTGGCATTCTTGATTATTTTAGAAATACACTTCTTGTCCCTACTGGCAGTAGCACCTGGAAGACATCTGACCTCTTTTGAAACCTCTGTGTCCTTTCCTAAATTTACATCCCTTATAATTGAATCACCTACCAGAAGGTGGCTTCTCTTTTTGGATGCCTTTTTGTTCTTGCATGACTGATGTGTAATACCTGATTCACACTTCTCCCTGTCAAAAACAAGTTCTTCATCTCGGACCATGATCCCCTGCTTATTTGAGTTATTATCACAAATACCTTTCCCTGTCTCCTTAATGTCCCTATTAAGGTCAGCAAGGGCATGCATCTGTTGTGCAGGGACACAGTGAAAGCTTTGCATTTATGGTTCACAGCTCTCACCCTGCCAGATCCCACGGTTGTCCACACTGCCCTTCTTCTGCAGGATCTTTATGGTAGAGGGGGCTGATAGCGCCGAGGCTCAGTAGAGTAGTGGGACTGAACTGGACACCTACTTTCTGCCTGAAGAGCACAGATTACAGACCCTAGATAAATAATCTGTCCTTGTAGACTAGTGATTTGTTTACAGCATTATGGGGCAGTATATGTTATATTAACCAGTATATGTTAACTGGTTTTCCCAGTTGCAGTGTATGGCTGTGAAAGTTGGACCATAAGAAAGGCTGAGCGCCAAAGAATTGAGGCCTTTGAACTATGGTGCTGGAGAAGACTCCTATGAGTCCCTTGGACTGCAAGGCGTTCAAACTGGTCAGTCCTAGAAGAGATCAACCCCGACTGCTCTTTAGAAGGCCAGATCCTGAAGTTGAAACTCAAATACTTTGGCCACCTAATGAGAAGGAAGGACTCACTGGAGAAGGGCCTAATGCTGAGAAAGATTGAGGGCAATAGAAGAATGGGACGACAGAGAATGAGATGGCTGGATGGAGTCACTGAAGCAGTAGGTGTGAACTTAAATGGACTTTAGAAGATGGTAGAGGACAGGAAGACCTGGAGGAACGTTGTCCATGGGGTCGCGATGGGTCGGACACGACTTCACAATTAACAACAACAACAACAAATATGTTATGTGCCATTGCTATTCCTAATGGGCAATAGCTTTACTATTTTTATTATTTTGTTGTTATTATTATTGCTAATTTGATTTGCTCCATTCAAGTCTTGCAATGTGCTTCATCATAGTGATTCCTTGGAGAGAGGAGTGAAATGCCAAAAGTCCATGCCAAGAATACTATTCTTAGCAGAATCATCTAAGGCATAAAGTTTATCCTTGCTGCCCAGATATAGCAAGCGAGCACCTCTATCAACCAGCAGCGATATAGAAAGGTCTGGAGGTGGACAATTACTTTAGTGATAATAGCAAAGGCATTATTTAATAATACATGGGAGAAGGTAATAGTAAATCACCCCTATATTTTACCAAGACAATCACATGTATAAACAGTATACATGGATAAACAATACAATGCCAAATAATGGCCCCTCAGGTGGGAAGGCACTCAACATGCTCCTGAAGATCTTTTAGAATGCTAATGGTGTTTATGACTCAGCTAGACTAAAGCTTTTGGGATGTCTAGTTGCTGATATTGCCATGTAGAAAAATAAAACCTGAAGCTGCAATCACAGAATTAGCATCAGAAGCTGCAATCACAGAACTAGCATCAGAATATGCAATGTAAGAATCATGAACATAGAAAAGCTCAACACAATAAAAGATGAAATGAATTAACTATAGATCTACATGTTAGTCATCAGCAAATTAAAATGGACTGGAACTGGACACTTTTAGTCAGAAAATCATACAGTTAGTCCTTGACCTACAATAGTTTGTTTTGTGAGCCTTCAAAGTTACAACAGCACTGAAAAAAGTGACTTATGACCATTTTCACACTTATGACTATTGTAGAATCCCCATGGTCACGTGATTTACATTCAGATGCTTGACAACTGATTCATATTTATGATGGTTGCAGTGTCTCAGGGTCATGTGATCCCCTTTTGCGACCTTCTGATGAACAAAGTCAGTAGGGAAGCCAGATTCACTTAACAGACATGTTAACTAACTTAACAACTGCAGTGATTCACTTAACAAATGTGGCAAGAAAAGTCACAAAATGGGGCAAAATTCACCTAACAAATTTCTACTTAACATAAATGTTGGGCTCAAATGTGGTCGCAAGTTGAGGACTACCTGTACTGTTACTATTCAAGACAAAACCTCCCCAAACAACATTGCTTTCATAGTCAGGAAAAATACAGCAAAGACAGCATTTGGATACAGTGCAGTCAATGATTAATATCAGTTAGAATCTTCAGGCTTCCCTTTTGATACGATGAAAGTTTATGCTCCAACTACTGATGCTGAAGAAAATACAGTTGACAAACTTTATGGTTAAATTTGTGATGGAATGTGCACCTGAAGAAATAGGAGAAGAATTTTGACAGCACAGAGCTTGCCCAGTAAGGAGGGAGTACATTCCATCACAGAGAAGCTCAAATTAAGATTGCACAGTCTGGAACTGAATGGGGGAGAGGGAAGACTTTAAGGTAGCTGCATCTTAGAATCTCTCAAGATATATCTAGTAAATTAGAAGGTTATAGCTCTAGTTTAATGAGATTCTGTCCTTTAGGTATAAGAAAATAAAGAACTGGATCAATTGGATTTCGCTCTGTCATCTTTGGGCTTGAGCCTGACAAAATCTGAAATCAAAAGACCACACAAGTAAGATGGACTGATTATTGTAGAACACTAGAATGCCGAAGTTGGAAATAAAAAGGAAGAAAACATGGTTGGACTGTATGGCTTAGCAAAATGAAATGAAATAGAAGAATGCCCTATTTATTAGATTTTAGATTTAAATTTTTTATTGCTGTTACAATCTTCAAACAGCCAAAACAACATGAATATAATCAGGTAGAGTATACAGAAATCACATTAAGTATTTGATTGATACAAGGGAAGTTGAAGACCTTCATTATTATAGTAAAGATGTGGCCAGGAGTTGACTGGAACATATCATGAATTCCTCATGTGTTAATTGCAAGTCAAGCTAAAGTGAAAGAAGAAAACTAATTCTTTCCACAATTTAGTCTTGAGCATGTATACACTACATTCAGTGTTGCTGAATCTTACTGATAGGGAACAAGAAGAAATGTGAAACAAAATCAAAGAAGTTGTTAAGGATAAATGTGAAAAAGTCTGAAAAGATAAAGAAATCGAAAAAAGTAAAGTGGATGTCAGAACAATAATTGAAATTGCTACAAAGAGAAGCTAAACCCAGGAGAGACAAACATCTCAGGAAGGAGTTGTACTTTTCCTCTTGCCATGAAAGCCAGCTGGATGACTTTGGACCAGTCACACTCTCTCATCCCAACCTGTCTCACAGGATTGTTGTTGTGGGGAAAATAGGGGGATGATGGTGTGTTGGATATGTTCGTCAGCTTGAATAATCTGTAAAAATAATAAAGGTATGATACAAGCAAATAAATAATACGATAAAGAATTTCAGATAGCTACTAGAAGAGACAAAGAACAGTATTATAATAACACTTTTACTGGTGATCCTCCTTTAGCAATTACTTGATCAATGAGTATTTGAACTTGTGACTGTCATGGCCAACTCAGACTGATAAGGAACCAACAATGAATAGCAATTCCCAAGATGCTGTCTCAGGAATTGCAGGCAGAGGAAGGTGCACCATCTGGTAACCTGTGAGGACTTTGAGCTGACCCCCTCCTCTCCCAGTGCAAGGCTTGCCATTTGGAGAGGAGAGCAAAGCAAACCTTGCCCTTTCAAATGAACATTGGGGAACAATTAGGGTTGTTTCTATTTAAGAAGAGTAGTGAGCTCAGGCTACTCTGTTGGAGAAACTACTTGTTAGCCTAAATCAGGGCTTTTCAACCGGTGTTACGCGTACCACCAGTGGTACTTTGGCACATGACAGATGGTATGCGACCCTCCTAGATGAGTGTAGTGGGGGAGGGGAATGAGCTGAAGTGACCCAAGCCTGAGGGAGAGGCAACTGAAGCTGCAGGACTGTTGGGGCTCGGCAGAAGCCCCAGGAGCGCCAGCAGGGCTCCAGCTGATTGGCGCTTCTGGAAGCAGTGTGTAGCTGGAGGTGAACTAAAGAAAAAGGGGGAGGAGAGAGAGGATATAAAAGGTGGTTTTGGTGGGAAAGGGGAAAAAGACAACAGGGAAAGGGAAGGGAACAGAGAAGAAACTGGAAGGAGAGCTCAGCAGGCAGGGAGGAAAAAGAGATAGAGAAGAAGAAGCTGTTGCTGGAAGAAAAGATCCCCTGGTTCATTTTCTCCAGCCAGGAAAATGCAATCAGCACTGATGAAATGAAAAGCTGAGAGACAAGCATATAGGAAAGGAGGTTGGTTTATTTTGTAAGCCAGTGGGTTCCTGGTCAACTGGCAGCTTGAATTTTTGGAAAATATGCTGCTTGGTGCAGTCTGCACGAAGTCTACCAAATGTGCCCTGCAGGGGGCGCATGAAGAGCGCAGGCGCAGAGCAAGGCCCCGCCCTCCCCAGGGACTCATTGTGCAGCAACCGGATTGACTTCTCATGCACGCAGGTCAGCGAAGGGGAGGCCGCCGCAGCGCCGAACTCCTGCACCCATCAGCTGGTGACCCCCGAACTTGCGCTTCTCAGCCGGGAGGTCTGGCGATGGCCACCGGTCTCTTTTGCCACCCTGCCCATCCTCGACTCCTCCTCCGCCCATTCATGTCGAGCCCCCCGGGGCTTGACAGGGAGAGAGGGAGGGAAGGAGGAAGGGACTCCTCCTCCTCTCCTAAGCTTCAAAGCTTCCCAAGGGTGCCACAATCTTCATGAAAGTGGGAGGGGAGAAGCAAAGAGAGCAAGGAAGCTCGCAGCGGGCTCGAAGGAGCACCTGTCAGCATTGGTAATGAGAAATTCCCCACAAACCCAGGGAAGGGGTGGAGAAAAGGAGCCCCCTTTGGGAGGAAACCGGCACCTCCTTGGCTTTGCGCTCTTCTTTTCCTCGGCAGCCGGGCTGCCAAGCCTCTCCTGGCTGGAATTTCCTTTCCTTCCCTCCCTCTTGGTCTCTTCCTCCTTCCCTCCCTCTCTCCCCTTGTCCCTTCCTTCCTTCCTTTCGCCTCCCTCTTTGTCCCTCCTTCCCTCCCTCTTTCCCCTTTTCCCTTCCTTCCTTCCCTCTTGTCCAGGATCGGGGCGAGCCTCTACATCTGATCCGCGCTTCTGCAACTGTAGCTGCTTTCCTTGGCTCCTGCCCAGCAAACTTGATCAAGCTGGCTAATTTAGCAGAAGCACGAATCAGCTGTAGCCCGGCGCTGATCCTGGAGCTTCTGCTAACTTAGCAAGCGGCATGTCTTTCGGCGAAGCTGAGCAAGTGAGCTGGGCGAGCTCTCTGCCTGTGCACAGGCAGATTAATAGTATTAGTAATAGTAATAGAAGTAAAGTTGGAAGGGACCTTGGAGGTCATCTAGTCCAACCCCCTGCTCGGGCAGGAAACCCTACACCATTTTGGACAAATGGCTGTCCAGTCTCTTCTTAAAAACTTCCAGTGTTGGAGCATTTACTGCTTCTGGAGGCAAGCTGTTCCACTGATTAATTGTTCTCACTGTCAGGAAGTTTCTCCTTAGTTCTAGGTTGCTTCTCTCCTTGATTAGTTTCCACCCGTTGCTTCTTGTCCTGCCTTCAGGTGCTTTGGAAAATAGCTTAATTCCCTCTTCTTTATGGCAGCCCCTGAGATATTGGAATACTGCTATCATGTCCCCCCTTGTCCTTCTCTTCGTTAAACTAGACATACCCAATTCTCGCAACCGTTCCTTATATGTTTTAGCCTCCAGTCCCCTAATCATCTTTGTTGCTCTTCTCTGTACTCTTTCTAGAGTCTCAACATCTTTTTTACATCGTGGTGACCAAAACTGGATGCAGTATTCCAAGTGTGGCCTTACCAAGGCATTGAAGAGTGGTATTAATACTTCACGTGATCTTGATTCTATCCCTCTGTTAATGCAGCCTAGCACTGTGTTGGCCTTTTTGGCAGCTGCAGCACACTGCTGGCTCATATTTAAGTGATTGTCTACTAGGATTCCGAGGTCCCTCTCACAGTTACTACTATTGAGCATGGTGCCACCTATGCTGTACTTGTGCATTTGGTTTTTCTTGCCTAAATGTAGAACCTTGCTTTTTTCACCATTGAATTTCATTTTGTTAGTTAGTGCCCAGTGTTCAAGTCTGTCCAGATCCTTCTGTATCTGAAGCCTGTCTTCTGGAGTGTTGGCTATTCCTGCCAGCTTGGTGTCGTCTGCAAATTTGATGAGTTCCCCATCTATCCCTTCATCCAAATCGTTGATGAAGATGTTGAAGAGTACTGGGCCCAGAACAGAGCCCTGGGGCACCCCACTACACACTTCCCTCCATATAGATGCAGTTCCATTGAGGACCACTCGCTGAGTACGGCCAGTCAGCCAGCTACGGATCCATCTGGTGGTGGTTCTGTCTACCCCACATTTTTCTATCTTGTCAAGTAGTAGGTTGTGATCTACTTTATCAAATGCCTTACTGAAGTCCAAGTAAATTATGTCCACAGCATTCCTCTGATCCACTATTTGCCTCTGATCCACACCATTTGCCGGCAGTAAAGCCTCCAGCCACACTGGCAGCCTATCCCCCTCCCCTTGTTCCTTCCTGGGCATAGGGGGGAGGAAGGAAGGGACAAAGAGGGAGGGAAGTAAGGAACAATGAGAGAGGGAAGGAAGGAAGGAACAATGGAAGGGAGGAAGGGACAAAGGGGAAAAGAAGGAAGGAAGGAAGGAAGGAAGGAAGGAAGGAAGGAAGGAAGGAAGGAAGGAAGGAAGGAAGGGACAATGGGAGAGGGTGAGAAGGAGGAAGAGACTAAGAAGAAGGTGAAGGAAAGGAAGGAAAGAAGGAAGGAAGGGACAATGGGAGAGAGGGAGGGAAGGAGGAAGAGACTAAGCAGGAGGTGAAGGAAAGGAAAGGAAGGAAGGAAGGAACAATGGGAGAGGGGGGGAAGGAGGAAGAGACTAAGGGAGGGGAAGGAAAGGAAGGAAAGAAGGAAGGAAGGGACAATGGGAGAGGGAGGGAAGGAGGAAGAGACTAAGAAGGAGGTGAAGGAAAGGAAGGAAGGAAGGAACAATGGGAGAGGGAGGGAAGGAGGAAGAGACTAAGGGAGGGGAAGGAAAGGAAGGAAAGAAGGAAGGAAGGGACAATGGAAGAGAGGGAGGGAAGGAGGAAGAGACTAAGGGAGGTGAAGGAAAGGAAGAAAAGAAGGAAGGAAGGGACAAGGGGAGGGAAGGAAGGCAGGTACCCATCCCAGTCCCATCCCAGAGACCCACAGATTCCCCCCACAGGCATTCTGCACCCTGAGTGATCAGCTGGCCACGCCCCCTGGCCATTGATCACATGACCCTGGGACACTGTGAACGTAGTAAGTATGAATCAGTTGTCAAGCATCCGAATGTAAATCACATGACCCTGGGGATGCTGCAACAATCATAAGTGTGAAAAATGATCATAATTCGCTTTTTCAGTGCTGTTGTAACTTCAAACAGTCACTAAACGAATTGTAAGTTGAGGATTACCTATACTTTCCCCTTTTTTTCCTCTTTTTTGGGTCAAGTTTTTGATACCCCCTGGCCAGCTGGATGGGGGGTTGGGGGTCACCACAACATGAGGAACTGTATTAAAGGGTTGCGGCATTAGGAAGGTTGAGAACCACTGACCTATACTCATAACTCATACTTTGCATCCGTCTTCACACAAAAAGAAATGATAGCCCAACACACACACACCCAAAAAAACCCACTGCAAAAGACATACTAGAAACAAAAATCAAAATAAGCAAGAAAATGGTAAGAGAACACCTATCCAATCTTGATAAATACAAATCAACAGGACCCAACAGACTACATCCCAGAGTTCTGAAAGAGCTGGCAGATGTTATCTCAGAACTGTTGCACCACATCTTCCACAAATCCTGGAGCACCGGGGAAGTACCTGAGGATTGGAAAAGGGCTGATGTGGTCCCCATCTTCAAGAAAAGGAAAAAACGGACCCAGGAAACTACAGACCAATCAGTTTAACATCAATAACTGGGAAGATCCTAGAAAAGATAATCAAAAAACAGATCTGCGAACAACTAGAAGCAAAGTCATAACTAGCAGCCAGCATGGGTTTGTTAAAAACAGATCATGCCAAACCAATCTTTATCGAAGAATGACTTCGATAAAGTGACTAAACTAGTAGACCAGTGAAATGCAGTGGATGTAGTATACCTAGATTTCAGTAAGGCATTTGACAAAGTAGATCACAACCTACTCCTTGGTAAGCTAGAAAAAGGTGGAATAGACAATATCATCACCAGATGGATCTTTAGCTGCTTGACAAACCGTACTCAACAAGTAGTCCTCAATGGCACTACATCCATATAGAGAAAAGTAAGCAGTGGGGTACCACAAGGTTCCATCTTAGATCCAGTACTCTTCAATATCTTCATAAACAATTTAGATGATGGAGTTGAAGGGGAACTCATCAAATTTGCAGATAACACCAACTGTCAGGAATAGCCAACACCCCAGAAGACAAACTCGGGATCCAAAAAGATCTTGACAAACTTGAACAATGGGCCCTATCCAATAAAATGAGTTTCAATGTGGAGAAAAGCAAAGTCTTACACTTAGGCAGGAAAAACCAAAGGAACAAATACAGATTGGGTGAGACCTGGCTTGGAGGCAGCAATTGGAGAGGGACCTTGGAGTCGTGGTGGACGATCACTTAACTATGAGCCAGCAGTGTGCAGCAGCAACCAAAAAAGCTAATACAGTCCTGGATTGTATAAACAGAGGCATAGAATCAAGATCATGCAAAGTACTAGTACCACTTTATAAAGCCTTAGTAAGACCACACCTCGAATACTGCAGCCAATTTCGGTCACCATATCACAAAAAAGATGTTGAGAGTCTGAAAAAAAATTCAGAGAAGAGCAATTAAGATGATCAAAGACCTGGAAGAAGAATGGCTGTGGAACTTGGGTTTGGCCAGTCAAAAGAAAAGAAAAAATCGGGGAGAGATGATAGCAGTATTCCAGTATCTGAGGGGCACAAAAAAGAGGGGGTAAGGTTGTTCATCAGAGCACCAGAGGGAAGGATAAGAAACAATGGTTGGAAACTGATCAAAGAGAGAAGCAACCTGGAATTAAGGAGAAACTTCCTGATAGTGAAGATAATCAACCAGTGAAACAGCTTATCCCCAGAAATCGTGGGCGCTCCATCGCTGGAAGTTTTTAAAAAGACACTGGACAATCACCTGTCTGAGATAGTATAGGTCCTCCTGCTTGAGCAGGAGACTGGACTAGAAGACCTCTAAGGTCCCTTCCAGCTCTATTCTGTTCTGTTCTGTTCTGTAAGAAATTCTGGACTTGAACCAACTAACTACCCTGTGATGATGTTTGGACCTTGGACTTCACCTGACCATTCTTGTGCCTGCTGCTTTGGATTTGGACTTTCTTTCAAGGCAACCTTGATGGACTTTTAGGGACTTGATTCTGCTTATGTGTGTGTGCCTGCATGCACAGGTGTATTTGCAGATACATTTCCTTTTTTGTTGTTTTGCTTGAGAAACTCATAATGAACTTTGCAAAGCTGTATACTTATTTGTGAGTGTTGATGTGAAACAAGAGAACACCAGCACTGAACAAGCAGTAGTTATGACTGGTCTGCAGAGTTCCAGCCCGCACAGTGCTCCCATGGTCATGTGACTGCAATTCAGCCTAAACAACCAGTCTTGATGTCACATAGTCTTGCAGTCATATGATCATCATTTGCTACCTTTTCTGCCAGCATCCCACCAGCAAAGTAAATGGGGAAGCTGGCAGAAATTGGAAGTCACGATGACATGTGTTCCTTGCTTAATGATGGTAATTGAGGACATCCAGAATTGTCATCACTAATCATCGTGGTTATGTGACATCATGCTGTACAGTTGCATTGCTTAGTAACAGAAATTACAGTCTCTATTACTGTTGTTAACTGAAGACTAAACTTTAAATATGGAAACAGAAACAGAAAATGAGAAGTTTTCAAACATCTCTGTGCTGACAAGAAAGTTCCAACTTCAAATTGTTATGCTAAAGGATACTAATAGACTGTAGTAACTGATTCAAAGCAGATAAAAAAGTTAGAAGTGAAATGCTATACATTATCATTTTCAGTGATCAATATCTAAGACAGCTTAGAAGACATACCCTATTTACAAGAACTTCTAGTACATTATTGCTGTAAAGCAAAGAATAGTAAAAAAAACAGTCAGCATGAGCTTTAGTGATTACAGAAAGATCTTTGCTTGTGTCAATTATTTTAAATTGCAGAATGTGCTTAGGAAAATGTGAATCCCAGAAAAAAAAATTTAAAGAAAATTTTATTGATTTTCTAGTTTTACATTTAAATATTTGAAAAGCAACGTGGTGGCTGAGTTGGCCAATAATTCAATAACATACAAATATCTTTACTACAGATCACAAACTATTATATTAAATATTTCCCCCTTTTCCCCTTGGTATTTACTGTCTCATATTTAAATTAATACAATTCTTATTATATTGATTAAATAAAAATAACTTTCTTACGTTTATCAATAACTTTTAGTTTATACATATCCTAGTTATTTTAACATTCAATCTTTTTAGACAATCAATGTCCTGGTTAGTTTTTCCCAATTTTTAGTTTCCCATTAATATTTAAATTTAACATTTAATATTTATAATTTCCAAGTTTTAAATAACCCCAATTCCCTTTATCACAATTCATCACAAGATCTAGTGTTCAGGATACACATCTTATCTATTTGAATTCTCACCATCTTACATCAACTGATTAATAATACAATATAATATTCTTATTTTCTGATAATTTCCAAATATCTTAAATTTAGTAACCAAAATTTCTGTTATTTCAACATTTAATACTTTCTCTCTTTTTCTCTTAATATCTACTATCTCATATTTAAGCTAGTAATTTTTATTATTACTGCTAAGTAAAAAGATGTTTATTACATTCATTGATAGATTTTTAGCTTATATATTACCTTTACATTTAACCTTTATAAGCAAATCAATGTTCAAATTTATACTTCCAAGTTTTAAATGACCAAAGTTTTCTTTATCTCAACTCATAACAATATCTAGTATTCAAAGTACACATCTTATCTATTTGAGTATATTCTATTTTAATTCTCATTAAGTCAAAACCCCAATTTTCTTCAGTCTTATTCTAGCTTTCTTTCTTTTCCAAATCGTCTTCCATGTCCGTGCTTTTGAGTCATCAAATAAATCTCCCTATATTATTATGTACATTGTTTGACGTAGAAAAAACCATCCGGTCACCATTTTTTTGAGAGGATTAACAAATCATCTCTCTATTTTAACATCTTGATGTAGTTGTCCTGAACTGTTTATCTTCTCTTCAGTCTATTCTTCTTCTTGATACTTAGGTTTCTTCTGATTTATATAGGAAGTTTTTTCCCTTTTCCATATTGTCATTCCCTTTTCTGGATTTTCCATTGACTGTATTTGTTGATCAGTTGAATCCTCTATCATAATATTTAATTGTTCCACTTTTCCTGTTATATTCTGTGTAGTTGATTTTTTAGTTGTAATCAAAGTTTGAGTTCGTATATCTGGGCTGACATCTTGTTCTTTTCTGTAACCTCTTATTTCATCAGTAGCTGTAAGAATAGTTTGATGAATTGCTTTCAACATAAAGAGAATCTGTTCCTGATTTTCATCCATATTCTCTTAGTAGTGTATTAGGTTAGAAGCTTTACAATCAGAGAATGCAAAAAAAAATTGTCACTGAGTATAGACCACAGCTGGGTTACATAAGTCTTATCTATAGTCTAGGCTGCTGGCCAAGTCTCTTTTAAGCAATAACAAGTTATAATATCAAGTTTAGCCACAAGATGTCGCCCCTACCATTTAAAGTTTTCTTTTAAGACCAAAGTTTTTATAATCTTTTCAATTTTACTTTTTTATAAGTAAAAACCCAGATCTTCAGTAAGAATAGAAAATTTTTTAGTCCACAAACTTTAAAAAATAAAATTCCAATTAGGATCAAGTTATTCTTGCAACGTTTTAAACTCCCCTGAATAGTCAGTCACCACTGTTTTTAGACGGAGGGATAAAATCTTCCTTCCCTCTCCACAGGGGGGAAAGTACTTTAAGCAGCTTATGCAGGTAAAAAAGATAGTTAGGATTTAAGAGAGGTAGATCTCACCCAGTCTTATCCGCGCTGCTTTATAGTTGCCTAGTGGTAAGTGTGACTTCGGCTGTCTGCAGCCTAGTGACAAGCCATATTTCTATGGCCAGTCTTTCATCCGCCGGTTTGGAGAGCTGCCCTGGATCAAGTGGGAGGGCTACCACCCTCCCACAATCAAGCGGGGGTCCCCTCCTTGCTGGTCATGCCTACAGGGCGACTTTCAACCTTTTCCAGAATCCCCCAGTGAAGTGAAACTGGATGCAGAAGACGGAGCTCGCCTTCCAGACGTCTATGGCAGCTGCATTGGCAAACTGGAAGCCTTGAATCCCAGAACATCTTATTGTCCTATATGAAACCTATACATAAGACAAGAAACCACAATCTGGGCAGAACATGATAGAACAAACCGGCTCCCATTCAACAAAGGAGTGAAACAAAGCTTTATTTATTTATTCAACCCAAATATGTTTAACGTGATTTCTTTATTCATTGTAACAAGTTTTACCAAAAGAAATTTAAAAAAAAAACAGACAAGGGGAAATTAATATAGATACAGTGAGGGGGCAAAGTATTTGATCCCCTGCTGATTTTGTACGTTTGCCCACTGACAAAGAAATGGTCAGTCTATAATTTTAATGGTAGATTTATTTTAATTGTGAGAGACAGAATAACAACAAAAAAATCCAGAAAAATGCATTTCAAAAAAGTTATAAATTGATTTGCATTTTAATGAGTGAAACAAGTATTTGATCCCCTTTCAATCAGCAAGATTTCTGGCTCCCAGGTGTCTTTTATACAGGTAACGAGCTGAGATTAGGAGCACTAATGCTGGAATTCGAAGAAGCAGTATAGAAAAGATATTGATGCTTTTGAATTCTGGTGTTGGAGAAGACTTATAAAAATACTCTGAGCCAAAAAAACAAACAAACAAACCTAAAACAAATCAATCCAGAATTTTTATTGAAGGCACAAATAACCAGGTTCAAATTACTGTGTTTTGAATACATTTATGAAAAAGATCCAGCTATGTATAATACACATAGCTGGATGAATTTGATTACAGGTGTGATGGGTGTAATGTTGGAGATTGGGACAGATCATCCTGAAGAAAATCTACCTTTGTGGTTGCTAAAATTTGACATTGAACTGAAGGTACCTAATCAATTTGATCTGTGGCATACATAAATAAATTGTAGTTAATACAGACTTTCTGGCAGGAAGTGAGAGCGATTTTGTTGAATGTGAAAAAAGATGCTACTGATTTACTACGTTTAGCATTTTAAAAAAAAGTGTTATGTCAACCAACAATGAGCAACTAAAGAAGTGAGAAGAAATTGAACTGAAACAGACTTTGTCTTCCTAGAATCAAAAATTCATCAGAATAGCAAACACAATAATTAAATAAATAGATGTTTGCCATTATGACAAAACTAAACAAAATACTAAGGAGCTGAAATACTACATTGTCAAATTTTATATATCCTAGTTAAAAATGCAGTACTTAAATCACCAGAAATTGATGCTTCTGAACTATGATTGTGTTACTGAAGAAAATTGTTGAAAATACCCTAGACCAGAAGAACAAGTCATTCAGTATCAAATGAATATTTTGGACATATAAGGTGAAGGCAAAAGTCAGTAGAGGAGACCTCAACAATTGAGTAAATTGAAGACAATTGAAAAATAGGCCTACCTCAGATAAGATTGTCAGATACTATTACTGACAACACATGTGTAAGCTTACAAGTATTAAGAGAAGGGGCATTGTCTTACCTGAACGCCTTTTCTCAGCATGATGATGTAGAATCCACCAGTGGGTAATCTCAGCCTTCCTGCTCAGTTGAGACTAAGTCAGAACTTTAGCCATGCCTCCTTCTGGGCTGTACCTTCCCAGTTTTTGACAAGGCGAAACAAACATGACGAAGTCGACGCATTGGGTCCTCCTACTCTGACACATGCCCTGAAAGGGTGGGTGTGGATTCTACATCATCATGCTGAGAAGGGTGGGTGTGGATTCTACATCATCATGCTGAGGTAAGACAACGCCCCTTCTCCAGCATGATGAGTGTAGAATCCACCGGTGGGACATACCAAAGCCGCTCATGTCCCTACAGGGGGGGAAAGAGTCTGAGCTTGTGTCCCACTAGAAGAAACTACTTGTTGTAGAACCCTCCTACCTAACGAGGCATCCGCCGCTGCAAATTTATCAAGCTTATAATACTTTATAAATGACGAAGGCGAGGACCAAGTCGCTGCCCTGCCGATCTCCTCGACGGATGCCTGGGTAGATCAGGCCGCTGACATAGCGGCACTGCGTGTGGAGTGGGCAGTGATTTGGGCAGGAACCGGAAGAGACTGCAAGAGATAGGCATGGGCAATGCATGCTCTAATCCACCTACCAATGGTCGAAGAAGAGACCTTCTGACCCATGGAAGAGGGTTGGAAAAACACGAACAGTGCCTCTGACTTATGAAAGACAGATGTCTGCTTAACGTAATAGCGCAGAGCCCTGCATACGTCTAGTTTATGCCACTGCCTCTCCAGATTATGTGACGGTTTGGGCAAAATTCTGGAAGACCAGATCCTGAGACCTATGGAACCAGGTAGTAACCTTCGGAATGAAGGATGGATCTAATCTAAGAACAACCCTATCCTCAAAAAAGGTGTACAAGTCACTCCTGATGGAGAGCGCAGCCAGTACCGAAATACGTCTGGCTGATGTGATCGCGACTAAAAAGGCAACTTTCAGAGAAAGGAAGTGAAGTGAGCAAGACTGGATGGGTTCAAACGGTGAAGCTATTAGTGCTTGCAGCACTCGTGGCAGATCCCAAGAGGGATAACGATGAACTGCAGGCGGCCTGGCGTTGGTTGCCCCTTTGAGAAAAGCAGCGACTGCTGGATGTTGCGCTAATGGAACTAGATTGTCGCAAGTAAGTACCGTTGATAAGGCTGCTACCTGTCTGCGGATAGTGCTTGGTGATAAGCCCTTATCCATGCCTTCCAATAGATAATCCAAGATGTTAGGGATGGTGACCGATAGTGGACTGAGATGATGCCTACTACACCACATGCAAAAATTCTTCCACGTGGCATCATAAATCCTATTAGTCGAGGGATGTCTTGAGGCCTGGATCATCGAGATCACCCCGGATGAATAGGATTGTCTGGCTAAATTCTCCCGCTCAAGTGCCAGGCGGCCAGCTGGAGCCACTGTGGGTCCAGATGCTGAAGGACCCCTTGGCTGAGGGAGATGCGATCTGGAGGAATCCTCCATGGCGGTGAGATTGAGAGATCCACAAGGTCGGCAAACCATGGCCGCCTCGGCCAGTGTGGAACAGCTAAGATGATTTCTGGCTGCTCCTGCAGCATCTTGCAGATGGTTGCCAGTATCAGCGGGAGGGGGGATGCGTATACCAGACCTCTGGGCCACTCGCTGCGAAGAGCGTCTGTTCCCTCCGCTCCCGGAGATGGGAACCTGATGAAGTATCTGGGCAGTTGGGAGTTTTTCGGGAAGGCAAAGAGGTCCAATTGGGGTTGCCTGAATCTGACCGAGATCTCCCTGAACAGAGCTGGGTCCAGGCGCCACTCCGAATGGTCGACCGTAACCCTGCTCAGGGAATCCGCTTGACAATTCGCCTCTCCCGATATGTGCTCCACCCTGATGGATCCCAGATTGGACTTTGCCCAATAACCCAGGCCCTGAGCTTCTAGCATAAGAGACCTGGACCGGGTCCCTCCCTGCCTGTTGATGTGTGCCTTGGCTGTTACGTTGTCCATCAGTATGAGAACGTGCTTCCCCGCCACTACGGTGGAGAATTGACGGAGAGCCAGATGAATGGCCCTGAGTTCGAGCCAGTTTATGTTGTGGGCTAAGTCCAAATGTGACCATTGACCCTGCACTAGATGTGTCAGCAGGTGAGCGCCCCAACCAAACAGGCTGGCATCTGTGGTCAAGGTAAGCCTGATAGGTTCTTTGAAGAGGGATCCCCTGGCCATTGCCGCTGAGGTCCACCACAGAAGGGACGATAGTATCTGATGCGGAACCCTCACCCTCCTGATGGATGAACTCATGCACCATTTCTGGAAAGGAAGGAGAAACCACAGGAGGTTTCTTGAGTGTAGCCTGGCCCATGGAACTATCCCCATACCAGAGACCATCTTTCCCAATAGTTGAGACAGTAGGACCAGAGGAACTACCTTCTCCCTCCGAACCTGGTGGACAAGAGTCCGGATGCTGTTCCGGCAATCCTGAGAAAGGAAGACCTTGCACAGATTTGAATCTATTATCACTCCTAGGTGAAGGAGGCGAGTTGAAGGGATTGTGTGACTCTTCTTGAAGTTCACGGAAAACCCGTGATCTTGAAGAGTATTGATGGTGATTTCCAGGTCCGATTGAGCCGACTGGAAAGAACTGGATTGGATAAGTATATCATCCAGATAACATTGTACGCACACCAGAATCAACCTCAGATGGGCTGCCAAGACCACTAGGATCTTTGTAAATACCCGTGGGGTGGAAGAGAGGCCAAACGGGAGAGCCATGTACTGGAAATGCCGGTGCGCATAACAGAACTGGAGGAATTTGCAGTGTTCTGGAAGAATAGGGACGTGAAGATAGGCCTCTGTCAGATCTATAGAGGAAAGGAAATCCCCTTTCCTGATGCTTGCTAGAATGGACCTGAGGGATTGCATCTTGAACCTTTTGTAGATCAAGAAGTGATTCAGACCCTTTAAGTGCAGTATTGCCCTCCATCCCCCCGAGGCCTTTGGTACCACGAACAGAATGGAGTTAAATCCCTGTCCTCTCTGTTCCCTGGGCACTGGCTCTATGGCCTCTATCTCTAGCAGGTGGGAGATGGCCTTGGATACCAGACCGGCCTTGGCGGAGTTTCTTGAGGTGGGGCATTGTAGAAAGCAGTCTGGAGGATCGGAGAAGAACTCCAGGGTGAGACTGTGTCTTATGTAATCAATCACCCAAGAGTCAGTGGTGGTAACCTCCCAAGTGTTGCTGAACAGAGCCAGACGACCCCCTATGGGAGAGTCCCCCTTGGCATCACTTGTTCCGTCTGTATGGGCGGCCCCCTGAACCCCGGATGGGTCATTTGGATTGGTACTGGCCCTTGGCTCCAGGGTTCTGGTGGTCCTGCTGTCAATCCTGCCTAGGGGGAAAGGATCGAGAGCCTCTGGGCCATTCCCAGAACTGCCCAGCCCGAAAGGGCTGCCTCCAATCCCATGTACCTCCCGTGCAAAAGGTTGTCTACGAAAATCCTGTTGAGGCTTTCTGTCTGACTTCTTAGAGGGATGTGCAAGAACCTTGTGCTTGTCCTTTCCCTCTATGAGGTACGGCTCGAGAACTGGGCCAAATAGATGTGTTCCACTGTATGGGGCGATCGATAGATGCCACTTGGATTTCAGGTCAGCCCACCACTGTTTCAACCACAGCAGTCTGCGGGATGAGACTGTGGCCGCAATGGATCTGGAGGAGTACCTGGCAGAGTGGAGTGACGCATCCACCATGTACTCAGACGCTGCAACTAATTTGCCCAACGTCTGATGTGCTCGCACCTGGTCAGGGGGGATAAGAGCCTGGAGCTGGCTGAGCCACATGATGGATGACCTGGCGAAAAAGGAGGAGGATGTAGCCGCCTTAATTGACCATGCCGAGGCTTGGTAGGCTCTGTGGAGGGAAAACTTGAATCTCTTTTCCTCCACTTTCAAGGCCTCTGCCATATCTCCTGGAATTGTGGAGGTAGAAAACAAGGAGGTTAGTGGAGTGTCCACGATAGGCACTTCCAGGAGAGAAGAAAAGGAAGAAGAGACATTGAACAGCTTTTTCTCAGTGCTACTGGGGGAGGGAATAGTGGCCAAAGAAGGCCACTGTTTCTCCACTGTACTGCGGAAGAAGTTTGGACAAGGAATTTTCTTTCTCCTCCACTACCTATTCTGAGAACAAAAGGTTCGAGTCCTGGGTAGAGGAGGTAGATGGTTTAGGGTCCTGTTCAGGAGCAAGATTGGCCATGGTGCAGGCCTTCATGAGTAATGACCTAAATAGTGAAGGGTCAAATAGGCCAGATGTTGGTGCCGGGCCCGGCCTCGGCTCCTCATCCTCTGACATGGGTATGTCAGCAGTCTCAAGATCCACGGATCCCTCTTCACCTAACTGAGAGGATGTCTCAGAAATGCCAGGACCGGTTAACAGGGCATGACCTGTTTGAGGTAGGGATATCTGTGGAGGAGGTGGCACCTGCATGGGTCTTGACCCATAAAGGAGGCCATAAACTGCGCAAATGCGTGGTGCATAAAGGCCTGAAATTGATCTGACCACATGTCTTATTCTGAGGAACAAAGGCCCGCTGCTGTTGGAGTAAACGTGGCTTTAGGACCCTGTTGTATTGTGGGAGAAGAGGAGGGAGGGGGACCGACCTGTCCAGTTTCCCCCTGAGGAGACCATGCCCTAGGGGCATCATGGGAAGGCATGAATTGAGGCTCAAATGGGGACCGGTCCAGTGGAACGGGGGGAACCATGAGCCTTTGAACTCTGGAGAACTCCCTTTTCAGCGCCTGATGTCTCCTCGAGGCCTCTCGCTCAGCTGCCTTGGAGGGCTCTTTGGTGGATGAGGTCTTTGCCTTGGTCTTTTTCTTTCCCCCCGTGTCCAACTCAGATGGTCTGCGCTTTTTTTGTGCGGGGGGAACATCAGAGCCCTGCGATGGCTGAGGAGTTGAACTGTCTGTCATTGCACCCTGGATATTCCAGAAGGAGATGTCCAGGAATGGGGGCAAACCAACACACAGAGCTGGTTGTCAGAGAGGGAAATCCCGCGCTCTGAGCAACAGCAACGGCAAACAGCCGGACAGTCCACTAGAACTGCCTGTCCAAGCCTTGCAGCACAGCACCACAAACTAAATGGGACAGATGGAATTTAACTACAATTCCCCCTCTTGAATTTAAGTTCAGGAAAAATAGGAGTTTTTTTCTGCAATGAGTAGATATGGCCAATAGATGAAAATTCAAATTGGCGGCCATGCCCCTGTGCTTGGTGTCTTTTCAATAGAGTGTACAGGGCCTGACCCTTATGGAAAAAGGAGCTCTGTAGTATGTCCCCCCATTCCAAGCCTGTCACAACAGGCCAAGATAAGGGCTTGATGAAGGCCCAGCTGCACGCGTAAGAAATACGAGGCCCTTTCAAAATGGCAGCTGTGCCTGCAAATGCTCCAAATGCTCCCAAAATGGCAACTGTGCCAAAATTAATGAGCAAAAGAAATGCCCTTGCCTGGCCTGGGGAGGCCCTGAAGGAGCCCTGCCTGCTGGATAGAGGCTTTTCTCCCCTCGCTCTGAAGTTAAGATAATATTAACTTGCTGTTTTGTTGCACAGCCTCCGCTGCGATCTGAGCTTCAAACAAGGCCTCACTGTGATAATGCGGTCTCGATGAGGCCGTCCGGCCTCCCAGAGCTTCGAAGGGAACCACCCGGTAAGGGAACTCTCCGTTTTGCGCGGATCAGCTGAATCGGAGCCTTGTTGCTCCGGTAATCTGGAAAGGCCCAAATTTAGCTCATAGGGAGCCTGCAAGGCTCTCTGGAGCCAAGGCTGCAGTTGGCCTCAAGAAAGAAGCCTACAAATTTTGGAGCCAAATTGTATAAATAAGTAATTTAAGATAATTTGGAATTTGTACATATTAAACTAATTATCATACTAACTAATCACATTTAACCTAGTCTAAACAGAGGAGCCAAATAAATTGTGTCCTGCTGAGCTGAGACTAAGTCAAAAACTGGGAAGGTACAGCCCAGAAGGAGGCATGGCTAAATTTCTGACTTAGTCTCAACTGAGCAGGAAGGCTGAGATTACCCATCGGTGGATTCTACACTCATCATGCTGGAGAAGCAGTTGTACTGACAATCTTGGCAAACCAATATATATATGGGGCAACAAGAGTCAAAATTAACTGAGCAACAGCAAAAGAGCTTCCAAAACTAATTTCAAACTTAGGCCGCTTATTAAAAGGTGATAAGAAGAACACCAAAACATTTCCTATGATGTGGTAACAACCTGTTTTGAGTTTGAAATGGTGAAGATTTCAAACTCAAACTGCTTTGCATTTCAGTAAGTGTAATTCTCTGGAGAAAGGGTTTTGGTTCTTGTCATATTATTAAATTCTGGCTGAGAAGCCTAACGAAGCAAAACACCAGAGACATTGCGCTCTCTAATGTAAACTTTATTAGGCATTAGCAAACCGGTAAGAAAGAAAGGAAGCTAGCTCTGAGAAACAGCGGGAAGCAGATAATTAAAAGAGTGAAAATTTCCCTCTCCTCTCTGACAGTTCAGATCACATTGTCCAATATATCTTCCAGTAATTATTATGAGGAAAAAACTTTAGTTCGCCAAAACAACTCTTCAACGGCTTTGGCTCTCACATTGATAAAGAACACCTGTGAATCCAAAACTCTCCCCCTCCCCCTGGTACTGTAGACAAGCTATAAGCATTACAGCAATCCTAAAGACAGTAGGTTTCGTAGCTTGACATATATAAATATTCTAATTTAAATAAGTTGGACAATGCTATTAGCTGCTGTATTTTAACATAGCTGGCAAATCTATTAAGGTAAGATAATTTTAATATTTGTTTACTGGTGTTGCATACCATGGTGTAAAGCAGTTGCACTTGGAAAATAAATATATGCAGCTTATAAATATATTAACAACTCATCAGTTCAGTAGAGTGGTAGATATTTCCTTGACTATCTAATCTTTGCATTATTATTTTTTTATTGAAAATTTATAAGATTTTACAATACAAAAACGAAACAGTTTTCCCCATCCCTCCCCAACCCTCCCCTTCCCTCCCCCGACTATCCCAGAGCTGGATATAGGCTTAATTAGAATTTCTTCAAAAAATCTTAAGAAAAGTATAAAATATAAATAAATCTAGATACATTACTTAAACAAATTACTAAATAATTAACAACAATATATATGTAAAAAAAAGAAAAACATAAATACCAGAAAAGAAGGAAAAAAAAAGAAATACATAAAAATATGAAAAGAAAATTAACTTTTCAATATAAGTTATAAAACTATAAACAAATCTAAATACATTACTTAAACAAGTTATAAAATAATTAAAGGTAATATATATATAAAAAAAGAAAAATGGAAAAGAGGAAAGAAGAAAATAATAATAATAAAAAGGAAAAAAAGAGACAAAAAGTTTGGCTTTTCAAGAAAATTGGCTTTTCAATATAAATTATTAAAAAGCTAAATAATATTTTTTAATATTCATCTTGTGTTGTATAAAATCTATCCATTTCCTCCATACCACAACATACTTCTCTTGAGATTGATCCTTCAGGAAAGCCGAAATCTTTGCCATTTCCGCCAGATAAGAAACTTTAAAAAGCCACTCTTGCAAGGTAGGCAGAGATTCCTTCTTCCAACATTGTGCTACTAACAACCTTGCAGCTGTAATCTTTGCATTCTTATAACCAGAGATAATTAATTTGTAAATATAAATTTTCTGTCAAACTTCTCTGCTAGCAAACAGATTTTGTTCATATTTAAACAATTACTAACAAATATTGATAAAGGATTTTCATGTTCCTTCAAAATATGTCACGTGCTTATTATCACATATAGTTTATTTCTTCCTTTGAGAATATTGCAGATAATTTCAGATCACTGAGCTGTATTTTATGACTGAAAGAGAGTTTATGAATATATTTTTAACTATTTTTCTATCTGTCTCTATCTCTCTATCTAATTTATAATGCCACTTCTTTCTTGCAAATACATCCCTAGTTTTGCACCCTGGTACCTTATTTAGTGCTCTCCTTGTTCTGTCCTGTACTATATTATGCCACAAAATTTTAAACAGGCTCAGTAAAAGGCAAAATGTTTATGACACATTTTCAATGAACAAATGAGACTAAGCACTTCCTATTCCTGTACTTGTTCCTTTTTTAATAAGTGTAAACTTGTACTCCTATTACCTCATCTGAATATTTTTGAACATATTTACCTTTTTAATATCAAATTATATGGATTGGAATTTGTTTTGACTGTTTTAACAATCAAATGACATTAAGTCAACTGCTTTCAGTTGGAAGTATTTTTTTAAAAATGTCCAATCAATGATATATGCCGATTTAGATGAGTACTACATCAAGATGTCATAGATAGTATCACATAATTTTGTTTCTAACATTGTTTGCTATGTATTATCATAGCCAATTAATAGAAGCCATTAATACTGATATCAAAAGTTTGACAGTTTGTCACATAAAGTGGATAGTTGACTCTTCCTTATTTTTTTTTCAAAGTTGGAATATAATTAAAACCAAATATATATTGTTACTGTTACTAACTTTTCTAACTTCTTTTTACTTCAGTAGTGTGATCCAACTGTTCTCCAGCATGATGACTGAAGAATCCACCAATGGGTTATTTCAGTCCTCCTGCCCAATCAGACTAAGTTGTCAGATTTGTCACGCCCATCCTTGCCTGGGACCTCCCAGTTTCATCTTAGTCTTTCGCCCATGAGGACGTGATAACTTGGACTCTCAAAGCTTACTCTTCAGGCAGGTTTGACTTTTAGAAACTATTCAATTTTACCCATTCGTGGATTCTTTTCACTGGAGAATTGGAGACTTCTAGTCTCCGATCATCTCCCTTGCAGGAAACTCTATCCCATTCCCTTAATGGGGAATAAAATTCCCTTCCCCATTCTTCATTTGAACAATTTCCTGGGAGGGGGAGATTCTCCTGCTCAACAGTCAGCTGAGCCCTTCTCTCCAACCCATTTACGGGGGTTTTGTCATCCCCAAAACACCTCCGGCCCATTCCAAGGCCGTTTCAATTTTGCAACTGCCATTTTGAAGCCGCTAGACCGTCAGCCCCCTTCCAAAGGTTTTACCTCAGGCGAGCGGACTGGCCTAAGTTATTGGAATTACAAGCGATATGAGGAGAAGAGGCCTAGTAGAGCCTTGTCTCTTAATGGCAGCCTTTTGACTAAGGAATCTCTGACTCCGCCGGAATATGCTGATATGGCCATTGCACCTATCAGCTGTTAGGCGTGATCCGGAGAGAGTCGTTTTTCCTTACTTCTTTCCTTCCACTTCAATTGTACTTGGGGCAAGAATTCCTTGAGTGCCTTACTACACGATTGCAGGCTAGGTCTACGATCATTTCAAACCCCCCTCCTCCCCTCCCCTTACAAAAAAAAAAGAGCGGCCGCCATTTTGTGAGTATTCCTTCAGGAATATTCTACATAGGTTTTGCTGCCTCACAGTTACGGGCGCCATTTTGAGTGATCTTGCAGGCCTACAACCCCACTGATAGGCCTCTGACATTCCACATTAGCAAGCTCGCCCATTGGAGCACAGCTACTGTAACTTAATTTCACCAATTACAACAACAACTTGATCTCACAAGTTGAGGATCCCTTTACTGCGATCTGTTGACAACAAGCTCTTGAGGCCTTTGTCGCTTAGCACTCCTTCACCTTAGCTTCTGCCACTCTGCATCTAATGGTTGCTTATCAGGACTTGACCATTGCCACTATTGTGAGACACGTGAGATTTCGTCACCAATTGGTGCAAAACTATTCACACGGACACATTAACTTTGCCCTTTGCCTTGGTGACGAGCGCCTTGCTGCACCCAATGTGTGTCCAGCTTGGCCAGTGGGCCGGACCATGCTGATCCACGTGCAGTCAGTCCCTCCACGGGGGGGGGGTAACTGACGTCTCTTGCGGAGTGAGTTAGTTCCAGAGCCACATCTGGAATGCCTCTCGATCAACCATGGCAGTCATCACTGAGCCACAGTCTTCAGATGCAGACAAGCAACCCAGCCTCACAGCTCCTGGCCTAGAGGAGGCTAAGGGTAAGGCCAAAGCCAAATACAGCAAGAGGTCAAGCAAGGCTAGCGACAAACAGGGCGATCGCATGCACCGAGCCCTAGAGAAGCAATTCTCTCGGGCCCAACACTTGTCTGAGGGGGAGGGGCACAAATCACCACTTCCTCTGACTGCAGCTCCTGAGATGGTCCAACAATTGCTCACTTCACCAAGAGCTTGGTTGCCTGAGGGGGAGCTTCGGCAGGTCTCAGGTCAGGGCAGCACACCCCTCTTTGGAGAGGATCTCGAGCTACCAGGCCCCTCCACGGCACCCACAGCAACCTTCACACCGACTGCAGCAGGACTTTGTCTCCCACAGGGACCTTGCTTTACCGACCAACTGCAGTCATTGATTTCACAGGCAGTCATTCAAGTCATGACATCCTCGGGTCACCAAAAATCCCCATTGGTGCCAACCACCTCATCACGACCTGCACTGATGGACTACACCGGGGCAGCTTCTCCATCCCAATATCCTGAATCCAACTCTTCCAGCGCTTCGGGCTATGACAGGAATGCAGACCGGTGGTCGGACTGCGAGGAGCCTCCACAAGACTCCCAGCCCATGGCAGAGCTCTTCAATGCTTCGCTCTTTCCCTCCTTACTTCGCAGGGCATGTGCAGCAGGTAAGATCACTTCTGACCCAGCCTCCAGCCCGGAAACTTCCACTGGCCAGGACACAAATCCCCTGTTCTCCAAACCGGTAATTCGGCGTCAACAAATTCCCTGCCCCCCTTTATTCCTGAAGAATATTCAGGGATAATGGGAATCCCCGGCTGCACAACCATCCCAGGCGGGAGCTGAACGTAAGATAGTAGACATGGCTCAAAACTTGACTGACCTAATGGAGGTACCCAAAATGAATGAATCCATAGCCCCACTATTCTTGGCCTCCAGTCTTATCTGATGTATCTGATGCCCTTAAGGTAGAGGATAAGAAATCTGAGCTAGCATTTTGCAAAGCTCATCAAGCATCTGCATGGGCTGCGAAGGCGGCTACCGCCACTTCTTTTTTCGCTAGGATTTCCCTCACTTGGCTTAGACAGCTTCAGGAGAGGATTCCCCTGGAGGAGGTCAGAGTCCACCAGGACCTGACCAAACTCATAGCGATCTCGGAGCATATGGCGGATGTGTCCTTATATGCCGCCAAGCACTCGGCCCAAGCAATGGCTTCCAACGTAGTTGCTCGGACGCTGCTTTGGCTCAAAAATTGGAGGGTCGAGAGGAAACACAAATGACAAGTGGCCACGGCTCCATTCAAGGGAGGTAGTTTATTTGGGGAGGCATTAACCCCATTCCTAGTGGAGAACAAACAAAAGCAGAAGGTCATTTCTCATTTGTCTAGGAGAGCAAACAGGCATTTCCTTCCCTATGGCCACCGTCAGTCCTTTTAGACCACGGCAACAATGGAGACTGGACAAGCATACCATCCCCCTGTTCCTAGGGCAGACCGTCCAGTCAACAGGACGAATTACAGGGACAGGTCCCAACACCAGACCCAGAACAAATCTTCCTTTCGAGGCAGAGGGGGTTGTTCCTTCCGTCGCTCCAAGTGACTTAGGAGGAACCCCTCCCATTGGCGGCAGACTTATCCTTTTTATCCGCCAATGGGAAAACACAACCACAGACTCCTGGGTTCTGCGTACCATAAGAGAAGGTCTGTCCCTGGACTTCAAATCCACACCTATAAACCATTTTGTCTCTTGTCCAGCCCTGAGAAACCCTAGAAAAAAGGGTCTCATGGCAGACGCAATTTGGCATCTACTAAGCATCAAGGCCATAGAGGAGGTCCCAGCGGACCAGGCAGGACAGGGGTTCTACTCCATCTTATTCGTAGTCCCAAAATCATCAGGGGATGGAGGGCAATCCTGGACCTCAAGGCCCTGAACCTCCATCTCCAGTATCAGAAGTTCAAGATGCAGACGCTCCATTCCATCTTGGGCAGCATCAGGCGAGGGGATTTCATGACCTCGGTCAATCTCACAGAGGCATATCTGCACATCCCCATCCTCCCAGATCATTGCCAATTCCTGCGGTTCTGTCATTTCAACTGCCACTTCCAATACAGAGCCCTACCATTCGGTCTCTCCTCTGCTCCCAGAGTCTTCACCAAGATCCTGGCGGTTCTGGCAGCTCACTTAAGATTGGCCCCGGTACGCATCCAGTGCTACCTGGACGACATCCTGATACAATCAACCTCTGTCACGACCGCCCAGTCGGATCTGGCCCTCACGATCAGGACTCTTCAGGGACCATAAATTTCAAAAAGAGCCAGACGGTCCCCTCAACCCGCCTCTTACACCTGGGCATGGTAATAGACACAGACTCTTGTCACATGTTTCTGTCAGAGGACCGTCAGAAAAGCATTCAAGACCTGGTCATCAGAGCCCGCAGGGACTATGCTTTCCCAGCTACTGGGGAAATTCATATCTTGCATAGCGATAGTACCTTGGGCCAGACTACATGCTCGGACCCTCCAATGGTTCATGCTCCTGTACCAGAGACACCAGCTCTTCCAACTGGTTGGTACAGATCCCCAGTCAGGTGCTATGCTCTCTCAATTGGTGGACATCTTCAGCCATGCTCAAGGGGACTCTCTTCAAAGAGACTCACCACATTCTTATGACCATGGACGCAAGTCTCTTCGGCTGGGGTGCACACCTCCAAACCCAGATGGCTCAGGGCCAGTGGTCATGTTCAAACCTGAGGCACAACATAAACTGGTTGGAGCTCAGGGCGACTCATCTTGCTCTCAAACACTTCCACAAGGTGACTGGTGGAAAACATGTGCTTGTCCTCACGGACAATGTAGCCGCAAAGGCCCACGTGAACCGGCAAGGGGGCACCCGTTCCAAATCCCTCATCTTGGAGGCTCAAACGTTGGGTTCCTGGGCAGAGAAGAACCTGCTTTCCATCAGGGCCGAGCATATCTCAGGAGAGGCAAACTGGCAGGCAGACTTTCTCAGCAGGTCAATTGTGGACCATTCGGAGTGGCACTTACACCCGGATCTCTTCAAGGAGATCACAGACAGGTTGGGCCATCTGATCATGGACCTCTTTGCCTTGCCGGAGAACACCCAGCTTCCCAGGTTGTTTTCACGTTTCCCCTCTCGGGGAGCGGAGGGGACAGATGCACTATGCAACCCATGGCCGCAAGGCCTATTGTACGCCTTTCCTCCTCTTCCTTTGATCCCAGCAGCTATCAGGAAAGTCTTGGAGGAATGGGTGGAGTTAATATTCATTGCACCCCACTGGCCCAGATGGCCGTGGTTTGCGGACCTAGTGAGCCTCTCCATGGTGGATTCCCGATGGTCAAATACAGTTAATGCAGGGGTCCCTGCAACATCCAGACCCCCATTGGCTCCAATTGACTGCCTGGCACTTGAACGCCACACCCTGATTCAGCAGTCATATTCGTCAGGTGTGATTGACATGATTCAGGCGGCCAGGAAACCAGCGACTAACTGCATCTACGATCACACTTGGCGGAATTTCTGTCACTGGTGTGACAGGAACAATCTGAGTCTCTCAATTGTGACCATCCCAAGGGTCTTAGAATATTTACTGGAGGGTGTTAATAAGGGCTTGTCATCCAACACCATTCGGAGGCAAGTAGCGGCCCTTTCCACGGTACTGTCCTGGGACAGTTCTCAACCCTTGTCTCAGCATCCCATGCTCTGCTCCTTGCTCAAAGGAGTCACAAATAGCAGACCACCTGTGGTCCATAGGTATCCCTCCTGGGAGCTACCCTGGGTTCTACAGGCCCTAACCGCCTCACCCTTTGAACCCATTAGAACCTGTTCCTTGCGATACTTGTCACTCAAGGTTTCCTTCCTGATTGCCATCACCTCCGCCAAACGTATATCGGAGCTGGCCGCTTTATCTATCAGGAAGGACCTGTGCACGTTTCATGAGGATAGGGTGGTTCTTAGGTTAGATCCTTCCTTTTTCCCTAAGATTAACACAGTGTTTCATAGAGCACAGGAGGTTATCCTCCCAAATTTTTGTCCCCGCCCATCACATGACCTGGAGCGCCAATGGCACACATTGGATGTACGTAGAGTCCTACGCTGTTACATCAAGTGCATGGTGGCATTTCATAAATCAGAAGCCCTATTTGTATCATTTCAATCCTCTTCCATGGGACAGAAGGTATCCGCCTCTACCATAGGCAGATGGATCAGGGTGTGCATAGCAGGAGCGTATGTGTCATTTTCCCTGCCAGTTCCTAGTTATGTGACAGCACACTCCACCCGTAGCGCTGCTACATCTGCGGCGTGGCCAACACAGGCATCCATAGAGGATATTTGCAGGGTGGCGACATGGTCCTCGCCTTCCCTCTTCATTAGACATTACTGGTTAGACAAGTTCGTCTCGGCTGAGGCCTCTTTCGGTAGACGAATACTACAACAGGTAGTGACAGGACTAGAGACACAGATCCCAACTGACTCCCTCCCGTAGGGATTGTGGGGGCTTTGGTAAGTCCCATTGGTGGATTCTTCAGTCATCATGCTGGAGAAGGAGCGTTGGCTTACTTGAATGCCTCTTCTCAGCATGATGATGAAGAATCCACGCCCACTCCTATAGAGATCAGTTAGGTCAGTGTCAGTGTGTTGTTTTACCTTGTACTTCTTGGAGAGTCATCACGTCGAACTGTTGTCATTGGCTCCGCCATTGATGAAAGTGGGAGGTCCCAGGCAAAGATGGGCGTGACAACTCTGACAATTTAGTCTGATTGGGCAGGAGGACTGAAATAACTCATTGGTGGAATCTTTATCATCATGCTGAGAAGAGGCATTCAGGTAAGCCAACGTTCCTTCTCACACCTTTCCTTTATCAGGGTCCAGTCCAAGCCAGGAATAAGCAAAATGGAGACTGTTTTAGAAAGAAGGTTGTAGTTTATTGAAGAGCGGAGCCAGACAGAAATGTGACTCTGGGAAAGCTGAACTCATGTTGCTGGGAGTGGTGGGTTTTTATATCTTCTTGGGCTTTTATGTTTGGAGTTGTTTCCTGTTCCTGTGGCATGAACTTTGATCTGAGCTTTTTGAGTGTGTCCTTTTTGGTATTGGTGGGTTAATCCTATTATGTCCTAAGGGTCATGTCTTTAGAGTTTGGGTGGGATATGTAGATTTTAGGGGTCTTTGTCTTTCTAATCTCATCAGCTCCAAACTTCCTGGCCCCAACCTTTCTGATAATCTGATAGGATTATCGAATTGCATTCCTACAGACCTGACCTCTGCCTGGGGCTATTAAGAAATCTGGGCCTGCTTTTCTACCCCAAAATATTTCTTTCTCGGGGGAGGGGGGTTGCTGTCTTTCTACAATTCCCTCTTTGTGCCATATAAGTGTGGCACAAGATTAAAAAATTGATCTAGCCAGGGAGATTTGGTAAACAAGCTTTTAAACTGTTAATGCAAAAAGGGGAAAGCACTAATAGAGGCAGCAGAAAAAGATCCCTGCAGTGGCTCCCAAAAGGGGGAGCCTTCCAACCTATAAAGTCTAAAAGTCAGGGCAAAAGTTCTGTTAGGTGGAAAAGAAATTTATAGTGTCAAATATTCTTTGCCAATTATTTTCAAATGTTGGAGTCACTTTCTGTGAGCTTTCCAGTCAGGTTTTTTTTTGAACCACATGCCTCCCAAAATTCTTCACAGCCATGTTTATCCTCAGTACATAACCACTGGCTGCCCATTTTCAAGGGTTTTTTCCTACCTTAGCTCTTAGTTTAGTGCACCTAGAGTTTGTGATGTCCAATTGAGGTTAGCTTGTGTGCTATTAAATTGCACACATTGAGCCCCAGGACTCCCACTATGAGTCCACGAGTGCAACATATTCAGGGCTTGGGTTTGGAAATCTCTTTCCTGTTACCTCCTCAGTGAGGGCATATGAATTGCAAATTGCCTGAGGGGGCCTGGTTCCCTCCCCCTTGGAATTTTCAGGAAGGTATGCATGCAAAGGCCTTAGTGCCACAGAGCAAGAACCAGCCTGGGGAACTTTACATAGAGGTAGGTGAAGGGAATAGTTTCAGTGTGATTCTGAATGGTGTGTGTGCGTGTGCAGCTACTTCTACAAAACAGGCAATACAAACATCCTAGACAAATTTTCCCTCCCACTAGACAGAAGTCCAAGGTGTTCAGTACCTGTCATGCCAATCATTCCCAAATGCCATCCCTCCATGAATCCATTCAACTGCTTAATTATAACACAAATGGAACAAGAAAGAAAACCATACAATGAGTTTCTGCCCTCCCCCCCTAGTTTTCCCAGTTGTCTTCTGAGGCTTCACGTGGGGACCAATGGTTCCTTCCTTCCTCTGCAGCTTTCACAGGCATCTGATGTAGGACTTGGGAAGATCTGTTCCATTCTGGTTGCATGGTGACAAACCTATGGCACGCGTGCCAGAGGCGGCACTCAGAGCCCTCTCTGTGGCCATGCCTGCCATCCCCCAGCCCACCTCTACCTGCAGCAGCCTCCTCACCAGCACTGCCCCGGAGGAGAGTCACCCCCGGGTGCAGTCCATGCAGAGCAGAGCAGCCAAGGACATGGCAGCCGGGCAGGGGGACAAGACCCCATCTTCACTCCCTATCGCATGCAGATGATGTGGGACATGTGTGGAGGGCGTGGCCGCCATGGCACTGTGGCAGGCAGTGGGTGGCCCTGCAGGCAAGCAGGGGCAGGAGGCAGGGCAGGCAGAGCAGGGGAGGCAGGGCAGTTTGGGGGCATTCAATCTCTAAAGGTTTCACCATCACTGTTCTAGTGGATGGCTGGATTCAAACCCCAATTTCCTGGCTCAAATGGAGGGAGGGTCTCCTCTGGGGGCAGCATCTGGGTCAGTGTGCTCTACCTTCAAAGGTTGCTGAGTCATCTGTGCAGGGCTGAAAGATATTAGAACAGGATCCCCTCTCCCCTTTCTGGGTGACTGTCCCAGGAGAGGCATTGCTGATCAGACATGAGGAATGGAGAACAGAGGATAAGAAATGGAGAAGCTAAATGGGGGATAGCTTGCAGGCAGAGTTTGAAAAGACATTGATACTGCAGTTGTTTAAGGAACAGATAAACAGACAAAATGGGGACACCACAGATGAGGAGAAAAGAGAAGCTGAGCAGCTTGAGAATGCTGAAAGCTCCAAATAATTTTATAAGCCTAGTATTTTTTTGTGTACAATTTGTGAGGGCATGGAGAATCTACCTTTAACGTTTATTTTAAAATAGACCACATTATTTTAGAGATTGAAAAATGCTTATACGTTCCAGGATTAGTTCCATAGTAGTTTTACTGATTACTGATAGGATAAGAAAAGTAACTTAATAAGATTATTTCCCTACACAAGCAAACTTGAGTTCATGGGGCTCCTCACGTTTCAGGAGAAGAATAGACAGATAAAATCCATTTACAACATACAGAAAATGCACAAATAAAACTTTTTCTCTAAATGAGCTTAAAATTTTCCCCTCTGATAAGTTTGGGCTGTTTCTTAAAAGCACACAGAAATTAAAAAAAAAAAAAAGAACACGTTTCTCTTCACCCTGTTTTGCTGTCCAGATAAACAGGGTGAGGGGGTTTTTTGTAGCTTATTTTAAGCAGAATTTCTAGCAGAATTTTAAAATTCAATTATCTAGGGATTAGAGACACCCAACAGTTAACATTTACCTCGGGGACACACAAAGACCTTGACACACACACACACACACACACACACACACAAAGACAAAGAGTAAAGGAGAGGAAAACAGAACACTCAGTTTTCACACCCTGGTCATTCCCACTATAAATGTCAATCAACTCAAATTAGGGAAGGCACAAATCTTAAACATATCATGTGGTTACATAGAAACAGAGAGAGAAACAAACTGCTCCTGTACCTTTTCTTTTAAGTATCTTTATTTAGTCAAATTGGCTTTTCCTGCTTCATCCCTGAGCTGAGTCCACTTCCAAATAGTTTGCGTTCGTGCTTCTTCCCCATTCCTGCCTGGATGGGCAATTTGTCCTGACTCCAGGCTCTAACAGTCTTCCTAGGGGAGAATTTGTTGGAATCCTCTGAGCTTCCCATTTCCTAGGTTGCTCTTCCCATCATCCGCAATGAGACTCCAAGGCCCCTCCTTCCCCTTTTTTTACTTGAGTCTCTTGCAGCCTGCAGAATACACCACCTGCGGAATACACAGCCCCCAACAGGTGAAGGTACCTTCCAACCTGTGGTAACTCCTCAGTTTTTTAGGCAAATGGCCTGGGAGGACTCTGTCTGCTGTGATTTCAGAGTACGGGTACCTCCTTTCAGAATAGGGTCTACTGACTTCCGGTTCCAGATCACGGCACTGGAGGTCGCTCAGAGAGAGTCGTCTTTTCGCCAGCTGGTTTCCCTTCGCCGGTAGACCCTGAATAGGGTTGAAAGTTGCCCTGGAGGGGTGAACACTTGAGGAGGACTCTCGTCGACCGCGGAAGGGCGGCAGCTTCTTTCGCGGTCTGAGGCAGCTCCTTTGGGCCGACCAAGTAAAGATCAGCCATGTTAATGGCCGATCACTTAGCCGCACCAGCCGCAAGTCACAAGAACATCTAAGCGTAAAGAACCACCGTGGAAGATCCAGGTGAGACCCTTCCCTTCCTCTCTTTTCCCTCTCTATTCCCTATCTACTTCTGGGAAATGCTCTCTTGGAATTATTTCCCTGCTTTGACAGAGTGGCATCTGTTTATTTGGGAAGATAAGCTTTGGAACAAAGGAAAGAATAATCTAATTTTAATGACTATTTTTACTTTTGGATACTCTGGGGTCCCGAAAAAACCCCTATTATAGAATTTTATTATTCTACTTACTTGGAGAATATTGTTTCTTTTATCCTTTTAACTGGAGAAAAACTTTATTAGGGTCTGGAAAAAAAGATTCTATAACTTACTGGGGACATCTTGTGGTGAAATCCGACACTGCAATTGCTTTTTTTTTCTTTTTTTGATTTTGAGGCTGGCTTTGACCTTCAAACTATCATAAAAGGGAAAAGATAAAGAAGCTGAAACAGCTGGGTGATGAAACTGACTGTTAGAAATTGTGGAGGTGGATATTGGCTGACTGTGATTAAATATAGCCTCCACTAAAAGACTAAAGGACTCTTTTTCCCTACTGAAATGCAGGAATTCTACCCACAACTTAACTATAAGCTCATACTGGAAAAAATTCTTGAAGCCACTGAGCAAATGGACTCCAGAATGAAAGAGGCTATCTCAGAACTACAAATTAAAGCTCAAATTTTAACTGATCAATCTACAAGCCAAGAAATAGCAGAGGAGGAACAGATTAATATTCAAGAGGCCTGTATGCAACACCATGTACAACTCAATGAGATGGAGGAACCTGATTTATATCTTAATTATAAACTCATACTGGAAAATAAATTTGAAGTCACTGAGCAAATTCAGCCTTTTTGAAGGGAGTAGAGAAACTAATTCAACCTGTTTTGTGGGGGAAGGGCTCCTTTGTGCATTGGAAGCTTTGGGGTTTAAAGCCAGTCAGTGCAAGGCTGGCTGGCTGGCTAGAGTGCTGTCCAGGAAATCCCCAAGGTTGCTTCCTGTGTTTAATTGCAGGAGGAAGGTTGCTTGGCACTGTTGTAGCTCACACTGAGGGAGAGTTCCTGACATAAGGGCCTCCTGTTCAGCCTGTGTTGGGGTAGCACCAAGCAATTTTACTGCATCAAGTGAATATGTAGGAGAGTCACAAACCTGGAATTTCAGTTACAATTTATTTTTAGCTTTAAAATATACCTTATGTTTTGTTGTATTTTAATTTTATTTTCTTAATTTTTATTCAACTGCATTTTAATCTGGTTTCAGCCACACTCAGGAGTGTTGTCAACTACAGCAATGTCTTTGCACAGAACTTGGTGCTCACTTTGTTTACTTGTAAAACAGTTACTTGAAATGCCAATGCTTTTACTGGCACAATTGAATCTTATGCTTTATTTATAAATTAGACATCTGTTGCTTGTCTTTTAAATTATTTTTAGATTTGTTTTCTAAAAACCTATTTATTGGTTTTGAAGAATGTCACATAAAAGAACACTTTGATTTTAGTATATAGTTTTAAAAAACTCCCTTTTTATAATCCTGTAAACCAGGAGTCCCCAACCCCTGGTCCATGGACAGGCTGCGGCATGCCAACAACCAGTCTGCACAAACAAGCAAAGCTCTATCCGTGGGATGCAGGCAGCACACAAAACCACGCCCTTTCCGGTCCGTGGAAAAACCTTTCTCCATGGAATTGGTACCTGGTACCCAAAAGGTTGGGGACCTCTGCTGTAAGCCCTTTAATTCAGTATGGTTGGCAAAATGTGTGAGGGAAGAGGATGACTGAGAATGAAGGCAGCTTCAAGAGTTGTTTGAGAATTTTCATCAGCCTAGGAAATCTGAACTGATATGATTATGGAATTTTCAGATATTTTATGTCATTTCAGGCAATACAGATTATCCATACTTCCTGTAAAGTTTTAAAACAACTATCTTTCTTCATCCCTCTTTTTTTGGCATTCTGATAAAAATGATCTTCCTAAATAGAAAGAAATCACTGATAGGTATTGGAAACTTATTGGGGCATCAAAGAGTGTCAATGCAACATTGATGTAATCATTGTAAAGCAGCAGACAGAGCAGTAAAGATAATACAGAGAAAGTCTATGGTGATGGTTCAGTAAAGCAGTCAGAGAAAGAAAACTCTCAAAGAAAAAAACAAAGATGTTTTAGAAATCCTGAAAATGTTGAAATAAGCTAGAGTTTAAACAGTACATTGAAATGTACCTGTGTCTAAAATATTTTTTCAAACCCTAGTGTATATAATTGCGCCTATTTGTGCCTCACTCTCCCATACATTGATACGGAATATTGTTTCAAAGGTAGGCCAATGTCAATCTTAGCAATTTTTTCTGTTACCTTTAGTTGTATTGGTTGGCATCAGTAGCAATAGTAGTGTAATGTAGAAAACAGCACCAACAGCAGAAAATGGGTATTGTGGACATGGAGATAATAAATATGAAGATATAATTGATATGTTAATTGGTATTGTTTATTAGATTTACAAATGGTTCATTGTAAGTTCTTTCCAATTAAATGTCTGTTTTGCTGTGATATACAGGTAGTCCTCGAGTTACAACATAATGGAGCCTGCCCATTCCATTTGTAACTTGAGGACCCGTAAGAGTGAATATCATACCTTGAAAGCGATCACTCCCTACTTCCGCCCACGCATACGCTAATCAAATGCCCAGCTCGTTAAGTCCACATGAGGTATCTCAGGGTGGGGAAGGCCATGGGGGCCTAGTGATGGACCATACCACCTGCTTCAGACTACCCAAGGCCTCCCCTGACCCATTGAGATACCTCATTCTCCTTCCCTGGGTCCCCATAATTGCCCTCCCCCATCCTGCCAGGCTGGATCACTTACCTTGTGAAGATCTGTCTCCTCTACAGCCTCTCTGTTTCTTTGTCTGCTCCCAGGGAGAGCAGGACGAGCACTCCCTGCTCGGCTTCTCTGACTTCTGGAATGGTGGGCAACATCAGTGAGTTTCCTCCAAAGTCTTCAGGTTCAGCGTAGAAAAGCGTTTACTTGCTGAAGGGAGATGTGGGACAGTGAAATCACATTGCTTCAAGCCTCCCGTTAGTATGCAAACACTTTTCATGCAGAGACTGGAAGCTTCTGGATGCCTTGATCTCGCGGGGAAGTCAGGCACCCATTCTCTGCAAAAGCGGATGGATGCCTGAAGTCGCATGACATGGCCCCCAGAAGCTTTCAGCCTCTGACCGAAAAGTGTTTATACGCCTATGGGGCGCTGCTTCAAAGAGCCCCATAGGGCTTGAGGCCTCTACTGGTGAAAACAGAGCCCCTTGAGGGAGCGTACGGTCACTCTGGTCCTCTGTTCTCGGCAAGGGGTGACCTGTGCATCACTGGCACTCCATCACTAGAGATTTTTAAGAAGAGACTATACATCTCTGCTGATGAAAATGGAGCCCCCAGAGGGAGTATGCATTGTTCCGGGCCTCCGTTCTTGGCAACAAAGGCCTCCACAAGGTCTCTGCCACTGAGAATGGAGCCCTAGATTGAGGTGCACATCATCCACGGCCTCTGGTTTTGCCGGCAGAGGCCTTTCCTGAAGGCTTCTGCCGGTGAAAACAGAGGCCGGGGTGATGCGTACATCACTCCAAGGTTCCATTCTCAGTGGAATAGGCTTTTCCTGAAGGCCTCTGCCAGAAAAAATGGAGGCCAGGGCTGCATGTGCACGTGAATCTGTGGCTCCTTTCTCAGTGGCATAGGACTTGCCCGAAGGCCTCTGCTGGCAGAAACGGAGGCCAGGGGGTGACGTGTGCATCACTGGCACTCCATCACTAGAGATTTTTAAGAAGAGATTATACATTCACCTGTCTGAGGTTGTATAGGTTCTCCTGCTTGAGCAGGGAACTGGACTAAAAGACCTCCAAAGTTCCTTCCAGCTCTATTCTATTCTAATCTGGGTCTCCGTTCTCGGGAGCATAGGCCTTTTGTAAAGATAGCAAAAGGCTTTGTAAATAGAGAGAAAGTTTCAATGTTTTAGGCCTTCCCTCCATTTGCAAACCCTGTTACCACAGATCTTGTCCAGGCCTCCGTGTGCAGAGAATAGTGTCCTTAAGTACTGTGAAATCATGTGAGATCAATAGCATAAGATCTCATGCTACTGATATCACGTGATCTTGTGGTATTTTAGGCCTCCATTCTCTGCGAATGCACTTAAGACCTGAAGCACCGAAACAGGCCAAGAAACTGAAGGCTCTCTAGATCTTTGCAAGGTGAAGTGCCAGGCCAGGTGTTACTTTAAGCCAGGGTGAATGTTGCAGTGCCTCTGCGGTCATTCGTAATGGTGAACGATTGCTGTGGTGCTGCAACATTCATAATTTTGGGATTTGTTCATAAACACCAGGGGGCGCTTATCACATAATTTCAAAAGTTCGCTAAGGGAATATTCTTAACTCAGGGATTACCTATAGTTGTGTGATATTGATATTGTAACATAATTATTAGTCCTAGTATCATTGATATATCTGCTGTGAGAACTAAAAATGTCATTTTCTTGTATTATTCTGGTAGAGTTTATTCAGAACAAACAAACCTATGGTTGTGGACTAAGCTTTAAGAACACTTAAAAGAGATAATGTGCCAATTTTTAGCAGCGTTGCCACTGAATGCATTTATGTCTTTCTATATTATAGATTTCTCTACAATTAGATATTCTACATGGACTTTTTAATCATTTTTAATTATAAAGTAATCCATGTCCTTTCGAAAGAAACTTTTACTGAAAATAACAGAAATAACAGAAATATTTTTTTGTTTGGAAATACAATAGAAGGAAATAAAAGCAAATTACTATCTCTATTGTGCAAAGTACAAATTACTGCTGTAAGTATAATTAATACCTAGGAAGAAGAGTACTAATTTACCATGATTGTAAAACTGCAGGGGGAAATCAACCTGCATGGATGATAGATTATATGAAAACAATGAAATAAAAGCACCAAATAGTTCCAAAGAAAAGTTTACATAAATAATGCACAGACATCTGCTAGACTAATGTCTGACCTTTAGCTTTAAGGAAACCTGTAGATTACTATAGCTTAAAGTAGCAGGTGTTACTTTAAGCAGAAGGAATTGCTGAACAGTTTGAATGAATAAATGTTCTCCAGCACTGGAGATGGATAATCCACGCAGTGGGTTGAGACTGTATTCCTGGCCAATCAGATCAGTCAGCCAAAGTTGCCACGCCTGTCCTGGACCATGATTCTCCAGTCTTGACTGATCTGGTCACACAGACAGACGTACAACTTTGGCTCCTGGGCAGGTATAGTTCCTTTCCATTGGGGGATTTTTTTTCTAGTAGCTGAAATTGCTTAGTTTAAAAGTTAATTAGAGATAATTTAATTCAATTTAATTGATTACTCTACAATTTCCTTGCTAAATTGTAAGACTCAGGAAGTCAGATTCCCTACAGGGGAAACCACCCTCACTTAAAAGGGGGAAATCCCTAACTCCCCTCCCTCACCCAAACCCTAACCACCTTCCCACAGCCGGAGCAGCCGGCAGCCGCCTTAAACGGGGAGGCTCGGGCAACCCTTCGCGTTTAAAAAAAAAAGACAGAAAGGCAAGCAATTAGCGAGGGAAGCGGAGGACAAAGGGGACGCATGCTGGGAGGGAGATTGATTACGGGAACAGCTGGCGAGCGAAGGAGCAGTTTCTTTCACTCACCAGGCTGCTCAGGGTCTTTTAAACGAGGCGCCATTGTCTGAGCAGCTGGGAGCACGCGCGGCTCTTTGTTACAACCGCACGTGGCACCAGCAGCCTCTTTAGCACAGGCGCAGTAATCTCTTGCTTCTTTAACACATGCGCAGTAGTCTCCTGGCAGCGGCAGCCATATTTTGTGCAAGCAGGGGATCCAAGGCTCCCTGAGAAGTCTAGGTCCAGCCGCTGGAGTAAATGAATAGGCAAGCAATACTAGGGTACTAGAGCATCTATTATTCATTTAGAGACATTCAAATCAGACACATAGCTGCTTTGTTCCAGGACTTGGTGTCTACAATCCAAAGTAAATAAGAACCTTTCATAACTAACTGTGTTTAGTTGCCTTTGGCTCCTTCCGGACTTCGGGTCCCCCATTAGTGGCCCGTACGCTTCTGGATTTAGTGGTGGGTTCCAGGCATCCCCAGTCGCGTGCCTGTCCTTACCCACCATAGTCAAGCCGGGTTCCAGGCATTCCCATTAGCGTGCCTGTTCTTATCCGTGCACAGTGACTAACTCTGACAATTTTGCAGAGTCTGCTCCTGAGTTCCAGACGCCCCCAGTAGTGCGCCTGTCCTTACTCAAAGTTGGAGCTCTCCTACTACCTGGGTCCCCCCTATCGCGGCCCGGCGTTAGTGGAGAATGGAGGAAGCAATCATTCCCTCCACTGGAGCCCTGCCTTCATCCTCTGGAGCACCCGCTTCAGAGGATTCGGAATCCTCTGCAGCCCCTAGAAAGGCTGCAAGGAAGTCATCAAAGAAGGCTGACAAACAGGCAATCAGAAGACACCAAGCCCTAGAAAAGGAGTTCAACAGAGCGCAGAAAAGGGCCAGAATTGAAAATAGGCAGAATGGGGGGATAGGTCCCGATCTATCGCTGGGTCTCCCTACATCCCCACGGGCCATTTGGTCATTAGGGAACTCATCACAGTCCCAAACAGAGGGCGGGATAGGCGAGATCTCATCGCTCTCCTGATCCCCCTCCCCATGGAGGTTACAGGAAACCCCGAGGACCATGCAAACCACAGCACCTGCAGGGTCGCAGGCAATGGTTACTCCTCCTGCATTGATGGGGGATCTGCTAGCTACCCTAATAGCACAGGCAGTGGACCGTGCATTTGAGGCCAGGGCTCAAACTTCCAAAGCCAAGCCTCTAGGATTTAGAACGAGGCATCGGGAGGAAACGGAGGACTATCAGGACCTCTCCTCTTTCTCAGACTCGTCGGTCTCAGAGGAAGCTTACCTGGACCAGCCAGGTACGTCACAAGGGATTCAAATGTCTGAGGAAGAGGAGGACACCTCACCTCAAGGGCCGTCCTTCAGCGGCCTGTTTAACCCTTCTCTTTTTGTTACCATTCTGCGCAAGGCTGAGGCCACAGCCCATCTGGGGCATGGGACACCAGCGGAGCCTGTCACAGTTGACACGGAGGCTGAGCCAACGTTCGCTGAAAAGGTAACCACTCAATACCGCATACCATGCCCGACCATGTTCCTAAACACAATAAGGAAACAGTGGGCAGCGCCAACCTCCCTACCACTTCCTAGCAATGCGGAGAGGAAGCTATTTAACGTAGCAAGGGAGCTAAAGGGAACATTGGAGGTGCCGGTGGTGGACGAACCCATAGGTCCCCTGATATCAGACACGGCCATATCAGGAGATTTTGCTGAGGCTCTTAAAGCCAAGGACCGAAAGAGTGAGTCCAACTACAGGAGAACGCACCAGGCAATAGCTTGGGCTACCAGGGCGACTACCTCCGTGTTCTTTTTCACCAGAGCCACACTCTGTTGGCTCCGTGAGTTACAGGGCCGGGTTCCCATGGAGGACGTACGCACTCACCAGGAACTCAGCAAAATGGTAGCGGCCACGGAATATGTGTCGGACGCGACACTTTTGGCGACCAGGTTTTCAGCCAAGGCAATGGCAGCAAACAACACGAGCAGGCGCCTCCTCTGGCTAAAGAACTGGCAGGCGGATACCAAATCCAAGTGGAAATTGGCTTCGGCTCGGTACCAAGGGGCAAAGCTGTTTGGTGAGGCACTAACGCCATACCTGACAGAGAACAAGGACAAGCGCAAGGTCCTTAAACACATGCTTAAAAGGCAGGACAAGAGACCCGGCTCCTGGGGAAGGAAACAATCCTTTCATACAGAAACCAGGGTCAACTACTTCCAAAATTCCCAACCCTTCCAAGCTAGACAGGATAGGGAAAGACAGGGGGACAGACAGAACACAAGAAATAGGCAAACACAGGGAAGACGGCCCTTTCGGGGGAACAACCGCCCCTTCCGCCGTACCAGATGACTCCCACCCAGACCTTCCCATAGGGGGCAGACTAGCAGGGTTTGCTCCCCAGTGGGAAGAGACCACCACGGACGTATGGGTCAGGAACACCATACGTCGCGGTCTATCTCTAGAATTTCTCTCAAAGCCCCCGAACCGCTTCCGCCCATGCCCCTGTCCCACGAACCCAACAAAGAGAAGGCTCATGAACGAGGCTGTTCAGCACCTTCTAAACATACGGGCCGTAGAACCGGTGCCTATAAACCAGAGAGACCAGGGGTTTTACTCTATCCTCTTCGTGGTCCCAAAACCCTCGGGGGGTTGGAGAGCCGTTCTGGATCTAAAAAGGCTAAATTTCTACATAAAATACCGCAAATTCAAAATGCAGACACTACGCTCCATCTTTGGAAGCGTAAGGAAAGGGGATTTTCTGGCATCGATAGGACCTCACGGAGGCATACTTGCACATCCCTGTCTCTCTGGCTCACTGCCGCTTTCTACGGTTCGCCTACAGGGGGCACCATTTTCAATACAGGGCACTTCCATTCGGCCTGTCATCAGCGCCCAGGGTGTTCACCAAGATTCTGGCGGTTCTGGCAGCACGCCTAAGAAATGTCCCGATCAGAGTCCAGTGCTACCTGGACGATATTCTAATCCAGTCATCGTCCGCCCAGCAATCTCAAGCGGACCTAAAGTTAGTGATAAAGCTGCTGCAGGACCACGGCTTCTCGGTGAACTTTCCAAAGAGCCACCTAACCCCAACTACAAGAATACTCCATCTGGGAGCGGTCATAAACACACAGGAGTGCAAGGTGTACCTATCACAGGAACGCCTCAGCAGCATAAGGAAAGCCGTAAAACAGGTAAGCCGCGGTCAGTCAGTGACGCTGGTCTGCCTCTCCCAGCTGCTAGGAAAGATGATATCGACCATAGCAATAGTTCCTTGGGCAAGGCTGCACTCAAGAGAACTGCAGTGGTTCATGCTCCCGTTTCAGAGACAGCAAATCAGTGCATCCCGGAAGAGGGTAGGCATACCTCTGAGAGTACGACACTCCCTCAGGTGGTGGCTATCTCCAGCTCTCCTCAGGGGGTCCCCCTTCAGGGAACCAGACAGAGTAGTAGTCACAACAGATGCGAGTCTATTTGGCTGGGGAGCCCACTTGGGGACCAAGTGGACACAGGGCCGCTGGTCAGCGGTGGATCTCCGACACAACATAAACTGGCTCGAGCTGCGGGCTATTCACCTAGCGTTAAGGCATTTCCACAGCAGCATAAAAAGCAGGCACGTACTGGTCCTGACGGACAACGTGACAGCCAAGGCCCACATAAACCGTCAGGGGGGCACACACTCTCGCTCGCTCTCGGCCGAGGCCCTCCTACTGGGGGCCTGGGCGGAACAAAATCTGGCCTCCATAAAGGCCGACCACATATCGGGGGAGGCAAACATCCAAGCAGATCAGTTGAGCAGATCAACAATAGATCACTCGGAGTGGCAACTACACCCGAAGATCTTCAGGGAGATCTGTCACCGCTTCGGGCTTCCCCAGTTGGACCTATTTGCCTCTCCTTCCAATGCCCACCTAACTCGCTTCTTCTCCCGATTCCCATCCAGGGGAGCAGAGCAGACGGATGCATTACGGAGCCCATGGCCAAGGGGACTCCTGTACGCGTTTCCACCCTTACCTCTCCTTCCGGCAGTAGTACGCAAGATTCTGCGGGAAAGAGCCAGGGTAATCCTTGTGGCCCCTTATTGGCCAAGGAGACCTTGGTTCGCAGACCTGAGGAGTCTCTCCTGCACGAATCCATGGCGGATTCCTCCGGAGAGGATCTCCCTCAAATAGGGGGAGATCTGCCACCCAGAGCCACAATGGCTACAACTAGCCGTCTGGCTCTTGAACGGTCAATTTTAGTCAAGGGGGCTTGCTCACAGGGTGTAATTAGGGTCATACAGGCATCAAGGCGCCCCTCCACGAACCGTATCTACGAGGCCACGTGGAGAAGCTTCCAATCATGGTGCTCTGAACAGGAATTGTTACTCGAAGGGATCACAGTTCCCAAGATCCTAGAATTTTTACTAGAAGGCCTAGAGAGAGACCTCTCGCCAAACACGCTGCGCAGGCAAATCGCTGCCCTCTCAACTATATTTTCTGCCAGCCCCGGTGAATCCTTGGGCAAGCATCCCTTAATACGATCCTTTCTCAAGGGGGCTGCGAATATCAGACCGCCAACCGTGCACAGGTATCCATCGTGGGAACTACCACGAATACTACAAGCTCTTACCAGAGCGCCCTTCGAACCACTCAAAACATGTGACATTCGCTACCTGACCCATAAGGTAGCATTCTTAGTAGCTATCACGTCAGCTCGACGGATATCCGAGTTAGCTTCTCTCTCAATGAGGAAGGACCTGTGTCATTTTCACAGGGACAAGGTAGTCCTAAGAATAGACCATTCATTCCAAAGGTCAACTCCGTTTTTCACAGATCACAGGAAATAGTCCTACCAGACTTCTGTCCAAACCCAGCTCATCCCCTGGAGCAACAATGGCACACCTTGGACGTACGAAGGGCACTAAGACATTACATTTCGCGCACAGCAGAATTCCGACGCTCGGAAGCGCTTTTCATATCCTTCCACCCCGCTACTAGGGGCCGGAAGGTTTCGTCCTCTACCATCGGTAGGTGGATTAGGGCATGCATCACTGGGGCATACCAGGCGGAGTCCTTGCAAGTCCCCAAGCATATCACGGCCCACTCCACAAGGAGCGCTGCCACCTCAGCAGCATGGGCCATGCAGGCTTCTATTGAAGAAGTATGCAGGGCAGCCACTTGGGCCTCGCCCTCTCCATTCATTCGCCATTACAAAATCAACAAGTACTCCTCTGCAGAGGCCTCCTTCAGTAGGAGGGTTCTCCAGCAGGTTCTAGACCAAAGTTACACACGGGACCAGTCTATTCCCCAACCCAAGGGACAATAGGCTTTGGTATGTCCCACTGCGTGGATTATCCATCTCCAGTGCTGGAGAAGGGGCGTTGACTTACCTGAACGCCTTTTCTCAGCACGGAGATGGATAATCCACACCCACCCTTATAGACTAGGATAATAGGGTATATTTAGTGGAGCCAAAACGTCTTACTGTCAGTCAATGGCTGCGCTCGTGTCAAGACTGGAGAATCATGGTCCAGGACAGGCGTGGCAACTTTGGCTGACTGATCTGATTGGCCAGGAATACAGTCTCAACCCACTGCGTGGATTATCCATCTCCGTGCTGAGAAAAGGCGTTCAGGTAAGTCAACGCCCCTTTTCCTAAGTACAAAACGGAGAAACATGTATGCACATATATGTAGAGAATTTGTAAAAAAATCCATTCTGTTGTCTAACATTGTGGTATAACTTGGTGATGAGAATGGTAAAAGTGCAACATAGACATTGGAACAATTGGACTATATATTGTATTTTAAAGGCCATTTGATATACTTTTGATTCATAGTCATAGTTAAAAATTATATTTTGTTTGTAATGTAAATTTTTTAAAACAATTATAAGCTGCAGAGTCATCAACCATATTGTTCTAGATGGATCCTTTTAAACTGTTATCTTGCAATATTTGGTTCTTTTCTGGTATGTGGGTTCATTTTACAGAGACAACCGTGTAAATTTGTGAATAGTTTCAAAATAAATGACGAAACTCTCATTCAAAATGGTCAATTTACTATTGCTACATATATTTTACCCAACAATTAAACCTTTCAATCAATTAAATAATTACTTGAATTCATGTTTATTTCAGTTAAATGCAGCTGTAACTCAGAGTAACAGCTCATTTACCTTTAAAAAAATTTAAAATTCTAAATTAAAGTTAAAATTAAATAATTGCAATCAAAAGATATATTTCTGATTATTCCTCTTTGAACAGAGCGTGGATCACACTTCTTGCAAGCCTCATTGTATTGAGGTGGGGCTAAGATGAGCATAACCAGCGATGAAGTGAATTTCTTGGTTTATCGTTACCTCCAGGAGTCAGGTAATTACTGTTCATTTAACAATATAATGTATTTATCAAACACAAAGTTATTGGAGGTAACAAAATCACCTAAATAGATTAAAATAAATATTATGTTAATTGATTGTTTGACAGTATTATTTATCCCCAGTATAGCTTAACTGTTTTTTTTCTTACTTTGATAAGATACAGACACTATACTTCCAATTGGCATAAAGAAATTTACAAAACTGCTAATAGGATTTATAGGAACCTCATAACGAAATGTAACAAAATCATAAAAACACAGTAAAATTTTTACACAGTAAAATAATATAATATCATTCTGAATCATAACATCAGAAGGTTCTATGGATGGAAAGGCTCTATTGCAGTCTTTCTCAACTTTGGCAACTTTAAGCTGTTTGGACTTCAACTTCCAGAATTCCCAGCTAAACATATTGGCTGGGGAATTCTGGAAGTTGAAGTCCAAACAGTTTAAAATAGCCAGAATAACTCAACTGAATAACTTTATTGAATTGATTAAACAATATTGTTCTATATGGGCTTTAACAAATATTTGTAAGATAATAAATGTTTTCCATATATTTTGATTGATGATTAAATGAAAAGCAGCATCATTCCAAAAAACTGGAGACAAAATAATATTTTGGAACACACTTATGATTTTATACTGCTCGAAGATTTAAAAGCAATTATGTTGAACTGGCATTGGAAATAATTTAAAAGCCAATTGTATTGGAGTAATAAAAGAATCATATATTCTATCAATCTCATTTGAAACTATCATTGGTGGTTTCTATTTCTTCCATTCCTGAGCTTTTTTTGAAAGCACCAGCACAAATACCGTGTAGTAAATTTCTATAGTTCTAAATTGCCTAAATTTGTGAACATATTAGAACAATGTATTTGATACTATTGCATATTAGAACCAAGCAACTGTATCATCATCATAATGCAGTAAAACCTTGATACATAAGACAAGTCATAAACCATAGAAAGGGGGTGAAGTCTGTATAATAATATCCATTGTATCTGAGGTCCATTAAGTCAAGGTATCACTGAAATAACAAGTAATAATGTTAGTCCAAACTCTGAAAAATAAAGTTCACCTCAGAACATTTTATTTTTATAACCCTTTTGTTATTTTAATATTTTCTTCCTTGACATAAATTAACATTGAAAAATATTCTTTTGATCAAAGTAAGCAGAAATAATGAATTACGCTTATACAATATATCCTTATGGTTTATCTTACACCAACTCAAATCATCTTTCAGTCTATAATCCAAAACAATAGCAGTCAAATGGTAGTGTCAACTCTACAATGAGCATGGCTGAAGCCATTTTTTCTTCTCATTCTAGGTTGCCACATAGAATGGAGGGAGGGAGGTTGCCCAAGTGCTTCGTTAGTCAAAATAATCTTCTGTCTCATGAGAACCAAGGTCATCTGCTGCTCCCGAGACTAGGGACTGGGCGTTGCATAAAAAGCCCACCAAATAAGTATATTAGGGAACATAGTTGCTTGCATAGTTTTGTGGGTGGGACATATAATTTTGTAATTGGGCAATTGTTACTTGTGTATTCAGACTTGGTTTCACTTTTGACCGTGCCGATACTCTTCTTTATGGCAGCCCCTGAGATATTGGAATACTGCTATCATGTCCCCCCTTGTCCTTCTCTTCGTTAAACTAGACATACCCAATTCTAGCAACTGTTCCTCCAGTCCCCTAATCATCTTTGTTGCTCTTCTCTGTACTCTTTCTAGAGTCTCAACATCTTTTTTACATCGTGGTGACCAAAACTGGATGCAGTATTCCAAGTGTGGCTTACCAAGGCATTGAAGAGTGGTATTAATACTTCATGTGATCTTGATTCTATCCCTCTGTTAATGCAGCCTAGCACTGTGCTGTTTACTGTAATGCTGGTTAGTTCTTTTGGACTGTGGTTGGACTATAGCTTGGGCTGATCGATGAAATATAGCCTTTCTCTTGTCGGGTTAGAAGGCTTTCCCCAAGATGAACGAAATGACCGCAGTCATTCCAGAGTTGCCGGGGCACCCTTCTTTCTTCGCCGCCTCTCTGGGGTGGCTTCGACCCATTATGGCAGTGGTTCTCAACCTTTCTAATGCCGCGACCCCATAATACCATTCCCCATGTTGTGGTGACCCCCATCCACTTATACATTACCAGGTGCCAGGGGCGTGGCCAAAGAAAAGGGGAAAAAAATGGCGGACAGCCTGGTTTGGCGACCCCCGTGAAATAATTGTTCGACCTCAAATGGGGTCCCGACCCACAGGTTGAGAACCACTGTATTAGGGTCTCCAGGCAGGACGAAAGTTGGCCACAGGGGTGCAGCAAACCCGTGACCAGTCACTACTGCGTAGGACCAGAAGTCAAATTTAAGGGAGGCTTATTACCAAGTCCGGATTAAGGAAGGGGACGAATGGAAAACCACCTTCAATTGCCCCCTGGGAAACTTTCAATTTAAAGTGATGCCTTTTGGACTATACAGCTCCTGCTGTATTTATGCAGTTAATCAACCAGGTGCTCCATGATCATGTGTAGGGGTTTTGGTTTATCTTGATGATATTCTCATTTACACTGAGACTATGGAAGAGCACATTAAATTGGTCCGTAAAATGCTGAGGAAACTGCTGAAAGCTAAACTGTATGCAAAGCTTTCTAAATGTGAGTTTCACCAGACAGGCCTGATTATCTAGGCTACCGATTTTCAAATGAGGGGATAGAAATGGATCCTGCAAAAGTAAAAGCTGTATTGGAATGGCATCCCCCTCGCTCTGTAAACAACTTCAAAGCTTTCTGGGGTTTGCTAACTTTTACCGCCAATTTATCCCCTCTTTCGCAAAGATAGCCATGCCAATAATCAACTTATTGAAAATGGGAAGAGGGGGGGGAGAAACCCCAACCTTGTCAGCCATTGCCTTGATCCCTAGAAAGTCAAGCTGCATTTGAGAAACTAAAAATACTCTTTGCAGCCAAACCTGCTCTCAAGCACCCTGATCCTGAAAACAATTCATCATTCAAGCCAATGCGAGTGATGTGGCTGTGGGTGCTGTTGTCTTACAAAAAAATCACCAGGGGAAATTATAACCATGCACTTACACTTCTCAGAAGCTAACCAACATGAAGAGGAGTGGGCTATTTGGGAGAAAAGGAGGCTTTTGTGGTATGATGGGCATTACTAACGTTGTGTCATTTTTTGGAAGGGGGGAGATACCTTTTGAGGTGTGGACTGGTCATAAAAGGCTCTGAAAACCCCCCCCCCCCACAAATTATCCCCAGAACAGGTCTGGTGGGCTCAATATGTCAACCGTTTTAACTTCATCTTAAACTATTTCCCAGGGGGTAAGGATTTTTTGGCTGATGCCTTGTCTTGAATGCCCTAGTTCAAAAGTCACCGGGAGGAAGTATTCAACTTCATTATTCCCCTGCCACAGTCTGCTTCTCAAATAACAACTAGATCGCAAACACAAGGACCACCTACTGGTCCTGATGATCGCTTACTGAAGGAACTTAAGGAGCAATTAGAGACTGACACCTAGACAAGGCAAAGACAACAAATCTATTTTAACCCTTAGGTGAGGAGTAGCCTGGAAAGGCTCTACATTATACCACCCAAATGGCCTCAGACTACAAGCCCTTCAGTAAAGTCATGATGCAAAGCAGGCGGGTTGCATTTAGTGCAAAGGCAATTCTGGTGACCAGGGATGAAAAGAGACGTTGAGAATTATGTGAGGAGCTATGCTATGTGCGCTGCAATGAAAAGACATCCTGGGAAGCCCCTAGGGTTGCTGCAACAAGTGGCTGGTCCTTCTCAGCCTTGGGAAGAGATAGCCATGGACTTTATATTAGAGTTGCTTGAGAGCAACGGAAACACCGGAATAGGGACTGTAATTGATCTATTTTCCAAACAAGCACATTTCATCACTTGATCAGGACTTCCCTTTGCCCAAAAGCTAACCAAGATGTTTTTGAAACACATATATAGGCTCCATGGAGCCCCAAAGCAGATTATTTCTGACAGGGGAGTCCAGTTTACTGCAACATTCTGGAGGGAGTTCGTTAAACTGATTGGGTCAACTCAGGGGCTTTCGTCAGGTTTTTATCTGACTACAAATGGAGCTGTTGAAAAAGCTAATGCAGTGGTGGAACAGTACCTCAGATGTGATGTTAATTACCAGCAGACTAATTGGACTGACCTCCTGCCTTTTGCGGAGGTAGCCTACAACTATACTGTGCACAGTAACACTGGACTCACCCCATTTTAAATAGTAATGGGTCGGGATTTTGTGCCTATGCACAAAAGTATCCCCACGAGCCTCCTACTTCCCAGACTTTGGATCAATGAGTGACGTCTTTCCAGGGGGTTTGGGTGAATGTGAAGAAAGCATTGACCAAGGCTATCAAGGTTTACAAGGAGCAGGCAGATGAACAACGCTCTCCTCAAAACTCTTTTTATGTTGGGCGATTGGTTTATCTTTCAACAAAATATTTAAGGTTAAAGTTACCCAGCAGAAAATTGGGGCCAAAGTTCCTTGGTCCTTTTTCCATCACAGAAATCATAAGCCTTGTTACAGTGGAATTGAAATTTCCATGACTGTTGGGGAAAGTCCACCTTATGTTTCATTGTAGTTTGTTGAAATCTGTATCTGAATCCTCTTTAAGACCTATTCCAAAGAAGCCGCTGAGTCCAGTAGTGGTAGAGGGGGAGACACATTATGAAATAAAACGAATTCTTGATTTTAGGTTGTACAAGGGAAAGTTACAGTACCGATCAGAAGCTACATGGGTGAAATGTATCAATGTGAAAGCAGACTGGTTAATAAAAAAGTTTTACGATAAATATCCTCACAAGCCTCAAAGAAATACTTAACATGCTTTTTGTTTCCCATATGGGAGACTCTTTCCTTTTGAGTGGGGCCCACTGTCAACTCTACAATGAGCATGGCTATAGCCATTTTTTCTTCTCATTCTAGTTTGCCAGATAGAATGGAGGGAAGCAGGTTGCCCAGGTGCTTCGTTAGTCAAAATAATCTTCTGTCTCATGGGAACCAAGGTCATCTGCTGCTGCTGAGATTAGGGACTGGGCTTTGCATAAAAAGCCCGCCAAATAAGTATATTGGGGAATATAGTTGCTTGCAAAGTTTTGTAGGTGGGACATTTAACTTTGTGATTGAGCAATTGTTACTTCTGTATTCAGACTTGGTTTTACTTTTGACAGTGCTGATACTTCGTAACTAATAAACATGTTCTTTGAGGAAATTTCAAACCTCAGAGTTCTGCTTTGTGCGTTTCTGTCTGTCGGAATCATGACAGGTAGATAATTTCCTGAAATGAGGAATTCTGGAAACTTTTATGATAACTTTATTTGCACCACACAAAGACAACTTTAAACAAAAAAGGTTTGCTGTTGTGGCAGTGAAAGAAACTGTTCTGGTTGCCTATGGAAAATATCAGTGTTTAAAAGCCTTGCTATTCATGTCAATTTTGATAGTTTATTCACTATTCGTGGTTACAGGTGTTTATTATGATTAAATGCAAAGTACATCCTGGGCAAAATCTGCTAAGAATATTTTTTCTTGTTATAAAATTATCCTGGTTATTGTTTCTATTAAAGGGTTTTCTTACAATATTTTTTATCTATTATGTAAAAGGATCTATTTCATGACCTACTCATATTGGAAAAATGTTTAGGTTTTATGGATCAACATACATAGCTCCAAGGAATAGTGTTTTTGCAACAAATATTTTTACTTTATGAAGATATTTCTTTTGAAAAATATAAATAAAAGTGTTAGAAGGTTTAAAGAATGACTACTAGTCAAAAACTTTAGTTTATTTTTTCAAAAACATTACAACTGACATTTTTTTAAATTTCAGTACTTTGTTGTAGCATATATAAAGTACAGGTAATCTTCAAGTTACGAGCATTCACTTAATGCTCGTTCAAAGTACGTGATGACGCCCCCTAGTGCTTACGAGTAAGTCCCGAAATTACAAATATTGCAGCACCACAGCAGTTGTTTGCCCTTATGAGCAACTGCAGTGGGTCTACAATATTCACTCTGGTTATTCCCTCTCTCCCCATCCCCGCCCCGGGCCTCCCTAGGCATTAGGCCTTCAATACTCACCCTACGAAGATTGAGATCCTTCACTTTCTTGACTACTCCAGGCCTTCAGTGCAGTTGCAGAGTATGGAGGCCTAAAATAACACAGAATCACACAAGATCAGTGGGGCGAGATCTCACGCTATTGATCTTACGTGATCCCTTTAGGCCTCTGTTCTCTGCAACAGAGAATGGAACCAAAGCTGGGGGACACTTCTACGTTCTTCTGGAGGCTGGATTGTGAGGTCGGAAGCTTTTTCCAGGCCACTGCCACCCGGATCTGAGTCCAGAGAACACTTCTGTGCCCTACTGCAGCCCCATCTGGGCTTTGGAGATCTTTTCCAGGGTGCTGCTTCCCAGATCTGAGGTCGGGGAATGCTTCTGTGCCCCCCCCCCATGGCCCGATCCAGCCTCCGGAGGCCTTTTCCAGGCCATTGCTGCCTGGATCTGAGGCTGGGGACATTATGTAGCCCTCCATTACACTCATAACTCGTGGACTACCTGTAAATAGCAATATAAATATGTTACTCTTATTTAAATATTGCTTAGTTTATAGCACAAACCTAAACAGTTATTTACTGAAGAGAAAAAAAGTAGAAAAGTAAATGTACTTAGTGCAATTAAGTAAAGTACTGAAGATCTGGAAATCCAACATGATCAGACTGCTCTTCCCAAGAGCTCTTCCCAATGTTTTTTTGAGCATTCAAACTTCTCCTTTCCAAAATCCAAAAGGCATTAACCCTAGGAGCCATTGTGGTGCAGTGGGTAGAATGCAGTATTGCTGGCTGACTCTGCCCACTGCCAGAATTTCTATCCTGACCAGCTCGAGGTTGATTCCATCTTTTCGAGGTTGGTAAAATGGCCCCAGATTGTTGGGGGCAATATATTGACTCTGTAAACCACTTAGAGAGTGCTGTAAAGCAGTAAAAAGTGTATATAAGTGCTATTACTATTAGCTGCCGTGCTGCAGTGTACTTCCCACAGCAGTTTTGGAGGGCCAATAGAAAAAAATACCATATGAGCTGAGACTGTGCCTCTGTGGACAAGGAACATTGAAACTACAGCTCACATCCTGCTATGTTGCATTTTCTATAATAGACATGTCAAATTCGTGACATTGCGCGACATATTGTGACTGTCTTGCCATTGCTGGCAATGGGGTGGGGGTGGCTTCTGCGTGATGCATCCAGCCTGCGGGCCGGCATTTTGACAGCCCTGTTCTATAAGGACTCACAGACTCAATATATAACATCTTACCTAATAAAATATCTGGGAAATAGTGATCTCTTTTATGTACAACTACTGTTATCAGATCAGTGCAAATTAGTTTCTTTGAATATGGCCGCATTCTGTATGCTGTATTAAATAGACTCTAACTGCCCACTGATAATCCACCACCAATCGTAATATATTATTTTGCCTGCCTTTTATTTTTATTTTGTATTGTTTTTAATGCTTTTATTTGTAATGCTGGTCTGTGACCATAATAAAAATGGATTGATAGAAAGGTAAAAAACTGCATATTTTAATGTTTAATGTTATTTATTTTGAACATGTATTGTAGTTAATTTTAAATTAATATCTTTAACCCCCAAATTAATATCTTTAAAGAACATGGTTTGGCCTAATAATGTTTAATCATTATGCCCAAGCAAGTAGCAATGCCCATATAAGTACCAAGTTCCTTCAAATTTATTATATCTGAAGAATAGAAAGGATGAGAGTCAACCTTTTTAAAACATTGTCTCATTGGTCCAGTAATCCCTAAAGATAATTGTTTTATTGAATTAACTAAGCTTTTAGGTTATAAGAACCATATCAAACATTCCTTAAAGCCTGAATCCATTGATTGGACAAAATAGGATACTCCAACTCTTTCTTATTTATTTATTTATTTAACTTGTATGCCACCCATTTCACCAGAAATGGTTCTAGGTGGCTTACAGACATTCCACTAAAATGTACCATAAAACATTAAAACAAAAATAAGGATCATAAATATAAAATTCAATCAAAATAATTGTACTATATATCATCCATTTCCCTCTGGAGTTTCAGCAGTTGAAATGGTATAAGAACCAAATTGCATGTGCAACACGTCATTCAACTCTATGTGTTGCTATTCAGCCTTTCTTGGTAGTATATTTATTTTGAAAAATTGAAAACATCATAAAATTATAGTTACATAATATTTGATTAAGAGTTCCGTTACCAAATTTTAAAAACAAGTATTACCAAAATACTTATTCATTACTCTGCAGTGTCAGTGATGCATGACAAGAAATAATATTTACATTTTCTGTTGATTAAGGCATTAAGATCCAGATATATCTGGGGCTTCCGGTGGTGACAGCTGCACTAATGGCGGCTTTTCCTTAGCCGTCCGCCCTGGGAATGTGTCAAAGCCTGCGGAGATGGCAATCTACAGCTGTTTTGAAGCCTCTCTCCTCGGGAAAAGGGGAGGAGGCGAGCTTGCCTGGATAGAAGTTGAGTTCCCCAAGACCCCCATAAATTTTTTGGGGGGGGGTCAAAAGATGAGAACTTCTTCGGAGTCAATGGTATTCTCCACACCCCAGGAGGTCTTTGTTCTGATTTCAAAGGAACAAAGCTAGACGCTGCTTCCACTTCTGCTTTCTTAAAGAAAACTGTGAGTAAATTTAAAGCAGACGGAGCTGATCAGGAGAAATTAGTATTGTGAGAATTTGGAACTTTAACTCAGGAGAATTAAAGAAATTTCGCCATCTATTAATCTTAATAAAAGGACGAGTAGAAAATGGCGCATAAATGCTGTCTTTTTGTTTGAACAGACATCGTTAAGATGGACTTTCACTTTTAAAGGTAACAAAGTTTAAACAATGTAATGGATTTGGGCAGTCATTCAAAAAGCAAGAATCTTTTTTTATTTGGACTTTCTCTTTTTTTTCTTTTTAAGTGCTGGTTTTAAGATTTTACAAGATTTATAAGAAGTGGTTTTTAAAAAAAAATAGTCTGAAAATGGCTTCAAAACGTCCTGGAATTTTGGTTTTTCCTAAAGCCTCAATTTCCTCTCCGGTGGTACAACAGACCAAGCCTAAATCTTCCCCGCCTTCTCCCCCATCGCATGCATTGACACTTAAAGATTTACAGGATGCCTTGGGGCAAACAGCGCGACAGATCAAAGAAGAAATGGCAGAGTTTCTTGAGAGTAAAAATAGAGAGATGAGGGAAGACATTGTGTTTGCATTTCAAGGACTTGCTTCTCATATAGAACGTTTTGACGACCGTGTGGATGATGTTGTGGAAAATGTTGAAAAATTAGAAGATAGAGTTGATAAAGTTGAAATTAAAATTTCAGGATGAAATTATTATGTCACAATATAGAGATATGGAATTTGCTTTGAGAATAAGAGGTCTGGAAGAGAACTTGCAAGAGGATTTGAGAGAAGAAATATCCAGAGATTTGGCTGTAATTTTGGAATGTGAATAGGAGGAAATTCTGAGAGAGATAGAAAATTTTTTTAGAGTTAATTCATGGGTTGCGAGGCAGAGAAATTTACCAAGAGATGTGGTCATTTATTTTTCTAGAAGATCGCTTCGTAACGAAATTATACAGGCTTTTTACAAGCAGAGATTTCAAATTGCAGCCCAAGATGTTATAATATTAAAAGAAATTCCTCCAAAAGTCCTCAGAAGAAGAAAGGAGTTTGCTTTTTTGGTAGAGGAGCTTAAAGAACAACAGGTGCAATTTAGATGGGAAATACCTGTAGGAATAGTGGTGAACTATGCTGGGACACGTTATAGGCTTAATACAATTTTAAAAGTGAAAGGTTTTTATACTTCTGTCCTGAAGGCAGGTTCACCACCATCTCCACGATCTAAGAGAGATGAAGATAAGTTGGAAAAACAGCCGGCTGAAAGCGCAATGTCATTAGTTGTAAGTGACTTACAGGAGTCTGCTCAACAGTGTTTGGAGATAAAAGAGGCTCCAAAGGGGCAGAGAATGACTCGTGCAGCTTACAGACGTAAAGAAAAGGAACAGAGAAAAGTGGAGGCTGGACCTACAGTACAGGATGTGACTACTTCAGAGCCTGTGGGAGGGACAAGACCAAAGAGATATTCTACTGCAGATCTTCAAGCAGTGGTCCGGAGGCTTCAGGCCATTAAAGATGGCAAAGTTTCTGACATGGAATGTTAAACTGAATTTGCCACAGAAAAGAAGGAAAGTATTTCATTATTTGAAACAACATAAGAATGATGTTGTTTGTTTGTAAGAGACTCATATTACCTCGAAGGATCAAAAGTATTTGATTAACTCACGGTTAGGATCACATTTTATAGCTCCTGCTCCAGAGAAAAAAGGGAGGGTAGTTATTTATGTGCAGAAAGATTTATCTCCTAAATTAATTGATTCTGACCCACAAGGAAGATATGTTATTATTGATTTAGCATTATACAGCAAGAGACTTCTTATTATTGGATTGTATGCTCCTAACCAACAACAAAAGCAGTTTTATAAGCTGATACATCAGAAATTGACTCAGTTGGATTATAAATCTGTTATTATGATGGGGGACTGGAATGGAGTTATAGATGTTAGTAAGGACAAGAGAGGATCTACGAAATCTTCTAATCAAGCTAAATTACCTAAAGTTTTTTTTTATTTGAAGGATGATTTGGAATTTAGAGATATTTGGAGAGAACGGAATATGGAAGACAGAGACCATACTTTCTTCTCGGGCAGGCATCAATCGTTTTCTAGAATTGATTTTTTTCTAATTACTACTGATCTTTTTTCTAGGGTAAAGAATGCCAAGATTTTTTCTAGGACTTTGTCGGATCACAGTCCTGTATGGTTGGAGTTATCTGCTGAAGAAGGGAGTAGAACAGTGTTTCTCAACCTTGACAATTTTAAGGCATGTGGACTTCAACTCCCAGAATTCCACAGCCAGCAATGCTGGCTGTGGAATTCTGGGAGTTGAAGTCCACATGCCTTAAAATTGTCAAGGTTGAGAAACACTGGAGTAGAAGATCTGGAGGTTGAATGAGAATTTATTTAGATACGAGGGGATTTTTCAAAAATGTAGAGTATATTTGAAGGAATTTTTTGTTTTGAATATGCATAAAGGTACTTCAATGGCTATGGTGTGGGACACCAGCAAAGCTTATATGAGAGGGGTTTTGATTCATACGAATAATGCGCATAGGCATAAACAGGCAAAAAACCGTGAAGAGTTGGAAGAAGAGATTAAAATGAAAGAGGGAGCTTATATTTTGAACCCATCGGATAATAGTTTAAAAGTTTCTATAAATATGTTGAAGGAGCAATTTAATATGTTAATGGCTGATCAGGTTGCAATTAATTTAAATTATATGAAACATAATACATTTTGTAATGCAAATAAACCTGGTAGGTGGTTGGCTTATCAGTTATGAAAGAAACAGAAATCAAGGGTTACAGATAAAATAGTTTATAAAGGTAAAGAGGTTTATCAACAAAACTTGATTAAAAAGAGTTTTTTAGATTTTTATACAAAGCTAGATGCTAGTGAAAATATACAAGTTTCAGATATAGATAAGTATTTGCAATCTGCAAATTTTCCTAGACTTTCAGATGACCAAAGAAATGAGATGAGTGGTTTAATTACTTCTGAAGAAATTATTTTGGCTATTAAACAATTGAAGATTGGTAAAGCTCCTGGTACAGATGGTCTAACAGCAAGGTATTATAAAATCTTATTTGAAGAAATGATAGAACCATTAAAGGAAGTCTTTAATAGCATTCTGTCGGGAGCAGAAGTGCCTCCATCTTGGAGAAGAGCTTTAATATCGTTGATTCCAAAGGAGGATCAAGATCCTGCTCAGCCTAAGAATTATAGACCTATATTTCTTTTGAATACAGATTATAAGATTTTTACGAAAATATTGGCAAATAGATTAATGCATGTTTTGAAACAAGTGATTCATAGTGATCAATCTGGCTTTATAACTGGAAGATATATGAAATATAATGTAAGACAAATTGTTAATCTAATTGAGTATTTGGATAAGAATAATCAAATTCCTGCAGCTTTGATATTCTTAGATGCTGAAAAAGCTTTTGATAAGTTAAACTGGCAATTTTTATTGAAAGTTGTAGAGAAAATGAGTTTTGGGGATAAGTTTTTATATACTCTCAAGGCTATATATCAACAACAATTGGCTCAAATCATAGTTAATGGGGGGTTAACAGAGGTATTTAAAATTGAAAAGGGTACAAGACAGGGGTGTCCATTATCTCCGTTGTTGTTTGTTTTAACAATGGAAATTTTATTCATTAAAATTCCCGAATCAACTAACATAAAGGGAATAAAAATAAATAAAAATGATTATAGATTGAGAGCTTTTGCAGATGATTTAGTCGTGACTTTATCTCAACCAACTTATTCGGTTATAGATTTAGTAGAAATTATAACCCAGTATGGGAAAGTTTCTGGTTTTAAAGTAAATAATAATAAGACTAAAATATTATCAAAAAATATGACTATGAAGGAAAAGGAAATGTTGGTTAACAGGTTTTGAAATAGTGAAAAAGGTTAAATATTTGGGAGTATATATCACAGCCTCTAATGTAAAATTGTATAAGAATAATTATGAGACATTATGGGCAAAAGTGCAAAAGGATTTAAAAGATTGGAAAAAATTACAATTATCTTTGCTGGGCAGAATTTCAGTGATTAAAATGAATGTTCTACCAAAATTTCTGTTTTTGTTTCAAATGATACCTATTTTTTAAAAAGATGCTAATTTAGATGAATGGCAGAAGGGCAATAACAAATTTATTTGGGCAGGGAAAAAACCAAGAGTTAAGTTTAAGATTATACAAGATGCACGGGAAAGAGGAGGACTTAAGGCACCTAATTTAAAATTGTATTACGATGCGGTGGTTTTAACTTTGATTAGTGATTGGTTTAATTTAACCAATAAAAATATACTTTCTCTTGAGGGATGGGATTTACTATATGGATGGCATGCGTATTTAATTTATAATAAAAAACTAGATCAGGTTTTTAAATCTCATATTTTAAGAATTGCTTTATTGCATGTCTGGAAGAAGTATTATTATAGGTTGAATTATAAAATTCCAATTTGGGGGATTCCCAGACACGCAATAGAGGGGGTATCTAGAGGTGTGAATTTGGATATGATTTCTTATAAGGAATTGCTTAACTTGGTAGGGAAGGATTGGCAACAAAAATCTTTAGTTGAGTTGAAACAAGAAAATATTGTACTCTCTTGGTTTCAATAAAACCAATTATTAGTTAGGTGGAATTTAGATCAAAAGGTTGGTATTTCCTTAGAGGATGTGAACTTGATAAAACAGATTAAAGATCAAAATCGAGCACATATAAAGAAAGTCTATAATGTTTTAATAGAACTGGATTCTGAAACAGAGTTAGTTAAATACAGTATGGTAAAATGGGGTCAAAATATTCAAGAACCAATTCTATTGCATACATGGGAGACAATTTGGGTTAGAAATGTAAAATTTACTCAAGCTCAAAATTTAAGAGAAAATTTTTATAAAATGTTTTATAGGTGGCATCTGGACCCACAAAAGTTGTCTTATATGTATCCTAATCTACAGCCCAAATGTTGGAGATGTGGTAGTTTAGATGCAACTTATTTTCATATTTGGTGAACTTGTAGAAATATAAAAGCTTTTTAAATTAAGATTTGGTGGAACATTCAAAAAAATTTTAAGAGAAAGATAAAGTTTACGCTACAATTATTTCTGTTAGGCCAGTGGTTCTCAACCTGTGGGTCGGGACCCCATTTGGGGTCGAATGACCATTTCACGGGGGTCGCCAAACCATGCTGTCCGCCACTTTTTCCCTTTTCCCTAGTTGTCCTACTCCCTCTTATTGGTGGCCACACCCACTTGGGGGTCACCACAACATGGGGAACTGTATTATGGGGTCACGGCATAAGAAAGGTTGAGAATCACTGTGTTAGGCGTTATTGAAGATTGTGATGTTAAAGAAATTAATTTGATGTTGAATCTTATAACAGCTGAAAGATTATTGGTTGGGCAATATTGGAAGAAAGATTCTTTGCCCTCTATGGAAGAATGGACTCTTAAGGTGTCTAATTTAGCAGAAATGGCGAAAATTTCTGCATATTTGAAGGACCAGTCACAAGAAAGATATATTCTGGTTTGGAGAAGATGGATAGTATATTCAAAATAAATATGGGAATAAAAAGTTTCATTTACTTTTTGAATAATGAGTATTATTATTACTAGTATTACTATTATTATTATTATCAATAGTTTATTATAATGGAATTTTTATTATATCGTATTGTTTAAGAATTAGGATATTAATTTGTTTATGTTATTATGCTTATTTAGAATTTGTTTATTTTATGTTAAAAGGGAGTTAAAGTATATTATGGATTTGATTTTTATATAGTTGGTTAATGTTATTTAGATTATTATTGTCATATTTGTAACCCTGTATTCAGCTCTGGGAAGTGTGGGAGGGGGAGGGGGTGGGGGATTTGGGGTTGTTTTGTTGTAAACTTTTGTAAAACTTTTCAATAAAAAAAAAAGATCCAGATATATCTAACCACTTTTAGTGCCAGGAAAGCAGCCAAAGCCTATTATTATTGGAACCAAGAACTTGTCAAGATTGCAAGGGTATTAAAAACAATTCTGAAGATGAGGTTTATTCAATACTATTTCATTCTAATACTCCATTTAAGTTACAAATGCATTTTAAAAAGCACTGTAATGTCAAATAGCATTAATACAGTATTTTCTTAAACTTTTTGCTCTTAGAACCTGTTGGTAGAAATTCTAGCCCTCTGAATAACATCAAACAGCAAGTTGAAATTAAACAGAGATTTATTGGCTACAACGGTTTGCAACACGTGGTGGACTCCAAATGAATATTTGAGCCAAACCTATTCACAGCAAAAACACACATTATATACATTCTATCCCGACGCCTTGGCCTCTGAGGTTACAATCTTATCAGAGCCACCTAAACAAAATACATTATCCCTGCCCCTTACTATTTTGTTTCACCTATTCCCTTATATGTATTTTATCATGAAATCCTACAATTCTCCAGCAGGATGGCTGTAGAATCCACCGGATGGGTTCCATGACAGCCTTCCCACCCGATAGACTAGGTCAAAACCTCCTCTGGGCGTGACTCCAGTTTTGACTTAGTCTCGAGCCCGATAACAGCAAAAATTTTCAGCTCCGCAGATAATCAAGACTTTTGAGACAAACTTCTCTTTCTCTGGCAAAATTTGGTACCTTGTTAGCTGATTGTCAGTAGCAGAATGGTCCCGGTTTGTAGCTCGGAGCTCCGAGCCGCTGCCAGCTCCGCGATTCCCTGAGGGGTTACTAAGCAGCGCGGGGAGCGTTTTTCTAATAAGGCATTAGATCGCACAGCGAGCCGGCCCGCCCTTTGGCTCCAAGCCTCAGAGTGGTTTGAGTGCAGCAACGGCGCTATAAAAGGGGGGGGAATGACATTGCCATAGGTGTATTCTATAGGCCACCCAACCAAACAGGAAATAGATGAACTTTTTGCTAGTCAGCTAACTAAGATATGTAGGACGCACATCACAATAGTAATGGGGGACTTTATCTACCCTGACATTAACTGGGAGACAAACTCTCCACCAAGTGGAAGATCAAACAGATTCCTGACAAACTTAGCAGACAACTTTGTCTCCCAAAAAGTAGAGAAGGGAACTAGGGGATTAGCCATTTTTGATCTAATTCTCACTAACAGAGATGAAATGATAGAAGGTGTTGAAGCCATAGGAACCTTGGGAGGAAGTGATCATGCAATATTGGAATTCAACATTATGGAAGCACAAGCAATAGAACACAGTCAAACTAGAGTCTTAGACTTAAAGAGAGCTAATTTCAATAAACTTAGAGAGGGCTTGGGAAGGATTCCATGGATGAGAATCCTCCAGGGGAAAACAACTCAAGAAGCTTGGGAAATTTTGAAAAGTGAGATAATAAAAGCCCAGTCTAGCACAATACCAACAAAGAGGAAAAATAACAGTTCTCAAAAGAAACCTGAATGGCTACATAAAGAACTCTCTGATAAATTGAAAGATAAAAAGGACAAGTATAGAAAGTGGAAAGAGGGACACATAATTAAGTCAGAATATCAGCAAATAGCCCGATCCTGCAAATATGAAGTGAGGAAAGCTAGCCTAAGGCTTGCGACCAAAGTCAAAAATAGCAAAAAAAAAAAAAAAAAGCTTCTTTCAACATGTAAAAAACAAGAAAAAAGTGAAGGAAATGTTTGGTCCATTAGTAGTAAAGGTCACAAGCAACAAGGAGAAAGCAGAACTATTTAACTTGTTTTTTGCATCTGTCTTTACACAAAGGGAAAAAACAGACCAACCTATCAAAAATAGTGCCATAAAAAACAGAATAGAAACACAAGTTAAGATAGGCAAGAAAATGGTAAGTGAGTACCCACCCAGCCTAGACGAGTTCAAATCACCAGGACCAGATGGATTACACCCCAAGGTTCTCAAGGAACTGGCAGATGTGATCTCAGAACCACTGAACTATATTTTTCAAAGATCCTGGAGCACTGGGGAACTACCAGAGGACTGGAAATGATGTAGTTCCCATCTTCAAAAAAGGAAAAAAAATGGATCCAGGAAATTACAGACCTATCAGCCTGACCTCAATACCTGGGAAGATCCTGGAAAAGATAATCAAACAACGAATCAGCGAACACCTACAGGCAAACAAAATCATTACTAAAAGCCAACATGGGTTTGTCAAAAACAGATCATGCCAGACAAATCTTATTGCATTCTTTGACCAAGTGGACCAGAGGAATGCTGTGGATATAATTAGTGGACCAGAGGAATGCTGTGGATATAATTTACTTGGACTTCAGCAAGGCATTTCACAAAGTAGATTACAACCTACTACTTGATAAGATAAAAAAATGTGGGTTAGACAGCGTTACCACCAGATGGATTCGTAGCTGGCTGACCGACTGTACTCAGCGTGTAGTCCTCAATGGAACCGCATCTATATGGAGGGAAGTGTGTAGTGGGGTGCCCCAGGGCTCTATTCTGGACCCAGTCCTCTTCAACATCTTCCTCAACGATTTGGACGAGAGGATAGACGGGGAACTCATCAAATTTGCAGACAACACCAAGCTGGCAGGAATAGCCAACACTCCAGAAGACAGGCTTAGGATACAGGAGGATCTGGACAGACTTGAACACTGGGCGCTATCTAACAAAATGAAATTCATTGGTGAAAAAAGTAAAGTTCTACATTTAGGCAAGAAAAACCAAATGTACAGGTATAGTATAGGGGGTAACTTGTTCAATAGAAGTAACTGTGAGAGGGACCTCGGAGTCCTAGTGGACAATCATTTAAATATGAGTCAGCAGTATGCTGCAGCTGCCAAAAAAGCCAACACAGTGCTAGGCTGCATTAACAGAGGGATAGAATCAAGATCACGTGAAGTATTAATACCGCTTTACAATACCTTGGTAAGGCCACACTTGGAATACTGCATCCAGTTTTGGTCACCACGATGTAAAAAAGATGTTGAGACTCTAGAAAGAGTACAGAGAAGAACAACAAATATGATTAGGGGACTGGAGTTTAAAACATATACGGAATGGTTGCTGAAATTGGGTATGTCTAGTTTAATGAAGAGAAGGACGAGGGGAGACACGATAGCAATGTTCCAATATCTCAGGGCCTGCCACAAAGAAGAGGGATCCCTCTAACTATTTTCCAAAGCGGCTGAGGGCAGGACAAGAAGCAATGGATGGAAACTAATCAAGGAGAGAAGCAACCTGTCGGGCCGTGCTGCAACCAACTGCTGAACCTACCTGCGGCAGCAAGGCACTCGCCACTCTGTGTGACGTCCGGTCGGCCCGACATCGTTCCGGTGGCCACGCATGCGCAGAAGCCGGCCCGGCATGCAATCATGATTTCTAGAGCCGCGCATGCGTGAAGGACAGAACAGGCAATCCAACGCATGCGTACTCAATAGTGGCCACGGGACATCTTCAAAGAGTCGAAAGAAGACGGCAGAAGCTTCGGGAAGAGATCGAAGCAACGGGAAGCGGCCGGGTCGTCGGGAAGCGTTCAGTAATCATGATGCAGCAAGTTTTGAGGTGTGGGGCGGTCCGTAGGTGGGTGGCGGTGTATGGGCGGTGACAGGGGTGTGGGCTAGGAAGGGTTCCAGCTTATGTATAAAAACACTTAGGGTTAACAGCTAGTCAGTGCTGACTTTATTCCGTTTACGTTTGTGAAATAAACTGGATGTTCTCCGTTCTTGACGAAGTGCCTCATTTTTTTGGTTACGTGTGTCAAAGACGGGGCTAACAGTAAGTCAGCACTCATCTTAGGCTCCTTTATTGGCTTTACCGTGGAGCTGACTACAGGCAGCATGGCCGAAGGTGTCCAGGAGATTGGGGTGTTGGAGGAAGTCCTTGAGCAGTCGGAGGACCCTGGCACGTCAGTGGATCCAGGGGCAGCCACGGAAGGACCAGTTGTTCGTCCAAAGGAGAAAAGTGTTCCGCTGCTGGGGGATGTGGACCCTGGGGTTAAGCAGAGGCCGGTATTACCAGAGGCGGCTGGCTGGGGACTGAGTTCCACGTCCCAACGAAAGGACACCGAGCGTCGGTCCATACAGGATAACGGGGGCTCTGCGATGGGCTGGAGGGAGAGGAGAGTGGTCGGCGACGATGGAGGTGACTGGAGTTACTCTACCACTCCAGGGCAGTATACCCTCGATGTATTAAAGGCTAGGTTTGGGGAGCCAGGGTTCCTTCCCAGACAGGGGGTGGCCGCTCATCGCCCTGAGGAGTCATCCGGATTCCGTCTGGGTAGCCCACAGTTGCGGGGGTCAACGGTGCCGTTGCAACAAGGAGGACATGGAGGTGCGCGAATGGGACCCATAGCTACCACCCCTGTGTCCCTACCCTTGGGACCCGGGGACCTTGGCCGGCATTCTACTGGCACGGGCCCTCAGCATGGTGGCCAGCAGGCTGTAGCCTGGCCCACGGGTATACCATGGACCCCTCCAGCAATCGGGATTCTTTTTGATGGGGATCCGGACAAATTGGCCATGTTTTTAGGGCATGTGCTGAATCATTTGGACCGTTTCGCAGGATATTACTCCTCCCAATGGGCTATGGTGGTAGCGGTGACCGCTAGCTTGCAAGGTGAGGCGGCTGCATGGGCGGCCGACCTGTTCGGAGAGCACGCCAGTGAGTTGGCCGACATAGGTGCCTTCCTGGAGGCTCTGAGATTGCGGTTCGAGGATTCCACCAGGGCGCAGAGAGCGGAGGCGGAAATAGTGACACTGAGGCAGGCAGGTAGGCCGGTGAGAGAGTTTATTAAGGACTTCCAGAGGGTAGCAGGCCGACTACGATCTTGGCCTGAGAAGCTGCTGGTACATCATTTCAGGCATGGACTCGATGTGGAACTCCAACAGGCTTGCCTGATGAGAGGTGTGCCATCTCGGTTGTCTGATTGGTACAGGACAGTGACCGAACTCTATGCAGGGTTACAGGAAATCAGACCGGTAACAGCCGTCTCTCCTCCGGCGCCGCCTCAGCAAACAACCAACAAACCAGGACTGTCGGGAGTTCCAGTTCAACCAGTTCCGCCCGGGGCACCAAGAGGGACGTTTCGTTGTTTTAGGTGCAATAAACCGGGTCATCGGGCGGCCCAGTGCCCAACTACACCTGGACGAGGTTCAACTCCGGGACAGACAGCTTTAGGAATGAGAAGGCAGGAGGTTACCCCGTTCCGAGGAAAAGATCAATTGAGGTCTTTGCAGGATGAAGGCAGCACCCCTTATAAGGCTATACCTGTAGTGGCGGTTGCCACCCCGGAGGTAGTTCCCGAGAGGTGTGACCAGGAGGATCCGGAACAAGATCCCATGGTAAGTAATCCGGTGGTTCCATTCACCGTGCCAATCCGCCTAGGGGATTGTAAGTCCAAACAACGCATAGAATGTCAAGCATTAATAGATTCAGGGTGTACCCGGTGTTTGATCAATAGAAAAGTGGCGGATGCGTTGGGACTTCGATTGGTTAAATTATCTCGACCCATCAATTTTGAACAAGTGGATGGGTCCTTACTAGGTGGGGCACCGGCATCCTATGTAACGGAACTGGTGCGCTTAGAGATGCAGGAACACTGGGAATTGCTGCGTTTTATAGTCATCCCCTCAATGACCGAGGACGTGATCCTGGGGTTGGCATGGCTTGACAGATGGCAACCAGTTATCTGGTGGGCAGGGGGATGTCGCCGTATAAGGTTAGCAGTAGGCCCTCGACCCCCAGGCAGTGAGGGTGAGGAACCGCAGGTACAATCCCCACAAGGTAGTCCACGGCTGGAGGAAAGAATCAGAGTAGCGGTGGACACTGGTGGAGGTACCCGGTTATTTCCTGTGGAATATGAGGATTTACAGGACGTGTTTAGCGAGCGAGAGTGTGATGCGTTGCCGCCCCATCGTCCTACCGACTGCGCTATAGATATCATACCTGGGGCAAAAATGCCAAAGCCTCGGATGTACCCCATGTCCCCTAAGGAGTTAGAGGAGCTACGAAAATATATCGATAAAAATTTAGAGCGGGGGTTTATACAGCCGGCCCGATCACGGATTGCGGCTCCGGTGTTATTTCAAGGGAAAAAGGACGGAGGATTACGGCTTTGCGTGGATTTTAGGGGGTTGAATGCGGTAAGCACAGAAAACATGTATCCATTACCCCTGCTGAAGGACATGCTGTCTCATTTATCCCAAGGGAGGGTGTTTACTAAGCTGGATTTAAGGGAGGCATATTATCGCATTCGAATAAAGCCAGGGGATGAGTGGAAGACCGCATTTAACTGCCCTTTAGGGAGCTTCCAGTTTACCGTCATGCCGTTTGGGCTCAAAGGAGCGCCGGCGGTATTTATGCAGACCATTAATGCGGTGTTGCATCAACATTTATATAGAGGGGTGTTAGTCTATTTAGACGATATTTTGATTTATTCTAAAACCATGGCGGAACATATACAATTGGTTAGAGAGGTGTTACGCAAACTCCTCCAGGCTCAGCTGTTCGTGAAGCTCTCGAAATGCGAGTTCCATAAAACCTGTATCGAATATTTGGGGTATAAGATATCTGCTGCGGGAATAGAAATGGATCCAGGAAAGGTAAAAGCAGTACTTGGGTGGCAGGCGCCTCGGACGAGACGCCAGTTGCAGAGCTTTTTAGGATTCGCGAATTTCTACAGGCAGTTTGTTCCTCATTTTGCCCGCGTGGCTTTGCCACTCACAGAGTTGTTGAAAACACGGAACTCCCCAACAAGGGTACGGCCTGGTCAACCATTAGCGTGGTCTAAGGAAAGTCAAGCTGCATTTGAACATTTAAAGGCGTTATTTGCCAAAGAGCCCATTTTACTACATCCCGATCCCGAGAAACAGTATATTGTCCAGGCAGATGCAAGTGATGTGGCGGTGGGGGCTGTATTGTTACAACGAAATCTTAAGGGTGAGCTACAGCCCTGCGCTTATACATCGCGCAAGTTATCAGAAACTGAGAGAAGATGGGCTATATGGGAGAAGGAGGCCTTTGCTATTAAGTGGGCTTTGGCAACATGGCGGCACTTTCTGGAAGGGGCTAAACATGAGATCGAAATATGGACGGACCATAAAAACCTGGCTATATTACAGTCGCCCCGACGGTTAGCCCCTAAACACGTCCGTTGGGCACAATACTTTCAGCGGTTCACCTTCCAACTTAAATATGTACCTGGGGGCCGAAATTTCCTGGCGGACGCCTTGTCTAGGTTACCTCAATATGAGAGTCAAAGGGAAGAAATAGTACAAGCTATATTGCCACCATATACCCAGGGAGTGGGTAAACTACGGTCCCGTCCTAATTCCAAGGATCTTGAATCGGAGTTGAAGGCGGCATTGCCCCAAGATTCGTGGTTTCAGAGTCACCGTACCCTGTTAACTCAGAGAGACGGTTTGGTATGGTTCGGAGGGAAGTTATATGTTCCATCGGTGTTACGAGCTAAAGTTCTTCAGAGATGTCATGACTCACAGTTAGCAGGGCATTTTGGGTTCATCAAGACGTTACACCTAATTAGACGCCAATTTTGGTGGCCTACGTTAAGAAAAGATGTCGAACACTATGTAAAGGCATGTACAGTATGTGCCACCTGTAAAACTCAGCCAGGAAGGCCAGTGGGACAATTACAGTCGGTGGCGAAACCTGAGCATCCATGGCAAGATATTGCCATGGATTTTATAGTAGATTTGCCGAACAGTAGAGGATATACGATTATTTGGACAATAATTGATCTGTTCTCGAAACAGGCACATTTTGTTCCATGTCGAAAGTTACCCACTGCTCGGAAGTTAGCATACATGTTTCTGACTCATATATACCGGATCCATGGAGCCCCTCGGCGAATAATATCTGACCGGGGGGTTCAATTTACTGCAAAGTTCTGGAAGGGCTTTACCACGTTACTAGGGACGTCCCAGGGGCTCAGTACGGCGTACCACCCTGCCACCAATGGGGCTGCTGAGCGGGCAAATGCAGCTGTTGAAAGGTATCTGAGGAGTTATGTATCCTATCAGCAAACCAACTGGGCAGACCTACTGGTATTTGCGGAAGTGGCATATAATAACGCAGTACATACCAGTACGGGATTTGCGCCTTTTAAGGTGGTTTCAGGGAAGGAGTTCGTTCCCATACCTGAGTGTAAGGATTCGGGGGCACAACCATATCTGCCAAGAGAGTGGATCCAATGGGTGTCAGGAGCATGGAAGGCCGCAAGAACGGCGTTAATAGAATATGGACGAAGGATGAGGTCACAAGCAGACAAAAAACGACAGCCCTGCAAACCATATATGTTGGGTCAGCTAGTGTATCTGTCCACCAAATACCTGAAATTAAGAATCCCGTGTAAAAAACTGGGACCTAAATATATTGGCCCGTTCAAAATTGTAAAGATTATTAATCCTGTAACCGTACAACTGCAATTACCCCGACTGCTAGGAAAGGTGCACCCAGTATTTCACTGTAGTTTGCTTAAACCAGTCCATTCATACCAAATGGACACTAGACCAGGCCCTATTAAAGATGAACATTATGAAGTGCAGAAGATACTCGATTCCCGTAATCAGAGAGGCAAGTTATATTATTTAATTAAGTGGAAGGGCTATCCTTTGGCAGAAGCTACATGGGTACGGGCAGATGATGTACAAGCCCCTAAATTAATCAATCAGTTCCATGTGGAAAACCCAGAAAAGCCGGGACTATGTGGGGTAGCGGGAGTGGACAAAAAGGGGTAAAGATACGGGTATAACATATTTGTTTGTTTCCCAGGGGGAACCGTGGTGAAAGGGGGGCAGTATGTCGGGCCGTGCTGCAACCAACTGCTGAACCTACCTGCGGCAGCAAGGCACTCGCCACTCTGTGTGACGTCCGGTCGGCCCGACATCGTTCCGGTGGCCACGCATGCGCAGAAGCCGGCCCGGCATGCAATCATGATTTCTAGAGCCGCGCATGCGTGAAGGACAGAACAGGCAATCCAACGCATGCGTACTCAATAGTGGCCACGGGACATCTTCAAAGAGTCGAAAGAAGACGGCAGAAGCTTCGGGAAGAGATCGAAGCAACGGGAAGCGGCCGGGTCGTCGGGAAGCGTTCAGTCATCATGATGCAGCAAGTTTTGAGGTGTGGGGCGGTCCGTAGGTGGGTGGCGGTGTATGGGCGGTGACAGGGGTGTGGGCTAGGAAGGGTTCCAGCTTATGTATAAAAACACTTAGGGTTAACAGCTAGTCAGTGCTGACTTTATTCCGTTTACGTTTGTGAAATAAACTGGATGTTCTCCGTTCTTGACGAAGTGCCTCATTTTTTTGGTTACGTGTGTCAAAGACGGGGCTAACACAACCTAGAACTAAAGAGAAACTTCCTGACAGTTAGAACAATTAACCAGTGGAACAACCTGCCTCCAGAAGCGGTGAATGCTCCAACACTGGAAGTTTTTAAGAAGAGACTGGACAGCCATTTGTCAGAAATGGTATAGGGTTTCCTGCCTGAGCAGGAGATTGGACTTGATGACCTCCAAGTTCCCTTCCAACTTTTATTATTATTATTATTTTGGATCATCACACAGTCAGCCAGATGTTCAGATTGGATTTGGCATTTTGTCTACCTTACCCAGGACCTGGGATAGGCAGATCTGGATGTTTGATGGTATTACAGATATCGTCGCAGGATGGAAGCAGTTGCTAGCAAGGCCGCCTTTTGCAATTGATTAATAGCGAATTTGTCAATGCCAATGGTGTTCAAGTGGTGCTCCAGTTGTTTTGGGATTGCACCCAAGGAGCCTATTACTATTGGTACTACCCTTGCTTGCTTTTGCCATAGTCTTTCTATTTCTATTTGTAGGTCTTTGTATTTTGTTATCTTCTCCAGTTCTTTCTTGTCTATTCTGCTGCCTCCAGGCACTGCCACGTCCACTATCCAGACTTTTTTGTCTTTCTTATCGACAATTGTTAAGTCTGGGGTGTTATGTTGCAGGTGCTTGTCTGTTTGAATTCTGAAGTCCCAGAGCAGTTTAATTTTATCATTTTCTATGACTTTCTCTATTTTATGATCCCACCAGTTTTTGCTTACAGGCAAATGATATTTTTTGCAGATCTTCCAATGCACCATTGTTGCTACTTTGTCATGCCGCTGCTTGTAATCAGTCTGTGCAATCTTCTTGCAACAGCTTACCAAGTGGTCCACTGTTTCTTCAGCTTCTTTGCATAGGCGGCACTTACTGTCTGTTGCTGTCTTCTCAATTTTGACTTTGTATGCATTTGTCCTTAAGGCTTGGTCTTGTGCAGCCAGAATTAGTCCCTCGGTCTCTTTCTTCAATTTTCCTGCTCTTAGCCATTGCCAGGTTTTATTATTATCTGCTTTCCCAGCTATTTTTTTCATGTATTGGCCATGTAGTGCTTTGTCTTCCCATGCCTCTATTCTGTTCTTCATTTGGCCTTTCTTGTAGGCCAGTTTGGTCTCTCCAGTAGTCAGTAAGCCTTCCTGATATACTAATTTCAGTGCATCTTCATTATTGTTCTTCAGATATTCTTCCAAAGTCATTTTTTCTTCTTCAACCATCTGATGTACTTGTAGCATTCCACGCCCACCTATTTGCCTTGGTAGATAAAGTCTGTCAATGTCACTGCGTGGATGAAGGGCATGATTCATTGTCATTATTTTTCTGGTCTTCCTATCCATTGCTTTTAGTTCTGCTTGAGTCCAGTCCACTATTCCAGCTGTGTACCTAATGACTGGGATTGCCCAGGTGTTGATTGCCTTTATGGTATTTCCTCCATTGAGTTTGGATTTTAAGATCTTCTTCACTCTCTTGATGTATTCACCTCTAATCTTTTTCTTGACTTCAGTGTGCTTGATGTTGTCAGCTTGAAGGATACCCAAGTATTTGTAGTACTCTTCCTCATCCAGACTCTTAATGTTATTTTCGTGGGGCATCTTGATTCCTTCAGTTTTCACTATTTTTCCTTGTTTGATAGTAAGTGTGGCACATTTGTCCAAGCCAAACTCCATACAATATCTTGGCTATATATACGGACAGTGTTGAGCAGCGATTCTATTTCAGATGATGTTTTTCCATACAGCTTCAGATCATCCATGTAAAGGAGGTGGGATAGTCTGGCAGATGTTTTTGATGTTTGATAGCCATGTCCTGAGTTATTCAGTATTGTTGACAGAGGAAACAGTGCAATAACAAATAGTAATGATGATAATGAATCTCCTTGAAATATTCCTCTCTTGATATTAACCTCTCCCAGGTTCTCACCATTGATCTGCAACTGTGTCTTCCATTGTGCCATCAATCTTTGCACAAATTTTCTGATGTTTCTACTGACTCCTGTTATTTCTAGGCATTTGATTATCCAGTCATGTGGCAGAAGTCAAATGCCTTTTTGTAGTCAATCCATGCCACATTCAGGTTGGTCTTCCTTCTCTTGCAGTCTTCCAAGATCATTTTGTCTCTTAGGAGTTGATCTTTTGTTCCTCTGCTATTGGGGCGGTTTCCTTTCTGCTCAGGTGGAAAGAGATTGTTTTCAACTAGATGCTGTTGTACTGCATCAGCTACCACACCAGTTAGTAATTTGAAAGTTGTTGGTAAGCAGGTAATTGGCCTGTAGTTACCTGGTGTTGCCCCTTTTGCTGGATTTTTCATTATTAGGTAGGTTTTCCCAGTTGTTAGCCACTTTTCAAGTTTCTCCTCCTTGTAGTATATTGTTGAACTGCTTGGCAATGAGTGGGTGTATAACAGTTAGATGTTTCAACCAAAACCCATGCAGTTCATCTTCACCTGGTGCTGACCAATTTTTGATTTTCTTTGCTCTTTTTTCTACCATTTTTGTTGTTATTACTAGTTCTTTCATTTCAACTTCTGTTTTATTTGCATCCACCTCTTTTAACCAAGCCGCATCCTTGTTGTATTTCTTTGGGTTATCCCATATCTGCTTCCAGAACTGCACTGTTTCTTCCTTGTCAGGTACTGACTGATTCCTTGCAGTTTCTCCATTGATGGATTGGTAGAAACGTTTCTGATTGGATTGAAATTGGAGGTTCTGCCTATAGTTTGCAATTCGAGCTTCATATCTACTGATTTTCCTGGCTATAGCTGTTATTTGTTGCTTTATTATTTCCAGTGCTTCCTTGATCTTCCTTGTTTCTAAGTGGTATTTCTTGATTAGGTATTCTTTGGTCTTCTTGTTCTTCAGCTTCTTTTCTTTCATCTGTTCTAGCTTACTTGCATGTGATCTTAACTTGCTGATCTTATTTTCTAGTCTAACTTCCATTTTTCTGGTGCACTGTTTGTTTGTTTTTCTTTTTTGTTGATTTTGCATCCCAGGTATTCTGTTATAACTGCAGCTGTGCTGTACATTAGTTGGTTTGTTTCTTGCAGTGAATTGGTGCTTATACTTGATATTGCAGTATTTGCATCTTTTAATGCTTGTGCTAGCTGTTTCTTTGGAACAAGCTTCAATGCAGGCAGCCTTATTCTGTTGTTTTTGTGCTGTTCTAGATGCTCAGTTATTCTTTGTTTCAATTCTTTTATTTCTTTAGTTAGAGGGTTTTGTTCTTCCTGAGGTAGAGGTATCTGGTTTCCAAATGAGAACAGTTGTATATCTCTGCTAGATTCCTTCACTGCCAACTCCCCCTGGTTTGCCTCTACATTCTGAATTACTTCTGGTAAGGCTTTGATTTCTTTGCCCTGGGTAAACCTTTGCAGTTCGTCCAATTATGTTTCTGTAAATACTTTATTTCGTATTATAAATCGGCGTTGATCTGCTAATTATTATTATTATTATTATTATTATTATTATTATTATTATTATTACCCCAATTTTCTTCAGCCTTGTTCTGGCTTTCTTCCTTTGCAAACTAGCCTTCCATGTCAGTGCTTTTAAATCATCAAATAGATCTCCCTCTATTATTATATATATTATTTGAAATAAGATAGACCATTTAATTGCCATTTTTTTGAAGGGCTAGCCCATTTGTATTCATTAGATCATCTCCCTATTATTCCAATTCCCCATGATTGTCCTGATATCTTTATCTTCCATTCAATCTGTTCTTCCTCTTTCTCCTCAAATTTCTTCTGATTTATATAGAAAGTCTTTTCCAGTTTCAGTATTGTCACTCCCTTTTCTGGATTTTCCATTAACTGTATTTGTTGGTAATTGAGTCCTCTGTCTTAGTATTTAATTGTTCCACTTCTTCTGTTATCTTCTGCGTTGTTAGTTTTTTGGTTGTAGTCAAAATTTGGGTTTGTATATCTAAGCTGGCATCTTGTTATTTTATGTTGCATCTTGTTTTGTCACAAACTGAAAGAATGGTTTCATGTACTGCTTTCAACATGGAAAGGATCTTTTGCTGGTCTTCATCCATATTCAGTTAATAGTGTATTAAGTTGAGGACTTAAAAATCAGACGTTAAAACTAATTTTATAACTAGGTATGGGACCTCTATTTCATCTGTTTATAGGTAGTCTTTATAGTAGAAGTCGCTTGTCAAGTAAGATTTTATAGTCCAAGGTATTTCATCATCTCATATAATAACCAATGTTTCTCAGATAAAGAAATAGGAAAGCAATTCCCCACATATAGCTCTGAAAGTCAATAAAGGGTTTTTTTCTTCCCAAGTTTTTTATTAATTTTCCAATATTATATTTACATATTTGAAAAGTAGCATGGCGGCTGACCATAGTAATTCCATTACATCATCAGTACAAATCTCAGTGTATTACAACAACTAATTCGCTCTCTTTCCCCCCTAATATCTACTGTGTCATATTCGGGCCAATACAGTTCTTATTTTATCAATCAAACAAAAAGTACCTTTCTAGTATTCATCAATAATCTTCAGCTAAAGGGGCGAGAAAGGGATCCTCTGCCCCTGCTTCAACTTCGGCGAGTCCAGTTCCTCAAAAATCGATTACTACATTTTTACAACAAGAAAAAGGAAAATTCCAACAGAAAGATATACAAGCGATATTGCAAGCAATTGCAGCCCAGGCGGCATCTACGACTAAAAATATTGAAGATTTGAAAATGGAAATAAAAAAGAATTTGGATAAGAATTATGAAGACCTGAAAAATGATCTTGTTAAAATGAAAATGGAAATCTTCCAACAGGCGATTACAGACAACCAACAAAGAATGAAAAAATTGAAGACAAGTCAGTGAAAGTTGACCATAAATTAGAATCCTTGCAAGATGAGAATCAGAGATTGGCGCAAGTTAACGCGGAGTTGGAAGACAGCATGGCTATAATGGAGATGGAAAGAGCATCATACTTTAATATTCCAAAACATTATAGAAGGAGGAGAACTTATTAGACCTGATGAGCGAGTTACTTGCAGATTTACTTGGAATGGAAATGATTCAAATGAAACAAGAGATAGATCAGGCCTTCAGAGTAAATTCAAGCTATGCCAGAAGAAACAGAGTCCCCAGGGAAGTCCATGTAAGATTTACAAGAGATGAGATTTTGAGAGCAATAAGAGATCAACCACTGAAATAAAAAGTAAAAGAGCTTGTAGTTCTTAAGCAAATTCCCAGAAGAATAAGAGAAGCCCAAAGAGAATATCAGTTTTTAACAAAGAAATTGTGTAATAAAGGAGTGAATTTCAGATGGCTACTCCCAGAAGGATTGTTAATCTTCTGGGACTCAAAAATATATAGATTGGATACTCCATTCCAAGCAGAGGAATTCTTTAACAATCATAGAACTTTTCTGGAAAGAGGTGACCCTGAGCCTAAGAAACAAGAGGAAATGACCGCTGCAGGAGCGTCTAAACAAGTGGAGGAGGAAGAAACCTAAAAAGACCCAAACAGAGGAAGATGTAAGATCGAAAGACCAGAGACAGATAAGCTCTCCTAGAAGATTGAGGTCTAGATATAACTGAAGTTATGGAGGAGGTTGGAATTCTTCCAATAAATATAAATGGTTTAAACTCTCCTGCAAAAAGGAGGAGAATATTTACTAGATTACAAAAGTCGAAAATGGAAATAATTTGTCTTCAAGGGACAAATATTAAGAGACAACATGTTAGAATTTTAGAACAACCAAAAATAGGTAAGCTACACTTCTTCCTGGCACCTTAAAAGAAAAGAGGTATAGCTCTTTATGTAAAAGAAAAGATGAACCCAAAACAAATTTATGCTGATGAAGAAGGGAGAATTCTAATGGTGGAAATTATGTGGAATCAAAAACATACATACATACATACATACATACATACATACATACATACATACATATTTTATTAGATTTTATATGGGTAGGGAAAAGGTAGGATCAGTGCGGGTACAGGAAAATCGGGATAAAAGGGACAGGGTGTGGATAAATACAATAATACGTAATTCAACGAACAAGCTGTCATCCGGGTCTTCATAATAAGTATTATTGTTTATATAATACTAGACAGTTATAAGAATAAATCAGTATAGTTACAACCGACATTTGGTAAAACACTAATATTCCTTTAAATAATTAACATTGTTGGTAGCATAACAGCTATTTCCAATCATCAACCTTAATACTTAATATAATAAAACTCTAAAATCTCTTCTTATTCTTTTTTTTTAAATATATTTTATTGGTTTTATAGTTTTAACAAAAAGTGTTTAAGACACACCATGATGCTTGGGTAAACAAAGATTCCAACATAAAATCACACAATAACAGCTCAACTTAATAGATTCGCTATCATCTCTCTATTTCCCTCAAGTAACATAGTAAATTTAATATATTTGATTTCTATCCTAAATTTCTATTACTACTAAACCTGTTTATTAAAACTTTAAATCAATTTCAATTACCATAATCAGATAGTGTTTTACATCAACATATTATCACTTCAAATACCTCTTGCAAATATATTCAAGTTCTTAATCCCTCTCATCCCTTTTTTATCACCAATCTTATTTATTTCTTCTTTCAATAATAACTAGTTTAATTTAAAAAAACCCAATATTATCTTATCTTATCAAATCGTATTATTATACACGAACATCTCTTTAAGTAATTAAACATTACACATGTATATAGTTATAGTTTTTTTACTTCTAAATCTAACTCAATATCCTTAACCTTTCAGCCAATAAGTCCATTTATAGTAGTCTTTGACTTAATTCATTTCCATTCATTAAAGAAACCAAATTCCATCCAATTAATTATCATACCATATCAAGACGTATTATTATACACAAAAATCTCCTAATTAATTAAGCATTTCAAAATTCCAGTCTAAATCAATCTATTATTCCAAGGAATGCATTCTTAGTCTCTATAAAGTCAAGTTTCTTTTTTCCCTCCACATTTAACTTTCATATTTCCATATCAAATTTTCATAAAACAAAAAAGTCATCAAACTAAATTAAACACACATAAATATAATTGTAGATTTCTTACTTCTAAATCTAAATCATTATCCTTAAAACAATCCATAGAACCAACATTGCCTTTTAATCCATTAAACAGTTTTTACTAATTTAAACACGCATGTATATAATTGCATTTTTCCGTTCTAGATTATTATCCTTAAAACAATCCATGAAGTCAACATTGCCTTTTACTCCATTAAAAAATTTTAAATTTGTTTTTCAATCTAATTCTGGGTTTCTTTCTATGCCACACAGGCTTCCATAAAAACACTTCCCTTTCAACCAATAAGTCCATTCTCAATGCTTGTAGGAATCTTTGAGCAAATGTACGTCTCTTTCTCTACAGTAAACATCTTTTTTCTCTTTCAACCAATAGATCAGTTCTTATTGCTCGTAGTAGTCTTTGAGAGAGTATAAATCTCTTCCTCTGCAGTAAATGTCTTTTTCCGTTCTCTTTGCAATATAGTTGCTTTGTATTTTAAAGTCTTAGTCTTTGCTTCTTCTGGTTCTCTAAGTTGTTGAAGAGGGGATTGCAAATGAAATAAATTCCACTTCTATCTCTGTAGATTCCTCTTCTGGTACATTTTGATTTATGACATGATCAGTTGTAACCTGGACATCAGTTTGAGCAAATGTAGTAGAGTCTCTGGATCTTAATTCTAAAGTACAGTTTTTAAATGCAGCACAAATTTCTGCAGTGGCCTCATAAATCTTTTCCAATATAAGTGCACAGTTCAGTTGTATCTGAGGTTTCTCCATTTTAATACTCTTAAAAGGAAATTTCTTTTTCTTTTTTGTAGAGGCTTTGTTTAATGTAAAAACATCCACCCTCACAGCATCACAGGTGCACAACTTATCTTTAATGTTTGAAGTTCATAAAAAAAGTAAGCAAAGTTACAATATTAAATTTTCGCCACTAGATGTCCTCAATGAGTTAGGAAAGTCTTTTCCAAAAATCAATTATTTTTTTCTATCTTTTAAGGTATAACATGTATATGTATATACATATACATATACATACATACATATATACATACATACACATATATATATATATATGTAGAAATAATAACATTCTTAAAAATAAAAGAGAGAGGAAACCTTTTCCTTCTTTTTTTTCCTTTTTCGTGTCCAGTTTATAGTCTTTCAGTGTTTGTAAAATGCCTTTCTTCCCCCCAAAAAAGCAGAAGCCGCCTTTCCAAGCCAGGGAAATAATTTCAAAAGCTCTTTACAGGCATACAAACAAAGAAAAAAGTGGAATAGAGAGAAAAATAAGAAAACATTCTCACCCGGATTCACCACGGGGGCACTAAAAGCTTAGATGTTTTCTGGCTTACAGTCTGAAGCGGCAGGGCGATCGACCATTTTCATGGCTGATCTTCTCTGTCGGCCCTCAGAGATTCGTCCAGACAGCTGGAGGAGCCGCCGCTCCTCTGCAGCCAGACCGTAGCCTCCTTGACAGAAGTCACACCCTCCAGGGTGACTTTGGACCCGTATAAGGGTCCACCGACAAAGGGAAACCTAGTCGACGAGGAGAGGAGTCTCCCCGTGCGACTAGTGACGCCGCAAACCGGAACTGGAAGTCCTAAAATCTCTTCTTATTCTAATGTGTTTCAACCCACTGATAAAATTTTCCCCAAGTTCTATAAAAGATTGAGTCTTCATTCTCCCTCATCTCTAACAATAATCTGTCCATTTCTGCACAATCTAAGATTTTCAAAATTATAATCTGGTCTGATAGTAGATTTTCATTTTTCCAAAATTGGGCAAATACTATTCTTGCAGCTGTTAATACATGTAATATTAAATAATCATTTTTCTTTACCATAGTTAGGTCTTAATATTCCTAACAGAAACAGTTCCGGTTTAAATTCTATCTGCATTTTCGTCATCTTTTCTAACCATCTATGAATCTTAGACCAATATTTTTTTGCGATAGAGCATGTCCACCAGGCATGATAATAAGTACCCGGTTTTTGCTTACGTTTCCAACATGTATCCAATACATTTTTAAACATTTTCGCTAAATGAACTGGTGTCATATGCCATCTATAAAACATTTTATATACATTTTCTTTGTATGTTACTGCTTTAGTAAGTTTAATATTTTTATCCCACAGTTTTTGCCAGTCTTCTAATTCTATAGAATATCCAAAGTTCTTTGCCCATACTATCATTTTCTCTTTTACTTGTTCTTCTTCCATCTTCCAATTTAATAAGTATTTATAAAGTTTCTTAATCAAATGTTCATATGTTTTTAAAAGTATTTTATTAAGTGGAGTCAGCTCTTTATAAAATCCCATTATTTTTATGTCTTTTTCATATCTTGTTTGAATTTGCAAATAGGACCACCATGTTAAGTCAATACCTTGTTGTTGAAGGGCTTGCCTGTCTTTGAGTTTTCCGTCCTTGTCCAAAATGTCTTTGTAACTAACAAGTTTATCATAGTTAATCAAATTCAGATAGGCAAATGCTTCCATCGTTGAAAGCCACTCAGGAATTTTCATATACATTTTGTGTCTAACTTCCTCCCATTCAGTAAGTAAAACATTTCTTATAGCATGGTTTTGAAAATACTTATGTGTTTTAGCTTCCTTGTACCATAAAAAGGCATGCCAGCCTAGTTGAAGGTCATATCCCTCTAAATAGAGAATTTGCTTCTTTCTCAGAGTAATCCATTCTTTAAGCCAAAGCAAAATAGCTGCTTGATAATAAAGTCTCCAATCAGGAAGTCCAAAACCCCCTCTATCTTTCGAGTCTTGTAGAAGTTTACATTTAATTCTTGCTTTCTTTTTTTGCCATATAAATCTTAATATCATTGCATTTAAATCGTCAAAAAATTTCTCACCCAGCTTTACAGGAACTGTTTGAAATAAAAAAATTAGCTTTGGTAAAATGTTCTTTTTAACAGTCGCTATTCTTCCTAACAATGATAGTTGGAAATTTTCCCATTTTTCCAGGTCCATTTTTATTTTTCTGCCTAATGTCTGGTATCTTGCTATTTGTGACTGGGTCCACTCTTTGCAGTAAGGAAAGCATATAAGAAGATCCTGCAAAGCCGCAATTGGATTAAAATTTGGATTTGTTTTTTCCCTGGTTGGTTTGGGGGTTTTTTTGTGATTACTTTTTTCATTTTTCTTTTAGAAACTTTGGATTTTTATTTTTATTTATACTCCCCTTTTTTAGGGCCTTTGGATAAACTTTTTTACTGGACACTTTTACTTGGATTTTTATTTTTTGACTTGGTTGGGAGGGCACTGGATTATTATTTTTACCTTTCCTTTGTTTTTTTGAGGATTACAATTGGCCAGTGGGCCTCCATGTTGGATTACAAATAAAGTGGCCATCAGACTGGCTATTGTATTATAAATAAACACCCATAATAATCTGAAGTTGAGTACTCTAAATTTGGCGAAAGGGATGAAAAAGGGTGCTTCAGTCCCAGCTTCAACTTCAGTGAGTCCGGCCCCTCAAAAATCTATCACTACATTTCTACAGCAGGAAACCCAACAAGCCCAACAAAAAGACACACAGGCTATACTTCAGGCAATTGCAGATTGCAGAATGGATATGAAAAAAGACTTAGAGAGAAACTGTGAAGATTTGAAGAATTATATTCTTAAAATGGATCAAAGAATGGAAGTGTTCCAACAGGTGATGATAGATACACAACAAAGAATGCAAAAAATAGAAGACAAGTCAGCAGTGGTAGATGAGAAAATTAGTAGCCCTACAAGAGGAAAGCCAGAGAGTGGCACAATCTAATGGGGAATTGGAAGGAAATATAGTGGTCATGGAGATGGAATGGACATCGTATTTCTTAAGATTCCAAAATGTGATAGAAGAGAAAGATGAGAACTTATTAGGCTTGATGAGTGGACTACTGACGGATTTACTTGGAATGGAAAAGGATCAAATGAATAGGGAATTGGACCAGGTTTTTAGAGTCAATTCTAACTACGCAAGAAGGAACAGAGTGCCTAGGGAGGTCCACGTTAGATTTCTTAAATCAGCGAGATGAAATTTTGAGAATAGTAAGGCACCAACCTATGAAGTATAAAGATAAAGAGTTTGTAGTTCTTAAACAGATTCCTAGAAAAATAAGGGAAGCACGAAGAGATTATCAATTTTTAACAAGGAAACTGATTGATAGAGGAGTGAATTTTAGATGGTTGATTCCAGAAGGGCTTCTGATTTTTTGGGGACTCAAAAAGATATAGACTGGACACCCCATTCCAATCAGAGGAATTTTTCAATAATCACAGAGCCTTTTTGGAGAAAGGCGATATGGAGTTTAAGAGACCAGAGGGAACTTCTACTGCAGAGACTTCTAAGCAAACAGAGGAGGAGATACCAAAAAAGACGCAATCAGAGGAAAATGTCAGACCTAAAGACCAGAGACAGATAAGCTCACCTAGAAGATTAAGATCCCAAAATAATTAAAATTATGGAGGAAATTGGAATATACTCAATAAATATAAATGGTCTCAACTCCCCATCAAAAAGGAGTAAAATATTTCATAGGCTACAGAAACCTAAAATGGACATAATTTCTCTTCAAGAGACTAATATTAAGAGACAACACTCTAGAATTTTAAAACAGCCAAAACAAGGTAAACTTTATTTTTCTTCAGCATTACAAAAGAAAAGAGGGATAGTGATATATATAAAAGAAAAGTTGAATCCAAAACAAATTTATTCTGATGAGGAAGGAAGAATAGTAATGGTGGAGATTTCATGGAATCAAAAACAAATATTATTGGTGGCAGTATATGCCCCCAATGAGAAACAAGAGCAATTTTTTCAACAACTATACGACAAACTTGTGGACTTAAACTACCATAATCTTTGTATATTTGGAGACTTTAATGCAATTGTGGATGCAGTTCGAGACTATAAAAGCCATAAACAAGGGAAGAAAGGAAGTAATATTTTACCTAAATCTTGTTTAAAAATGAAAGATGAATTATGTTTGCAGGATATATGGTGAGAGATGAATCCAGGAAAGACACAATATACTTTTTACTCTAACAGGCATAAATCTTGGTCAAGAATAGAGATGATATGGGTCTCCCATGACTTGAAGACTATGATACAGGAAGTTGAAATTGAATCAAATATTTGGGCAGACCACAACCCAATTAAAATGACATGGAAAGGATCTAAGAGAAGATTGAGATGGTCTTTGAATAAATCTATTTTGAAGGAAAAAGAATTTTTACAATTAGCAACAAAAAAAATGGAATTTTTTTAAGATCAATAAAAAGGAAGATACCTCTATTCAAAATGACTGGGACACGGCAAAAGCATACTTTAGAGGTTTAGCTATAACCTATGTTGCTAAAAAGAACAAAGAAAAGAGAATCACACAGTCCAAATTGAAAAAAACAGCTTGGTCTATTGAAGCTGGAGTTACAAATTGATCCACACACAAAAGAAAAATTTGAAGATACAAATGGACTTAATAAAACATAAACTAAATCCACTTGAGACTGATACTATGGCACAACAGATTAAACGAGCCAAACAGAACTTTTTCAAAAATGCTAATAAACCGGGTAGATGGCTCACATATAGATTGAAAAAAGAAAGAGAGAAAAGATCAATAAGTAAATTACTGGATGAAAAGGGTGAAATACACTGTCATAATGATAGTATTAAAAAATTGTTAAGGCCTTTTATGAGCTACTTTATAAGGCTGAGATGATCTCTAAAGAGGCAATTCAGGACTATTTAAAAAAAGCAAATCTTCCCAAAATATCAGAAAATATGCGACAGAGTTTAAATGAGAAGATATCAATGATGGAGATCATAGAGGCAATTAAAAGACAAAAGAAAGATAAGACACCAGGGCCGGACGGACTACCTGCAGAATTTTATGTAGCTTTACAAGATACTGTGACTCCTTTTCTGAAGGACTTGTGTAATGAAACTTTTATACAGACAAAAGTTCTGAATTCATGGACTGAAGCTAATATTAACTTGATACATAAAGAAGATACAGATCCTACACAAATCAAAAACTACAGACCAATATTGTTACTAAATGTGGATTATAAAATCTTTGCTGTAATTTTGGCAGAAAGAATGAAAAGTTTTTTAATAGAATTTATTCACCCAGACCAAAATGGTTTTCTTCCTAAAAGGCAAATAAAGAACAACTTAAGGATTATTTTAAATATCTTGGAGTATTACGAAAATCATCCTGGGAACCAGATGGCGCTTATATTTCTTGATGCACAAAAAGCATTTGATAACTTAAATTGGCAATTTATGTTTCAACAACTACAGGAAATGGACTTTGGTGAAAACTTTATTAAAGCAATCCAAGTGATTTACAAGAAACAATTAGCAAGGATATTTATAAATGGAGATTATACAGAGAGCTTTGACATTAAAAAAGGTACGAGACAGGGATATCCACTCTCCCCCCTGCTGTTTATTTTTACTCTGGAGGTACTGACTAGAAACATTAGGCAAGATATAGAAATTAAAGGTCTTGAGATTAAAGACCAGAAATATAAATTACAGGCTTTCGCGGACAATCTGGTCTTTACCTTAGAGGAGCCTTTGGAAACAGCTCCTAAACTTCTGCAGAAAATTGAGAAATTTGGAGAAGTAGCTGGGCTGAAAATAAATAAGGAAAAAACTAAAGTGCTAACAAAAAATTTAGCTGATAAACAGAAAACTCAACTCACCAAAAAGACAAATCTTCAAATAGTTAAAAAAGTTAAATATTTAGGTATCTATCTTACGGCGAAATATACATCACTAAAAGAAGATAACTATGAGAGACTAATAAAACAAATAAAAACAAATATTGATGTTTGCAATATATGTACCCAACGAGAAACAAGACCAATTTTACCAGCAACTACATGACAAATTAGTGGACTTAAACTATCAAAATCTTTTTTTTTTATTGTAAAGTTTTATACAAGTTTTTAACAATATCCCCCCTAAAATAACTCCCTCCCTCCCCCCCTCACTTCCCAGAGCTGGTTACAGGGTTACAAATAAACAAACAAATTCTAAATAAACTTATCCAACTATACAAATAACAAAATCAATAATGTCCTTTAACTCGAATACAAAACAAATTTTAAGCAATTCCAAATTAAAAACTATTTTTTTTCATAATTTAAATAATACTTTTTTAATCCCATATCAACTCTATTTACTCTACATGTAATTTATCCATCTTCTCCACGCTGAGATGTATATTTCTTTTAAACAACCATTCATCCATAATAAACACAAAATTTTCCTTCCAATATAACCCAACCAACAAACTTACATTCGATAAACTTGGCTATTTGCTTTTTTTCCCAACCCTAAGTAATTCTATTAATATCCAATATCTATTAATAGTTTCAACAAACCATTCATCTTAATCACTAAAATTCTCATCAACAGAGATCATTAGAATTTAAATTCTTTTACACATTTACCCATATCTCATAATTATTTTTATACACTTTAAATTAAAAATTTTATAATATATATACTCCCAAATATTTAAACTTTCCACTAAATCGTCACCTTCTATTATTCTTTTTCTTTACATCTACATACTACACAAATTATTCACTATTCCTTTAAAACATACTATTTATTGTTCTTTTTCTTTACATCTACATATTACACAAATCATTCACTATTCCTTTAAAACTTCTTCTATCTCAAAAAACTACTACAAAAGTTCATCATTTTCTTTTCTTTATTCCAATATCCGCCTTCTGCTGTTCTTTTACTTTATGTCTATAGGTTGCACGAGTCATTCTCGGTTTCTTTAAAAAATCTTCTATCACAAGAGACTGCTGCAGAGGTTCAGCCTGTATGTCTCCTACATCCAATAACATAGCACCTTCAACCGGCTGCCCTTCCGACTTTTCTTCTGTAATCTCAGGTCGTAAAGATGATGGAGAGCCCGCCTTCAAAACAGAAGTGTAAAAATCTTTCGCCTTTGAAATTGTGTTAAGTCTATGATATATCTCAGCATAATTCACCGCTATTCCAGCCGGTATCCCCCAGCTGAACCGGACCTGTCGTTTTTTGAGCTCATCAGCCAAAAAAGCAAAATCCTTTCTTTTTCTAAGAATTTTTGAAGGTATTCTCTTTTAAAATTATAACATCTTGAGTTGCAATTTGAAATCTCTGCTTATAAAAAGCCTGTAAATTTTCATTACGAAGTGATCTCCTAGAAAAATAAATAACCACATCTCGTGGCAAATTCCTCTGCCTCACAATCCTTGAATTAACCTTAAAAACTTTTTCCGTCTCTCTCAGTATTTCTTCAGGCTCAACCCCCAAAATGAAAGCTATATCTTTTACCTCAAATCCTCAAATCCTCTTGCGTGTTTTCCTTCATTCCCCTTATTCTTAAAGCAAACTCCATGTCTCTATATTGTAACATAGTAATTTCATACAGTATTATTTCCGCCTTATTTTCTACTTTATCAATTCGATCTTCCAGTTTTTCAAAATTTTCCACTACATCATCAATACGATCATCCAGACGATCTATATGACCAACAAACTTTTGAAACGCAGACGCAATGTTCTCTCTCAGTTTCCCTAATTTTATTTTCAAGAAATTCCTCCATCTCTTCTTTAATCTGTCTTGCCGTATTTCCCAAGGCATTCTGTAAATCTTTAAGTATAGATGCTGGTAACGATGGAGAAGGTGGTGGTAACTTAAACTTAGCTTGCTGAGCTGTCTGCATTATCGGGAAGATCGAGGCTTTAGAAACAATAGAAGCTGTGAGACGCTTTGAAGCCATTTTATTTTTAAGACCACATTAAAAAGTCTGCTAAAATCTTAAAATCAACAAATATCAAAAATAAGGGGGAGGAAAAAAGACAAAAACCCCCTTAAAAGAAAAAAGAAGATTCTTGCATTTTATATAAATACAAAATCTGTTACATTGTTTCAAATAGAAGTTCCGGTCCTTTCACTCAAAGAATCAACATCTCAGCGCCATTTTTCACCACTCTTAATTGAAAAAAAAGGAAAAGATAAATTCTTTTCCAGAGTTAAAGTCTCGAAATAATCACCATTTTAATCTCTCCTGGTCAGCTCTGTCTGCTTTAAATTTTACTCACAAATTCATTTTAAGCGAAGATGTGGAAGCAGCGTCTAGCTTTGCCCTGGATAAAAATCAGGGCAAAGGCATTCTGGAATGTGGAGGACACCTCAGACTCTGTGGGAGCTCTCACCCTCCGACCACCAAAAAGAAAGCTTTGGGGTCTCGGGGAGCTCTACCACTATCTGAGGAAAGCTCACCTCCTCCCCTTCGCCCGGGGAGAGAGGTTCTAAGCCGTGAGACAGCTGTTGCTCACTGTCTCAGCTGGCTTTGACACATCCCAGGGCGGATGGCTGAAAAAAGCTGCCATCGGCGCGGCCGTCACCACTGGAAGTCTATCAAAATCTTTGTATATTGGGAGACTTCAATGCAATAGCTGATGCAATATGGGACTATAAAAGCCACAAACAAGGAAAAAAGGGGGGGAATACCCTACCTAAGGCTTTTTTTTAAATGAAAGATGAACTGCTTATACAAGATATATGGAGAGAGATGAACCCAGAAAAATCACAATATACATTTTATTCAAATAGACATAAATCCTAGTCAATAATTGATATGATATGGACATCTTATGATTTGAAGACGATAATACAAGAGGTGGAACTAGAACCTAACATTTGGGCAGACCACAATCCAATTAAAATGATTTGGAAAGGAAGTAGGAAAAAACTAAGATGGTCGCTGTAGAAATCCATATTGAAAGAAAAAGAATTCCTACAATTAACAATAAAAGAAATGGAATTTTTCTTTAAAATAAATAAGAAAGAAGATACCTCTCTGCAAAATGTGTGGGATCTGGCTAAAGCATATTTCAGAGGCTTGGCTATAACATATGTTGCTAAGAAGAACAAAGAAAAGAGCCGAGGTGGCGCAGCAGTTAGAGTGCAGTACTGCAGGCCACTTTAGCTGACTGTGTTCAGCAGGTCAGCGGTTCAGATCTCACCGGCTCAAGGTTGACTCAGCCTTCCATCCTTCCGGGGTAGGTAAAATGAGGACCCAGATTGTTGGGGGCAATGTAAATATATATATACATTGCTTACTGGTGTACACCGCTTAGAGAGTGTTTGCACTTAAAGCGGTATATAAGTCTCATAAATAAATAAATGAAACAAGTCCAGTTCAGGCTGAAAAAAGAACTTAGTAAATTGGAATCCGAGCTGCGACTTGATCCACAAAAGAAGAAGCTAAAGAAACAAATGGAATTAATACAACATAAATTAAACTTAACTGAGATGGACACAATGGCACAACAAATTAAACAATCTAAACAGAATTTTTTTGAAAATGCCAATAAACCGGGAAGATGGCTTGCATATAGATTGAAAAAAGAAAGAGAAAAAATAATAATAAGTAAGCTACAGGACTCAAAAGGAGAGGTACACTGTCATAATGAAACAATGAAAAAAATTATGAGACACTTTATAAGGCGGAGGTGGTTTCTACAAAGATAACAATGGAGATTACAGAGGCAATTAAAAGGCAAAAGAAAGATAAGACTCTGGGGCCTGATGGACTTCCTATAGAATTTTATGTAGCTTTACAAGATACAATAAGTCCGATTTTGAAGGAATTGTGCAATGAAGTTTTTTCAGAGATAAAAATACCAAAAATACCAATATGAAGCCAACATTACATTGACAATTACCTTGATACTTAAAGAAGACACTGATCTCACACAAATTAAAAACTACAGATCAGTATTGTTATTAAACGTGGATTATAACATTTTTACTTCAATAATGGCAGAAAGAATGAAGAAATTTGTGAACGAATTTATCCATACAGACCAAAATGGTTTTTTGCCTAAAAGACAGATAAAGAATAACTTAAGGATTATTCTAAATGTTTTGGAATATTATGAAAACCATCCAGGGAAACAGTTGGCACTCATATTTCTTGATGCTCAAAAAGCCTTTGACAACTTAAACTGGCGATTTATGTTCCAACAGTTGATGGAAATAGATTTTGGTAAAAACTTTACAAATGCAATTCAGGCAATTTATAATAAACAAATAGCAAGGATATTTTAAACAGAGATTATACAGACAGTTTTGATATTTAAAAAGGCACAAGACAGGGATGTCCACTATCCTCTTTGTTATTTATTCTTACATTGTAAGTGCTGGCCAGGAATATTAGGCAGGATATGGAAATCAAAGGACTGGAAATAAAGATCATAAATACAAACTACAGGCCTTCGCAAATGATTTGTTTTTTATTTTGGAGGAGCCACTGGAAACAGCTACTAAACTTTTGCAGAAAATAGAGAAATTTGGAGAAGTGGCCAGTTTGAAAATAAATAGGGAAACGACCAAGGTACTTACGAAAAACCTAACAGACAAACAGAAAAATCAACTTGTAAAAAAGACAAGCCTTCAAATAGCCAAAAAAATCAAATATTTGGGTATCCACTTAAGAGCTAAATATACAGCATTAAAAGAAGATAATTATGAAAGACTAATGAAACAAATAAAAATAGATATGGAAAAATGAAAAAACCTTTAACTGTCATTGTTAGGAAGAATAGCAACTGTGAAGATGAACATCTTACCGAAGCTACCTTTCCTATTTCAAACAGCCCCCATCAAATTGGTAAGAAATTCTTTGATGATTTAAATGCAACAATACTGAGATTTATATGGCAAGGGAAGAAAGCACGAATTAAAACCAAATTGTTACAAGAAACTAAAGACAGAGGGGGTTTTGGACTGCCGGATTGGAGACTTTATTATCAAGCAGCCATTTTGCTTTGGCTCAAAGAATGGATTACATTGAGAAATAAACAACTTCTTTATTTAGAGGGACATGATTTGCAACTGGGTTGGCACGCATTTTTGTGGTATGGGAAAAATAAAGTACATAAATATTTTCAAAATCATGCCACAAGAAATGTACTGCTTCCAGAATGGGAGAGAATTAAACAAAAAAAGCCACCTGAGAGGCTTTCAACAATGGAAGCGTTTGCTTATCCAAATTTAATTAACTATGATAAACTTGTTACTTATAAAGATATTTTAGACAAGGACGGAAAATTAAAGACAGACAGGTTCTTCAACAACAAGGTATTGATTTAACATGGTGGTCCTATCTGCAAATTCAAATGATACGAAAAAGATGTAAAATCAACAGGATTTTATAAAGAACAGACATTACTCGATAAAACACTTTTGAAAACAGACGATAACTTGATTAAGAAGCTCTACAAATTCCTGCTAAGATGGAAGATGGAAGAAGAATAAGTAAAAGAGACAATGATAGTGTGGGTAATTTTTTTTGGATATGCTATAGATTTAGAAGATTGGCAAAAGCTTTGGGACAGAAATATTAAACTTACTAAAGCAGCTTCATATAAAGAAAATTTGTATAAAATGTTTTATAGATGGCATATGACACCCTTTAGATTAGCGAAAATGTTTAAAAATGTATCGAACATTTGTTGGAAATGTAAACAAAAACCAGGCACCTACTATCATATCTGGTAGACATGCCCTAATGCAAAGAAATTCTGGTTTAAGATCCATACATGGCTGGAAAAGATGACTAAAATACAGATAGAATTTAAACCAGAATTGTTTTTCCTAGGAATATTAGGATCTAACTATGGAAAAGAGAATGAATATTTAAAATTATATGTATTGACAACTGCAAGAATAATATTTGGCCAATTTTGGAAAAATGAAAATTTACCACCAGATCAGATTATAATTATGAAAATTTTAGAATGTGCAGAAAGGGACAGACTAACTTTAGAGATTAAAGAGAAAGAAGATTCAGTTTACTTTAAAACATGGGAAAAATTCTACCAATGGTTAGCAGCTCGATAGAATGAGAATGGATTGTGAAACTTAATAGGATGAGAGATATTTATTGACTAGACTTTACTTTCATGATTATTGTTATTATTAGCTATTATGATTACTTAGTATTATATTAATTATTGCTACTTAAGATGAATGATACTTACTGATTAACTTTTCTTTTTTATGATTATTGTCGTTCTTGGTGACTATAATTGTTTAGTATTATATTAACTAAAGTTATTTAATATTGTAAAGCTAACAAGATGAATGATATTTATTGACTAAGCTTTATTTTTATGACTATTGTTATTATTAGTGATTATAATTATGCAGTATTATAGTAGCTATTTATTTAGTAGGATAAACGACACTTATTGACTAACTTTTATTTTTTATGATTACGATTATTTTTTGTGATTATAACTTTTTAATATTATTTTAATTACTGTTATTTAACATTTGTACCCAGATGACAGTCTGCTTGCTAAAGCGATGAATTACTGTTGGGGGTAACCCCACTATTGTATCTTTCCTTACCTTATCTCAACCTCATACCCCAACCCCATCCAACACCCTTACCGATCTTATCCCTTCCCCACCCTTATAAAATATAATAAAATATTTTTTTAAAAAATAATAATCTTCAGTCTATACATATCTTAATTGATTTGACATTCCATCTTTAATTTAGACAATAACCTAGTAAGTTTTTCTTAACTTTAATTTCCCATTGATATTTAAATTTAACATTTAATCTTTATCATTTCCAAATTTTAAATGACCCCAATTTCTAAGTCTCCTATCTCATATTTGGGGCTAATTTTTTTCTTTTCTTCCTTCTACTTTATTCCTTTCCAAAAAGAAAAAAACAAAGAAAAAAAATTAAAATAAACCATCAGCATTTGTACCACAAATTAATTAATTATTAGTATTTATACTTCTAAGTTTTACTTAATCTTTGTCTCAACTCATAACAATATCTTAAATTCAAATCTTAGTTATTTTTAAACATTCAAACTTTTAACCAATCAGTGACCTGATAGTTAATTTTCTCTTAATATTTTAATTTAACGTTTAATTTTTTTTCAAAATTTTTAATTAAGTACAATTCCTTTATCAGAATCCCTCATACAATGTAATATTTAAAATACACACCTTATATATAAATTCTACCATGTCTTAAGAAACTAATAAAACAATATAATATTCTTATTTCAATATTTATATTTCTAAATTTTAAATAATCAAAATTTTCTTTATCTCAAATCATTACAATATCTTTTCAGAATACATATTCTATCCATTTGGATATATTCTATTTTAGATCTCATGTATAAATCAAAACCCCAATTCTTTTCAGTCTTTTTATATATATATATAAATTTTTAGAATTTTACAATAAAAACCCCTTCCCCAATTCCTCCCAACCCACCCCAAAACCCTCCCCCATTCTTCCTAGAGCTGAATACAGGGTTAACTAGAACTTAAAAGAAAAAAACTTTTAAACCCAAAAAAACCTTAAACAAATAGAATTACATTCAGTAAACTAATTATTAAATACTTTAACTCCATTGTATATAAAAAACAGAAAGAGAAAAAAGAAGAAATAATAATAATAATAATAATAAAAAATACAAAAAAATCTTAAACTTTAAATATAAATTATTCTTTTCAGTCTTATTCTAGCTTTTTTTCTTTGCCAAGTCATCTTTCGTATCTTTGCTTTTAAATCATCAAAAAGATCTCCTTATATTGTTTTGACTATTGTTTGATGTTGATAAAAGCGTCTAGTTCAGTGGTTCTCAACCTGTGGGTCGGGACCCCATTTGGGGTCGAACGACCATTTCACGGGGGTTGCCAAACAATGCAGTCCATCATTTTTCCCCCTTTTCCTTAGCTGTGCTACTCCCTTTTATTCTATTGGCTTTTGAAAGCCAATAGAATAGACTCTCTTGAATAGAGTCTAATTCTATTGGCTTTCAAAAGCCAATAGGAATTGTCCAGGCTGTCTCTGCCCTGCTGAGCCCGCCAAAAGTCCCATTCTGCAAACGGTGCTGCACCAGTTGAGTAGTCCTCGACTTACGACCGGTTAAGTAGTCCTCAACTTACGACCGGTCGGGGGTCGCAGCATTAAAAAGGTTGAGAACCACTGGTCTAGTTGATGTTTTCTTAAGAGGACTAGCTGATTTAGCAGGTCGTCTCTTTGTTTTTCCAATTTGATGCAGTTGTCCCAAAGTATTTATCTTCTCTTTCATCTGTTTTTCTTTTTATCTTCAAATTCCTTCTGTTTTATAAGAAAAGTCCTTTCCTTGTTCTCTATTATCAGTTTCTTTTTTGTGTTTTCCATTGTCTGTTTTGTTGAGTATCTAAGTCTTCTGTCATAGCATTTGGTTGTTTCACTTTCTCTATAGAATTCTGTATAGATGATTCTTTGGTTGAAGTCATAGTTTGAGTTTGCATATCCAGACTTATATGGAGAGTTTGGATAATCGTTTTAACATACAAAGAATTTGTTCCTGTTCTTCTTCTGTAGGAGAAATCCATTCCTGTTATTCTTCCATTGTAGTATATTAAACTAAAAAAAAACTTAGTCAGAAAGTCCATCAAGTAAGGAACTGAGCTGAGTTTCTTGCAGCTGGTGTTTCAAGGTTGCTTTATATCTTATCTATTTTCAAAGCTGCCAACAAGTCTCTCTTAAAGAGTAGCAGGTTACACTCTCAAATTTAGCCACCAGATGTCATCTCAGAGTTAGTTGGATCTTTTCAGGGTTTTTTTCCCCCTCTATTTTAAGGGGGGAACCCCAATCTTCAATAATAGTTAGAGTAAAAATCAGAGAAAAAAAATAGAGAGTAGAAAGTTACAAGTCTTATAATCCACCAATTTTAGGAAATAGAATCCCAATTAGAATCCCAGTATTTTTCCAATGTTTTAAACTCCCAAGTAGTTGATTGCCGCTGTTTCTGGAAGGAGGGTTAAAATCCCCCTTCCCTCACCACTTTAGCAGCTTATGCAGGTAATTAAGTATTTAGGATGTAAGAGAGACAGATCTCACCCAGTCTCTTCCATGCTGCTTTAAAATTGCCAGATGATAAATGCGACTTTGGCTGTTAGCAGCCTAGGGACAAGCCATATTTCTATGGCTGGTCCTTTCGTCCGCCGGTTTGGAGGGATTGCCAGCTCTAATGGAAGAGTTGCTGCTCCTGCGGTCCAGCGAAAGCCCCTCCTTGCTGGTTGCCTCTTCGGGGCAATTTTCGGCCCTTTTCAGGGGCCCCAGCAATGCAAAATTGAACGGGGGAGAGACAGAAAATCTCCCAGCCGTCCATGGCAACCACGTGACAAACTGGAAGCCTGAAAGTCAATAAAGGTTTACATTCATAGTTCAAGCAGGCCAGTTATGCTGCCCAGAAATTCTCTTTATAGCTGAGTTGTTCACAGACGGTATCTATCAAGGTCGAAAGAGTTTTATCTGAAATCTGGGTTCAAGTCAAGTCTCTTTTAGACAATAACAAGTTGTAATACCAAACTTAGCCACAAGATGTCACCAATGCAATTTAAGGTTTTTTAAGTCCCAAAATTTTATAATCCTTTTTCCAGTTTTATTTCTTTTTTGTAGATAAGAACAAAAGTCTCCAGTAAAAATAAGAAAACTTTTGGTCCCCAAGTTTCAGAAACATAAATCCAATTAAGTTAAAATTGTTCTTTTAGTGCTTTAACTCCCCTGAGTAGTCAGTCGCTGCTATTAGAGGGTGGGATAGAAATTCCCTTCCCTCTCTCCTCACAGGGGGAAAAGATACGTTGGGCAGCTTTTACAGGAAAAGAAAATACTTAGGATCTTAAGTGCTTTAGAAGAGCTTGGTGGTAAATTTGATTTTGGCTGTCTATTGCTATGGCTGGTCTTTCCTCCGCCAGTTTGGAGGGCTACCCTGGATCGAGCAGAAGGGCTGCCCCTTTCCTGCGATCAAGCAGGAGTCCCCTCCTTGCTCATTGCCCCTACAGGGCGACTTTCAACCCTTTCCAGGGTCCCCCAGTAGAACAAACCCAAACGCAGAAGACGCAACTTGCCTTCCAGTAGCCACAATGGCAAACCAGAAGTCCCCTTGCAGGATTTTCTATGGCACCACTTCCAATGTCGTGTTGGTTCGTAATAATGCAATAAATATATTTATCATTGGGTTGCATTTCTTTGATAACTGTTATATAAGGTTTTTTGGTAACAGCATTTCTTTCTTTCTCTGATGTAGCATTTATGTAGTATCTTCAGCATTGAAATCATATGAGAAAAAAAATCACCAATTCTTAGACTTGCCTGTTACCCTTATTTGCTTCTGTATTATTAGCAATACTGCATTGCCATTTCAGAAAAATCATTATATATTTTATTATACTTTCTGTATTTAATTAGGATAGGGGTGCCTAAGTTTCATTATGTAGAGGGCTGTTCTAGAGGTTTTGTGCCTGTCCTTGGAAAAGAGTTTCCCTTGGAGATAGATCTGTATGGCTTTCATGCTGCTGGAATTTTAGAAAGGTTAAAACTTGCCTGTTTTCCCAGGCCTTGAGCTGAGCTTGGAGAGATGCTCTTGGGTGTGGGATGGGATAGGACAGAACAGAATAGAACAGAACAGTTTGAAGGGACCTTGTAGGTCATCTAGTCCAACCCCCTGCCCAAGCAGTCCCTACACCATTTTTGACAGGTGGCAGTCCAATCTCTTCTTGAAAGCCTCCAGTGATGAAGCATCAACAACATCTGAAGGCGGTCTGTTCCATTGGTTGATTGTTCTGTAAGGAAATTTCTTCTTATTTCCAGGTTGAATCTCTCCTTGATCAGTTTACATCCTTTGTTCCTTGTCTGGCCTTCAGTTGCTTTGAAAAATAGGTTAACCCCCTCCTCTCTGTGACAGCCCCTCAAATATTGGAACGGTAAGGACCCACCCCACTTTGCATCTTAAGAAGACAGAACTCTTGGAATAATTCTTCCAACAGGAATCCTTTATTAAGAGAAAATGGTTGCAGGCATGCTAGACAGGACTTGGGGTCCAAGCTCTCCCATTCAAGGTTTTAAGGGGTTCCCCAGTAGTCCCACCCAATCAACCCCCCTTCCAGTGATAGTTTCAAGTATCACAATTCCACTCCCTTTCTTCTTTCTTCCGTCTGGATGGAGACTTCAGATAACTACATGAAAGGCAATTACTCTCCTTTGGTATGCTAACACTTCGAGGTTACAATAAACACACATTCAGCATTCAGCTCTTTGAAGTGTACTGAAGGAAGTGAGGGCCATAAAGCCCCTTTGTTCTCCCCCTTCTCTCCCTCTTATGGCAGAATCCAGAGAAGGCAGAATTGGGAGTTTCTATATTTGATAATTTAAAGATGAAATATAATTGGATTCTGACATCCGGCCCCTCTTAACAATAAGAGAGATCCACCTGAAAGAAAACACAAGTATAAAATTTAGTCAGGCTTGTTAGGATACTCTGTGTGAAACTTCTTCAATAGCTTCGGGGCTCTGACATGACGTTTATGGACCCACTCATTTTGTGAGGGAGGGAGGTGTTTCCAGGCAACTAGGTACTGAGTTGCTCCATGATATCTCCTAGAGTCAAGGACTTCCTTTATTTCGAAGTGTTGTTCACCCTCCACCATGATTGGAGGTGGTGGGGGGGGGATTTTTGGCCGTAGAGGTGACTGATGCTCTCTTTTCAGCAAGCTGCAATGAAAAATTGGGTGTATTTGCCTGAGATTTTTGGGTAATTCTAATTCTACTGTTACTGGATTTATGATTCTTTTAATTGGAAAAGGTCCTATGTATTTTGGTCCAAGTTTTTTACAGGGCTGTAGGGACTTTAGGTATTTTGTAGATAAGTACACCATCTCTCCTATAATGAATGGTGTAGGCTCAACCCTTTTTTTATCGGCTTGTGTTTTGTAAGCCTGCCTAGCTTCATCTAGTGCTTTTCTGACTATTGGCCAGGTGTTTTGTAATTTTTCCATCCATTCTTTCAGCGAGGGGATCGTTGGTTCGTTTGGGGTTAATTCTGGCATGGGGTTGAAGCTTTGACCGGTGGCTATTTGAAAAGGAGTGTAACCTGTGCTGGAGTGGACTGCATTATTGTAGGCAACTTCTGCAAAGGGGAGTAAGTCCGCCCACTCGGTCTGCTGGAAACTAAGAAAACATCTTAAATATTGCTTAAGTACTGAGTTCATTTTTTCAGCCCCCCCATTTCCTTGAGGGTGGTGGCTAGATGTCAGTCCCTGAGTGGTTCCTAAGAGGGATAAAAATTCCTTCCAAAATGCAGACGTAAATTGCACCCCCCTGTCAGAGATGATGCGTTGGGGTGCCCCATGCAATCTGTAAATGTGTTGGATGAAAAGTTTTGCTAAGGCTTTTGCAGTGGGAATCTTTTGGCAAGGGATAAAGTGCACCTGTTTGGAAAACAAGTCTGTGACCGTCCAGACCACAGTATTCCCATTGCTTTCTGGCAATTCCACTATAAAATCCATGGCTATTTCTCTCCAGGGGGCTGAGGGACTTGCCACTGTTTGCAATAGTCCTGGCACTTTCCCTTGCAACCTCTTTGCCGTGGCACATTTTGGACAACTGGCTATATAACTTTCAATGTCCTTTTTCATGGATGGCCACCAAAATTGCCGTTTAATTAAATGTAAAGTTTTTACAAATCCAAAATGCCCTGCTGATTTTGTGTCATGGCAAAGGTGCATGAAAGTTACTCTTTGAGTTGTTGGTATATATAACTTTTCCCCTATCCAAGGCAACCCGTCTTTCATTGTGCACACATTTTTGTTTTTCTGGAACCATTCATCTGTTTCCAAACTTTTTCTGAATTCAATTCCAGTTTGGCTGTCCAGTTGTGGTTTTAATTTGGCTTGGGTTCTTGTGGTTACTGGTGCTGCCAGTTGTGACTCTGCCATTATTGGTCTAGAGTCTGTGGTTCGTGCGCTGTTATATTGGGGCATGCGAGATAGTGCATCTGCCAGGAAGTTCTTTCTTCCTGGTAAATGTTTGAGCTTAAATTGGAATTGGTGAAAATGCTGGGACCAGCGGGCTTGTTTGGGATTGAGTTTCCTGGAAGTTTTCAGGGCTTCTAAATTTTTGTGATCAGTCCACACCTGGAAGGGGATTTTGTTGCCTTCCAGGAACTGTCGCCACGTGAGTAATGCCCAACGTATCCCATAAGCCTCCTTCTCCCATACGGGCCAGCGCTGTTCTGTTTCCGTGAGTTTCTTGGATGTATATGCACAGGGTTGCAATACTGCATCATCATTTTCTTGTAATAGCACAGCCCCCACTGCCACATCACTTGCATCTGCCTGTATTATGAAGGGTTTGTCCATGTCTGGGTGCCTTAGTACTGGTTCGGCAGAAAAAAGTCTCTTTAGTCTCTCAAACGCTGCTTGGCACTCCATTGTCCATGTTAGTGGCTGGCTAGGTTTTACTGAGGATGTTCCCTTCGTTTTTAGTAAGTTAGTGAGGGGCAAGGCTATCTGTGCAAATGAGGGGATGAATTGGCGGTAAAAATTTGCAAAGCCCAGGAAACTTTGTAGTTGCTTTCTTGTGCGGGGTGGTGCCCATTCTAATACTGCTTTGACCTTCTCTGGGTCCATTTCAATGCCCTGTGGGGATATGCGATAGCCTAGGTAGTCTATCCTTTCCTGGTGGAATTCGCATTTTGAGAGTTTGGCATATAGGTGAGTGGCTCGCAGCTTCTTTAAAACCGCTCTGACAAGTTTGACGTGTTCTTCTTTTGTTTCGGTAAAGATAAGAATGTCGTCCAAGTAAACAAGGACCCCCTTAAACAGGTGCTCCCTTAGAACGTCATTGATTAATTGCATAAAGACTGCAGGGCCCCCTTGTAATCCAAATGGCAAGACTTTGAATTGATAGCACCCCATGGGGCAGTTAAATGCAGTCTTCCATTCGTCCCCTTCCTTGATTCTCACGCGATAGTAAGCTTCCCTTAAGTCTAGTTTAGAAAAAATTTTCCCTTTCGATAGGTGTGACAGCATGTCTTTCATGAGGGGCAGCGGGTATAGGTTGCTTTCACTGATTGTGTTCAGGGCCCTATAATCCACGCATAAACGTAAAGAGCCATCCTTCTTCTCTCTAAAAAGGACCGGGGCAGCCACTTTAGGCTTAGCTGGTTCAATGAAACCTCTCTCCAGGTTTTTTTTTATAAATCTTTCCATTTCCTCCTTCTCCTTTGGGCTCATGGAGTATAATCTGGGCTTCGGGAGTTTTGCCCCAGGCTTGAATTCAATGGTACAGTCTGTGGGTCGGTGGGGGGGAAGCTCATTCGCCCTCTCCTCACTGAAGACTTCAGCAAGGTCCCTATATTCCTCTGGTATTTCTGTTAATCTTTTTTCCTCTCCTATGGATGCTTTTTCTATTCTTGATTCTGGTAGCCTCCCTTGGGGTTTTAAGTCCATAGGGTCCCCCTTCGGGAATTTGATTTCTGTCGTCCTCCAATTTACCCAGGGGTTCCATTTTTTCAACCATTCCATCCCTAGAATCATTGGGCATTCCATACCTGGGGTCACCACAAACGTTAAGTCCTCTTCATGGTTGCCCAGGGAGAGGTGTATTGGCAGAGTGGCTAGGGTAGCTGGCACCCCCCCTGCTATGGATCCATCTAGCTGGCCAAATGAGATTGGTTGTTCCAGTCTCCTGGATGGGATGCCCAGATTCCCCACTAGTGTTGGGCTAATGAGGCAGCGGGTGCAGCCAGAGTCTATTAAGGCTTTCACCTTCACAGCTTCGGGCATGGGGGGGATTAATATAGTCACTGTTTTGAAGATGGGTGTGATGCGTCCACTTACCAGGGGTTCGCCCTCCGAGCTGTCATCTGAGGCATCCACCGGCCCTGTGGTGTAGGCTGGAGTTCTTTCCCCTTGGTGAGCAGAGGTGGGGGTTTCTGCAATTTCCATCATTCTCATGGCTGTTTCTTTTGGCTTAGCTGAATACTTTCCGGTTTTGTTGATTGGGGATCTGTCTGGGTTGTGCTGGGGGGCCTTTGAGCGGCATTCTACAGCTCGATGCCCTTCTCTTCCGCACTTGAAACACCCCATTTGCTTCTTGGCTGTATCCGATGATTTCACCGGTTGGTGTGTCAGCTCAGGCGGGGGGCGGCTCCATTGTTTTCCTCGGCGGTGCCTCTTCAATATGTCGATCTCTGCTTCCTCTGCCAAGACGTACCATTCCTCAAGTCGATGTGGGTCCCCTCGGGGCAGGCAAGCATCATATAGATCATAGTTTAGTCCGTCTTTGAAATGGCCAAGGAGGATGTCTTCTGGCCAATTCAGTTTGCTGGCAATGGCCCGGAATTCTTGTGTATACTCAGCCACTGGGCGTTTGCCCTGCCTCATCGTTGTTATTCTTTCACGGGCTTTGCGATCAGCCAGGGGGTCTTCAAATCGTCTTCTCAAAGAGGACATGAAACGGTTGAAGTTACTGAGTTCTGGGGCATTGGAGTCATGCAAGTTCACTACCCAATCCGCAGCTGGTCCATCCAGGGCAGATTGCACGATCCGGATGCGGGCTTTGTCGCTGGGAATATCCTGCCCATATTCCTCCATGTAGCTGAGGACTTGGGTTAGGAAAAACCCCAAGCGTGTTGGCTCCCCTTTGAATTTCACTTCCAACGGTGGACGTCTTGGAATGGATCGGTGTCTCTGTTGTGGGTGGTAGTGCCTTCCGTCCAGATTGCCATCTGTGGTCCGGTAGGGGGTGGGAGCTCCTGGATCAGTAGATGTCCCTGGGGTTGCAGGTTCCATGTCCCCCTCGGTGTCTCTCCCTTTGCGGCTCCAGGAACTGGGGCGGCCGTAGGGTTCAGTATTCTCCTCTCCTAGGGAGCTGAGAGTTCTCTTCATCAGGTCAATAGCTTTCTCTAGGATCCAGTCTGAGTACGGTGCCCAGCTTCCTCCCTCTTCACTTGCGTGCAGGGATTTCTCCATCTCCTGCTTCCATTCTGGTTGCTTGGTCCCCCGTCTCAGGGTCACCTTTCTTGATTCCTTTCCCCACTCACTTTTCTTTCCAACGCCCATCGACCAGCGAGGCTTGTGGTCCTGTGTCTCCACCACTTCTTCTCCTGAGGAAACTGGCCTCTCGGATCCCAACATATGGCAAGGTTCCAGCTGGGTCAGCGGCTCTCTTTCCAGGGAGTTTTCCCCCTCTCTTGCTCCATTGTCTGACATGGTAAATTTTTGCAAAATCCCCCGGCAAGGGTCTCCCTTCCAGGTGGATTAATTTTGCAAGTCCTGTCTAATGTAAGGACCCACCCCACTTTGCATCTTAAGAAGACAGAACTCTTGGAATAATTCTTCCAACAGGAATCCTTTATTAAGAGAAAATGGTTGCAGGCATGCTAGACAGGACTTGGGGTCCAAGCTCTCCCATTCAAGGTTTTAAGGGGTTCCCCAGTAGTCCCACCCAATCAACCCCCCTTCCAGTGATAGTTTCAAGTATCACAATTCCACTCCCTTTCTTCTTTCTTCCGTCTGGATGGAGACTTCAGATAACTACATGAAAGGCAATTACTCTCCTTTGGTATGCTAACACTTCGAGGTTACAATAAACACACATTCAGCATTTAGCTCTTTGAAGTGTAAAGAAGGAAGTGAGGGCCATAAAGCCCCTTTGTTCTCCCCCTTCTCTCCCTCTTATGGCAGAATCCAGAGAAGGCAGAATTGGGAGTTTCTATATTTGATAATTTAAAGATGAAATATAATTGGATTCTGACAGGAACACTGCAATCCTGTGTCCTCTGGTCCTTCTTTTCACTAGCCATGCCAAGTTCCTGTAGTCATTCTTCATATGTTTTAGACTCCAGTCCCCTAATCATCTTTGTTGCTCTTCTCTGCACTTTTTCTAGAGTCTCAACATCTTTTTTATAAAGCAAAGATCAACATTGGTTGCAGTATTCTAGGTGTGGTCTTACTAAGGCTTTATAGAGTGATATTAGTATTTCATGTGATCTTGATTGAATCCCTCTGTTAATGCAACTTAGGATTGCATTGGCTTTTTTGGCTGCCGCTGCACACTGTTGACTTATATTTAATTGTCTACTAAGACTCCAAGATCCCTCTTGCTGCTATTAAGCCTGGTTTCACCCAATCTATATGTGTACTTCTGGTTTTTCTTGCCTAAGTGTAAGACTTTACATTTCTCTACTAGAATTTCATTTAGTTGTCTAGATAGGGCCCAGTGTTCAAGTCTGTCAAGATCCCTATGGATCTTGAGCTATCATCTAGGGCAGGGGTCTGCAACCTTAAACACTCAAAGAGCCACTTGGACCCGTTTCCCAGAGAAAAAAAAACACTGGGAGCCACAAAACATGCACACGTGCATGAGTGGCGGAGCTTGATTGAAGAGTTTAATTAAAAAGAAATAGAGGCTACTGTGCATGAGTTCTCTCTCTTGCTTTCCTCTCCTTCTCTCTCTTTCTCTCTCCTCTCCCCCATTTCTTTCTCTCCCTTTTCTCTCTCTCCCTTTTTCTCTCCCTCTTCTCTCTCTCCTCTACTCTCCCCTTTTTTCTCTCCTCTCCCTTTCTTTCTCTCCCTTTCTCTCTTTCCTCTCCCTTTTTCTCCCTTTTTCTCTCTCCTCTCCCCCTTCTTTCCTTTTCTCTTTCCCTTTTTCTCTCCCTCTTTCCTCTCACCCTTCTCTCTCTCTCTCTCTCCTCCCTTTCTTTCTCTCCCTCTTTTTCTCTTTCCTCTCCCCCCTTTCTTTCCTCTCCCTTTCTCTCTCTCTCTTCTCCCTCCCTCTCTCTCTGTCTCCCTCTCTCCAATCTTCTGCTCACCTGGCAAGCTGGCTTCAAGCTGTTCTCCAACAGGCTGGCTCTCTCCTGCCCTTCCTGCTTCCTGCAGAGATGCAGCCAAGGCAGGAGCCCCGCCCAATAAACTTCTTAGCTCACAGTGAGGCCACTCTCTTTTTTTTTACACAAAGAGAGAGAGAGAAGAGAGAAGAGAAGCGCAAGTGCCTCTCTCTGTCTCTGTCTCTATACAAATGGCAGAGGAGGCTGGGAGCTGCAGAAGGTTCAAAGAGCCACATGCGGCTCCTGAGCTGCAGGTTGCCGACCTGTGATCTAGGACAGTGGTGGTGAATCTATGGCACGTGTGCCAGAGGCGGCACTCAGAGCCCTCTGTGGGCATGTGTGCCATCACCTCAGTCCTGCCTCCTCCCGTGGCCCCCTCATCAGCAGCCCCCCAGAGGAGAGTCGCACCCGAGCACAGCCCACACAGAGCAGTGCAGCCAAGGACATGGCAGCCAGGCAGCGGGGACAAGACTCCGATCTCCCACCCCATCACGCACAGTTGATGCTGCGGGGCACAGGCGGAGAGTGTAGCTGCCATGGAGCTGCTGGGCCACCTGGGCGATTGGCAGGCTGTGGAGGCAGTGGGTGGCCCTGCGGGTAGGCGGAGCGGGGTGGGGGGGCAGCATAGGGGCACAAAGTGGGGGTGAGGGCGGTTTTTGGGCACTCGGTCTCTAAAAGGTTCATCATCACTGATCTAGGGTATTGGCTATTATACTAGCTCCATTAATCTTCCATCATAAAATCTAGCCCCCAGGCCCCTTATCATCTTTGTCACTTTTCTCTGCACAATTTCTAGGGTCTCCGCATCTTTTTTGTATTGTGATGACCAGAACTGGATGCAGTATTCCAAGTGTGGCCTCATTAGTGCAGTATAAAGTGGCACTATTACTTCATGTGATCTTGATTATGGTCACTGTTGACAAAGTATCTAATATCTTATGAATATAAGATACTTCACAGAAAAAGATCTCTTTAGACTTGGTAATGATATGGGATCAATAAACAACTCATTGCGTATCAGATTGTTCTGTGACATGTAAGCTCTTTCAGAATTGGTTGAACAACATTCATTTTATTTTGCCTTTGATACTAGAAACACTGAACTCATTTCTATCTAATGTGCCACTTAAGCTTTATGCTTTAATCATCAAATATAGAGAGAGTAGAAATCATCATCAAGGTGACAGATGTGTGGAAATATATGCCCCATTAAAGTATATTATTTCTGAAGTTTCATTTTTGTTCTGGTCTGGCACAGGATTCAGCTGTGTTGTATTTAGTATATGTGCCACATTTCAGAGAGCTTAGATTTCATATCATGCCTTCCTTTTTCTCAGGTTTCTCCCATTCCGCATTTACATTTGGAATAGAGAGTCATATTAGCCAATCCAACATAAATGGAACATTAGTGCCACCTGCTGCCCTTATCTCTATACTTCAGAAAGGCTTACAATATGTGGAAGCAGAGATAAGCATCAATGAGGCAAGTATCATCTCTTCCTTAGGTAGAAAATGTTTAATAATTAGAGCTTGATCAAACTAAGGCAAACTAGTTTGCTTGAGTAGATGCTAATTTTGAAGGATAGAAGAACAAAAACCAGACCTAACTTATTTGTTAATGTTGATTTTAATTAAAATGGATGTGCTTGTTTTTCTTTAACTGGTGAAAGCCGTTGGGTCTCTTTTTCATTCTGCTCTTTTGAAAATGATATTTTTTATATTTGATTGTATATTAATTTTAATTTCAAATATGACTTGGAAGTATCAATAAAGTGTAACAAACATGATTTTAATGTTTGTTGAGTGGTTGCATACATTGCAGTTTTGACCTGAATATCATACTGAATGAGATGCTTTTCAATTGCTTTGGAGACATTCTAAGTTGATTTGTAAATTCCCGGGACTTTTAAACAATCTGAAACATTATTGCAAATGTTGTTTCATATATAAACAAAGCTGAAAAGAGACTGAGTGGAGTATTCAGCTCTCTGATAACAGAGGTGAATGGCCAGTGAGTTTTACACCGCCTAAAACCCACTTATCATAGCACCTTAATTGCATCACTCTTTTATTAGAATTTGTTGCTTCTCGGGAATGGAAGTTGGAGTGGGGGGACAATTGACAATTGACTACAGTTGACTAATGGGGATTTTATCAGTGCCGATGGTGTTCAAGTGGTGCTCTAGACATTTTGGGACTGCACTCAAGGAACCTACTGCTATTGGCACTATCTTTGCATTTTTTTGCCATAGCCATTCTACTTCTTTTTACAGGTCTTTATATTTTATGGTTTTCTTCAGTTCTTTCTCTTCTGTTCTGCTATTTCCATATATTGCAACATCCACCATCAAGATTTTTTTTAATTTCATATCAACAACGGTTAAGTCCGGGTGTTGTTTGGCAGGTGTTTGTTCGAATTCTAAAACCCCAGAGAATTATCTTATTTATTTATTTATAGATTCATTCATTCATACATACATACCTATATACAAAAATGTGAATTCTTATTATCACCTTCATAGATGAAATTCTATTCAGTCTGTAAATGAATATTATAGATTTATGCCTCCCTAAACTCTTCTTTTAGATAACTAAGTTTGTAATGCACACATTCTATATTTAGCATGAAATCTTAATACCAAATATATATTTAGATTGCAAACAAATATTTGCATGTAATAATATTACTCACAATGAATTTCTGATATTGTTTGACGTCAGGTGTTAATTGTGCTACACAGAAATCATTATTAAGAAGTGTTCTTGCTAAGGCTCATTTATTTGAGACCATTATTTTGTAGTGCACTTAGAAGATAATTCATTTTCTGTACATGTTGTCTGTTTGGTTGGTTTTACTTGCACTATGTTACATATTGTCAATAGAAAAATTATTTTAAAAGCAGTTTATACATAATAAACTATCTCATTGTTTTAGGTATGGAATAATGCATATGCTGCTTGCTTTGCTAATCATAATCAAAAGTGATAAGATAATTAAAAATAATAATGTTGTCAGGTCAAAGTCAGAACTAGGGTAGAACTTCAAAAAAATTCAGTCTTTGTTCGATAAATTCTGATTGTTCTTAAGTTTCCAGTCCTTGAAAAGGGTGACTTAAGATTATGTTGGTGTTCTTAATTTTATTAATTCATATATATATGCTGTCCCATACACACATAACTGTGGTTTAGTGGGTTTATTAATATTCCCCCACAACTCCCTTCACCAAAACCCCAGAACTGTCCCAATTAAGTCCAGCCACAAGCAGACCAATGCTAATCTACAGAGCAATTGCCAGTGAATCCTTAATGCACTTGAAAATTTCCCAATCAAAAGGAACCCAGGAACCCACCAGGCAAACTTAAACCCACAATACAAGAGGGTTCACAAGGCATGATCCAAATCAAGGTACGGTGTCAATCCAAAGCAAGGAAAGAATCATAATGACCAGAAAACACACAGCTAGGAAATGAACACATTGTTCCCAGCATCGCTTCCATCTCTCTGCTGTGCTAAATAGCCAGTTTCTGGTGCAGCCCATCAAGAAGGGTGAGGTTTTTTCCTTGTGAGTAATCTGGCTGACCTTACCTGCTCCTACCTTTTCTCTGCCCTATGTGTTCTTGGATCAGGTGCAGAAAGCAGTTCTTCCTTATCACTGACTGGCTGCAGCTGCATGCTTTTTCCACCTGAAGTTTCAGGGCTATCCAGCTTCAGCTGTGCTTGAGCCAAATCCCTTTCAAGTGGCTACTCGGAGCCATTAACCAGCTCCCCTCCAGACATGCCTGGAACTGGTTCATCTTCCTTTGAGCTGATATCTGGGGAAGCATCTGAAGGAGTCATCACAATATATATATTTATATATATGGCCAAGTCAAAGCTTGAAATCACGGTCTCTTGCTTTCTAGCCTGATGCCTTAGCCATTAGACCAAATTAGCTAAAATTATCATATACAAGGTGTAAGGACCCACCCCACTTTGCATCTTAAGAAGACAGAACTCTTGGAATAATTCTTCCAACAGGAATCCTTTAAGAGAAAATGGTTGCAGGCGTTCTAGACAGGACTTGGGGTCCAAGCTCTCCCATTCGAGGTTTTAAGGGGTTCCCCAGTCCAGTGACAGTTTCAGGCATCACAATCCCACCCCTTTTTCCTTTCTACTGGCTGGATGGAGACTTCAGAGAAAACTACATGAAAGGTAAATAGCCTTTGTTATGATAAGGCCTTTTGGTTCTATCCACATTCAATCCCTTTGAAGTTGTACCGAAGGAAGGTGATGGCCATAAAGCCCCTTTGTTCACCCCCTTCTCTTTCTTTATGACAGAATCCAGAGAGGGCAGAAATGGGGTTTTCTATAATTGATAACTGGAGATGAAGTATAATTGGATTCTGATATCCGGCCCCCTTAAAAATAAGAGAGATCCACCTGAAAGAAAACAAAACAGGTATAAAAGTTAGTCAGGCTTATTAGGATACTCTGTGTAAAACTTCTTCAATAGCTTCAGGGCTCTGACATGACGTTTATGGACCCACTCGTTTTGTGAGGGAGGGAGGTGTTTCCAGGCAACTAGGTACTGAGTTGCTCCATGATATCTCCTAGAGTCAAGGATTTCCTTTATTTCGAAGTGTTGTTCACCCTCCACCATGATTGGAGGTGGTGGGGGGGTATTTTTGGCCGTAGAGGTGACTGATGCTCTCTTTTCAGAAAGCTGCAATGAAAAATTGGGTGTATTTGCCTGAGATTTTTGGGTAATTCTAATTCTACTGTTACTGGATTTATGATTCTTTTAATTGGAAAAGGTCCTATATATTTTGGTCCAAGTTTTTTACAGGGCTGTAGGGACTTTAGGTATTTTGTAGATAAGTACACCATTTCTCCTATAATGAATGGTGTAGGCTCAACCCTTTTTTATCGGCTTGTGCTTTGTATGCCTGCCTAGCTTCATCTAGTGCTTTTCTAACTATTGGCCAGGTGTTTTGTAGTTTTTCCATCCATTCTTTCAGCGAAGGGATCGTTGGTTCGTTTGGGGTTAATTCTGGCATGGGGTTGAAACTTTGACCGGTGGCTATTTGAAAAGGAGTGTAACCTGTGCTGGAGTGGACTGCATTATTGTAGGCAACTTCTGCAAAAGGGAGTAAGTCCGCCCACTCGGTCTGCTGGAAACTAAGAAAACATCTTAAATATTGCTTAAGTACGGAGTTCATTTTTTCAGCCCCCCCATTTCCTTGTGGGTGGTGGCTAGATGTCAGTCCCTGAGTGGTTCCTAAGAGGGATAAAAATTCCTTCCAAAATGCAGACGTAAATTGCACCCCCCTGTCAGAGATGACACGTTGGGGTGCCCCATGCAATCTGTAAATGTGCTGGATGAAAAGTTTTGCTAAGGCTTTTGCGGTGGGAATCTTTTGGCAAGGGATAAAGTGCACCTGTTTGGAAAACAAGTCCGTGACCGTCCAGACAACAGTATTACCATTGCTTTCTGGCAATTCCACTATAAAATCCATGGTTATTTCTCTCCAGGGGGCTGAGGGACTTGCCACTGTTTGCAATAGTCCTGGCGATTTCCCTTGCAACCTCTTTGCAGTGGCACATTTTGGACAACTGGCCACATAACTTTCTATGTCCTTTTCCATGGATGGCCACCAAAATTGCCGTTTAATTAAATGTAAAGTTTTTACAAATCCAAAATGCCCTGCTGATTTTGTGTCATGGCAAAGCTGCATGAAAGTGACTCTGGGTTTTTGGTGTATATATAACTTTTCCCCCACCCAAGGAAACCCGTCTCTCATTGTGCACACATTTTTGTTTTTCTGGAACCATTCATCTGTTTCCAAACTTTTTCTGAATTCAATTCCAGTTTGGCTGTCCAGTTGTGGTTTTAATTTGGCTTGGGTTCTTGTGGTTACTGGTGCTGCCAGTTGTGACTCTGCCATTATTGGTTTAGAGTCTGTGGTTCGTGCGCTGTTATATTAAGGCATGCGAGGAAGTTCTTTCTCCCTGGTTAATGTTTGAGCTTAAATTGGAACTGGTGAAAATGCTGGAACCAGCGGGCTTGTTTGGGATTGAGTTTCCTGGATGTTTTCAGGGCTTCTAAATTTTTGTGATCAGTCCACACCTGGAAGGGGATTTTGTTGCCTTCCAGGAACTGTCGCCATGTGAGTAATGCCCAACATATCCCATAAGCCTCCTTCTCCCATACGGGCCAGCGCTGTTCTGTTTCCATGAGTTTCTTGGATGTATATGCACAGGGTTGCAATACTCCATCATCATTTTCTTGTAATAGAACAGCCCCCACTGCCACATCACTTGCATCTGCCTGTATTACGAAGGGCTTGTCCATGTCTGGGTGCCTTAGTACTGGTTCGGCAGAAAAAAGTCTCTTTAGTCTCTCAAACGCTGCTTGGCACTCCATTGTCCATGTTAGTGGCTGGCTAGGTTTTACTGAGGATGCTCCCTTCATTTTTAGTAAGTTAGTGAGGGGCAAGGCTATCTGGACAAATGAGGGGATGAATTGGCGGTAAAAGTTTGCAAAGCCCAGGAAACTTTGTAGTTGCTTTCTTGTGCGGGATGGTGCCCAATCTAATACTGCTTTGACCTTCTCTGGGTCCATTTCAATGCCCTGGGGGGGATATGCGATAACCTAGGTAGTCTATCCTTTCCTGGTGGAATTCGCATTTTGAGAGTTTGGCATATAGGTGGGTGGCTCGCAGCTTCTTTAAAACTGCTCTGACAAGGTTGACATGTTCCTCTTTTGTTTCGGTGAAGATAAGAATGTCGTCCAAGTAAACAAGGACCCCCTTAAACAGGTGCTCCCTTAGAACGTCATTGATTAATTGCATAAAGACTGCAGGGCCCCCTTGTAATCCAAATGGCAAGACTTTGAATTGATAGCACCCCATGGGGCAGTTAAATGCAGTCTTCCATTCGTCCCCTTCCTTAATTCTCACACGATAGTAAGCTTCCCTTAGGTCTAGTTTAGAAAAATTTTTCCCTTTCGATAGGTGTGACAGCATGTCTTTCATGAGGGGCAGAGGGTATAGGTTGCTTTCACTGATTGTATTCAGGGCCCTATAATCCACGCATAAACGTAAAGAGCCATCCTTCTTCTCTCTAAACAGGACCGGGGCAGTCACTTTAGGCTTGGCTGGCTCAATGAAACCTCTCTCTAGGTTTTTTTTAATGAATCTTTCCATTTCCTCCTTCTCCTTTGGGCTCATGGAGTATAATCTGGGCTTCGGGAGTTTTGCCCCAGGCTTGAATTCAATGGTACAGTCTGTGGGTCGGTGGGGGGGAAGCTCATTCGCCCTCTCCTCACTGAAGACTTCAGCAAGGTCTCTATATTCCTCTGGTATTTCTGTTAATCTTTTTTCCTCTCCTATGGATGCTTTTTCTATTCTTGATTCTGGTAGCCTCCCTTGGGATTTTAAGTCCATAGGGTCCCCCTTCGGGAATTTGATTTCTGTCATCCTCCAATTTACCCAGGGGTTCCATTTTTTCAACCATTCCATCCCTAGAATCATTGGGCATTCCATGCCTGGGGTCACCACAAACATTATGTCCTCTTCATGTTTGCCCAGGGAGAGGTGTATTGGTAGAGTGGCTAGGGTAGCTGGCACCCCCCCCCCTGCTATGGATCCATCTAACTGGCCAAATGAGATTGGTTGTTCCAGTCTCCTCGATGGGATGCCCAGATTCCCCACTAGTGTTGGGCTAATGAGGCAGCGGGTGCAGCCAGAGTCTATTAAGGCTTTCACCTTCACAGCTTCGGCCATGGGGGGAATTAATATAGTCACTGTCTTGAAGATGGGTGTGATGCGTCCACTTACCAGGGGTTCGCCCTCTGAGCTGTCATCTGAGGCATTCACCGGCCCTGTGGTGTAGGCTGGAGTTCTTTCCCCTTGGTGAGCAGAAGTGGGGGGTTCCGCAATTTCCATCATTCTCATGGCAGTTTCTTTTGGCTTAGCTGAAGACTTTCCGGATTTGTTGATTGGGGATCTGTCTGGGTTGTGCTGGGGGGCTTTGGAGCGGCATTCTACAGCTCGATGCCCTTCTCTTCCGCACTTGAAACACCCCATTTGCTTCTTGGCTGTAGCCTATGATTTCACCGGTTTGTGTGTCAGCTCAGGCGGGGGGCGGCTCCATTGTTTTCCTCGGCTGTGTCTTTTCAATATGCCGATCTCTGCTTCCTCTGCCAAGATGTACTATTCCTCAAGTTGGTGTGGGTCCCCTTGGGGCAGGCAAGCGTCATATAGATCATAATTTAGTCCGTCTTTGAAATGGCTAAGGAGGATGTCTTCTGGCCAATTCAGTTTGCTGGCAATGGCCCGGAATTCTTGTGTATATTCAGCCACCGGGCGTTTGCCTTGCCTCATCGTTTTTATCCTTTCACGGGCTTTGCGATCAGCCAGGGGGGTCTTCAAATCGTCTTCTCAGAGAGGATGAAACGGTTGAAGTTCACCACCCAATCTGCAGCCGGTCCATCCAGGGCAGACTGCACGATCCGGATGCGGGCTTTGTCGCTGGGGATGTCCTGCCCGTATTTCTCCATATAGCTGAGGACTTGGGTTAGGAAAAACCCCAAGCGTGTTGGCTCCCCTTTGAATTTCACCTCCAACGGCGAATGTCTTGGAATGGATCGGTGCCTCCATTGTTGGTGGTAGTGTCTTCCGTTCAGATTGCCATCTGTGGTCTGGTAGGGGTGGGGACTACTGGATCAGCAGATGTCCCCAGGGTTGCAGGTTCCACGTCCCCCTCGATGTCTCTCCCTTTGCGGCTCCAGGAGCTGGGGCAGCCATCGGGCTCAGGATTCTTCTCTCCTAGGGAGCTGAGAGTTCTCTTCATCAAGAGCCGAGGTGGCGCAGCAGTTAGACTGCAGTACTGCAGGCCACTTTAGCTGACTGTGTTCAGCAGTCAGCGGTTCAAATCTCACCGGCTCAAGGTTGACTCAGCCTTCCATCCTTCCGGGGTAGGTAAAATGAGGACCCAGATTGTTGGGGGCAATGTAAATATATATATATACATTGCTTACTGGTGTACACTGCTTAGAGAGTGCTTGCACTTAAAGCAGTATATAAGTCTCATAAAATAAATAAATAAATAAATCAGGTCAATAGCTTTCTCTAGGATCCAGTCTGAGTACAGTGCCCAGCTTTCTCCCTCTTCACTTGCATGCAGGGATTTCTCCATCTCCTGCTTCCATTCTGGTTGCTTGGTCCCCCGTCTCAGGGTCACCTTTCTTGATTCCTTTCCCCACTTACTTTTCTTTCCAATGCCCATTGACCAGCGAGACTTGTGGTCCCGTGTCTCCACCACTTCTTCTCCTGAGGAATCTGACCTCTCAGATCCCAACATCTGGCAAGGTTCCAATTTGGTCAGCGGCTCTCTTCCCAGGGAGTTTTCCCCCTTTCTTGCTCCATTGTCTGACATGGTGATTTTTTGCAAAATCCCCCGGCAAGGGTCTCCCTTCCAGGTGGATTAATTTTGCAAGTCCTGTCTAATGTAAGGACCCACCCCACTTTGCATCTTAAGAAGACAGAACTCTTGGAATAATTCTTCCAACAGGAATCCTTTATGAAGAGAAAATGGTTGCAGGCATGCTAGACAGGACTTGGGGTCCAAGCTCTCCCATTCAAGGTTTTAAGGGGTTCCCCAGTAGTCCCACCCAATCACCCCCCTCTTCCAGTGACAGTTTCAGGCATCACAATCCCACCCCTTTTTCCTTTCTACCGGCTGGATGGAGACTTCAGAGAAAACTACATGAAAGGTAAATAGCCTCCTTTGTTATGATAAGGCCTTTTGGTGCTATCCACATTCAATCCCTTTGAAGTTGTACCGAAGGAAGTGAGGGCCATAAAGCCCCTTTGTTCACCCCCTTCTCTTTCTTTATGACAGAATCCAGAGAGGGCAGAAATGGGGTTTTCTATAATTGATAACTGGAGATGAAGTATAATTGGATTCTGACACAAGGTATGGAGTTCATTCATCCCCCAAGTAGACTAAAATATGAACAGGGCTCAAAAGTTCTACAAGTTTATACACAAGAATCTGATCTGCTATTCATTGTTCAAGGCTTTTTTGTGCTAGATAAGAGTCAACGAATTTCAAGGAGGGGCTACACTTAGATCTTTTATGGAGGTGTAGAGACTTCAAACTGATGATGCATTTGACCCCACCCTTGGGCTTATCCTGGTCATATTCTACATATCATTTTTAATTCTAAATTGCTCTTAAAAATTAGAAGAGAGGTACATTGTGCTATTATAGACCAGGGCTTTTCAACTGGTGGTACGCAGGCACTTGGCAGGTGGTACATGACCCTGCCTAGCCTAGACAAGTGTAGCAGGGGGGAGGGAACAAGCTAAAGCAGCGCAGCACAGGACTTACCATGAGAGAGTCATCAGGAGCTGCAGGGCTGCTGGGGCGAGACAAACGATCAGCACTTCCAACACACCTGGAAGAGTAAGGAGGAGGAGGGCAGAGACAGGAGAGGATATAAAAGGAGGCAATTTTGGCAAGAGAGGGAGAGAAAAAGATGCAGCCCTGGGAGGAGTAGTCAGATGGACTTGCACTGAGGAGAAAAGAAGGAGGGGGGAGAGAAGAGAGGTGATAAAACAGACCAGCTGGGAGCTGATCTACAACTTTGTGGCAGCCATCCATGCCGGGCGCACAAACAGTTGGCAGTGAAAAACAGGCAAGAAACGCAGCTAGGGAAGTGTTGCCCTCCACGAAGAATGAAGAAAGGCACTATAGGCTGGAGGTGGCAAGCAATTGGCCTTCGCCCACTTCACACAGCTGGCTCTGTGGGCTCCAGAGGAGGTTGTATTGTAAGCAGGGTGAGAGTCCACATTACCTGTGTGATGCGCCCAGTCTGCCCAGTTTTGGCAGGTAGCAGCATGCTCTCCTCATAGCTCAGAGAGGCTGAGCTGGGCGAGGTGAAGCTGGCAAGAAGCCAAACCTGCCTGGGCACATGCACAAGAGGCAGTAAGCACGCATCCCAGGTAACCGTCCTGCCCCACAGACTGACTGCATTCTGAATGCTTCCCTTTCACCCGGGACACCAGGCCCTTTGCACTCAGTATTCCTATGTGCTCATCTAGGCAGGTTCGGCTTCTGGCCAGCTTTGGCTTGCCCAGCCCCAGGGGATGGTGCCTTTCTTCATTCCTTGAGGAGGGTGACACCTCCCCAGCTGCATTTCTTGTCTGTTTTTCTCCCTCCCTCATCACAAATATCTTCCCACCACAAGGCTGTGTGGCTCTTGTCCAGGAATTTACAGAGACCTTTCAAGCCATGGCCACCGGCAGCATGACCACCGGCCGTGCTGGCAACCTCTCCCCCTCCCCTTGTCCCTTCCTGGGCACAGAAGGAGGAAGGAAGGAGATGGAAATGAGAAGGAAGAAGGCAGGGAAACAGGAAGGAAGAAAATGGGAATGAGAAAGAGGGAGGCAGGGAAGGATGGAGGGAGGGATACCGGAAGGAAAGGAAGGAAGGAGATGGGAATGAGAAAGGAGGGAGGGAGGGGAGGAGGAGGGGAGGGAAACAGGAAGGAAGAAGATGGGAATGAGAAAGAGGGAGGCAGGAAAGGAGGGAAACAGGAAGGAAGGAGATAAGAATGAGAAAGGAGGAGGCAGGGAGGGAGGGAAACAGGAAGGAAGGGAAGGAAAGAGGTGGGAATGAGAAGCAGGGAGGGAGGGAGGGAAAAAGGAACGAAGGAAAGGAAGGAAAGGAAGAAAGGAGGGAGATTGGAATGAGAGGGAGGGAGGGTCTGAAGGAAGTCCTGTCTTAGCACTTGGCCATAAGCAGCCCTGCTGCTCTTTTGCCATCCCCTTGCCCCCTCCTCCTGGCCTATCCTGGTGGTCTCTCATCCTGTCGCTAAGGATGCTTTGGTTACAAAGCTAGGTTTCCTCGCATGGAGAGGGAGTGGGCCTCCCTCTGACTCACACACTTTTACCTCCTATACCCACCATGAGCAACTTGGCCAAGGAGAGCAAGCACAGTAGCAGCAGCCTTGAGGAGGAGATAAACGCAGCTGGGCACCCCCTCGGGGAAGTTGGGCTGGATTCCGTTGGGCTGTGGGGTCCTGGTGCCCTAGGAGCTTGAGAGTTGGGCTGGGCACTTGCCCTCCACTGCCCAGGACTCAAAGCAGCCCGCACCATCATCCTGGAGTCCCCAGAACGGCCCAAGAGGGATGGCGAGGCTCCTCCAGTGGACCATTGACTTAGTTTGTCAAAAGGTTTTAAAGATCACATGACCCTGAGACACTGTGACCATCATAAATATGAATCAATTGCCAAGCATCCAAATGTAAATCACATGACCCTGAGGATGTTGCAATGATCATAAGTGTGAAAAATGGTCATAAGTCACTTTTTTCAGTGCCATTGTAACTTTGAATAGTCACTAAGCGAACTGTTGTAAATCAAGGACTACCTGTACTTTATCACTTTTTTCCTTTTTTTGCCAGCAAGTTTTTGACACTTTGCTAGGCAGCTGGTGGTACTCAAATATTGCCGTACCCTAAAAGTGGTGCAATTGGTAAAAAGGTTGAAAAGACTCATTATAGACTATATAGCTATGTGATTCATCCAATGTTGGACTAGAAATACTTTTGCTGATCTAAAAAGGAATTTTATTATGTTCTTATTTAACCTTCATGAGAAAAAAAGCAATAAAATGACTTTTCTGAATCTCCCCAAATCCAGCCTTTGTAAATCAAGATTCCAGATCAAAAGGTTTCAAATGAAGCCTTACTTTTGTTAAGTATAATTTTATGTGATACTCTGAGCAATGTCTTCTGAGGATAAGTCAAAATATTTTTTCTTGTTCTTAGTGTGTGACTTCTGTACTTTATTTTATGATTAATCATTCAATTTTTTTGTGGTTGCATAGTAGTCTAGCAAGTTTGTAATAAAAATTCTATAGATTCAACTGAAGACTAATTTCAGATTACATGGTAATCGTATTCTGCTTAGCTAGTATTTCATCTTATTTTTCAGGAAAATTTTAGTTTAATTCTTTTTTTCTTCTTTCCATTCCTAGGATGGTACAGTGTTTGATGGCAGACCTATAGAATCATTATCTTTGATAGATGCAGTAATGCCTGATGTAGTGCAAACTCGGCAGCAGGCTTTCAGGGAGAAATTAGCACAGCAGCAAGCTAGTGCAGCAACAGCTGTAGCTACAATAGCAACAGGAACAGCAGCCACAACTACTACAACAGCCACAGCAACAACTATTGCTGTCTCACAGCAAAATACACCAAAGACTGGAGAAGCCACTGTGAATGGAGAGGAGAATGGGGCGCATGCAATAAGTAAATTAAACTATGTTTTCTAATGAGTATGTTTAGATCAAATGCAAATTTATGTGACAAAGCTAGATATATGTATAGATATTTTTGAACTCTAGATTTTTATGCTCCAAGACCAAAAGCCACAGACACATTGCCCTCATTTTAGCCTTACGTGTTACTTGATGCCTTTTCACTATTGTCTTTCATGTTCAGGTTACTACATGGAGATTACAAATAAGCATTCTGAAATTTTAAATTGTATTGACATGTTTAAGCATTATAATTTTCGTTGGTCCTCATATGCTGGGAATAGAAAGCGGGTTTAAACTGCCTTGATATCAGTCAATAATGGTTTTGTCCTCTTGGAAAAAATTAACATTTCCAATCGATATTTTATGATTAATCTAATTTTCCTATTAGTTTTGTTACTGTTGTTTTATTTTCGTTGTTCCTATTTTCATTGTACTTAGTGTTAGTTTACATAGATTTATGCATGTTTTGCAGATAATTACTCAAAACCAATGGAAATCGATGGGGATGTTGAAATTCCTTCTAACAAAGCAACAGTTCTTCGGGGTCATGAATCAGAGGTGTTCATCTGTGCCTGGAATCCTGTCAATGATCTACTAGCATCAGGGTAAATTAGCATTAAAACAAATGTGAACTTTTTGACACTTTTCATTCTTGCCCAGCAATATCAACTCTTCCAACAACAGTAAATAGAATTTGGCAGATAATCTTCATTCTCGGAAGGAAGACATGTGCTCATACGAAGAAATGGATTTCCTACTAATATATAATAATATTGTTTCAAAACAATATTTTGAGCCAACAGAACCCCAAGCTTTTCTTTGTGAGTAATATGTGTATTCATTCTTTTTAGATCTGGTGATTCCACTGCCAGAATATGGAATCTTAATGAAAACAGCAATGGTAGTTCCACACAACTAGTTTTGAGGCACTGTATAAGAGAAGGAGGGCATGATGTTCCCAGCAATAAGGATGTAACATCACTAGACTGGAATGTAAGTTGACAGATAAAACTCTTCTGTTATCTATAAAATACAGCTTGTGTATAAAATACGATATCCGTGTGTGTGTGTGTGTGTGTACATACATACATATGTACGTATATACGTATCTATATCTTCTATATAAATAAAAATGTAAACGTTCATTTGTTCAAAATCATAGATCTCTGAAAGTTCTTCACCGATTGCTTTGAAATTTTGACACGTTGCATTTGAATACGCATGTTTTTATATACATACATACATACATACATATATATATATATATATATTTATATATATATATATATATATATATATATATATATATATATATATAATAGTCAAACACCATGATAATATAAAACAACTGTTTAATAAACTTAGCTTTCGTCGGCTAACTGCCGACATCATCAGAGTGCAATGCTAGAGGTTCAAAAGCCTGCTTATAAGACCAGCTGCTTCTGCGCTCTGCTCATGGAGCGCATAACCGGTCTACCCGCCCCAGTTGGTCGTATTGCTTCTAATTGTCTCGCATCCGTCTGTGTATTTGTAAATACAGGGGTCATCGCCTCTCTTGTCGACGCTCTCTTTGCTCACTTTAGTCATGTCTGGCTACACGTTGCTGTAGGATGGTCTCCCAGTGCCTCCTGTCCTATGGCCATACCCCTTGATATATGTATGGCGCCCCATCCCCCGTCATTGGTTCCTGCACGGGACCATGTTGGGGATTGCTCCCCTTTGCCAGTCATAGTTCTTTGCTGTTGTATGAGCCCGCAGTTCTGATCTTGTGTAGGTTGCACCCATTGCACTCGTTGTGAGTTGTTGCGCCGTTGTTCCCACTTCCTTAATGCCTGATAGGCAGGCATTAACTCTATGTGGTGATTAATTGAGTGCTCATCCAATAGCCAAGCCTCCTTCAGTAACCAACTGCCCTTGGTGATATCCTAGGCAATGGCCTCCGCCCCAGCAAGATCAAACACATGATTGTTGCAGGCCATATGGGCCCACACCTTAGAGCACTGCTCATGCCATCTAATGGCCAGTTCATGTTCATGAATCCTAGTTCTAAGATGTTTGGTCGTCTCCCCAATGTAATTGCAGTGACAGTCCTTGCATTTCACTCTATATATCACCGAAGATCTTTCTTCATTGGGGAGTGGTTCCTTGGGGTGCATTATTTTGCATATAGGGTTTGATTCAGTTTGTGGGCAATACAGATATTATATGGATTCAATATCCATGCCATTGCCTCTGACACTCCATTGACATATGGTAGTGTTGTCCATGCTATAGGAGTGCCTGTGTGTTGCGCTCTGCGAGGCTGATGTGATCTGCTGTACTGTCTGATGAAATCAACAGGGTAGCCATTACGCCTGCAGACACAGTATAGATGAGCATGGCTGTCGGTGAGCACTTATCCGGGTAAACCAGTTACACGCTTCATGAGCAGAGCGCAGAAGCAGCTGGTCTTATAAGCAGGCTTTCAAATCTCCGGCATTCCACTCTGATGATGTCAGCAGTTAGCCAATGAAAGCTAAGTTTATTAAACAGCTGTTTTAGATTTATCCTGGTGTTTAACTATTTTTCTTTACATGAATGTACCCGGGATTCGTATTTTTAGTATAATTAGAGGCTGTGTGTGTATGTGTGTGTGTGAAGGTTCCAATAGATGAGATCAAACGAATCAGAACTCCGAGGCTAAAAACTTCCTCAAAGAACATGTTAATTGGTTACATATCAGCATGGTCAAAAGTGAAACCAAGTCTGAAATTCCCTTCAAAGAGTCATGCTATTACAAAGTTAAATTTCTCACCCCTCCCATCTTTGCTGCAACCTAGATTGAGCAAGATGGTTGCAGCCAGGCTTGTTGTAGAGTTGATAGTCGGCCCCCCTAAGAAGAGAGCAAATCCTGTAGAGGAAACAAAAATACAAGTTAGGAATCCCCCCTGGGTTTCTGAGGATATTTATCATAAAATCTCTGTATTGTCTATCTGCTTTCACATCTGTACATTTCACCCAGGTGGCTTCTGACAAGGGGTAACTCTTCCACTGAACTAAATATTGTAATTTACTCTTATACAATCTAGAATCCAAGATATGTTTTATCTCATAATGAGTTTCTCCCTCTACTAAAATGGGACCAGGCACCTTTTTAAGAATCGGCCGTAAGGACAATCCTGTGACTGGTTTTAACAGAATGCAATAGAAAACAGGGTGAACTTTCCCTAATAGCCATGGCAGTTTTAACTGAATTGTGACAGGATTTAAAATTCTGATTATGGGAAAAGGACTGAGAAACTTAGGTCCCAATTTTTTGCTAGGCAGTTTCAAACTTAGATATTTAGTGGAGAGGCAAACCTTCTCCCCCACATGGAGTGGCCTCTGGGAAGACTGCTTCTTATCGGCTTGTTGCTTGTATGTCTTAGCTGCTTGGGCTAAAGCTTTCTTTACGTTTGCCCAAATAGTTTGTAATGAGATCACCCATTGATCTAGGGTCTGCGAAGTAGGAGGTTCTTGGGGATATTTGGGCATAGGGACAAACTCCCAATCAGTAGCTACTTTAAACATAGTAAGTCCAGTGCTACTTTGTACAGTGTTGTTGTACGCTATTTTGTTGAAAGGCAGGAGGTCCACCCAGTTAGTCTGTTGGTAATTTACATAGCATCTGAGATATTGTTCCACCATTGCGTTTGTACATTCAGCCAATCCATTTGTACAGATGATATATCCAATCAGTTTTACAAATTCCCTCCAAACATTTGCAGTAAAATGAATCCCCCTATCTGATATAATCCTTTTTGGTGCTCCATGGAGTCAATAGATGTGTTTTAAAAATAACCTGGCTAGTTTTGGGACAGATGGGAGTCCTGAAGAAGCAATGAAATGAGCTTGCTTCAAAAAAAGATCAATGACAGGAGGTTTTCCAGGGTGCTTTTTTCATAGCTGCGCAGGTAGCACAGCTTTGTACCTAACTTTCAATGTCTTTTTTCATGCCTGGCCACCAAAACTGCTGCCACATCAAATGTAGTTTTTAGAAAACCAAAATGACTGGCTTGTTTTGCATCATGATTACATTGAAGGGCTGGAACTCTGAGGGATACTGGAAGGTATAGTTTTGAACCCTTCCAGGCTAGTCCGTCTTGATAGGTCAATAGTGATCTATTGTCTTTGAACCAGGGGTCTGTTTTGAGTTCCTCTTTGAGTTTTTCTATTAATAGACTATCGGGCTTCTCAGATTTCCTCTGCATTTGACCTTTCATGGTTACTTGAGAGGTTGACTGTGGTAGAGGAATGATGGAATTAATAACTTCCTCCTGATGGAGTTTATATTGGAGCATTCTAGACAAAGCATCTGCCAGGATGTTTTTTCCCACAGGGAGGTATCTGAGGGTCAAATTAAAATGATTGAAGTACTGTGGCCACCTAGCTTGTTTAGGGGACAATTTTCTAGGGGTTTTTAGTGCCTCTAAGTTTTTATGATCAGTCCATACTTCAAAAAGCACTTTACTCCCTTCCAGGAAATGACGCCAAGTTAGCAAAGCCCATTTCACTGCAAAAGCCACCTTCTCCCAAACAGCCCATTGTCTCTCTGTATCTGATAGCTTTCTTGAGGTGTAGACGCAAAGTTATAGGTTTCACCTATTATTTTTCTGTAGGAGAACAGCACCCACAGCAACATCACTTGCATCGGCCTGAATGACGAAAGGTTTGTTGGATCAGGGTATTTAAGAACTGGTTCTGCTGCAAATAGTTGAATTGCTCAAAAGCTGTCTGGCATTCCATAGTCCATTGCAAATGTTGACAAGACATTTTTAACAGTTCAGTCATTGGCATAGTGATTTTCGCGAAGGGATGAACCGACAATAGAAATTAGCGAACCCCCCAAAACTTTGAAGTTGCCTACAGGTTTGCGGAGGCTGCCATTCTAGCACTGCTTTGACTTTGCCAGGGTCCCTCACTAGAGATTCGGTAACCTAGGTAGTCAAGGTATGTCTAAGCTTGGCATGGAAGCTAGCCTTCAACAACTTCTTAAGCACTAACTTGACATGTTCCTCCATGGTCTCAGTGTAGATGAGGATATTGTCAAGGTAAACCAAACCCCCCTTGAACAGATGATCATGGTTTATCAGCTGCATAAACATGGCAGGGACTCCTTGGAGTCCATTACTTTGAACTGAAAACTCTCCAGAGGACAATTGAAGGCTGTCTTCCATTTTATCCCCCTCTCTAATTTGCACCCAGTAATAAGCTTCCCTTAAGTCCAGTGAAGATTTTTGTTTTTGCCAGGTGGGCTAGTATGTCTTTCATAAGAGGGAGGAAAGTGCATGTTTTCTATGCTGACAATATTTAACCCTTTAAAATCCACAAAGAGCCTCAAAGATCCATTTTTTCTTTGAATAGCACTGGAGCAGCCATGCGTGATTTTGCAGGCTGGATAAAGCCTCTGGCCAGATTCTTGTCAATGTATTCTCTCAGTTTCTCCATCTCTCTAGGCATCATAGAATACATTTTTGGCTTTGGGAGTTTGGCATCTGGTAGAATTTCAATTGTGCAGTCGGTGGTTTGGTGAGGAGGAAGTGTGGCACATTCCTTTTTGCTAAAGACTCCTGCCAAATCATGATATTCGCTGGGAACAAGTTGGATCCCTGGTATTCATTCTACAGTGGCCTTTAATGTCTCGAAGGGTTTCCCCGGCTTCCTACTGCTGCAGCCCCCTTTATTTCACTGAGCTCGGTGGGCGGGAGGAGTCCTGTCGCCAGTCTCAGAGTTCTCCCACCATTCTCCCACCAAATGTTTGGTCGCCACTTATCAAGCCATGTGAAGCCTAGAATCACAACCTCTTTCATCTTAGAGATCACCACAAAGTGGATGATTTCCCAATGCTGTCCCATTTCCAAATGCAATGGCTCGGTTAGGTATGTTGCAGGGGAACCTCCGATAAGGGACCCATCCGCCGGTTCAAACTTCATGACTAGGGACAACAGTTTAGGTACTGTGGGGAGGTTGATTAGGTATCTGGTGCAACCTGAGTCTATTAGAATGTCTAAATCTGTTTGAGCCCCCATCTTTGGCACTATAATTTTGGTGGGAATATTGAAAGGTGAGATGGGTTGACTTACCATTGGATCATCTTCACCATCCTCATCACTATTGTAAGGTGCCAGTAGGGGCAGGTGCTCAGGTGGAGATCTTGCTTCTCCCTTGGAAGGAGAGGAGATTTGGACAGCTTGCTCCTGTTGAGCCCAATTGACTTCTCTCATCTGGCTCATGGTAGTTTCTCAACTTGGCCGTTGGGGTGGGTGCATTCTTGTTTTGGGGGGTAGGAGCCAGGCACTCTGCAGCTCGGTGACCTTGCTGACCACATCTGAAGCACTTGATGGGAGTTCCAGCAAGTGCTCTAGGAGCGCTAGCCACAGAAGTAGACTGGAGGCGTCGACCAAATAAGCGTTTCTCTGGTCCCCATCTTGGTTTTGACTCCTTAATCACTGACTTCTTGGGCCTTCCAGCTCAGTGTCTAGGGTCATCACCAAGCTATACCATTCTTGGAATTGGTTTGGAATTCCCCAATAGATATATGCTTAGAGTAGGTCACAGTCCAGCCCTTGCTTGAAGTAGTGGATCAGCAATAGTTCTGAATGCTGTCCTAAGTGACCAGTGACTCTCTGGAATTCCCAGACATATTCTTTCATTGGGCGAACACTTTGTCTCAAACGGTGGATCTCTTTTTCTGCCTGCAGGGCTTGGGATTTATTCTCAAATCTTGCCCTCAATTGCTCCATGAATAGGTTCATGTCCAGCAGTTCTGGGAGTCCCTCGTCATGCAAGTTGGTCACCCACTCAGCTGCTTCCCCCTCCAAGTTGGCTGTCACTGCAATCACCATCGTGGCATTGTCAGAGTAAGCATAGGCACAGAGATTAAAGTGGGCCCACACTTGATTCAGAAGAAAGGTAACTTCTCAGGGTCTCCATCGAATGTGGGCTTGATAGGGGGTGGCTTGAGATATTAGGGGGCCAGACACACTGGCTGCTGGGCAGCTTGCTGATCCTGTGGCTGGGGCTGTATTACTCTCCAGAATCCCCTGTGCTGGGCTCTCGGGCTCGCAGCTTGATGCTGCTGCATAGGGTTTGGTTGATATTGGGGGCTTGAGATTGCTGCTAAATGGGGAGCAGGTGATGTAGCATGGGCCCCAGCTATGGGAGTGGGACTCCAGCGGGGAGTAGAAGCAATGGATGGTCTTTGCTTAACCCCCATTAAACACTTGCACTGGACAGTAAGAACCACTTCTCTGATTTCCAGCCAGTAAAACTTCTCCTTCAGCTGTTTGACCGAGGCACTGTGGACTGCCGTCTGGTTCTTCCACTCCGTGGAGTTGTCCCAACCAGTTAATTCCTTCCCCTTCTTCTGCACTGTGGTTGAAGAACTATGGAGCTCTTGAGCAGTCTTGGGATGTTTCTGTGCTGAGGGGCAGTCTCTGCCTGGTAGAGGTTCGCCAGGATCGTGGTTCCTTCTTGTGGCACCAACTTCCCAGGTTGGATTATCCGGTTCTTCATCATTAGGCCTTCTTCAATGGCCGGAGCAGCCGCTTGCGCTCCACCAGCCAAATCCCCACTGTGACCAGCAGCAGATTCCTATCTCTTCTCCATACCGAAATCTTCACTGAGTCTTCGCTGTCCTCACAAGGTGGAGAGTAGGCAGCTGGGGCTCAGCACCCCGTGAAAAATAACATTTTGAGTGAGACTTGGTTTAATATCAACGTTCCAATAGACGAGACCAAACAAATCGGAACTCCAGGGCTAGAAAATTTCTCAAAGAACATGTTTATTGGTTATATTGTATCGGCATGGTCAAAAGTGAAACCAAGTCTGAAATTCCTCCAAAGAGTCACACTATTACAAAGTTAAACTTCCCACCTTCTCCCATCTTTGTGGCAATCTAGAATGAGCAAGATGGCTGCCGCTATGTTTGTTGTAGAGTTGACTCTGTGTGTGTGTGTGTGTGTGTATGATATGTATATGATATGTGTGTGTGTGTGTGCATACATGCATTTGAGTGAGCGAGTGTAAGTGAATAAATAAATAAATGAGAGCCCACTTAGTGTAGTGAGTAAGGCACCAGGCTACAAATCAGGAGACCACGAGTTCTAATACGAAAGCTGGCAAAGTGACTTTGGGCCAGTCACTCTCAACCCACAACATCATATTCAGGTGACAAGCTGGTTGGTCAATTCATGTTGCTATCAAAGGATTAACATTCAGTTGATCCAAAAACAAAAAGTGGAACCTGCACTTAGAATATTATAGATATAGATATAAATATTTCTTCCATTTTTTTCTTACACTTATAATAGTAATTTACATTAGCACAGATGTAAGCAATTTAATGCCTTCTAGATGTTTTGGATAATGGTTCAGTAGCTCCCATAATATTATCAGTTATTTTAAATGTATGCTAATAGTCTCCTTATACCCAGAATCAATATTTTCTGCAGGAACAGTTTATTTTTTAGAAAACTGTAGTTAGGAACCATTTGTTAATATATTCAAATTAAAAAATACATGTATAATATTTAAATAAAATATTTCTAAAGATCCAGCAAGAATCTATCCCAGTGATGGCGAACGTTTTAGAGACCGAGTGCCCAAACTGGAACCCAAAACCCACTTATTTATCACCAGGTGCCAGGTGGGTGTGGCCCACTGGGTGGGCATAGCTGTGGTGGTCTTGGCACATTGGGTGGGTGTGGCCAAGGTGGGCATGATCACTTTGATGTTGCTCATGGAGAGGGATGCTTGTGGGGACCGAGCGGGGTTGGGAGAGATCCAAGGGGTCTCTGGAAGGTGGGGTGCTGGGCAGGAGACTCATCCTGCGGGGTGAGGTGAGGCAGGGCGGGGATGCCATTGTCACAGGGCAAGGTAAGGCAGGGGCCGGGGCGGCTGATGCCTCACACCATCGGCTTCTGCACACAGAGGCCAGCGAGCGCATGGGTGCTGGGATGCATCCGGCCATGTGAGACCTCGGTGAGTTAGTGGGCAGCTGGTTGAAGAGGGACAGTTGCCATCTCTGGGGCATGGCATGCGTGCCCACAGAGAGGGCTCTGAATGCCGCCTCTGGCATGCGTGCCATAGGTTCGCCACCACTGATCTATCCTATAGTTTTTTATTTTTCAAAGTTACAAAGTTTGGAATTTGTAGTTTAGTAAATGAATCAGAAAATATATTTTAAAAAGAGATAACAAATGGAAAGATAAAATATATCAAACTACATTAAAGCATCCATATGAACGTTATTAAAGTGAATAAACTACTTAAGTTTATGTACATTAATCCATATAGTTTGTGAAACAAACTATAACTCCTATTAATCTATAAAAAGGAAAAGTATAGATTGAGTTATTCTCATCATGTACAGTGGTACCTTGGTACTTAAATGCTTTGAAACTTACCGAATTTAGTACTCAACACATTTTGATTTAAAAGTTTTGTCCCAGTACTCAAGTGCTCATCATTTGTTTGATACTCAACAACTTGTTGATGCCAGCTGCCTTATGACTCACTACATTATTCCTTACGGGAAAATTTTGTTTGGTACTCATCATTTTTGGTACTTATTCAACTTCCTGGAACCAATTAAGGATGAATACTGAGATACCACTGTATTAAAGCTTACATTATATTCAGATACAAAAAATAACCATATCTAATAGGTATGAAATATCAGTGCTTCCTGGTGCCTGCGGTTTCCCATTCTAAAATGGCACACACTTTCTCTAGGTCCATCTCCACCCCCTCATGTGAGAACCAATAGCCTAGGTAGTCAATCTTCTCTTTGTGGAATTTGCACTTTGAAAGCTTAGCATATAGTTTGGCAGCACGGAGTTTATTCAGGACGACTCTGACCAGTTTTATGTGCTCAGCTTTTGTCTCAGTGTATATTAATATATCATCCAGGTACACCAAAACTCCCTTGTACAGGTGCTTATGTAGCACTTTATTTCTCAGTTGCATGAACGGTGCAGGGGTTCCTTGTAATCTAAAAGAGAGCACTTCAAATTGAAAGCAGCCCAGGGGGTAATTAAAAGCAGTTTTCCATTCGTCCCCCTCTCTAATTCTGACTCGGTAATAAGCCTCCTGTAAGTTCAGTTTAGAAAATACTTTCCCCTTAGAGAGGTGGGGCATATCCTTCATGAGGGGCAAGGGGTTCACATTCTCCATGAACACCATGTTCAGACCACTGTAATCCATGCAGAGACCCATCTTTCTTCTGGAACAACACTGGGGTTGCCACCCGTGGTCTAGCCAGCTGGATGAAGCCCCGAACTAAGTTCTTGTCTATGAACTGGCACAGTTCGTCTAACTCCCTGGGAGTCATGGAGCACAGTTCAGGCTTTGGAAGTTTAGCTCCGGGGTAATCTCAATGGCACAATCTCTGGGCCGGTGAGGAGGGAGTTTGTCTAAACCCCTCTCACTGAATACTTTCACCACCACTTTCACCACTTCAGCCAAATCACGGTAGTCCTTAGGTATGCCTCTCAGCGACTCGTTTTTTGCAGCTGCCGCTGTTTCTCGATTTGGCTCTTTTCTGTTTGTTGAGGTTGCTAGACAGGGCTTCCTGTTCCTTTGGGAACCTTAACTGCCCATCCTGCCAGTTCATCCGCAGGTTCCATTTTTTTCAGCCACACCAGTCCTAGGAGGAGGGGCCTTTCCATGCCAGGTGCCACTATAAAGATTAAAGTCTCGGAGTGGCTCCCCATGGTTAACCTCAGGGGTTCAATGGCAAAGGTGGCTGGGACACCTCCAGCAGTAGGCCCATCTAGCTGGCAGAATGCAATTGGGTTCTTTAATCAGACAAATTCCCAGTTTTCCCATTAGGGTTGGGTTTATTAAGCATCTGATGCACCCTGAGTCTAGTAGGGCCTTTAGGGCTACTTTTGTCCCCGTGCCTGAGATTAACAGTCGTATGGACGTGGTTACTGGCACAATCGGGCCACTTACCAGAGGATCGTCATCATAATCACTGCCAGACCTCCCCAGCTCTGTCTCCGGTGGGGTCGGGGTTTCCCCTCCCAATTTTGGGGAGGAAAGAAACTCAGCACTCTTCAGGGCCATGTCTTTAGGGCATTGGGAAGGCTTAGTCGGTTTTTCCCCAAGGGTCAATCTGCCTTCTTTGAGCGAGTCTTCGAATGGCATTCCACAGTCCAGTGGCCTTCCTTGCCACATTTGAAGAGGGCAGTTGAGCGCGGTGATGCTGCTAGGGGTCTTGCTACCTCCCTGTTTCCCTCTGGCAGGGATCATCTCCACACTCTGCCTGAGTGGTACTGGTTCTGGGCTTGGTCAATCTCTGCTTCTTCGGCCAAGATGCACCAGTCGTGGAGGAGGGCAGGGGCTCCTCTGGCGATGCAGGCATGGTATAGGTCATCGTTGAGCCTATCTTTAAAACAGCACACCTGGATGTCTTCCAACCAGTTGAGACAGCAGGCTAGGTCCCAAAATTCTTTGGTGTATTCGGCTACTAGGCAGCAGCCTTGCCTCATTGACTTAATGCAGTCTCACACCTTTCAATCAGCCAGGGGTTTTCAAAATGCTGCCTCAGCACTGCCATGAAACGGTTGAAGTTCCGGAGCTCTGGAGCATTAGCGTTGTGCAGGGTCACCATGCATCTGGCAGCAGCACCTTCCAGGGCTAGGGTGACAACTCTGACCCTGGCTCCCTCGCTGAGGAGTTCTCACCTGTACTCCTGCATGAACGTGAGGACATGAGCGAGGAAGAACCCCAACTGTTGAGGGTCCCAATTGAACTTGATACCTGGGGGATGCCTTCCACTCTGGCTGCGGGGCTCCCCTTCCGCCAGCCCTCTGTGCATTTATCCCAACTGGGACAACCCGAGGTGGGGAGCTGGGACAAATGTTGCCCTTTCTGCAGAAGCTGCAGGGTCAGCTGAGGTTCCTGGGGTGGGGGACTTGCTTTCTCCGTGTATGAGTTCCTTCACTGGTTCCTCGCTCTTTTCCCTGCAGCCACTGGCTTCTTGCGTCCTCAGGTTCTAGAAGGCTTCCACCATGAAGTGTATGACGTGTTTCAGGAGTTGGTCAGCTAGGCTCAACTCTTCGCTTGGTTCGTCATCGGCATAGAATAGCTACATCTCGCGCTTCCAGCCCGGCTTCCTGCTGCCATGGGTGAGAGTGACCCTCTGGGTCCTCCCTTCCCAATCATCCTTTTTCCCCACACCTTGGCCTCTGGAGATCTTCCATGGCTGCGGCTTCCTTCCTCCACTCAGAGGAGCTCTCCCCGGGGTGAGTCTTCATGGAGATCTCTGCCCATCACTCAGCTTTCTCCTGCTCACTGCCATGTTGAGACTTCATGTGCACGGTCCCCACGGTAGAGATGTAATCCCTCCTGGTTAACCACTTTGCAGGTCTTGCCTAATGTAGGTCCTGCCTCAGTTAATATTCCCAATAAAGCAGAACTCTTGAAACTGGTATTGTTTCAAAAGGAACTTTTATTGAGAGATAGTGAAAACAGGAAAGCTAGGCAAGATCTGAATAATTCACGCATGAAATGTTACATTAAACCCCTCTCTTCAAAACCCCTCCCAGGTGCCTAATTTCCCCATCCAAATCCAGCCAATCCACAGGTGTGAAGTTGTTATGGGAACTGGAAGTTGAAGGAGTGATAAAACTTTGTTCCCAGCTGTTGCATCCTCTTCTCAGCCTAGCAGAAATAAGGCAGATGGCTCCAGGCACATTCCTTCCCCCTTTCACACCCAAAGAGATACATCAAAGGTTTAGAGAACAAAACAAAAGAAACACATCACAGAGCCCACGACCTCCCCATTCCCAAAAGAGGAAAAGCCTTCCCATCCCAACAGAATGGCACTGCCCCGAAAATGATTTGAGGGGCCTGACACTGGCAGAAAATTAAGCAGTTGTCCTCTTTCAGTATTTACAGGCAGCATATGAGTATTCAGAGATTTTCAAGGCATAGCATTATTTTGTCAAATAGTATATACCAAATGAATGGATTTTTTTTATTTGAAGAAATATTTTTTTCCAGATTATTGGTTTTTACTTAGTGCATTATCTTATGCAGTTGTATGCATTTTTATCCAGCAACTTTTGTTGAGGAAAGGGAATTCATGAAGCTCTTATTAGGAATATGTTATCAGGAGAAACAAAGAGGGGAAACTCTGTTGAGATAAAATGTTAAAAGTAAATCCTTTCAGTTCAGCTAAAATGCCTCATGAAAATAATTATATATTAGCTAAATTATTCTTTTTTTGTATATATATTTTAATTAGTTTTTTAATAATCAGAAGTGTTTAATATTTTATCAGCAACACATTGCCTAGGTTCCAACATTTAACTTCATCGCTAACGTATAAAGCGCTAAAAATAGAGACAATATGGCAATGTCACATGTATTCTATTATTTTTTTGTCTTGTTTGTTTTATATAGACATCATTACTACTATTATATCGTGTTGGTCCATGGTGACATTGTCACTACCAGTTCAGGCACTTGAACCAGCAACCCCATCGCCATAGGGGGCATACCTGATAGCCGTGCAACAACAGCCATCAGCCTGACGATTAGGCAGCTTGGGAACCGGACAGATACCCACACAAGGTTTTGGAACCTCAAGGAAGAAACCAAGCTACAGGCTTGGGATCCTGAACCAAGAAACCCACCCATGGCTGGTGTTACACAAAAAAATAATAGAATACATGTGACATTGCCATAGCAATGTCCTCAACTTTGTCCCTATTTTTAGGGCTTTATATGTCAGCGATGAAAAACCAACCCTACTTTTTCAGGGGTTTTGAAACATGCTCTTTCTAATGAGAATGATTTAACAGAGTTTCCAGAAGGTCTTTTTTTGTAAAAGCGGGCTAAAAATACCCTATTTTTGGCATTTTTACAAAAAATGTCAACTTTAACTCAATTTGTAAACTATTGGAAAGCAGTAGGAGAATGAAATTTTATATTCGAAAACCTTGTGTTGCTAAATTATTATGTGCAAAGTTTTGTGTTTATCATACCTTTCCTTCCAGAGATATAAAAAGCCAAACTTTAAACTTTTTCTGAGCCGTAATATTTTCGGCCAACTTTGCTACAAATTATCTAGATGGAGATTGCTCATGAGAATGTTTTCATTATTTTGTTTAATAGAGCACAAAACGTTGTACAAGATGGCCAAGTTTTGTTTCTCTCAATAAAATATTGCCAGAGATATTATATCTCAAAGTTGCTGGAACCTCAGAGTCATCCAGTAGAAGGCTGCTTATGGGGTCATACAAATGACATATCTCCACAAGTATTGCATCAGCAAACATAACACTTTAGCAATGTTCATTGGGGACATGTCTGCATGTTCACACAAAATTTCATCAAAATCCGTGATGGTCGAGCAGGGCGCTTTTCTGAAATCAGACCATTTGACATGGAATGACTCTTCTGGAACTTACTAGCTTTTTCTTGTTGAAGCAGTGTTCAATTGAGTTCTGATACACCAGACTTGCAGATGCAGAGAATGGGACTGAGGGCGCTTTCTTACCAGTTTTAGTTAAATTCAGAACACTCATTTTATTTCTACTCCCAAAATCTTTTATCAAACTCTAATACTTTCCCAATGCCCGCCTTAAACCAAGCCATTAGCATTATATTCAACACAATATATCTTTTAAAATTATCTTAGGTAACTTTTATAGTTCTTATCTGTAGTCTCTAAGTCAATAGGCTCTCTCAGCAAAGAGGTAAGAGCAAATAAAAAAAAGTTTATAGTCCATTTCTATAGGTAGGACTCACTTATAGGAACGATTGTTCAGAGTCCAAAATTATAATCCACCAAGACCTACTATTCAAGTTGATAGTCCATAGGCCTTCTCCAAGGAGTATCTCCAATATTTCACTTTCCACTGTCTATAAAAAGTTCTCCAATCAAACGTTAAAATTTTGTAATCCACTAGTCTCCCCAAACAAATAGGAGAGATAAAAAGGAAAAAAGAGAAAAAGAAAAAAAAGGAAAGCATAGATTTTATACCAAGGTCTGATGTTGCCCATCTGCCAAGGTTTTAATCCAAAATGTCTTGCTTGCAGCAATTCCTTACCACTCACTCTATCTTTAAATAGCTTGTGAAATCACAGCTCAGACGGTACTTATAATCCGAAAAAAGCCAGATGGCTTCGAAGTAGTTTATATTTTTTAGTTATAATCCATCTTGTAGGGAAAAACAGCCCCCCAAAAGTCTTCTATTTTTTCAGCTATAATCCACAGGACTGTGAAGGTCAGGGACATCAAAGGGTTTAGACTGTAAACTATGTCTGGGCGTCAAGCTCTAACACTCCGGACAAAATATAGATAAGGTTTATGACAGGTTTGCCATTAGATGTCATCAGATGCCCATTTTGTAATTTTCCAGTAGCTTTAAAAAAAGTTTAGCTCTGATACTCTCCAACAGAAATATAAAAAAGTTTAAAAATATTAAAGCTCCCCAAACTTTTCTTTCTTCTGTTTCTCTCTGTTATATCCATAATGATATTGTAGACCTCTCTTTTTTCCCCTACGAAAACTTAAAAGCGCAGCTTTTATTCTGGAGGAAGGAGTAAAACCCCCCTTCCTTTAGTTCTGGGGATTTTGTTACTTTTGGATGCTTTTTTCCAGAACAGGTTTTATGATTGTAGAAGAAAGAAAATAGTTTCACCCAGGTCCAGAATGTTGTTTACGCTTGTTTAGAATCTCTTTTGCTTCCAGCGGTCAGCAGTTTCCGACTGGCTGATTTCTCCTGCCGGTCCCAAGAGATCTTTGGATCAAGCAGGTTGGCTACCACCTTCCCACAATCAACAAGGGTCCCCTCTTGGTCCGTCATCTCTATGGGGCGACCTTTGGTCCTTTTCGGACCCCCAGAAAGAAATTGGGCATGGGAATCAGAGTCCTGTTTCCCTGAGCCCGCCTTGACACAGCAATGAAACCAGAAGTCAGCTAAATCATTCTGATAACACTAGCAGTAGCATAGCATTTAGACTTGTATCCACTCCATAGTGCTTTTCACTATGGGTGGTTTGCAATGTCAGCATATTGCCCCCAACAATCTGGGTCCTCATTTTACCGACCTCGGAAGGATGGAAGGCTGAATCAACCTTGAGCCCTGTCAGGATCGAGGGCAGAATTTGCTTGCAATACTGCATTCTAACCACTGTGTCACCAAGGCTCCTTATCCAATTCTGATAACACTATACTGCATTAGCAGGCTTGTTTCTAGTTGTCAAACTAGCCATTAATTTTTGATAAAAGATGGTATTGATATTTATTCTTTGTCATGAAAGAATATGCTTTTTCATACTAAAAAACAGAGTTGAATTATTGAATTATAACTGATTTGGGCCTCATATAGAAAAACTCCCTCCTTTTTGCACATTTTACAGAGTGACGGAACACTCTTGGCTACTGGATCATATGATGGCTTTGCAAGAATATGGACAGAAGATGGTAAGACTGAAGACATTTTTTCCTAGATCATTAGATTTTTTGTGTGTGTGATCCTAAATTTATTTCAGTGTTCAGATTATTTAAAACATTGACTTTATTTTTAATTCATCACAGGAAATCTTGCAAGCACCTTAGGGCAACATAAAGGGCCCATCTTTGCTCTAAAGTGGAACAAAAAGGGAAATTACATTTTAAGTGCAGGTGTTGATAAAGTAAGTGCTGAATTCTATAATTTTCAAGTATCAATTATCTAGTTATCTTTTTTATCTACTATTTCTGTATTTAGCAGATGGTGGTGCCATCATACTCTTCATTTCCCTATATGCACAATACAGTAGTCAATTATTGTCTAACAATGATCAACTCTTGTTCAATTTATACATGGCCACATTTTTTATCTGTTGAAGACCCCATATTATCTATTTTAAGTTATAAGAATTGTGGATTGTTTTGACCTTAAAACTGATAATGCTGATTGACATCTGTCTTTTTTCTTCCATTTGCTCTTCCTTCTCTACCTAGACAACAATAATTTGGGATGCTCATACAGGTGAAGCTAAACAACAGTTTCCTTTCCACTCAGGTAATTAAAGTTCAACTGTTTTTTATGCTTGCTATATTTAACAAATGGCAAAAAACACTTACTTTGTCATAATCAATTATGTGTCACAAGTGACTAGTGTATTAAATAGATTTAGGCTATTACATCCTAGTTTGCTTGATTACATTAGTCTGAAAAAAAGACAGAAGTGAGATAAATTTTGTTAGATAACTTTGAGAGTAAAATTTTGCCATACAATAAAGCAGGGGTGTCAAACTCAATTTCATTGAGGGCCGCATCAGCACTGTGGTTGCCATCAGGGGGCCGGGTGGGCATGGCTGGTATGGGCGTGACCTACTGGGTGTGCATGGCCAGCTCGATATCACTCACATCAGGGGCACCTGTGCGGGCCTGGGTAGGACGGGGGCAGATCTGAAGGTCTCTGGCAGAAGGGGGTGGGACCAGGGCGACCACCGGGGCATGATCCACTGCAGGAACCTCACTGAGCCTCAGGTTGTGCACGGGGCCCCTGGACGGTGACACGGACTGCCCGGAGCCCTGGGCAGTGGAGGTCAAGCGCCCAGACTGGCACCAGGACCCCATAGCCCTGCCTAGACTAGCCGCACTTCCCTGAGGGGGCGCCCAGCTGGCTTACCTCCTCCTCAAGGCTGCTGCTGCTGCTGTGCTCCCTCTCCTTGACCATGTTGCCCATGGTGGGTGCAGGAGAACAAAGTGTGTGGGTCAGAGGGAGGCCCAGTCCCTCTCCATGTGAGGAGACCTGGCTTTGTAACCAAAGCATCCTCAGCAATAGGATGGGAGACCACCAGGGGATGGCGAAAGGGCAACAGGGCTGCTGGTGGCCAAGTGCTAAGGCAGGACTTCCCTCAGACCCTCCCTCCCTCTTATTCCAATCTCCCTCCCTTCCTTCCTCCTTCCCGCTCTCCCTCCCTCCCTCCCTGCCTCCCTCCTTTTCATTCCTATCTCCTTCCTTCTTTCCTTCCCTTTCTGTTTCCCTCCCTCCCTTCCTTCCTTCCTTCCTTCCTTCCTTCCTTCCTTCCTTCCTTCCTTCCTTCCTTCCTTCCTTCCTTCCTTTCTTCCTTCCCTCCCTCCTTCTCTCTGTGCCCAGCACTGGCAGCATTTCTCTCAAAGAAAAAGAGTTGAAAGAGACCTTTGAGGTCTTTAGTCCAAGCCCCTGCTCAAGCAGGGAACCTATACCATTCCAGACAATGGAATATCCAATCTCTACTGAAAAGCCTCAGTAATGGAGCATCCACAACTTCTGAAGGCAAGTCTTTTCACTGGTTAGTTGTTTTCACAAGTCCTTAGTTCTAGGCTGGTTTTCTTCTTGATTAGTTTCCATCTATTATTTGCCTTCTGATGCTTTGGAAAATAGGTTGACCTCTTCTTCTCTGTGGCAGCCCATCAAATATTGGAATACTGCTATCATGTCACGACCCCTAGTCCTTTTCACTAAGCTAGACATACCCAATTCCCACATATGTTTTAGCCTCCAGCCCCCTAATCATCTATGTTTACCATCCATTTAGACCAGATGGTCCCCCTGGTTTGGTTTATAGAACAGTGGCCACAAGCAGAGCCTTCTCAGAGACAGCACTCCCATTATAGAACTTTCTCCCAGGAAAATATGAACATTGCATCCCTCACCCATTTAGAGGCAACTCCAAACACACTGTTCAGCCAGGCATATGTAGAAAACAACACATTTTATGGTCAAACAGCACTAAGTAAATTACTACTAATATTTTTCTTTCTTAAAATACACACTTTTAATATTGTTTAAAGCAGTGCTAGTGATGCTTTAGAATAGTTGTCTTTGACAGTTTTCTTGTAAACCACCCTGGATTTCTCAGAAACTTTTAATTTCAAATTAGATGTTGATTTAATAAATTATACAGAAGTAACAAATGTTACATCTAAATCCCACAGACCTACTGCCTCCTAGGTGCGTACTGCAGAGAGAATAAGGCATTGCATTTCTAGCCAGCATAGCCACAGGATAATGGGAACTGTGATGACCCAGGTCCCCGAACAGAGGTAAAGCAATCAGCTGGCAAGAGCAATAGTCTTTTTAATCACTGCCAATGTTCACCCAAAAGCCCCCACATATGCTGGCACGAGTTCAAACAAAACAGTCAGGGAAGTTTACACTGTTCTCAAGGCAAGACAGATAACAAGAAAACATAGAGTCCTTTTAACACTCAGCTTGCCTGCGAACTGCAGACTGCAAGGAGAGATCAAGAATGTAGTCTGTGGTCATGCAGCAGGAAACAAACTGGTCCGGAATATAAAGTGTCCAGGTTACAAAAGCACAAGTCACACTATCTCAAGATTCCACATTTGTTCCTGGCAAATGCCCCACCCCCACAGCATCTCCTTAAATCCTAATCCCCAGGTGTACCTTGTGGAGTGGGGCGGGACACTCTCCTCCCGAGCCTGCTTCCTCTCCTCCTCTCTGCTATCCTTGCTGTAGGATCAGCCTTGCTCCTCGTCTTCCCTGTTCTAAATCTGAAGGGCCCTGGCCTGCCTCAGCCTGCTCCTCCCTACAGTCCTCCGAAGCCACAGACACCCCCTCCATGTCTTCCTTGGAACTGTGGTCCATGACACCCAAAATATATTAGTTTGGGTAAGGCTGGATTAAATTATAAAAGAGCAGATGAGGGGAAGTAGGAGCAAGAAACACTTTCCACGTCTCTGACAAAATAATTGGGGGTGGGGGGAATTGACTCGGCCTTTTAATTTCAACTCACACCAATTCCTCTTAACTTCCCATTCAATCCAAAGAGTTCTATTATTGCCTGGATTTTAGGGAGAGGAGGAGGCAAGAATAGACCACAAAGTCAATCTGCGAGTTTGCTCTCTCACCTGCCTGCACACCACCTTCCTGATGCAGCACATGTGTATGTGTGTGAGAGACAGAGAGAGAGAGATTCCCTTTTTGTAAGTTTGCTTACTCTGCAATGCTCCCCAGGCTCTCTCTCTCTCGCTCTCTCGCTCTCTCTCTCTCTCTCTCACACACACACACACACACACAGAGAGAGAGAGAGAGAGAGAGAGAGAGAGAGAAACCCTTCCTGCTTTCTCCCCCTTCTCATCCTTTTCCTCCAGCTGCACCTGAACGGAGCAGGTTAAAAAAAGAGAGAACGGGGGAAGATGGAAGCTCCCCTTTTTTGTAACACCTTGGCTTCCTCCTCCTCCTCCTCTTCCCCTCCTCTCTCTCTATCTCTCATACACACATATACACACAAATCCTTCCTGCTTTTTCCTCCTTTTCCTCCAGCTGCACCTGAACGGAATGGGAGGAAGGTAAAAAAAGAGAGAAGGGGTGGAAGAATGGGGGAAGCTCTCCTTTGTTATAACATCTCGGCTTCCTCCTCTTCCACTCCTGCTCTGTCTCTCTCTGTCTCTGTCTCTCTCTCTCACACACACACACACACACACACACAGAGAGAGAGAGAGAGAGAGATCCTTCCTGCTTTCTCCTCCTTCTCACCCTTTCTCTCCAGCCACCATAGAGTTTCACATTGCTGGCCACCGGCAGTTCCAGGCTCCGGCCCTGCATGACTGCTGCGTTCCCCTCTCTGGCCCTATCACATGGTGGAGAGGGCGAGTGGAAGCCGGCCAATGCTCGGCTTGTACCACCCCATGTCACATCTCCATGCCTTTCATCCCACAGGCTGGGTGTGCTAGGCTTACAGAACGCCATGGCCCAAGCGAGAAAGGTGCAGCGCGGTGTGCAAAGCAGAGCTGGATGAGAAAAAGCCCTGCAAAGCGGGGTGTGGCCAGGCATGACGGGGTTAGGCTGGGAGGGGAGGGGAGGGGCAGGCTGAGGCAAATGAGCTGCAGCTACTACTGCACACCACCAGCCTCTAAGCGCTCACTGTTTCCTGTGTGTGCGCCAGGGCGCTCAGCTAGGTTGGGCTGGGCCAGGGCTAGGGCTGCTAGGGCCGGTCCCTTGCCATTTCTGGGACAGCCCCAGTGGGCCAAAGCTGGGCCCTCTGCTAGCCTTGTGTTTGACGTGTCTGCAATAAAGTATATTGATAGACTAAATCACTGAGAAATATTTGTTATTCTCAATTATCTTTTACATAGGAGATAGTATCTTTGTAGTGATTTAGCCCAGTCACATACTTATGATACCAATAAAATAAATTTACATAAATGGTATCAAACAATATCATCATGTAAATTGCATAAATTATTCCATTTTCATCTTACTTATTCAAACAATATAAATTGCCATGAATATTTGATGTCTCAGAAATTTAAAATGCAGAGTCCATTTTATGTCAAGATTTCATCTTGTATTATCTTGTATAGAGTCTGGGCCACATGTTTTAAATCAGATTGATAGTGTTCTGAAAGTCAATCCTCTGGTTTCCTAAAACTTTATTCTGGCATATATGTAAAAACTACATTATCTAATTTATTTTGATAGTGTTTTATGGGTTTCAGAAAGTATGCTGTGGGAATCTTTTTAGGTCTGTTTGGAGTTTTTTTCTATAGGTAGTCCTTAACTATGACTATGATGGACATAAATTGGGTCACCCAGCAGACTGACCCAATTTTATATTTTTTTGCAATAGTTGTCAATGAACATCACAGTCATTAAGTGTACACTGCAGTTGTTAAATGAACCAATGGTTCACTAGCAGTTGGTTTTGCTGAAAACCAGAAGTAAATGCTGGTTTTCAGCAAAACTGTCATACAATACTTTAATGTATGTTATTTGTATGGCGATGTCATTAGAGTGGAAACTAGTCCCACTGCATGCTGTGGCATCGAGAGTTTTATTCTATTGTAAAGAGTTTTATTCTATTGTGCATAAGAGTTTTATTGTATTGTAAATAGCAGTCATATTATCAGAATAATGTTGGTCATATTATCAGAATGTTGGTCATACTATCAGAATAATAGTATAGTGTTAGGATGCTACATGTAATTAAATTAACAGTTCCAAAGGTTATTTGTTTCCTGGCTGAATTTCCTAATGGTCCTTTTCTGTCCTCCTTACACAGCCCCAGCCCTGGATGTAGACTGGCAAAACAATACTACCTTTGCATCATGCAGCACTGATATGTGCATACATGTATGCAGACTAGGTTGCGATCGTCCAGTCAAAACCTTTCAAGGCCACACGGTAAAATTAAGCAATAATCTTAACACATTGTAGTTAAAACAGACTTTATCAATATTTCAAGAATACTATATTCTTAAATCAACAGCTTTCTAGTTCATTTAGCTGGCGGGCATATATTGAATTTTGAGAATATATTTATGTGTTCATGCAAAATAGTAAGCATATTGCTCTGAAATGGGAGTTTCCTCATTCACAAATTAGTTGACAAAGTGGTAATGTCTATTAAGAGAAAGCCAAGAAGGAAAGTTCCATTATTACCACAGCTGATTTTGCCTCCTTTCTTTCTACTTCAAAATTAGATAACACATTAGGGATTTTAGTCTTAAATTTAATCTTGTGTATTCTTGGCAGTAAATTCATTGATATTAATAAGAATATAGTGGAATTAATGTTTATTTGTTTTTATAGTTTTGCTTTAGAAAAATAATAATGCTATTTTTATTAAAACATTAAATAGAATTCATGATAGTGAACCAGTGGTCTGAATTAATATGCAACACTTTCTCCAGAGATTATTTAAAACCCATAGGTATTGTTTTTAATGTATGAAGAGATCTGTAAAAAAAGGTAGCTAATTGTAATATTGGGAGAATGCAAGAAAATTTATCAATTAAATAGCAAATCCAGAAAATGTATGATTTTAAATTGTAATTTATAATAATATACATTAAATTAATTTTGAGTTTTTAAAAAATATTTAGGCTCATTATTGTAATTAATATAAAGTCTCTCTATATTACGTTAACACAGGGGTAGGCAACCCAAAACACTTAAAGAGCCACTTGGACCCGTTTCCCACCAAAAACAAAACACTGGGAGCCGCAAAACCCTTTTGATATCTAAAATGAAGATAACACTGCATATATCCTTTTTTACCTTTATTATAGGTGTGTGTGTGTGTGTGTGTATGTATGTGTGTGTGTGTATATATGTATATGTATATGTATATATGTATGTGTATACACACACACACACACACACACACACACGTAAAAAAAGGATATATGCAGTGTTATCTTCATTTTAGATGTCAAAAGGGTCTCTCTCTCTCTCTGTCTCTCTGTCCCTCCCTCTCTATCTGCCCTTGGTCTGCCACTCCTCTTCCCCCGCTCTCTTTCTTTCTCTCTCTCTCTCTTTCCTCTCTCTCTCCCTCCCTCTCTCTCTCTTTCTCTCTCTCTCTTTCTCCCCCCCCCCCATCTGCTGCTCACCTGGCAAGCTTCAAGCTGTTGTCCAATAAGCAACCTCTCTCTTTTATGACTCATGGACTTCAACTCCCAGAATTCCTGAGTCAGCCTAGCTGGGCTAGCTAGCTCTCTCCTGCCCTTCCTGCTTCCTGCAGAGATGCAGCAAAGGGAGGAACTCCGCCCAGTAAGCTTTTCAGCTCCTCGGAGAATACTGTGAGTGCACTCTCTTTTACACATACACACAGACACACACACACACACACAAACACACACACACACACACACACACAGAGAGAGAGAGAGAGAGAAGCAGGGAAGCACAATTGCCTCTCTCTGTCTCTGTCTCTCTCTGCAAAGGCAGAGGAGGCTGGGAGCCACGGGGGAAGGCTCAAAGAGCCGCATGCGGCTCCGGAGCCGCAGGTTGCCGACCTGTGCGTTAACACAACAGCAGATATAACAGCTTTTGCTCTTACATGAGGCAACTTCTAATTCCAATTTTTAATTTTCCATGCATCCCTGATGGCTATTTATTTATAAAACAGACAAAATACCCATGAAATGATAATGTGGTAATAATAATGCTTAAGATGTTAATTCATTGACATTTAACTTCTATAAGCATCTCACACAAAATTATGAACTCTGTAGTGATTATAACTTGCTTCCATTTGCAGTGGGAATGCATAAAATCTTGACATTTTAAAGGGGTGTCTTGGACAAAATGATAATAACTGGACAACAGATTGAATTCTCTCTAAATTTAGATTTATAATGTTTAACAGAAGAAGTAAAAAGTTGCAAAACAAGAAATGTACAGGTAATCCCCCAGGTACAAACATTTATTTAGCAAGTTTTCACAAAAACTAATTAATTCAGAAAGGGTACTTACATTAGAAATTCAAAATTACGACCAAAAAGAAGCCTCTGTAGCCATGTGACTTGGATTCAGTCTCTGCTGTATTTTATATTTTATATTTTAACTCTGTGATTTGCCTGGGGCCTGGGCCATTGGGTGCTATGAGAAGCCAGAAGGTTTTTTTTTTTTTTTTAATCCCTGGTCACATGGCCAAAGAAGAGCAGAGTCGGCACCAGTTTTTGCTTTTGCTGCAATCTGCTACTGCCTGGGCTCCAGTGCTAGAATTACTTCTGTAAGTATTTTCTTAAAAAAAAAAATGTTACTCTATAGTGCTTGCAAACAAACAGGAACTTTTTGTGAACTGCTCTGCTTTTTAAGTGCTGTACTTGGCAAACTATTGCGTTTGCATTGAACTTTTATTTTTGAGATTAGCATATATTACTGTAGTTTGTAGGTTTTAAATTTAAATTGCCTCCAGAAGTTGTGAGTGCCCCATCACTGGAAGCTTTTAAGAAGAGACTGGATAGGCATTTATCAGAAATACTGTACTCAGAGCACTGGGTTAGACTAGATGGCCTCAAGGTCCCTTCCATCTCTGTTACTATCGCAAGCCAAGAGTTCTACAAATCCTTCCCCCATCTCCCTCTGGGTGCTTGGCTGGAGATTCTTAGGCTGGCAAGTGGGTTTTTTTTTTTAAAGCAACGGCTCCACCACCACCCCACCCTGAGACAGCTGAAGACGCTTGAACTGGCTAGCCTCAGTTGTTTTTTTAAAAAAAATAACTAATGGCTGCAAGCCCTGCTTGGAGGCAATTTAGTTCCTGAGGCAGCTCACCAGAAACAGCTGATCAGCAACCGGTGGGAAACGGAGCTCAGTCATCAGAGCAGCTATTGGAGGAACTAGTAAGTCAGATCTTAGTTCATTTAACAACTCATTTGATTTAATTAATGAATTTAATTTTAAAAATTTGTAAAATTAGTCTGATTCATTTGACAAGTTTTTTTGATTTACGAGCCTAATGGCCAGGATCCATTAGGTTCGTACCTTGAAGACTATCTGAATTGTTTATCTGCTTATAACAGCATGTTATGTGCTTCTGGCTACTTTCCTTCGTGACCACAGGCAAGCTCTCCTGACCAATAACCAGCCAAGACACAGAAGCTATCAAAGCTTGGTTCTCTCCAAAGTTTTAACCCAAAATATCTCCTTCTTTTATTCATCCCTATCACCGGCCGCTACAGCCCTCCTCTTTCCCCATTGGCTGAGGTAGTATGAGGTTACAGTCTTTCCGTCCGCCTAGACACATTTCCTGATAACATACTAAATCATATTCACATAGACATGTAAATGGTTATTTTAAACTTAGTATATATTTATATCTCCATTTTAAACAATAAGTTCTTTTCCTACTTTTCAATTCAATGTGCCTCTCTTCTTATCTTATTCAGCTTATTTTCCTATTTTCCATTCAACCTTCCTGGCTAGCCATTTCCTTTAAAAAAACTATTTATCTATTTTATGACTTCCCTCTTCCTTTCTCAGACCCAACTATTTTTGCCTATATGGTTTATCTTACTTCCTTAATCTCTTCCTGACTCTCACCATCTGTATTTTTCTTATTCAACTAGTTTCCATTGTATTGTAGGTTTAACTGACTGAAGATTTATCATATTGATGTATATTTATCAATCCTCCCTGTATTTCTGTATACTCTGATGAATCTTCATTTTTATTCGATAACATAAATTGAATCTGTACATCTTCTCCAGAGATGTTTTTCGCTACTGACCCCAACGTTTTGGTGCAAAATGAAATACAGCAGGGTAAACATTGGAGACAGACACAACACATAATACCTATCACAACTATAAACACTAGTCCTATAAATATTTGTTTTAACCATTCAAAATTGGGAAGCCAATTTGTTAACCAACTCCAATCACCCCACATATTTTCATACTTTTGTTCAGGAGCTTTGGTCACATTCCTGATTCCTTTTGCAATGTCCATCACTGCTTCATGATTGTCAGCTACCTTTAAATCCCACAAACAAATTTTTACCTTTATTTCCCAGGCTGTTCTGGTGTGTTGTCTTCAGTAATATTAGAAGTAGAATCCACCCTTCATGATTATTACACAGTATTTCACACCCACAAATTGATCCACAATTAAAACAATAACAATAACAATAATCACTAGCTATTACAGAGGTAGCACATCTATCACCTAATTCTTACAATGTACAATTCTACATTTTCAGTTTCTAATGGTATGACTTCTGACTTAGTTATTCATTTTATTTGTAACAAACAACTTTTACTTCTCTGATGAGTCACCACCAACATCTTTGTTCTTCGTCTGGGGTCACCTGAAATTCTAATAGAGATATTCAAAATAGATAGGGGTTCTGGTCCACTACCCATTCAAGTCCTTTTAAACGTGGCTTTCAGTCCTTGTCCTGGAATAACCGTCCACCCTCTTTCAGGTCCAGTCACCACCTTTGCTCATGTGTAGTGAGTCCAACCCTTCTCAGCCCTCCGGACAGCAGATATAATATAAGGAACTTCCCTTCTTTGGTTGTAGAAGTTCCTCCTTCCATTCACGATTCAGCACCCACTGTCCCAGCTGGATCTTATGGACTGGAAATTCCAAAGGAGTTGTTTGCGCCACCAAGCCTTCCTGTCAAAGAGAAGACAGAGACCCCAGTACTTGTTCTACATTTAGCTATTTGTCTCCCTCCTTTGGGAGCCTTAACCCTTTATTAACCCTTTTACATATCAAACATCCCTCTGTAGCCCTTTGGGCTATCCCATAAATTCCAAGGGTAGCATAGAATTTCAAATACATTTCTACCTATGCTTTAATTCCCCAATATTTCCCCTCATATAGTTTTTAGATCACCATTCTTGCAGTACCTTGTGATAACCACAGAATCCCCTTAAGACCATTTTTGTTGTTTGGTAATTATAAATCTACTATATCCTTAATCCTTTTACTATCTATTTTCCTTTCCCCTTCAACTATAATATATTCTAGATATTTTACCTCCTTTCATACCAATTGGGCTTTATTTGCTAAACACCCTCAATCCTTTCTTCTGCCAAAAAGTTGCTTTCCCATTTCTTTATAATTCCCAGAATAAGATCTTACAAAATTGGGAAGCTACATAAAAATGTATTTGCTTCCACATCTTAAAAGTGGAGGAAAGAAAAGAAAGAAAGAAAAAAAAAACCATTTGTCCTGTATCAGATAGACTACACTTGTCCATGGAAGCTCTATCAAAAATTGTCACATTTTTCTTTCTCCTCCCCCTTTCACCCTGATTAGATACCATGTTACAAAAATATAACTCAATAAACTTATTGTAAATAACACATTCAGGATTTTAAAAGGTAAAGCACATAGGCTCACCAATTAGCATTGGGCCAACATTTCTGGAATGCCTTTTGTCTCAGGCAAATAACATTCAAATCACTCTTGTGGCAGCACATCAAAGAACACCAGGATAGCTAAGAAGACAAAAGATTGTCTCCCCCTTCCCCCACTCACCAAACCAGACAGAGTAAAAATTTATACAAAACTTTTGCTTGAAACAGCCCTCAGGAGGAAAATTGCCATAACATTTACAAAAGTGGCTTGCCAAAACCTCCTTCCTAGGGCTAAAAATAAACCAGCCCCAAAGCACTCAGCCAACCCTCATGGCTAAAGCAGGATTTGAACTCAAATCCAGCCTTGCAGCCTGTGGCTATAACCCTGAAACCAAATTGGTTTTCTATAAAGATTTCCCTCCCCCTCCTTGGCTCCAAGGAAAAGGAAAACAAATTGGACACACACAGTATGCAGCAATTAATCATCTTTTCTGCAGTAGCAAGGAGTTCCAAAGATACATATTTATCAGATGTTAAATAAAACATCATAAGATTGTTCCTTTGACAAGAATACCCTCAAATGCATTATTAAGGATAAATCCAAACTAAAATGCAAAGGAAAATCACTGAAGCATGCCACACATACAAAAACAGAATATCAGAGTTGGATGGGACATTAGAGGTCCTCTAATCCAACCCCTTACTGAAACAGGAAACTCTATCCATTTCAGACCCTATCAATTTCTAACCTCCTCCCAAAAACCTCCAATAATTAAGCATCCACAGTTTCTGGAGAAAATTATCCCACTGATTAATTATCCTTACAGTCAGGAAATTTTACCCAATTTCTGTTCTTTAAAAACACACATACACACAAATAAACATGCAGACAGAAACTGCCTCCTCCCCTTTTTTTCTTCTTCTTCTTCTTCTTTTTTTTTTTTTTGCATCTCTTACTTCTCCAAGACAGAAATTCTTGGGTTAAAAAAGTAACAAACTAAACATGTTTAAAAGGATTGCTCAAAAATTTCACCCCCCTTCAATAGCCCTTCCACCATAGGTTTTAAACCCATTCTTCCTTCCAATGTAATGTTATACTGTATCTGGTGAATTACTTCACCAGGGTGCTTTAAAGTCACCTTTAAAGGATCCATGAGTACCCCTCTTCTATTGCCCTCTTGGGCCCATATAAGAGGGTCCACTTTTCCTTGAGCTTCCTCACTCAAGGTCATAATATTTACAATTATTTCTCTTTCATTCCCCATAATAACAACCCCCAATTTACCAATTAAGTACCTCCTGGCCAAATTACAGCTCCTTTTAACCAATACAAAGTTCAGGTCCTTTTACTACTGTCTGGACCATAGCAGATTTAAATATTGTTGTTTCTACTACATGTCCATAATTCCCTGATCCTTAATCTTCCCTTTCCCAATTTGCATTCCTGGAGGTAAAAGTTCAGGGTAAATCTGGTGGTCCAGAATCCATCAAGTACACCCTTTCCTCCTCCAGGGATCCAACCTTTAAGGTTTATCAGGGGTTCCTAAAAAGCTGAACCAGAAAACAGATTAGAACCCTGACACCCCTAATCCTCAAAATTCACCAAATGTGCTAGTTCTTCCCCCTCCTTCCTCTTAAGGTACCGTACTCATTTTCCCAGTGTCCTTCCTCCTTACAAAAGGCACATTTATTTATTTATTTATTTATTTAAGGACTGGGGAAAAATTTTCTCCTAGAGATTTATATCCCCTGGTGCCAACTGGTTGTCCTCACCCCCAGCCTGCCTTTCCTAATTACTCTTCCCCATCCTCTTTGCTGGCCTGTTTGCAATAATTGAGTCATGATTTTTATCTTATCTTATGTTTATCTCTCTCCTCTTCTCACTTCGCATGTACTTTCTGAGCCTCTTTTACCACTAATAAATCTTCTATTGTTTTAGTTTTCCATCTGTCTAATTTCTGCATTTCTACCCTAATACCTTCCTATGCTTTCCATTGGTCCTAAAAAAATTTCTTCTAGATTGCCTGATTTCAAAAGCTGTTAGGGGGGACAATTCCCCCCCCCTTTGGAGAGAGGTTTTCTCCTCTCTTGTTACCTTCCAAACTATAGGAACCTCAAGAAATACATAGCTTTCTACTTAACTCTTTCACACAAAATAGCAGATCAGAGTTCTCGCCTTTCATCCTGGCCAGGAATAAAACTTCACACAGCTCCTTTCTTTCTCTCTCTCTCTCTTTCCCTCTCTTCCATCTGATTATTTCCATTCTTTTAACACCTTCCATTGTCCTTCTAATTACTAAGAAACTACCCTTCTTCACCCTTTCTTGCTTTTACATCAGACACAAAAAATTCCAAATGCTTCACCCCAGGCAAAACAACCATTCTTATTTTCAAGAAGCTTTTTCAAAGCCAATGAGCTCCATCTCCCAAATTTTCCTTTTGGAATAAGGCCTTGTTGTTTTGTATATTACTGTTAGAGGGTCTCTCCCTCCCCTCCCCCAGGTCTTTAGAAATGAGTCAATACAATCCCCAAACACAGAGACCATTAAACATAATTTCCAGACCTTTCCACTTTTACTCTTTTAGGGCACTTGTAGCTTGTTCTCCAGGCAGTGGGGAAATGCAAGGAGTGTTTCTGATAGACTTTAACCACTGCCTATCCATTCCCCATCGCTCTAAGCTAAGCTGAGAAGCCCAATTTAATTTATTGGCTGGCCAAACATGTACTTAGGCCAAATATATACTGTAATGTATCATCCTTCCTTTGTTCAAATGCCTTGTTTAAAGCATTGACTTAAAACACTCCAACATTCTCCCTAAGGGATTCCCATCTCCCTAAGGGGGTTCATTCCAAAATGTAAATACCTTTCCTCTTTTTCCTTATTGGCTGGCACACTGGCCGGGGAGGCGTCCCTCCTCTTCAAACTCTTATTGCCCATTAACACCCTCTGATATATAGATACCCCTCTGGTATCTTACCTGTCAGGCTGAGTTGAAGTCCTTCCTTAGGTCGGCCGACTTTCCCTTAGGTTTTCACTGGGTTCTGGCTTTCCGTCTCGGGATCTCCAATTCCTCCTTGTTTGAGCAGGGGCAATCCGACCTTTAGGGCTTGGAAAAAACTTACCCAGGTGCGCACTCCCCTTTCGAATATCCCCGGCTGCCAAAGATGGAACGGATGCAAATCCCGGAGGAGCCCCCAAGGCTGTTATGTGCTTCTGGCTACTTTCCTTCGTGACCAGAGGCAAGCTCGCCTGACCAATAACCAGCCAAGACACAGTGAAGGCCTTTTGTTTCGTTTATTGCAATAAGCGGGGAGAGAAGTTATCAAAGCTTGGTTCTCTCCAAAGTTTTAACCCCAAATATCTCCTTCTTTTATTCATCCCTATCACCGGCCGCTACAGCCCTCCTCTTTCCCCATTGGCTGAGGTAGTATAAGGTTACAGTCTTTCCGTCCACCTAGACACATTTCCTGATAAACATACTAAATCATATTCACATAGACATGTAAATGGTTATTTTAAACTTAGTATATATTTATATCTCCATTTTAAACAATAAGTTCTTTTCCTGCTTTTCAATTCAATGTGCCTCTCTTCTTATCTTATTCAGCTTATTTTCCTATTTTCCATTCAACCTTCCTGGCTAGCCATTTCCTTTAAAAAAACTATTTATCTATTTTATGACTTCCCTCTTCCTTTCTCAGACCCAACTATTTTTGCCTATATGGTTTATCTTACTTCCTTAATCTCTTCCTGACTCTCACCATCTGTATTTTTCTTATTCAATTAGTTTCCATTGTATTGTAGGTTTAACTGACTGAAGATTTATCATATTGATGTATATTTATCAAGCATAATTAATAATTATCTACCAATGGAAAACTTTTGCTTGCAAAATGATTCAATAACTTTCAGTCTATTGCCCTGTTTGAGAAACTTCTGAAACGTTACATGTTTAAAAAATGGAGTATTTTTACTTGATGTGCCAATAAATTCAGCTTAAGTAGCTTGCTTGTTTGTAAAAAGTACAACACTGTTTATACACACTAATTTTAAAATACACCCTTTATTTCAGAATGAGGTCAATGCAATTAAATGGGATCCTTCTGGTATGCTTCTAGCATCCTGCTCAGATGATATGACGTTAAAGGTAATCTGAGGTCCTAGCATACGGTAGTATTTTCAAGAACTTGAATTGAGGTTTATAAAATATTATTTGTAAAAGTTTTCAAAAGATTTGCAATGTCTTTAAAACCATCTGAAAATAGAAATTACTAGTCTTTTGCATGCTTTTTTTCATAGTGATCTGCATCGTAGACGAAGAAAATATTTCTAAATATAGATTTTATTTATCTCCATTCAATTGATTCTTTATATAGATTTGGAGTATGAAACAAGACACTTGTGTACATGACCTTCAAGCACATAACAAAGAGATTTATACTATCAAATGGAGTCCAACAGGACCAGGTACCAGCAACCCAAACTGCAACATTATGTTGGCAAGGTAAAAGCAAAACAATGCAATGTCTTCCATTTTCATACCAAAGCTCTTGAAACACAGCTTCTCTTCACAGCTCTTTAGCATTCTGTACTCTCAGTTATATTTAACTAAGTGTTTACATATTTATAAAATTATGGTATTCTTCATAGAATATTAGAAGCAAAAGCATGTCTTGAAAAATGTTCCTTGCATTGTCAGCACTGGCAGAGGAGGAACAGAAAACTATATTTTCGTGCTGAGCTCAGAATAAAGGCTTTCTTCTTCTAGCAGCCTGTGCAATTCCTACGATGCAGAACCTACTTCATCCCTTTTCCTCCAACCCTACTTATTTATCTGTATTAAGTTTCATGGCCCACCTACATGCTATTTAGGATCTATGACAACTTGCCATGGCCAACTCACCACAGGACAACACATTGCTGGACAAAAGTTACACTAATAATAAAGAAATGGTGGAATAGAATCATTGTTGAAAGGATGCAAAAGGAGGGACAGAATGAAATGTGATCAACAAAAATTAAAATATTTTTTTATTTATTTTAAATAATTAAATAGAATTGTTAAATTCTTCCACATAGAGTTGTCCCATGGCAAGTTGGCTGTGGCAAGTTGTCCCATTCCCGGCTATTTATGGTTACTTATGACTACTGAGCTAATATGGGGCTGTGACCCTGATATAGTCATTCAAGGAACTTTTTACATTGGGAAATCTCTATATCAGCAATGGAATGGGGAGATAAGCCCAAGCACATATCTGCATAGGAAGGCAGAGAACATTGTATAAGATCAATAGGTTATTTTAATATTGATACTAATGTTTTAACAACTTACATGAGCAATATCCTCAATGAAAAAAAAATGTTTTTATCTCTTTATACTTCAGTGCTTCATTTGATTCTACTGTTCGGTTGTGGGATGTAGAAAGAGGTATCTGCACTCACACATTAACAAAACATCAAGAACCTGTTTACAGTGTAGCTTTTAGTCCTGATGGAAAATATTTAGCAAGTGGATCCTTCGACAAATGTGTTCATATATGGAATACCCAGGTATGGTAATTTTATATCATGGCACTAAGATATAGGTTTAAACATGCTCTTTAAATTGTAGTAAATATGTTTGTAACTTATTTTTACTAATATATATATATATATATATATATATATATATATATATATATATATACACACACACACACACACACACACACACACACACATATATATATATGTTGGAATATTCATGAACAGAAAGAGTCATGTGGTAACTCAGTCAGCCAATGTGAAGAAAGTGCTACTGAGTCTGTGCAAAAAGAGTATTGAGTTAGGAGCTGGATTTCCAGTCTCAAGGTTTTGTCTCTGGTTTGTCTCTGTAAGAAGTCTTCATTAAGCTATGTTGCTGTAAAGAAGAATGGTATCGTAAATATTTTTATATAAATATAAAGTTATTTGAATCAGCTAAATGCAGTCAACTGTGAGAGCTTCTGATTTATTTTTTACCAATAGAGAAATTAAAATTCTCTAACAATATATATATACATATACATACATATATACATACATACATACATACATACATACATACATATGGGGGGGAGGGCAGAGGCCTATGAATCTAATAGACTTAACAAAAGGATATTCCTGTCACTAGTAGTTTTGTGTCTATCTGTAGGAGCAGGTGTGTATATAGTACACTGTAAACAGATCTTACTTATGTTGAATAGTAAAATGTATGACCAGGATTCCTATTCCAAAATGATTTTCAGCAATAAAGTTTTAAAGTTTGTTTAAATCATACCCTTTAAAAAATTAGTAAGTCCTTTCCTTCAGCTTTATGTTTTCATTAATTGAAAGAGATTATAAACAGTATTCTTTCAATAGCTTAATTAGAAGTAGATAACCTAGTACTTTCCATGTGCTTTAGACCAGAGATCCCCAATCTTTTGGGTACCAGCGACCAGTTCTGTGGAGAGAGTTTTTTTCATGGACCAGAGGGGGCGTGGTTTTGTGCGCTGCCTACATCTCGCAGATGGGGCTTTCTTGTTTGTGCAGACTGGTTGCTGGTATGCCGCGGCCCAGTACTGGTCCACAGACCGGGGGGTTGGGGACCCCTGCTTTAAACTCCAACTGCCATTAGATTCAGACTGTATAACATATACTATATGATGTAAAATAACAACAGAATGTCATGTTTATAGTCCAGAAACAAGTAGCAAGACGGATTGTTTGAAAATAACTTTAAAGCAAGTTTAATGGAGACCCTTAAATATTCATCTCTAGTGTGTATGTCTTTCGCTATGGTAGACTTCATGTTTTGAATTTAGTCCAAAAACTAACCTAATTTAACATTGTTGCCTTTTTTAATCTGTCAAAAGGATTGTTCTTATGTTGATTCTCAGTCAAATTCTCAAAGGCAACTTTATTGGTAATGACGTTGGCTGTATTCCTTCCTAGGAATAGCAGTCTACACTCAAGATAAGTTAACTTAATTAAGAAATTGTATCAGTCCAGAAAAATTACTCAAAATACCAATGTGTTCTGTTATAGATGTGACTCTCCCAATGTTGCTAAATTCTTGGCAAGGCTCAACATTTTTATACTGCCTGAAACTTTTATCAGTTGTAGTTTGGATCTCTTAGAATAAGGTCATATAAATTAGAAGAAAAATTACATTTTAAGAGTAGTTTCATTCTTAGTTATTTTTTTAATTCAGTTTTCAGTTTTATGTAGACTCCTTACTTGTTATTCACCCAATATGTACCCTTAGTTAAAGGCCAAGTACCTTGAATAGTAAGTTAATAGTTAACAAATATCTGTGTTATCAAGATAATGATGAAAAATGTCTTGAATGCATTTGAGTCAACATAAAAGGGGAGAAAATGACACTGCCATAGGTGTATACTATATGTCACCCAACCAAATAGAAAAAATAGATGAACTTTTTGCTAGTCAGTTAACTAAGGTATGTAGGAAGTACATCACAACAATAATGGGAGACTTAAACTATCTCGACATAAACAAGGAGACAAACTGCACCAAGTGGAAGATCAAACAGTTTCCTGACAAACCTAGCAGACAACTTTGTCTCCCCAAAAATAGAGAAGGGAACTAGGGGGTCAGCCATAATGGACTTAATTCTCACTAACAGATGAAATTATAGGAGGTGTTGAAGTTATAGGAACCTTGGGGACGAGTGATCATGCAATATTGGAACTCAATATTATGCAAGCCCAAGCAATAGAACAAAGTCAAACTAGAGTTTTGAATTTTAAGAGAGCTGATTTCAATTAACTTAAAGAGAACTTGGGAAGATTCCATGGATGAGAATCCTCAAGGGGAAAACAATCCAAGAAGCTTGGGGAATTTTGAAAAGTGAGATTATAAAAGCCCAGTATAGCACAGTTCCAATGAAGAAGAAAAATAACAGCTCTCAAAAGAAACCAGCTGCACAAAGAACTCTGATAAATTGAAAGGACTCTGATAAATATAAAAAGTGGAAAGAGGGGCACATAATTAAGGCACAATATCAGCAAATATCCCAAGCCTGCAAAGATGAAGACAGGAAAGCTAAGGCTCAAATTGAGCCAAGGCTTCAACAAAAGTAAAAAATAACAAAAAAAAGTTTCTTTCAGCATGTAAAAAACAAGAAAAAAGTCAAGGAAACAATTGGTCCATTAATGGAAGAAAATGGTAACAAGATGACGAGCAACAGGGAAAAAGCAGAACTGCTTAACTCACTTTTTTGCATCTGTCTTTACACAAAAGAAAAAAACAGTCCAACCTTTTTCAAAAGATTAATGGCATAAAGATATAGTTACCCATTTGGAACATGGATATGCAAATGCAAATGATCAAGTTATTGCTCCATAATCTATAGGCAAAACTAATGCAAGCATTATTTGCAGAAATGTACGTGTTATGATATCAAACAAAATGGTGTACATGTATCCCCTGAATGAAGGTGTTCTATTTATTCATAGAGTGGGACTCTAGTACATAGCTACAGAGGCACTGGTGGAATATTTGAAGTCTGCTGGAATGCTAGAGGAAACAAAGTGGGAGCCAGTGCTTCAGATGGATCGGTATGATTTTTTCAGTTTTGGGTGTTTTTTTAGTTATCCATAAATCAGTGCATTTCAACACTGCAAGTATTTCTTCCTATGATGCATTAGTGATCTCTGCTAAAAGGCATAATCCAGACCAATTTATTCAGATATGTTGGGAGTAAAATTTAGTTCTGAAGCTGAGGAAACAAGAAACCACAAATCTCAGCCTAAATAGAATCATTAAATGTGGAACAGGTGTCCCCAACATTAATAGATAGCCAATAATTCTTTGCCTTGAAAAGACAGTGGGGAAAGGCCTGAGGTTTAAATCCTGGAGATAGAGCTCCTGGTTGTGTAGGCTTTTGGGAAAGTTTGTATTAAACTTTGCTCTCAGGAGTGTCTGGTTGGGTAGGGTGGGGAAATTGGTTCTTTTGGCCAGATATTTTTTTTTTCTGGGAAGTATGCAGCTGTGGGTATTTGTCAACAGCAACAGAAAGAGTGAGGAAGGGGCAGAGAAAAGGAAGGGAGAGGGAGCACACTTTGTCACTTTTACTCTTGGGCTCCCTCTTGTTCTGCCATGCATTTCCTGCTGACCAGGCTAGAGCGCATGTGGGGACCTTTGCACCATGCAGCATCAGTGCCTAAGTTTTGGAAAAAGCAACCCACCCCAAACTGTTTATTTGCTGGGAGATGAGGCTAAGCAGTCAATTGTGTAGAAGTTTAGTATGCTTGGATTTTGGTAGGAAGGATTTTCAGTGCCAGAGCAGGGAGGCAGCAGTAAAGTATGGCTCTGGGCAAGGCCTGGAAAGCCTAGTGTAGGCCGCGCATAAGTCTCATTTCTGGTGTTGAAAATTTTCACTGGTAAAATCCAAGTGGAAAGCATTGATTTTCTAGGAAAGCTGGCAGGGAAGATTTCAAATGGCAATCACATGACTATGGGATGCTTGACAATCCATGGTAAGCAGTATTTTGTGATTAATGGAAGTGTTTTACAGACTATAAAGCACTATTCCAAGGCCATCTTAATTTTGAACAGTTGTTAAGGTACCAATCATAAGTCAAGAACTACCTATAATGGCCAAGTTCAAATAAAGATATTTCTTGTTTTCATTGTATGCTTTTGCACCATTGCAAAATTTGAGTAAGGATTTGATTTTAGCCAATCCTTACTCTTCAGCTAGCCTTTCTTTCATCTGAGTCTTTGCAATAGTTAGAATTTAAAACTGAGTGATTGTGAACATTTTATAAAAATGCAAGTATGCTCTTGTTCATTATTCTATTACAATAGAAATATCACAAGATATTAACAGTTTATTTGGTGCATAATACCCTTTTTCTGTGTTCCAGGTGTGTGTTCTAGACCTGCGAAAGTAAATATTTTAGAAGAAACTGCAAATGAACCAGCATTCAGTGTGGAGGTAGAAGCACTCTTCGAACATACTGTTTAATATCTCTAGAATGGCAAAAACTGGGGGAAACAGAAGCAGAACTAAACAAATAATGCATTTCTCCCAGGCAAAAGAAGCTTGCAATGTTTTGTCCATCAAACTTCACCAAGGTTTTAAAACAGAATCACTTAGGGAGGCAGGATTTGTCCACTATGAACCTACAGCCTTTGGAGGCAAGCAAGAAGGTGACCATCAACAGCTAAATCTGCTGTTTGCTGGGGTCAAATTGCTGAGATCTCATTTTGACAGCTGCTAAAAAGAAGAAGAAAAGCTGTGCCAAAACCAATAACAATTAAAAGGAAAACAAAATCTATGAAGCAAAATGCTTTGATAAACCAAAATGGGGAAAAATCTTCTCTATATGGTATTGCATTGTTTTTCTTTCTAGTTTGGACACTACAATTGCTCTCCCAAAGAACATTCAAAAACCAGTTTGTATTGACGATACATTCAAATTTGTAATCCCAACACTTTGTATTTCCTAGACTACTCTTATTTGTTCAGTGATTTTTTGTCTTATCAGCTGGAACGTTACAGCCTTGACAATAACAGGCATAGGTTCAAACTGAATGTCTTTCTCTTTCTTTCTTTCTCTTTCTTTCTTTCTCTTTCTTTCTTTCTTTCTTTCTTTCTTTTTTTCTTTCTTTCTTCTCCAACTTTTTGCTTTGTCCTTTCCATTTGTGCCTAGTTAATGCAGAAGGCAGATGGGCATCATTAGTGACTGCTTCTGTTTTCCTTCTTTCCCCCCCCCCCCATCTTTTCCTCTTTTGTTTATCCTCTGATTCTGCTACTTCTTTAAATGTTTCCATGCTTCAGATCTTGAAATCTGAAGGGCACTTTCAATAAACTGTGTATTAAGTGCTTTAGGTGCCGGGGAAAGCTTTTTACAGAAGAAATATTACTTTTTTAAAAAAGAAACAGCCCTGTGTATTTTTGGAATAAGAAATAAAAGTCTTGGTATTTTCATGTTAAAATACAATTTTAGAAACTTAAAATATCTAACAGATGTGGATTGCATTGTGTTCCATCATTTTAAAGAACAATTCAGATGAATCCCTATTTAAAGATGCAGTATCTTTTTTAATCTTCATGAAAGGCAGTTTGCTAAAGAACAGTTTAGCCTATACTTATTTTTAAAAGATTCTTTAAATTAATCATGCAAGTGGTAAAATATTCCATGGCATAAATTCATTAACATGTTATAACATGACAGAATATTAAAACATAATTTCAGAATTATAAACTTCAAAACATAGTTTGAATTATTTAAAAAAAAAATCATGACTTTTTAAAGGAAAAATATTACCATTGGTGTACCGTAATTCTGCTTTTAAATATAATTTTGACTTTACTTAAAGTTATGAAAGAATTAATCTTAACATTTCATATTGTTTTGAAATACTATTTATTTACAAATTATACTAGAGATATTTGACAGATAGAACAGATTTCATTATTTTTATTTTTCAAATACTATCTCACCCCAAGATATCAGGCTTGAGTGCATTAAACTCAATGAAGTTCACTTCTAAGTAGACATGGATAATATTACTGTTTAAGACAATACTTTAAATCTGGCCTCAAATCAACAATAACTGGATAGTGAGGCATATAAATATAATAAATAAACTACAATCACAATTGGGACTAGAATTTCCATTGCGAAGCAAGACGGTTGTTAAGTAGTTCTAATAATATATTTTGCCACAGTTGTTAAGTGAAACATTGCAGTTGTTAAGTAAATCATATGGCCATTAAGTGAATCTGTCTTTCCCCATTGACTTTGCTTGTCAGAAGACAGCTGACCCCGAGACACTGCTATCCTACATGCCAGTTGCTAAGCGGCTGAAGTAGGGAAGCTATGATAGTTGTAAGTGCAAGGAAGTAAGTTACTTTTTTCAGTGCCATTGTAACTTTGAACGGTTGCTAAATAAATGATTGTAAGTAGAGGACTACATGTATTGTAATATAAAAATGATAAAACATTATTACATCCTCCCCATAACCAATTCTGGAATAGAATTCTGGACATTCTATTTGAATTTAGACTTAATTGAGATACATGTGAACTAATGGGATGCTACATCTTTAATATGGTAAACAGGGTTCCTGTGTGTGGAATCAAAATAACCTTTATTGTCATTTGTCATTTTTTTACTGTAGGCACAACGGCGCACATCAAAATGCCTAATATTTCTAGAGTTCCACAAAGATTTTTTCTTAATATAAGAAATTGCATTTTTATTTTTTTTTAATTTTAAAACAAACTGTAATTTTGGGCCTGAGAGATGTGCACTTTTTTTTTTTTAGAGTTTTCTTTTCCTTGTTTTTCTTTCTTTCCTTCTTTCTTTCCTCTCCAAATTATATTTTCATCCATTCACTGATAGTCTAAATTTTGGCTTCTGAAGTGTTATTGTCTGTGTCAGACTTGAAGCCAGGCTTGGTTCTCATATCAGCATTTCACAGATTCTATTCAAACATCTCCCCTTGTCCATTTTCTCTCTATACCCATCCCCTCTTACACGGACACACACACAAACTGCACTCACTTTCTTTCAGCAAATCACCCTGTGTGTTGTAATTCATTTGTTCTAGAAGAAAATCAAGAGATCATGTTCAGTGTCTTGAATAAATTGCTATATTTTGATATTAGAACAATTTTGTAGGAGTTATTCATTTCTTGTAGGCTATCAGCATTTTCTTTTTGTCTTCAGTTCTTATGATTTTCATATTACTAAGATCTCATGTTGAAAAATTGTGTAATTTTGTTTGTGCTAGATACAGAAATGTATGCTTTAGTCGCTAAAAATCCTTAAGTACAATATACATTACTTATATACAGTAATACTTCTGAAATTTTATGAGGCAGTATCAACCTACTCATCTTTTCAGAATTAGACTAGAAGAGTATAGAATAGTTTTATTATTTTAAATCTGGATGCCTGTATTCTATATAAATTGTCAGATCCTATGTTTGTACTGTGTGATCAAAACAACTGAAAAATAGTTTTTATGCCATTCTTTTTTTTTCCAAGGGAAAAACATTACTTTATTAGAATTGCATAACTAAAAAAACCTTTGAATTATTCAAAGTTCCTTAATGGAATTTACAATGAGGGTGAAGGTTCTTTCTCTGAGCTCGTGGATTGGTTTCCAAATGTTTCATTACCAGGCTAAGTAACATCTTCAGCATCATTTAGGGGATGTCTGTGTCAGTGCTGTTCTGTTTATAAGGGCTTCGGGTGTGGGTGTGTCAACTGAGGGTCTTGTGATGGATGGTGTGAGTTATCAGAGTCTTATGATGGTGAAGTTACATCAGGTCAGGGTCACTGGAAGGTGAGCTGCTGGGGGGGGGAAGAGGCTTCCATGGGTTGCTTGAGGGTTGGTGCTGTTTCTGGTTGACTGTGTGGTTGATTTGGATTCTGAGGGGGTTCAGAGGCTGGTTGTAGATCAATGTTTTTACAATTTTTAATAGTGTTTATAATGATAAAAAGAAAACTACTGTGGCATTTCCTCAGAAATAGCTGCCAAGACTGTTTGGGGGGGTTTTTTTTGTCTTCAAGTGCTATGTACTTGCAGTCTCCAGATAACAGGTAAATCTTTTTTATATATTTTATGAATATTCCATAAACATGAATATTCCATAAAGAAGTAAAACATTGTATGTGGCAGGATTATGCTTCTGGTCATTTTCTATTTATTTTTATTAGATCTTAGCTAGAGTATTTAGAATTATTTTAAACATCTCATCCAGCATGGAAGTGTGGAAAAAAGAAAGGAAGAAAGGAATGCACATTGAAGCAAAAGAAAAAGTTCTTTGGAGATGGAGTAGTGGTGGTTTATCCCTCATTAAAATAAAGCAAATTGTAATCAATGCATTCAAATGAGTAAAGTAAGGGAGGTGTTTCCAGGCCTGAATAGGCCTTGAAAATTATTTCAAAAATTGCTTCAGTCTTTGTGTTACTTCAGTATCTCTATTGTTGAAGCACCCTGACTTTTTATAGGCTGAAAAAAATATGCAATTGTGTTTGAACAATTGCATCATTTTTTCAGCCTATAAAAAATCCATTAAGAGTAGATTCCTTAAAGATGTGGCATCTTTTTTTCAGGTTTGTGAAAACTCGGGATGCTTTAAATCAGGGGTGTCAAACTGCCAGCCCGCAGGCCGGATACATTATCTGAAACCGCACCCACCCCATTGCTGGCAATGGAAAAAGAGTCGCGACACATCACATGACGTTGCAAGTTTGACATCCCTGCTTTAAATAAACATCCAAGAAATGTTGTGTTTCTCCAGCATGATGAATGGAGAATCCACGAGTGGGTTGTCTTATTCTTCCTGCTCAGATGAGAGTAAGTCTAGAACAGTGGTTCTCAACCTTTCTAATGCCGTGACCCCATAATACAGTTCCCCATGTTGTGGTGACCCCCAAGTGGGTGTGGCCACCAATAAGAGGGAGTAGGACAGCTAGGGAAAAGGGAAAAAATGGCGGACAGCGTGGTTTGGCGACCCCCGTGAAATGGTCGTTCGACCCCAAATGGGGTCCCGACCCACAGGTTGAGAACCACTGGTCTAGAAAGTTGCCACGCCTCCTGCTGGGCTAGACTGACCCAATTTACAACTTAGCCTTCATTCAGCAGGCCGCTTTATTTTTGGCTCCTCTAGGCTTAGCAGCTAGGTCAAAATTTCTCGTGGAGTCTCTATCATCACTGTGAGTTACAAAAATTTAGTTTTATTTCCGGACCCATTCCAAATTATTCCAAAATAATTCAAATATTGGGTGGAAGTTACCAGCTCATAACAGGCTTCCACTGACGATTTCGACTACTGGGGAGGGCTCTCCCCTTGACATGGGTCATTCCGCAACCCCCAGCTGATCCAGACGCCGAAAAGCCTCATCGGAGCTCGGTCGGGCTTTCCCTGGCGTGACGCAACCCCAGCCGCTTGCCTGCTCGCTCTGGCCTTGACAGCTAGCGTCGGATTACAGACCACACTGATAATTTGGCCGAACTGACTTTGACTTTGTGAGAGTGTCGGCCAGAATTTCTGAGCAGCAGCAAGCATCACAGGTCCAGGCTAATTTCCCCTCAGGACCTGACAGGTCCTGTTGGCTCGAACGGGCCATTAATTTTGGCGCTTTTTCCCACGGCCACCATTTTGAGCACCGCACGAAGGACAGTTTATTCCCCAAGGCTTTGCTCGATTCAGGGGAGCAATTGCTTCAACATGTAGCCCCTTCAAAGGGAGGAACATTGCTGCAGGCCCCTTGGGGGGATCTGTTCAGTTCTATTTATTCCAGAGAGAGACGCCATTTGTTAGCTACCTTCCCTGATGTGACAGCAGCCTTCTCCCTGCAAGTAGGATGGTGGCCATTTTATGAGCTGTCTCCCCTGTGGTGACACAGAGGCCTGCTGAATTTCTGCTCACCCATGCAGGGGTGTGTGTAATGCGCAACTCGGGTTTTTTTTCCTCTGAGAGTATCCTATTTGGGAAACTTCTGGCACCTTAGTAGTTAGGAGGCTGGCACACCTTTGGGCACCACTGCCTTTTCCCCACCTTCTTTGTGCAGACCCTAATCCCTAAGGGAATCTGCCCACCCGTCCACTGATTGAGGCAGGCACTGTGCCGCCATGTTTGGCCCCACAGATAGCCGTTTGATCGCTATCTGCTACTGTCAGCCATTGAGAGCGTTGGTCAGAGCCCTGTCTATCCAAATTCTGACAGGTTATTATTGCTCCGCTTCTGTTTCAGATATTTCCCATCCGGAATATCTCGGCTATAATGGCAGACAAGTTGTTACCTCAGCCTGCACAGGGCGTTTCACAGTCCTCCACCAAGAAAAAGCGTAGGTCCTCCAAGCTGGAGGTGGCCAAGAGGCTTAAGGCTAAGGCCAAAGCTATGACTACCAAAAAGCCCTCCAAGGCAGCTGAGAGGCCACGAGGAGACATCAGGCGCTGGAGAGGGAGTTCTCCAGGGCTCAGAGGCTGACTTCAACTGGGACAGATTTGTTTTCCCCCGTTCTACCAGAAGCGTCATTTTTTGAGCCTCTGCTAGCGCCATCTAACTTAGCCCCGCAGGCTTGGTCTCCTCGGGGAAACTGGACAGATGGATCTCACTCCCTCTAGTCAGGTAGCAGGTGCTCGGTGGGTTTCCCCATCTCCTGGGGCCGGAAACTACCTTTACACCTATGGCAGCAGGGCTTTGCCCAATTGAGCAACAGGGGCCGAGGCCTGATCAGTTTCAGGTGCTGATAGCTCAAGCTTTCGCCCAAGGTATGGCTTCTTCCCTTGGCCAGAGGCCCCGTTAGGAACCTATGGTTCCATCAATGACGTTCCCCCAGACAGAGGCCCCTTTGTTTCATTGCTTTACCTCTTTGGACACATCTTCTCAGTGCGGGGAGTCGGGTTCTGATGATTATGAGACATCTGGCATGCAGCTGTCAGACGATGAGGAGGCTTCTCTGGATCCTTCCCCATTCACTGGTCTTTTTGACCCGTCGCTGTTCAAGTCATTGCTCCTGAAGGCGTGTACTTTGGCCAACATCGCCCCAGACCAGGAGCCACAACCGGCCCCTCCCAACACCCAGGACTCAAACCCATTGTTTTCTGAGCCGGTGGTCATGGAGAAACATATTCCCTGCCCGCCTTTCTTCCGCAACACTGTCCAAAAGCAGTGGGCATCCCCTGGCACTTTCCCACTCCCAGTGGGACAGAGAAAAGACTAATCAATATTGCACCCTCTTTCCCTTCGCTCCTGGAGGTGCCACTTGTCGACAAACCTTTAACCTCTCTATTTTCCTTCCCCACTGTACCAGGAGACATGGCTGAGGCTCTGATAGTGGAGGACAGGAGGTCTGAATTTTCTTTACGTAGGACTTACCAAGCCTCGGCATGGTCAGTGAACGCAGCAACATCCTTGTCCTTCTTCGCCAGATCTTCTGTCATCTGGCTTTGAGAACTTCAGGCTATGATTCCCCAAGACTAGGTACGAGCGCATCAGACCCTGGGCAAGCTGGTCACAACATCTGAATACGTGGTGGACGCTACGCTTCATGCCGCCAGATACGCATCACGAGCCATAGCCACAAATGTATCGGCCCACAGACTTCTCTAGCTCAAACAATGGTGAGCTGACCTGAAGTCTAAGTGGCGTCTGGCAGCCGCTCCCTACACTGGTGAACATCTTTTCTGTGAAGTACTCAACCCTTACCTGGTCAAGGGTAGGGACAAACACAAGGTGCTGTCACACATTCCTAGGAGTGCGGACAGGAGATCACAACAATATTCTCGGAGGCAATCCTTTCGCTCAGGGCCTACCTGGGACTGTTCTCGAAACCCTCACTCCTTTCCCTCCAGACCGGACTGTCCTCAGGACCGCCCAGCCCCAGGGCCAGACCCCATTAACAATCTAAATGGCCCTTTCGGGGTTCCGGAGGCCGTCTGTTCAGATGGACCAAGTGACTCCAGAGAGGCCTCTCCTATAGGTGGCCAGCTTTCTCTCTTTACCAAAGCATGGGAAGCCACCACTACAGACTCCTGGGTGTTAAACACCATCAGACACGGCCTAGCCCTAGAATTCATAACCATTCCTCCAGAGCGCTTCCTCGCTTGCCCCACCCCGAGGAACCCATCCAAGGCGGGACTCATGTCCATGGTCATTGGACGTCTACTGCAAATACAGGGCATAGAGCCAGTACTGGAGGATCAGAGGGGAAAGAGGTTCTACTCCACTTTGTTTGTGGTTCCGAAATCCTCGGGGGGTTGGAGAGCGATATTGGACCTGAAGAGACTAAACTCCCACTTGGCCTACAACAGGTTCAAGATGCAGACCCTCAGGTCCATCCTTGCCAGTATTAGGAGGGACGATTTCCTGTCATCCATAGACTTAACCGAGGCTTACTTGCATATTCCCATCCTTTCTGAACATCGCAAATTCCTCAGGTTTTGCTACATCCACCAGCACTTTCGGTACAGAGCACTACCGTTTGGCCTTTTCTTGGCCCCACGGGTGTTCACAAAAATCTTGGCAGTGCTGGCTGCTTACCTGAGAATGATTCCAGTGCGCATCCAATGTTATCTGGACGACATCCTTATACAGTCCCCATCCTTCCGGTCGGCCCAGTCAGACCTAGCCCTCACTATCAGAACCCTTCAAGCTCATGGATTCTTCGTGAACTTCCAAAAGAGTCACACTGGCCCTTCAACTCGTCTCCTTCACCTGGGAGCAGTCATAGACTCGAACCTTTACAGGGTCTTCCCCTCTCAGGAACGTCGGGACAGCATTCGGGCCCTCATACACCGGTCCAAAGGGAGAGGGTAATTCCTCTAGTTGTGTTGTCGCAACTGTTGCGGAAAATGTGTTCTATCCCAGCCTATGGCCGTCCTTGTTAAAGGCACGACAAAACCCCTGTTGAGAAAATAGGCTGGAGACTCAAAAGAAAACAAACCCCTTTTAATATGGGTTACAAACCTGCCAAATAGTCTAGAAACAAAAGCAGCAAAACACAATCCAAATGGAGGAAATTGTCCACACGAAACACAATGCAAAACAGAAAAGTAGTCACCGGCAATACTAACAGAACATGATCCCATGAAGTACTTTGCAACGGTTGCCTTCAGCAACCAGCACTGCCCACACCTTCCCTTTTTATAAAGCAGTCCCAAGGCGTTGCCTCTCAGTGCCTTCTCCTCCTCCCCTGGAGTTGTCGTATTGACTGCTGCTGATCTGCTCTCGCTAATTGCCTGCGTCTATGAGCATCAATCATGTCCATCAGGTGTGAATCCTCCAACTCTGACTCATTCTCCCCATACAGCTGAGCTTCATCCGTAACATGACTGGAGGGGCCACGCTCTTCATCAGACCGTGAGTCTTGTAATTCATCAAAGCCTCCCTCTGACCCTGATGGCCCTCCAAATGCCTCCTCCTCCTCCTCAGATTCCCCAGAATCAGCTGTTGGGAACACAGGCTGGCATGGAATCACGATACTATCCTGAACCGCAGGGCCCTTCCCCTGGGTCTGCCGATCTGGATGCGGTCAGGATGGGAATTGTTCATGAAAGGCGGTCACCAAGGCAGGAGCACGAACGGTCGCATTTTCCCAGGTGAACTCCTCTGGTCTGTAGCCTTTCCATTCAATCAGATACTGGAAGCGACCTTTCACCCAACGGGAGTCCCGAATGCTGGCAACCTCGTACTCAGGAGCACTGTCTCCATCATGTTGTTCCGGTGGGGGAGGTTTGGCTCAGCGAAGTGGACACACCAGTTGCTCAGGGACCAACAGAGACCAGTGAAAGACCGGATGTACCTGCAGGGAACGTGGCAGAGTTAAGCAATAGGCGACCAGATTGATGACAGCCTCGATTGGGAATGGTCCTACATATCAGTGGTCTAATTTCTTGGCTGGCCAGGTTGATGGTAGGTTCCTGGTGGACAGCCATACCCGATCTCTCACCATTAATGGAGGCATATCCCGCCTTGACCGATCAGCAAACCTTTTCTAGTCAGCCTTGGCCTTCTCTAACTGTCGCTGCACCAATCGATGGATTGCCTGTAACTCTGCCATGTAGTCGTTCGCTGATGGTACCGATGAGTCTAGCGGGGAAAGAGGAAAAAACCGGGGGTGATATCCCACATTGGCCAAGAATGGTGTCATCTGCATGGAGGTGTGCTGCGAGTTATTGAATGCAAACTCAGCCACCGCCAGATAGTCCACCCAATTGTTCTGCTGCTGATTGACATAGCAGCGCAGATATTGCTTGAGGATCCCGATGACCTTCTCGATCCCTCCGTCAGTTTGAGGATGATCTGCAGATGAGAGGCAGATCTTGACATCCAATGCCTGCATCAACCCCTGCCAGAAACGGGCTGTGAACTGGGCCCCTCTATCGGACATGACCCTATCAGGGAGGCCGTGATGGCAAGCCATGGCATGGGATGAAATGCGCCATCTTACCTTGATCACGGACGCCAGTTTGTTTGGCTGGGGGAAACACCTTCAGTCACAACTAGCTCAGGGTCGGAGGTCCCACTTGGACTTAAGACACAGTATAAATTGGCTAGAGCTCAGGGTCATACATCTAGCCTTACGCCACTTCACCAACAGGATAGCAGGACAGCATGTTCTGATGCTCACCAACAATGTGGCCATGAAGGCCCATGGGAACAGACGGAGGGGCCCGGTCCAGGTCTCTCATGAATGAGGCCCGCCTGTTGAGTTCTTGGGCGGAGACCAATCTCTGCTCCATCAGAGCAGAGCACATCTCGGGGAGACAAACTGGCAGGTAGACTCTCTGGGCAGGTCAACAGTGGACCACTTCAAGTGGCGCTTGGACCCAGCTTGGTTCAGGGAGATCTCGGACAGATTCGTTTCCCCACAATTAGACCTATTTGCCTCTCCAATCAATGCCCAGCTTCTGAGGTTCTTCTCCAGGTTCCCATCCCCAGGAGCAGAGGGGGCAGACGCCCTTCATTGCAAGTGGCTCAGGGAGCTGGTGTATTTCCTCCCCCCCCCCCCGATTCCAGCAACCATCCACAAGATGCTTCAGGAACAGGCAGAGATCATATTAATTGCTCCACACTGGCCGAGACGTCCATTGTTTGCCGACCTTGTGGATCTTTCCGTTTTCCCCCACATGGAAGATTCCCCCAGGTCGCATTGCCCTTAGCCAGGGGGTCCTTCAACACCCGGATCCCCAGTGGCTCCAGTTAGCCGCCTGGCACTTGAGCAGCGGCACCTGACCCAAAAATCCTATTCAATGAGGGTGATCTCTATGATTCAGGCTTCCAAACACCCCTCTACTAATAGGAAGAATGGAAGAACTTTTGCCTCTGGTGTACCAGGCACCATTTACATCCCTTCTCCATCACTATTCTGAATATCTTAGATTACTTGTTGGAGGGACTAGATAAAGGGTTAACTCCTAATACCATCTGCAGACAGGTAGCAGCATTGTCCACGGTGCTTGCATGTCACAATTCTACCCCCTTGGCCCAGCACCCCATGGTGCGCTCCTTCATCAAGGGGGCGACTAACGCCAAGCCACCGGCGATACACCGATATCCCTCTTGGGACCTGTCGCGGGTAGTGCAGACTCTTACTTCATCACTGTTTGAGCCCATTAAGACTTGTACACTACGGCTATTATCCATGAAGATAGCCTTCCTAATTGCCGTCACTTCAGCCAGGCACATTTCTGAACTGGCTGCCCTCTCCATCAGAGGGGACCTGTGTATCTTCCATGATGACAGCGTGGTCCTTCATCTAGATCCATCATTTGTCCCCAAGGTGAATACCTTGTTTCACAGAGTGCAGAAGGTGGTACTTCCCAACTTTTGTCCTCGTCCATCTCATAGACTAGAACAGCAATGGCATACTCTGGACGTGCGCAGGGCCCTGCGGCATTATATCAAACGGACTTCTGCCTTCCACAGGTCCGAGGCACTGTTTATTCCCTTTCAGCCCTCTTCCATGGGCCAGAAGGTTTCATCCTCGACCATAGGCAGGTGGATCAAGGTTTGTATCACTGTGCACATGTGTCACATTCCTTGCCCGTTCCCGGCCATATCACTGCCCATTCCACCCACAGTGTGGCTACATCAGCGGCTTAGGTGACACAGGCATCCATTGAGGAGATCTGCAAGGCGGTGACTTGGTCCTCACCTTCCTCGTTTGTCTGACATTACAGGTTGGACAAGTTTGCCTCTTTGGATGCTTCGTTTGGCCGGAGGGTATTACAGCAAGTTGTATCATCCAGTGGGACACAAATCCAGACTCGTTCCCCCCATAGGGACAGAGAGGCTTTGGTGTGTCCCACTTGTGGATTCTCCATTCATCATGCTGGAGAAGGGGCGTTGTCTTACCTGAATGCCTTTTCTCAGCATGATGATGGAGAATCCATACCCGCCCTTTAGTGTCCGTCTGGTCCTCTATCAGGGTAGGAGGAGCCAACGCGTCAGACTATCATCGGTTGCTTCACCTTCGTTGTAAACTGGGTCAGTCTAGCCCAGCAGGAGGTGTGGCAACTTTCTAGACTTAGTCTCATCTGAGCAGGAAGAATAAGACAACTCACTCGTGGATTCTCCATCATCATGCTGAGAAAAGGCGTTCAGGTAAGACAACGCCCCTTCTATGAAATACAAAATGTCATTTTCAAAGTGTGCATCGCCTATATTTTCTGCCCCAAAGTTGCAGGAAGAATCATAAGCAATCAACATTTCAATAGAGGAAGGCTAACAACCTATTCTCCATAGTTTAATTTAAATGTTTTGTGCAAGTTATTTAGTATAAAGTCAAATAATGGGTTATATTTGAAATGCAGAGTTCAGTTGTACTAGAAACAGTATCTAACATAACAAAGAAGAGAGAACTTTCATGAAGTTCAGAGAAATGTAGAATACCCACATCTGTTATATTTTTAATGGAGAAAACTGTAGAGTGCACTTTAAAGTCTTAGAGCAAGAATTTTATTTTTTGATTCTAATTTATAACATTGTATTGAATTATAAAATAAAATACAAAAACAAATAGTAGGACCCAGTGGGAAGGGAAAAGGGAAAGAGAAGTGAGGGGGAGAAGGGAAAAAGAAAAGAAAAAGCACTGACTTCCAACTTTGTTGCAGTAGAATAAAGCATTAACATTGAACCTCCACTTTTTACTTTTCCAAAGTAGTAAAAACTAGCCATTTCTATAACAACAAATAGGCAGGTGGATCCCTTCTTTACACTTACATTTCATTCCGCAAGGAATGAAGAAAGGAACCAATGGCTGGAGGTGAGGCATGGAGGGAGGGAGGGAGGGAGGGAGGGAGGGAGGGAGGGAGGAAGGAAGGAAGGAAGGAAGGAGATGGCAATGAGAAAGAGGGAGATAGAGAGCAGGAGGGAGGGAAATGGAAAGGAAGGAAGTGTTAGAAGAAAAAGCTGGGGGGTTGCTTTCCAGCCGTGAGGCTATACTTTTAAGAGAAAAGACAAAAAATGAAGTGCCACTGTTTGAAATAGACGAGAGGAAGCTGGCTGCTTGAGAGGAGATGTTTATTGTCAGAAGCAAAGTACCATTTCAGCAGTTTGGTTCTCGGTCAGCTGAACAACAAACTGGGAGAGTGGAAGGATTCTTATTGTAAGGACCCACCCCACTTTGCATCTTAAGAAGACAGAACTCTTGGAATAATTCTTCCAACAGGAATCCTTTATTAAGAGAAAATGGTTGTAGGCATGCTAGACAGGACTTGGGGTCCAAGCTCTCCCATTCAAGGTTTTAAGGGGTTCCCCAGTAGTCCCACCCAATCAACCCCCCTTCCAGTGATAGTTTCAAGTATCACAATTCCACCCCCTTTCTTCTTTCTTCCGATAACTACCTGAAAGGCAAATACCCTTCTTTGTTATGATAAGGTCCTCTAGTGCTAACGCTTTGATGTTACAATAAACACACATTCAGCATTCAGCTCTTTGAAGTGTACTGAAGGAAGTGAGGGCCATAAAGCCCCTTTGTTCTCCCCCTTCTCTCCCTCTGATGGCAGAATCCAGAGAAGGCAGAATTGGGAGTTTCTATATTTGATAATTAAAGATGAAATATAATTGGATTCTGACATCCGGCCCCTCTTAACAATAAGAGAGATCCACCTGCAAGAAAACAAAACAGGTATAAAAGTTAGTTAGGCTTGTTGGGATACTCTGTGTGAAACTTCTTCAATAGTTTCGGGGCTCTGACATGACGTTTATGGACCCACTCGTTTTGTGAGGCAGGGAGGTGTTTCCAGGCAACTAGGTACTGAGTTGCTCCATGATATCTCCTAGAGTCAAGGACTTCCTTTATTTCGAAGTGTTGTTCACCCTCCACCATGATTGGAGGTGGTGGGGGGGGGGATTTTTGGCCGTAGAGGTGACTGATGCTCTCTTTTCAGCAAGCTGCAATGAAAAATTGGGTGTATTTGCCTGAGATTTTTGGGTAATTCTAATTCTACTGTTACTGGATTTATGATTCTTTTAATTGGAAAAGGTCCTATATATTTTGGTCCAAGTTTTTTACAGGGCTGTAGGGACTTTAGGTATTTTGTAGATAAGTACACCATTTCTCCTATAATGAATGGTGTAGGCTCAACCCTTTTTTTATCGGCTTGTGCTTTGTATGCCCGCCTAGCTTCATCTAGTGATTTTCTGACTATTGGCCAGGTGTTTTGTAGGTTTTCCATCCATTCTTTCAGTGAAGGGATCGTTGGTTCTTTTGGGGTTAACTCTGGCATAGGGTTGAAACTTTGACCGTTGGCTATTTGAAAAGGAGTGTAGCCTGTGCTGGAGTGGACTGCATTATTGTAGGCAACTTCTGCAAAAGGAAGTAAGTCCGTCCAATCACTCTGTTGGAAATTTAAAAAACATCTCAAATATTGCTCAAGTACCGACTGGCACCGTTCCGCTTGTCCATCCCCTTGAGGGTGGTGGCTAGATGTCAATCCCTGAGTGGTCCCTAAGAGGGATAAAAATTCCTTCCAAAATGCAGACGTAAATTGCACTCCCCTATCAGAGATGATGCGTTGGGGTGCCCCGTGCAATCTGTAAATGTGCTGGATGAAAAGTTTTGCTAAGGCCTTTGCAGTGGGAATTTTTTGGCAAGGGATAAAGTGCACCTGTTTGGAAAATAGGTCCGTGACTGTCCAGATAACAGTATTCCCATTGCTTTCTGGCAATTCCACTATAAAATCCATGGCTATTTCCCTCCAGGGGGCTGAGGGACTTGCCACTGGTTGTAATAGCCCTGGCGATTTCCCTTGCAACCTCTTTGCTGATGCACAGGTTGGGCAGCTGGCAACATAACTTTCTATGTCCTTTTTTATTGATGGCCACCAAAATTGCCGTTTAATTAAGTGTAAAGTTTTTACAAATCCAAAATGCCCTGCTGATTTTGTGTCATGGCAAAGGTGCATGAAAGTTAGTCTTTGAGTTGTTGGTATATATAACTTTTCCCCTACCCAAGGCAATCCGTCTCTCATTGTGCACACATGTTTGTTTTTCTGGAACCATTCATCTGTTTCCAAACTTTTTCTGAATTCAATCCCAGTTTGGCTGTCCAGTTGTGGTTTTATTTTGGCTTGGGTTCTTGTGGTTACTGGCGCTGCCAGTTGTGACTCTGCCATTATTGGTCTAGAGTCTGTGGTTCGTGCACTGTTATATTGGGGCATGCGAGATAGTGCATCTGCCAGGAAGTTCTTTTTTCCTGGTAAATGTTTGAGCTTAAATTGGAATTGGTGAAAATGCTGGGACCAGCGGGCTTGTTTGGGATTGAGTTTCCTGGAAGTTTTCAGGGCTTCTAAATTTTTGTGATCAGTCCATACCTGGAAGGGGATTTTGTTGCCTTCCAGGAACTGTCGCCACGTGAGTAATGCCCAACGTATCCCATAAGCCTCCTTCTTCCATACGGGCCAGCGCTGTTCTGTTTCCGTGAGTTTCTTGGATGTATATGCACAGGGTTGCAATACTGCATCATCATTTTCTTGTAATAGCACAGCCCCCACTGCCACATCACTTGCATCTGCCTGTATTATGAAGGGCTTGTCCATGTCTGGGTGCCTTAGTACTGGTTCGGCAGAAAAAAGTCTCTTTAGTCTCTCAAACGCTGCTTGGCACTCCATTGTCCATGTTAGTGGCTGGCTAGGTTTTACTGAGGATGTTCCCTTCGTTTTTAGTAAGTTAGTGAGGGGCAAGGCTATCTGTGCAAATGAGGGGATGAATTGGCGGTAAAAATTTGCAAAGCCCAGGAAACTTTGTAGTTGCTTTCTTGTGCGGGGTGGTGCCCAACCTAGTACTGCTTTGACCTTCTCCGGGTCCATTTCAATGCCCTGTGGGGATATGCGATAGCCTAGGTAGTCTATCCTTTCCTGGTGGAATTCGCATTTTGAGAGTTTGGCATATAGGTGAGCGGCTCGCAGCTTCTTTAAAACCGCTCTGACAAGTTTGACGTGTTCTTCTTTTGTTTCAGTAAAGATAAGAATGTCGTCCAAGTAAACAAGGACCCCCTTAAACAGGTGCTCCCTTAGAACGTCATTGATTAATTGCATAAAGACTGCAGGGCCCCCTTGTAATCCAAATGGCAAGACTTTGAATTGATAGCACCCCATGGGGCAGTTAAATGCAGTCTTCCATTCGTCCCCTTCCTTGATTCTCACGCGATAGTAAGCTTCCCTTAAGTCTAGTTTAGAAAAAATTTTCCCTTTCGATAGGTGTGACAGCATGTCTTTCATGAGGGGCAGCGGGTATAGGTTGCTTTCACTGATTGTATTCAGGGCCCTATAATCCACGCATAAACGTAAAGAGCCATCCTTCTTCTCTCTAAAAAGGACCGGGGCAGCCACTTTAGGCTTAGCTGGTTCAATGAAACCTCTCTCCAGGTTTTTTTTTATAAATCTTTCCATTTCCTCCTTCTCCTTTGGGCTCATGGAGTATAATCTGGGCTTTGGGAGTTTTGCCCCAGGCTTGAATTCAATGGTACAGTCTGTGGGTCGGTGGGGGGGAAGCTCATTCGCCCTCTCCTCACTGAAGACTTCAGCAAGGTCCCTATATTCCTCTGGTATTTCTGTTAATCTTTTTTCCTCTCCTATGGATGCTTTTTCTATTCTTGATTCTGGTAGCCTCCCTTGGGGTTTTAAGTCCATAGGGTCCCCCTTCGGGAATTTGATTTCTGTCGTCCTCCAATTTACCCAGGGGTTCCATTTTTTCAACCATTCCATCCTAGAATCATTGGGCATTCCATACCTGGGGTCACCACAAACGTTAAGTCCTCTTCATGGTTGCCCAGGGAGAGGTGTATTGGCAGAGTGGCTAGGGTAGCTGGCACCCCCCCTGCTATGGATCCATCTAGCTGGCCAAATGAGATTGGTTGTTCCAGTCTCCTGGATGGGATGCCCAGATTCCCCACTAGTGTTGGGCTAATGAGCAGCGGGTGCAGCCAGAGTCTATTAAGGCTTTCACCTTCACAGCTTCGGGCATGGGGGGGATTAATATAGTCACTGTTTTGAAGATGGGTGTGATGCATCCACTTACCAGGGGTTCGCCCTCCGAGCTGTCATCTGAGGCATCCACCGGCCCTGTGGTGTAGGCTGGAGTTCTTTCCCCTTGGTGAGCAGAGGTGGGGGTTTCTGCAATTTCCATCATTCTCATGGCTGTTTCTTTTGGCTTAGCTGAATACTTTCCGGTTTGTTGATTGGGGATCTGTCTGGGTTGTGCTGGGGGGCCTTTGAGCGGCATTCTACAGCTCGATGCCCTTCTCTTCCGCACTTAAAACACCCCATTTGCTTCTTGGCTGTATCCGATGATTTCACCGGTTGGTGTGTCAGCTCAGGCGGGGGGCGGCTCCATTGTTTTCTTCGGTGGTGCCTCTTCAATATGTCGATCTCTGCTTCCTCTGTCAAGACGTACCATTCCTCAAGTCGATGTGGGTCCCCTCGGGGCAGGCAAGCATCATATAGATCATAGTTTAGTCCGTCTTTGAAATGGCCAAGGAGGATGTCTTCTGGCCAATTCAGTTTGCTGGCAATGGCCCGGAATTCTTGTGTATACTCGGCCACTGGGCGTTTGCCTTGCCTCATCGTTGTTATTCTTTCACGGGCTTTGCGATCAGCCAGGGGGTCTTCAAATCGTCTTCTCAAAGAGGACATGAAACGGTTGAAGTTACTGAGTTCTGGGGCATTGGAGTCATGCAAGTTCACTACCCAATCCGCAGCTGGTCCATCCAGGGCAGATTGCACGATCCGGATGCGGGCTTTGTCGCTGGGAATGTCCTGCCCATATTCCTCCATGTAGCTGAGTACTTGGGTTAGGAAAAACCCCAAGCGGGTTTTTAAGGGGAACCCCTTAAAACCTTGAATGGGAGAGCTTGAACCCCAAGTCCTGTCTAATGTAAGGACCCACCCCACTTTGCATCTTAAGAAGACAGAACTCTTGGAATAATTCTTCCAACAGGAATCCTTTATTAAGTGAAAATGGTTGCAGGCATGCTAGACAGGACTTGGGGTTCAAGCTCTCCCATTCAAGGTTTTAAGGGGTTCCCCAGTAGTCCCACCCAATCAACCCCCCTTCCAGTGATAGTTTCAAGTATCACAGTTCCACCCCCTTTCTTCTTTCTTCCGTCTGGATGGAGACTTCAGATAACTACCTGAAAGGCAAATACCCTTCTTTGTTATGATAAGGTCCTCTAGTGCTAACGCTTTGATGTTACAATAAACACACATTCAGCATTCAGCTCTTTGAAGTGTACTGAAGGAAGTGAGGGCCATAAAGCCCCTTTGTTCTCCCCCTTCTCTCCCTCTGATGGCAGAATCCAGAGAAGGCAGAATTGGGAGTTTCTATATTTGATAATTAAAGATGAAATATAATTGGATTCTGACATCTATATGATTTTGTGACTGAAATTCTGGGATTTCTGCAATGTGATAGGCAATTTCTATTGTGGCTGACAGCTTATGTCCTGTGTTGGATTTTGGGGTGAAGGGTTACTGGTTCTAATTCTATTGCTCTGCTATTGTTAGCTGTAAATTTTGCTGCAAGGGATTTTGAAGTATTTTTGTCTTGAATGGATTTTGCCTGTAGCATTTATTTACTTATGAATGAAGCCATTTGGGGAGGCTGCCTTAACCAGCAGCCAGTTGGTTTTGGGGTTTTTTTTCCTTAAGTGCCGGTAGCCATCTGCTGGCTCCTTAACTTTCCTTTCTAGCCAGTAGCTAATTCTAAAATAGTTTTAAGAATTAGCTACTGGCTAGAAAGGAAATTTAAGCTAGTTCCCTCTCAGCGTCTTTTCTGTCTTTGGCAGCTTTTCCTGATAAATATATGGAAGAGGGAAAATATGGGGGGGGGTTCAAATTCTTCCTTCAGAAGGAAGGAGATGGGAATGACAAGGAAGGAGGGAGGGAGGGAATGAAGGAGCTGGGAATGAGAAGGAGGGAGGGAGGGAAACAGGAAAGGAGAAGGAAGGGAGATTGGAATGAGAGAGAGGGAGGGTCTGAGGGAAGTCCTGCCTTAGCACTTGGCCACGGGCAGCCCTGCAGCCCTTTTACCATCTTCTTGCCCTCTCCTCCTGGCCTATCCTGGTGGTCTCCCGTCCTATCTCTAAGGATGCTTTGGTTACAAAGCTGGGTCTCCTCGCATGGAGAGGGAGTGGGCCTCCCTCTAACCTACGCACTTTGCTCTCCTGCACCCACCATCAGCAACCTGGCCAAGGAGAGTGAGCATAGCAGCAGCAGTCTCGAGGAGGAGGTAAGCTCAGCTGGGTGCCCCCTTGGGGAAGTGGGGGTTGGACTGAGTTGGGCTGCAGAGTCCTGGTGCCCCGGGAGCTTGAGAGTTGGGCTGGGCACTTGCTCTCCACTTCCCAGGGCTCTGGGCAGCTTGCGCCACTTTCTGGGAGTCCCCCCACATGGTCCAAGCTTCTCCGGTTGACCATGCCCCAGCGGCAATCCAGTCCCACCCCCCTCCACCAGAGACTCCCAGATCTCCCCCCACAGCCCCGCCCATCCATCCCTACAGGCACTCCCCAACCTGAGCAACTTTGAGCTGGCCATGCCCCCCAGCCATTGACTTTCCTTGTCAAAAAGTTGCAAAAGGGGATCACATGACCCTGGGACACTGTGACCATCATAAATATGAATCAGTTGCCAAGCATCCAGATGTAAATCACATGACCCTGGGGGTGCTGCATTGGTCATAAGTGTGAAAAATGGTCATAAGTCACTTCAGTGCCATTGTAACTTTGAACAGTCACTAAGCGAATTATAAGTCGAGGACTACCTGTACTTTATCACTTTTTTCCTTTTTTGTCATCAAGTTTTTGACACCTTGCCAGGTGGTACTCGAATATTGCCATATCCTAAAAGTGGTCCAATCGGTGAAAAGGTTGAAAAGCCCTGCCATAGATAACCATGCCATCCAAACCTTAATTCATGGCTTTCCAGATTGAGTAGTCTCTTGTTCCAAATGTTCACCCACTCTTTTAGCCAAGCCAGACAGCATGCATCAAAGTACAATTTCAAATCTGGTAGATCCAAACCCCCTTAGCATTTTGTAATAGTTTGTATCTAATTCTTGGTTTCTTCCCTTGCCATATGAACCTGAAAATATCCCTTTGTCATTGTTTAAATGGAGCATCAGTTGCAAGTATTGGTTATGTCTGGAACAGAAAAAGCACATTTGATAAAACATTCATCTTAATACCTAATAGTGATAAATGCAATTTGTCCCATCTTTGTAAGTCCTTTTTAATATCATTCCAAAGAGACACATAGTTGTTTTGAAACAATTTTATATTTGTATTTGTCAACATAATCCCCAAATACTTCAACTTTTTCTTGACCTTAAAACCTGATTTTTTAATCAATATATCATTATCTTGGGATGACATGTTCTTAGTCAACTTTGTTGTTTTCTGTTTATTTATTTTAAAACCTGCTAAAGTCCCTAATTCATTCAACCTCCTCATCAAATATTCTATATTGGTTTTTTGGATCTTGCAGGAATGTAATAAGATCATCACCAAATGTCGTCAGTTTATAAGCTTCTTTCTTGATGTTTATACTCATTATTTTCTCATCTTGCCTAATATCTCCATTCAAAACTTCCAACCCCAAGATAAACAGCAGAGGAGACAAGAGACATCCTTGTCTCATGTCTTTGAATTTCACATGAGTTAGTTAAGTCACCATTAAGGAAAATTTTTGCTTGCGTTGATGTATAAATAGCTTTAACTTCTGTAATAATATTCTCTCCAAAATCCATTTCTTCCAACACTTAAACATAAACACCCAATTTAGATTGTCAAAGGCCTTCTCTGCATCTAAAAATATTAGAGCTGCCTATTTCTCATTATGGTATCGTAAGTATTCAATGATATTCAGGACAGTCCTCACATTATCCCTTAGCTGTCTTTTTGGCAGGAAGCCAGATTGGTCTTTATGTATATATTCTTGTAAGATCTTTAGTCTTTCTGCCAAAACTGCGGCAAAGAGTTTATAGATATTATTTAATAATTAAATTGGTCTATAATTCTTTGTCTTTGTGATATTTTGACCTTCCTTCGGTAACAACACAATATTTGCTTCCTTCCACGTTTGGGGTATCTTTCCTCCTGTAATATTCATTATATCCTTTATGGTTGAAGAAGTTCATCCTCAAAACACTTATAATATTGGCTTGTAAGGCCATCTGTACCTCGAGCTTTACCTGAATTATTTTTTATAGCTTCTAATATCTCAAAGGTAGTTAATGGGTCATTCATCTATTCTAGTCATGTCTAACTCCTGTTTTTTATACAAATTGGAATAAAAGTTATGAAAAGACTCTTCGATAAGTTCATTGTCTGTTATTACATTATTACCATGGCAGATTTTCTCAATCATTCCCTTTCCTCTTTCCTTTCCATCTTCCTAGTTTATTTGCAAACTCAAAGTTGGTTTCACAAACTTCAATTTGTTTCTATTTCTTGTACTGTTGACATGGACAGTTGTTGCCGTAACAGTTTAATTTGATGTAGAAATTTAGAATCCGTAGGTGTCTTTTGCAATTCAATTTCTTTCTAATTTCTTCCAAAATCTTTTGTGTCTTTTCCTGACTTTTTTTATTCTCTAATTGATTACAGTGAGGGAAAAAAGTATTTGATTCCCCTGCTGATTTTGAGAGACAGAATAACAACCAAAATCCAGAAAAACGCACTTCAAAAAAGTTATCAATTGATTTGAATTTTAATGAATGAAATAAGTTTTTTAAAAAATTTATTTTTTCTTTTTCTCTTTACAAAAAACAAAATACAAAGTACATTTTTCTTTTTTCTTAACAATACTATGTCCTATATCTCTTACATTTATTTACACTTATTTACATTACTTCTCGTACTTTTTTATTCTTCAATTCTAACCAATTATAATACCTGTCCCATATCTCATGAAATTCTGTATCTTCCTTGTCTTTTATTTCTAGAGTAAGTTTGTACATCTCAGCACATTCTAGTATTTGTTGGTATATTTTCCCTTTTGTTTATATTTGTTCATATTTATTGTTTACATTTGTTGGTATATTTTCCCTTTTCCAGCATTGCGCATATGCAATGCGTGCAGCAGTTATTATGTGTATAATGATGTATTGAAGTTGTTTTTCCATCTTTGGATTGACTATCAATCAGCAAGATTTCTGGCTCCCAGGTGTCTTTTATACAGGTAATGAGCTGAGATTAGGAGCACTCTCTTAAAGGGAGGGCTCCTAATTTTTCAGCTTGTTATGCTTTTTTTCTTTTAAAAAAAAAAGGTGCCGGAACTCACACACGTCATACAACCTGCCTTGCCTACTCTACAAGGTTCCATCCAAAAAAGGTGCCGAAACTCCGTTCTGGGTGTTCTATGAGAAAAAAAGCCCTGTATAAAAGACACCTGTCCACAGAAGCAATCAATTAGATTCCAAACTCTCCACCATGGCCAAGACCAAAGAGCTGCCCAAGGATGTCAGGGACAAGATTGTAGGCTTACACAAGGCTGGAATGGGCTACAAGACTATCGCCAAGCAGCTTGGTGAAAAGATGACAACAGTTGGTGTGATTATTCGCAAATATTTTGTGGCAGAAACACAAAATAACTGTCAATCTCCCTCAGTCTGGGGCTCCATGCAAGATCTCACCTCGTGGAGTTTTAATGATCATGAGAACGGTGAGAAATCAGCCCAGAACTACACGAGAGGTTCTTGTCAATGATCTCAAAACAGCTGGGACCATAGTCACCAAGAAAACAATTGGTAAGGACTGAAGGACGCCCACAAGGTCCCACTGTTCAAGGCCTATCTGAAGTTTACCAATGAACATCTGAATGATTCAGAGGAGAACTGGGTAAAAGTGTTGTGGTCAGATGAGACCAAAGTCGAGCTCTTTGGCATCAACTCAACTCGCCGTGTTTGGAGGAGAAGGAATGCTATCTATGACTCCAAGAGCACCATCCCAACTGTCAAACATGGTGGTGGAAACATTATGTTCTAGGAGTGTTTTTCTGTTAAGGGGACACATCACCATATCAAAGGAATGATGGACGGGGCCATATACCATCAAAACTTGGGTGAGCACTTCCTTCCTTCAGCTAGGGCATTGAAAATGGGTTGTGGATGGGTATTCCAGCACGACAATGATCCAAAACACACAGCCAAGGCAACAAAGGTGTGGCTCAAGAAGAAACATATTAAGGTCCTGAAATGTGAGGTCCTAGTGAGTCTCCAGACCTTAATCCCATAGAAAATATGTGGAGGAAACTGAAGGTTCAAGCTGCCAAACGTCAGCCTCAAAACCTTAATGACTTGGAGAGGATCTGCAAAGATGAATGGGACAAAATCCCTCCTGAGATATGTGGAAACTTGGTGGCCAACTACAAGAAACATCTGACCTCAGTGATTGCCAACAAGAATTTTGCCACCAAATACTAAGTCATGTTTTGTGAAGGGGTCGAATACCTGTTTCACTCATTAAAACACAAATCAATTTATAACTTTTTTGAAATGCGTTTTTCTGGATTTTTTTGTTGTTATTCTGTCTCTCACTGTTAAAATAAACCTACCATTAAAATTATAGACTGATCATTTCTTTGTCAGTGGGCAAACATACAAAATCAGCAGGGGATCAAATAATTTTCCCCCTCACTGTATGTGTCTGGAAGATTGAGCTAGGCCACAGTATGTTTTCCTTCAATATCATACAAGAATTCCTGTCTATGACCCCAAGAACAGTATCCCAACTGTCAAACATGGAGGTGGAAACATTATGCTTTAAGGGTGCTAATGGGACAGGACTTTATCGCATCAAAGGGTCAATGCACCGTCAAATCTTGGGTGAGAACCTCCTTCCCTCAGCCAGGGCATTGAAAATGGGTCGTGGATGGGTATTCCAGAATGAAAATGACCCAAAACTCACAGCCAAGACAACAAAGGGTGGCTCAAGAAGCACATTAAGGTCCTGGAGTAGCCTAGCCAGTTTCCAGACCTTAATCCCATAGAAAATCTATGGAGGGAGCTGAGGTTTCGAGCTGCCAAATGTCAGCCTCGAAACCTTAATGACTTATAAAGAGGAGTGGGACAAAATCCCTCCTGAGATGTGTGCAAACCTGGTGGCCAACTACAAGAAACGTCTGATCTCTGTGATTGCCAACAAGGCTTTTGCCACCAAGTACTAAGTCATGTTTTGCAAAGGGGTCAAATACTTGTTTCATTCATTAAAATGCAAATCAATTTATAACTTTTTAAAAATGCCTTTTTCTGGATTTTTGTTGTTGTTATTCTATCTCTCACTGTTAAAATAAGCCTACCATTATAGACCGATCATTTCTTTGTCAGTGGGCAAACGTACAAAATCAGCAGGGGATCAAATACATTTTTCCCCTCACTGTATACTGTATAAAATAACCCTCATAACAGCTTTACTAGCATCCCACACAGTCATCATATTTGACCCTTTGCCTAAATTATCAAAATACTCAAGTAATTTCTTTTTATAATTTTTTACAATCCTTTCCTTTTGAAAAATAGATTCATTTAGTCTCCATTTAAGACTCAAACTCCTTCCTGTAAGTACCAGAAGCACTGGATTATGGTCAGAAAAAGATTTAGTAGAGTATCAACTTTTAAAATTATATTTGCAAGATTTTTAAAAATCCATATCAATCCTTGAAAAGGATGTATGTTTTTCTGAAAAAAATGTACTCTCTAGCGGAGTCATTTTTATATCTCCATAAGTCTATTAGTACTAATTGTTTTTTTTAAACAGTATTTTAAAAAGGTTTTTTAAGAGTAGGGGAGGGATAGGGTCAATACAGGTATTGGAGTTCAGGGTAAGGTTCAGAGATGGTGTTGGGATAAGGGTAGGTACAACAATGGGGTTGCCCCCAGTAACATTTCCATGCTTTAGCAAGCAGACTATTGTCCGGATACAAATATTCAATAACAATAATTAATATGATAGTAAGTAGCTATAGTCAATAAGAATAACAGTAATCATAAAGAGTTTCAATTAATCAGTAAATATCATTCATCTTATTAAATTTCAGAATCATTTCTCGCTAGTTCGTTTTGCTAACCATTGGTAAAATTGTTCCCATGTTTTAAAATAGACTGAGTCTTCTTTCTCTTTAATCTCTAGAGTTAGTCTGTCCATTTCTGCATATTCTAAAATTTTCCTAATTATGATCTCATCTGATGGTATATTTTCATTTTTCCAATATTGGGCAAATACTATTCTCGCAGTTGTCAATACATATAATATTAAATACTCATTCTCTTTCCCATAATTGGATCCTAATATTCCTAACAAAAACAGTTCTGGCTTAAATTCTATCTGTATTTTAGTCATCTTTTCCAGCCATGTATGAAGCTTAAACCAAATTCTTTTTGCACTAGGATATACCCACCAGATATGGTAATACGTACCTGGCTTTTGTTTACATTTCCAACAATTATTCGAAACATTTTAAAACATTTTCGCTAGTCTTACTGGTGTCATGTGCCATCTACAAAACATTTTATATAAGTTTTCTTTAGTCAGTTTAATATTTCTATCCCATAGCTTTTGCCAATCTTCTAAGTCTATAGAATATCCAAAGTTTTTTGCCCATACTATCATTGTTTCTGTTAAGTCCTTGAAATGAAGGTGAAGGAATAGGACACATCTCTGTAGAACAACACTCTTTATTGTACTTCAGCCAAAACTCCAACAACGAACAGAGGCACGCAGGCCTCATTTTATATGCCCAGATCCCTGGACAACATGGTTACATAAGGCCCTTTTCGTGCCTTGTGCACGCGCACAAAGCTGGCGCACTTAGTCTGGTCCCGGGCAGCTTTTGCAAAGCCCGGGACCTTGGGCTCAGGACACAACACCCCTCCCCCCTAGCTTGGAATACCCTGACAACCAAGCATGGAAGAGATTCCTTACTGTTGCCACTACTCACACTTCCTATCCTTGCTTCCTTATTACAAGACACTTAATCACAACCAAACAAAGTACATTATTACAGTATTCTTAAGGGTAGTACCCCTTGTAAATGGACAGTAATTTTACAAAGTCTGAAAGATATTTGGGGGGGGGCTTGGTCCTTTGCGACCTCCTCGGACCGGGAAGTTTCCTGGGTCCAGTCCATGACCCTCTATGTTTGATGAGCCAAGACATGGGTGGCCACTTACTTCAGGAGGCCCTGGTGTTGTTGCCTGACCTACCTGCTCGCCTGCCAGGCTCAGTAGGTCAGGGTTTTGCTGGCCCCCGTACCTGGTTGATCTGCCCCTTTGTTGATTGGCTGAGCCCTCTACACTCAACCCAACATCTCTTGGAGGGGTGGTAGTCCCCGGATCCACAATGGACCCTTCTTGGGAGCACTGTCCCTCGCCTCCATGGTTCATGAGGGGATAATCAAGAGTGGCTACAGGCCCTCTGTATTGCGTGGACCCTGATGTGGTGCCTGAGGTTCCAGAATCAGGAGTAACCTCTTTGTTTGCCCCCCTCACAGAGGACTGCCTTCTGGGAGTAATTGCGGAATGTGGCCTGCTCCCTTGCTGTGTTGCCAGTTCTCTTGCAGGATGTGAGTTGTATAGATACCCCTGGATCAGTCTCCCTGTCTGGAGTGTTACTGGTTCTGGGTGAAGAATGTGGATGCCACCAGTGTGGCTCCCTGGCTGGAGTACGTATGGGTGTATATAGTAATTCTCTGCCCCATGATTTCCTGTTCGGAGCAATTGCGGAATCTTGCGATGGGGAATCGATGACCCCTTCAGTGGCCAGTAATGGCTGCTGACATTGATCCCCAAAATGCACTCTATAACCTTCCTCCCCTCCCCCCCACAGTGCAGAGCCAGGAGCGGAAGGATGTAAGTCCAGCCACACACGCAGCTGATCTATGTGCCGCCTAAGAACGCGGCCATCTTCCAAGGACATTTCATAGGATAGAGGAGCCAAGACCTTGCAGACAACCGCTGGTACCCACGGATGACCAGGCCCGTAGTTCCAAGTTCCAAACCAAATCACCCATGTGAAGGCACCTTGGAGCCCTTGGATGTGGCACCTGAGATGTCACCCAGTCAGGATGCAGCCTGTCCAGCTTAGTAATGAGCCAGCGACCCCAGTGGAGTTCAGCTCCTCCCAGTGGAGGAGTGGTGCGATGTCCAAGAAGAAAGTCTGCTAACCTGTGATGCCAGTCACTGTAAGTCAGTCTCTTGAGGGCATCCTTGGTGGTGCGCACCATATGCTCAGCCATCCTGTTGGTGGATGGATGGAAAGGAGCCGAAGTTGCATGGTGGATCAGGTTGGCTTGAAGAAAAGCCTGGAACTCAGAAGAAGTGAATTGAGGACCGTTATCTGAAACCAGAACATCTGGAAGGCCATGAGCTGCTAAAATACCTCTCAGCACCTGAATAGTCTTAGCAGTAGTAGTGGAGGTCACAGGAACATCCTCTAGCCACTTGGAATGGCTATCAACAACAACTAGGAAGAATTGCCCCTGAAAGGGCCCAGCGTAATCAATATGTACCCTAGACCATGGTGTTAGGGTTTCCTCCCACCTATGAACTGGGGCCTGAGGCATTTCAGGCCGGGACTGTTGGCACATATGGCACCCATGTACCTGGCCTCGATGGCTTTATCAAGGCCAGGCCACCACAAATGGCTGCGTGCAAGCGCTTTCATTCTGACTATCCCAGGGTGTCCCTCATGTAGGGAGATTAAGATTCTAGACCTCAATAAGGCAGGGATCACTACCCTACTTCCCCATAATAGGCAACCCTTGAAAGTGGACAGCTCATGCCTCTTATGCCAGAAACTTTGGAATTCAGTATCAAGGCACTTGTCAGGCCAACCTGACAACACCCATGACAATATGCGTGTAAGTGTGTGATCAGTGGCAGTTTCTGCAGCCACATCCCTAGCACTGAGGGGAGACTCAGGCAATTCTTGAATGGACAGAATATTAACTGCTGGAGCAGGGTCAGGCTCTAAAACTGGTAGGGGTAATCTACTTAGGCCATCAGCATGGCCCATTTTCTTTCCCGGTTTGTGAATCAGCGTGTAGTCATATGCAGACCAAAAAATGGACCATCTCAGCATACAGGGAGAAAGAATATGAGGGGTCTGTTTGGTCGTGGTAAACAACCCCAGCAGTGGCTTATGGTCAGTGTAGACCGTGAAATGGCAGCCATAAATAAAATCATGGAACTTCTTAATGCCAGCCACAATGGCCAGCGCTTCCCTATCAATCTGAGCATAATTACGCTTAGCAGAAGACAGAATTCTAGAATAATAAGCCACAGGCACATGTGTCCCATCAGCCATCAGATGGCTAAGAACTGCCCCTACTCCATATGGAGAAGCATCACAGGCAATGCAAACAGGTAATTGCTCATTGAAGTGAGCTAACACAGCATTAGAAGTAAGCAAGACCTTAACCTCATTGAAACTTTTTTCATGGACCTTGGTCCACTGCCAACAGGCTTGTTTGTCTAAGAGCCTATGCAAAGGTTCAGCTATTGCAGCTTTATTTGGCAGAAATGTATGGCAGAAGTTCAAAAGGCCCAAAAATGCTTAACATTCGCCCTTTGACTTAGGGCTTGGGGCCTGCTGAATGGCCTTTAATTTAGCATCAGAAGGGTGAATGCCTTGAGCATCTATCCTGAATCCCCAAAAATCAGTAGAATTGACTCCTATCTTACACTTGTCCTTTTTTAACTTAAGGCCTGCTCTCCTAAAATGAAGCAAGACAGCCCTTAATCTTTCTGCCAATGTTTGAGATGAGTCCCCTGCAATGAGAACATCATCAAAATATGGACAGACTGCTGGAATACCCCTCAATGTGTTTTCCATGACACTTTGGAATATACCAGGGGCTACGTTCATTCCAAATTGCAATCTCTTTACTTTAAAAGCTCCTCTATGGGTCACAATCGTTTGAGCTTCAGCAGCTGCCTCATCAATAGGCAACTGTTGATAAGCCTGTGCCAGGTCAAGTTTCGCAAAGATGCGCCCCCCTTTTAGGGAAGCCAGAATGTGACTTACTACAGGTACTGGATAGGCGTGTTGCTATAGTGCCTTGTTTAGTGTGCACTTGTAATCTGCACAAATACGTATGTCCCCATTTGCCTTAAGAGGCATTACTATGGGAGTTTCCCAAGGGCTGGAATCTACAGGTTCCAAGATGCCCTGCTGGAGCAATTTGTCCAGTTCAGCATCAATTTTACCTTTGAGGGCAAAAGGTACCCTCCTGGGCTTGGCCCTAATGGGTGTTATGGAAGGATCTAAGCGTAATGAAACTGGAGACCCCTTATAGGATCCAAGCTCAGAACTAAACACATCTGCAAATTCTTTGCAGACTTGTGCAAGGCTTAGCGTTTGCAAATGGTGCAGCTCCGTGACTTGGATTCCCAGAGCTTCAACCAATCGTGTCCGATGAGACTCGTGCGTTCACCCCCAACAGCCAACACATCTAAAGGACCCTCAAAATTCCTGTACCTTAAGGGTGCCCCCCCCCTTAACACACACCTTAGAATTCTGAAAGTCTGTGAGAATCACGTTGGATGGCCTGAGTTTAACTCGAAGGCCACAACTGCTGCAAATCTTCCTGAATGTGTTGAGGGAAATTATGGAAAGAGCAGACCCAGTGTCCAATTTCATGGATAAAGGAACCCCCTTGAACCTTACTTTAAGGGATAGTTTCTTCTTTAGGGGTTTATGTGTGCCTGTCCTTAGGACACTTCTGCGTGTTGCACAGAAACCCACCCTGTTTTGGCTGGGGACCCTGGTACCTTTCAGATGCAATTCTTCTCTAGGTTGTACCTTCTGACAAACTAAACAGACGGATGCGATGTGACCTTGCCTACCGCATGCTCTGCAAATGGCGGAACGGAACCGGCAATCAGCTCGTTTGTGGCGTCCTCCGCAACCGAAGCATTGAAGGGCTGTTGAAGCCTTTTCTGCTCGCTCCTTCTGTCTTCTTCCGAATGCCTGGTAAAGCTTGTCCACCTCATTTTCAGGAACTTCTTCCGACTCTTGTCGCATGGTCTGGTGGACGGCGACGGTCTCCAGAGAGCTTCTGTTGGGCCGCATATTCTTGACTGCCCCTCTTGCTGCTTCCTCTGCTGTAACTTCTCGTAGAGCATCTTGGAAAGAGACATCTTCCTTAGCAAAGATCTTTTGCTGTAAGTCTCTATTCCTTAACCCGCATACAGAATGGTCACGCAGACAGTCTGGCTGCTCATCTCTTATTTTTCCCATACCACAGGAAGGCATGCCAACCCAGTTGTAGGTCATGCCCCTCTAGGTAGAGAAGTCTTTTATTTCTCAACGTTATCCATTCTTTAAGCCATGGTAAAATGGCTGCTTGATAATAAAGTCTCCAATCCGGGAGTTCAAATCCTCCACTGTCTTTAGCTTCTTGTAACATTTTGACTTTAATTTGTGCTTTTTTCCCTTGCCATACGAATCTCAATATTGTTGCATTTAAGTCATCAAAAAATATCTTTCCCAATTTTACAGGAATTGTTTGAAATAAGAAAAGTAGTTTCAGTAGGACATTCATCTTCACTGTCACTATTCTTCCCAGCAGTGCCAATTGAAGGTTTTTCCACTTTTCCAAATCTAATTTTATTTGTTTCAACAGTCTTTCATAATTATCTTCTTTTAGTGTTGTACATCTTGGTGTTAAGTAAGTACCTAAGTATTTAACTTTTTAAACTATTTGCAGATTTGTCTTTTTTGTAAATTGGGTTTTCTGTTTGTCTGTTAATTTTTTTGTTAATACCTTAGTCTTTTCTCTATTTATTTTCAAACCAGCCACTTCTCCAATTTTTTCTATTTTCTGCAACAGTTTAGTAGTTGTTTCTAGTGGCTCCTCCAAAATGAAAACCAGGTCATTGCAAAAGCTTGTAGTTTATATTTCTGCTCTTTTATCTCCAATCCTTTAACTTCCGTGTCCTGCCTAATATTTCTAGCCAGTACTTCCAATGTTAAAATAAATAACAAAGGGGATAATGGGCATCCCTGTCTTGTACCTTTTTTAATGTCAAAGATTTCTGTATAATCTCCATTTAGAAGTATCCTGGCTGTTTGTTTATTGTAAATTGCTTGAATTGCGTTTATAAAATTGTTGCCAAAATCCATTTCCTTCAACTGCTGGAACATAAATTGCCAATTTAAATTGTCAAAGGTTTTTTGCACATCAAGAAATATCAATGCCATCTATTTCCCTGGATGATTTTCATAGTATTCCAAAATGTTTAAGATGATCCTTAAATTGTTTTTTATCTGTCTTTTAGGTAAAAAAACATTTTGGTCTGTGTGGATAAATTCAGTCAGGAATTTCTTTATTCTTTCTGCCATTATCAAGGTGAAAATTTTATAGTCCAAATTTAGTAGCGATATTGGTCTATAGTTTTTTATTTGTGTGGGGTCAGTGTCTTCTTTAGGTATCAAAGTGATATTTGCTTCAGTCCACGAGTTTCGTATTTTTGTCTCTGAAAAAAATTCATTACACAATTCCTTCAAGATTGGGCTTAATATATCTTGTAATGCTACATAAAATTCTGCAGGAAGTCCATCTGGGCCCAGAGTCTTATCTTTTTTTGCCTTTTTATAGCTTCTATAATCTCCATCATTGATATTTTCCCATTTAGTATATTTCAGATGTTCTCCGGGACTTTTGGCAGGTCAGTTTCTTTCATATAGGTCTGTATTCCCTCTTTAGAAATCACCTTTGCCTTGTAAAGTGTCTTGTAATAGGCCTTAATATTTTTTTTCATTGCATCATTGTGGAACTGTAGCTCTCCTTTTGAGTCTTGTAGCTTATTTATCATTCTTTTTTCTTTTTCTTTCTTCAATCTGTATGCTAACCATCTTCCCGGCTTATTGGCATTTTCAAAAAAGTTCTGTTTAGACCTTTTAATCTGCTGTGCCATTATATCCATCTCGGTTAGATTTAATTTATGTATTGTTATTTCCATTTGTTTCTTAAGATCTTTCTTTTGTGGGCCAATTTGTAGCTCAAGTTCCAGTTTATTGAGTTCTTCTTTCAATTTTAAATGTAGTTGTTTCTTTTCTTTACTCTTTTTAGCAGCATAAGTTATGGCCAAGCCTCTAAAATATGCTTTGGCCATGTCCCACACATTTTGAAGGGAGGTTTCTTCTTTCTTATTTATTTTAAAAAAGAATTCCATTTCCCTTGTCGCTTATTGTAAGATTCTTTTTCTTTCAGTATAGATTTATTCAGAGACCATCTTAGTTTTTTCTTAGTTCCTTTCAAGATCATTTTTATTGGGTTATGGTCTGCCCAAACATTGGTTTCTATCTCAGCCTCTTGTATTATCATTCTCAAGTCATAAGACATCAATTCTAGACCATGATTTGTGCCTATTTGAGTAAAATGTGTATTGTAATTTTTCTGGATTCCTCTCTCTCCATATATCTTTTTTATATTGAAAATTTTTATTTTTTTTTCCATTTAAACATTATAAAAATACAATACAATTTTAAAATAAGATAAATTCATAACCATTGGTGCGACCCACCCATTCCCCCCAGGCTGCGTCCACCCTTTCTTAAAACATTTCCTACTTCCCTCCTCTTTCTCTCCTCCCCTCCTACTCTTTCCCCTCCCCCTCTCCTCTCAATACCCTACTTCCTCTCTACGCCTTCTCTCCTCCCATCCCTATCAAACCCATGAACGCAGCATAAGGGGAGTGCCCGGGCCGCACTCCTATAAGCAACCATTATCTATACTACACTTACCCCCCCTCTTACCCTCCCTCCCACCCCCAACCCCCCTCCCTCACTTCCCAGAGCAGAATACAGGGTTAATAATAACAAAATTTATAATAATGAAAAAGAAAAGAAAAGAAAAAAAGAAAAGAAGAAAGAAAATATCATAATTAACCTTTAACTCCATAACCTATAAGACAATTCTCTATAATATTTGTTAATATTCATTCATAAAATAAGTGAAACTTTTTAATTCCATACTTTTTCTGAATATAATCTATCCATCTTCTCCAGTGATATATCTTTCTTGTGTATGATCCTTTAAATAAGCAGAAATTTTTGCCATTTCTGCAAAACTAGATACTTTAAATGTCCATTCTTCTAAAGTAGGCAAAGAATCTTTCTTCCAATATGAACCTACTAAAAACCTTGCTGCAGTTAATAAATTCAACATCAAGATAGTTTCTTTTTCATTTAAAAAACGAAAATACCCAGTAAAAATAGTTGAGGAGTAAACTTTATCTTCCTTCTAAAAATCTTTTGAATGTTCCACCAAATCATAATCCAAAAAGCCTTTACTTTTTTACAATTCCACCAAATATGAAAATATGTCGCATCATTATTACCACATCTCCAACATTTGGGCTGTATATTAGGATACATACAAGATAATCTTTTAGGATCTAAATGCCATCTATAAAACATTTTATAAAAATTTTCTCTCAAATTTTGAGCTTGTGTAAATTTAACATTTCTAGTCCAAATTGTCTCCCATAAGTCCAATGAAATCGGTTCCTGTATATTCTGAGCCCATTTAATCATACAAACCAGTTCTGTTTCTGAATCTAACTCTATTAACACATTGTAAATTCTTTTTATATGAGCCGGACTCTGGTTTTTAATCTGAATAACCAATTGTCTATCTTCTAATGTTATTCCCTCTTTCTTATCTACAGTCCATCTATCCCACAGGTCGGCAACCTGCGGCTCCGGAGCCGCATGCGGCTCTTTGAGCTTTCCCCTGTGGCTCCCAGCCTCCTCTGCCTTTGCAGAGAGAGACAGAGACAGAGAGAGGCAATTGTGCTTCCCTGCTTCTCTCTCTCTCTCTCTCACTCTCACTCACTCACTCTGTGTGTGTGTGTGTGTGTGTGTGTGTATGTGTAAAAGAGAGTGCACTCACAGTGTTCTCCGAGGAGCTGAAAAGCTTACTGGGCGGAGCTCCTCCCTTTGCTGTGTCTCTGCAGGAAGCAGGAAGCAGGAAGGGCAGGAGAGAGCTAGCTAGCCCAGTTAGGCTGACTCAGGAATTCTGGGAGTTGAAGTCCATGAGTCATAAAAGAGACGAGGTTGCCTACCCCTGAGTTGTTGGACAACAGCTTGAAGCTTGCCAGGTGAGCAGCAGATAGGAGGGGGGGAGAAAGAGAGAGGAAGGGAGAGAGAGAGAGAGAGAGAGAGAGAGGAAAGAGAGAGAGAAAGAAAGAGAGTGGGGGAAGAGGAGTGGCAGACCAAGGGCAGATAGAGAGGGAGGGAGACACACACACACACACACACACACACAGAGACCCTTTTGACATCTAAAATGAAGATAACACTGCAAATATCCTTTTTTTACCTATGTGTGTATGTAATTTTATTCTCTTAAAGGATTCTCTTGGTGATCATTGTTTTAATAGTATGGATATTCCCAAAAGTCATATTTTTATTTTTAATGTGCGTGTGCGTGTGTGTGTGTGTGTGTATGTATATATGACTGTAGAATATTTTCCTGCCTTAATACATCTAGGGATTTCAAATGCCAATTCAAACCAGACCAGATTAACAATTCTTTATACGAAATTTTATCAAAATTTATCCCCTTGGAAGTTCCCTCAATTGCATGTCTGGGAATCCCCCAGATAGGTATTTTATAATTTAATCTATAATAATACTTTTTCCAAACACGAAGTAGGGCATTCCTCAAAATATGTGATCTAAAAGTCCGATCGACTTTCTTATTAAAAATTAAGTATGCATGCCAACCATATATTAAATCCCAACCTTCCAAAAAGAGAATATCCATATTTGTTAAATTAAGCCAGTCACTTAACCAAGTTAAGGTGGCTGCATCATAATATAATTTCAAATTAGGTGCCTTAAGTCCCCCTCTTTCTCGAGCATCCTGTAGTATCTTAAACTTAACCCTTGGTTTCTTCCCGGCCCATATAAAATTGTTGATACCCTTTTGCCATTCATCCAAATTTGCCTCTTTTTTAAAAATAGGTATCATCTGAAACAAAAAAAGAAACTTTGGTAGAACATTCATTTTTACAGCTGAAATTCTCCCCAACAATGACAATTGCAATTTTTTCCAGTCTTTTAAATCCTTTTGTACTTTTACCCATAATGGTTCAAAATTATTCTTATACAATTTTCCATTTGAAGCAGTTAAGTATACTCCCAGATACTTAACCTTTTTTACCATCTGAAAACCTGTGGCTTTAATCAAACTTTCCCTATCCTTAACTGACATATTCTTAGATAATATCTTGGTCTTGTAATTGTTAACTTTAAAACCAGAAACATTCCCATACTGTTATAAGTTCTAATAAACAGTCAATCGCTTGATTCGGTTGTTCCAAAATTAAAACCAAATCATCCGCGAAAGCCTGCAATTTATACTCATTCTTCCTTATCTTTACACCCTTGATTAGCTTTGATTCTTGAATCTGAATCAATAAGATTTCCAGCGTTAAAACAAATAACAATGGGGATAATGGACATCCTTGTCTTGTCCCTTTTTGAATATTAAAATTCTCAGTCAGTCCCCCATTTACGACAATTTGTGCAGATTGTTGCTGGTATATAGCTTTAAGTGCATGTAAAAAATTATCCCCAAAGTTCATTTTCTCCACCAATGAAAATAGAAATTGCCAGTTTAATTGATCAAAAGCTTTTTCAGCATCCAAAAAGATAAAAGCCACAGGAATCTGGTTGTTCTTATCCAAGTACTCAATTAAGTTAATAATTTGTCAAACATTATGTTTCATATATCTCCCTGTTATAAATCCTGCTTGATCACTATGAATCAAATCTTTCATAACCTGCATTAATCTATTTTCCAAAATTTTTGCAAAAATCTTATAATCAACATTTAATAATGAAATTGGCCTATAATTCTTAGGCTCTGTAAGATCCTGATCCTCCTTCGGAATCAATGATATAAAAGCTCTTTTCCAAGAAGGAGGAACTTGCATACCCAACAGAATACTGTTAAAGAGTTCCTTTAATGGCCCTATCATTTCTTCAGATAAAATCTTATAATACCTCGAGGTCAATCCATCTGTTCTGGGAGACTTTCCAACCTTTAACTGCTTGATAGCTAAACCAATTTCCTCCACAGTAATTAAACTATTCATCCCATTTTGTTGTTCCTCTGAAAGTTTAGGAAAATGTACTGATTGTAAATATTTATCTATGTCAAAACCCTTTATATTATCACTTGAATATAATTTTGTGTAGAAGTCTAAAAAACTCTTTTTAATCAGATCTTGCTGAAAAACCTCAGTACCTTTATATTTTACTTTCTCTATAATTCTAGCTTTCTGTTTCTTTCGTAACTGATAAGCCAACCACCTCCCAGGCTTATTCGCATTACAAAAAGTATTATGTCTCATATACGACAGATTGGTAGCCACCTGATCTGCTATCAACATATTAAATTGTTCCTTAAGCATCTTTATGGATATCTTTAAATTATTATCAGTTGGATTAAGAATCAACTCTTGTTCTTTTAATTTAATCTCTTCTTCTATTTCTCTACGTCTTCGTAACCCTTTTTCCCTAAAAACGTTATTCAATTGAATCAAAATTCCCCTCATATATGCCTTACTGGCATCCCAAACCATAGACATCGATGTACCCTTATTCATGTTTATAGCAAAAAAATCCTTTAAATGCTCTTTACACTTTTGTACGAACTCTTCCCGATTAAACAAATTCTCATTCAGTCTCCAAGATCTTCTATTCCCATCTTCCAGATGTAGTTCCATCCACACTCTGTGATCTGACAATGTTCTGGGAAAAATTTTCACCTTCCTCACTCTAGAGAGGAAGTCACTAGTGATAAAAAAAAAGTCAATCCTTGAAAATGACTGATGTCTATCTGAATAGAAAGTAAAGTCTCTATCACTTATGTTCCTTTCTCGCCAAATATCAGTAAGCTCCAATTCTTCTTTCAAATCAAAAAAAGTCTTAGGTAATTTGGTTTGGGTAAAAGTTTTAAAAGAGCTCCTCTTGTCCATAGTTGAATCTAAAACCCCATTCCAGTCACCCATCAAAATTACCGATTTGTAATCCAACTGAGATATCTTCCCATGCAGCAACTTATAAAATTGTTTCTGTTATTGATTGGGAGCATATAATCCAACAATAAGAACTTTTTGGCCTTGTGATAATAGTTCCACAAAAAGATATCTTCCTTCAGAATCAGCCTCAATTAGTTTAGATGAAAAATTTTTCTTCACATAAATTACCACTCCCCCTTTTTTCCCTGGAGCTGGAGCAATAAAATGTGAACCCAGACGAGAATTCATCAAAAACTTAGAGTCCTTTAAAGTTATATTAGTCTCTTGCAAACATATCAAGTCATTATTATGTTGTTTCAAGTGAAAAAGCTTTCTTCGTTTCTGTGGCACATTTAAGCCATTAACATTCCAGGTCAGGAACCTGGCCATCTCCACTGGCCTGGAGCCTCTGGAGCATGGCCTGCAAATCAACTGTAGAAGATCTTTTTGGTCTTGCTCCTCCCACAGGCTCTGTAGTAACCATACTTTCAACTTTATCACCATTCTTCTGCTGCTGCTCTTTTTCTTTACGTTTATGGGCAGCTCGTGTCATCCTTTGCTCTTTTATCTCAAGATTCTGTGCAGCTTGTTCCATAACCATCATTGATGAGGCTCCTGCCATAAGATACTCTTCTGTTATCCTTATTTGTGGAGGTGATGACGATGTTGCCTTTAAAATAGAATGATAAAAATCTATTGCCTTCGAGACAGTGGTTAATTTGTGACGTATCCCCTCATAATTCACTATTATTCCTCTTGGAATCTCCCATCTAAACTGAATTTGACGATGTTTTAACTCATCAGACAGAAAAGTAAAATCTTTTCTGCTTCTTAGAATTTTTGGAGGTATTTCTTTTAAAATTATCACATCTTGGTCTGCAATTTGAAACTTTTGTTTATAAAAAGCCTGTATAATTTCATTATAAATAGATCTTCTGGAAAAATAGATGAGCACATCTCTTGGTAAATTTCTCTGTCTGGCAACCCATGAGTTAACTCTAAAAAATTTTTCTATCTCATTCTCAATTATTTCAGGCCTCCAACGAAGATTAAGAGCAATATCTTTCACAATAAGCATCTTTAAGTTCTTCTGAGAATTCTCTCTCAGCCCTCTGATACACAATGCATATTCCATCTCTCTATATTGTGAAATGATTTGTTCATCCTGTATGATTTCTATCTTGTTCTCTACCTCCTGCATTCTAGATTCAGTTCTTGTTTCATTTTCAGTAATCTCCTCCATTTTGTCATCAATTCTCTCTATATGCAGAGCAAGGCCCTGGAAAGCAAAAAGCTTCTTGTAAATCACTAAGAGAAATTGCAGGAGGAGGAGAGTGTGGAGGTGATTTTGGTTTCTGAGAAACAGACTGAGGCACTGGGGAAGAGATAGAAGCTTTAGGAGCAGGAGGCAGGCGTTTTGAAGCCATTTTCTTAAGTTCCAAGAAGAAAGATTCTTATTGAAAAAAAAAGGAAAAAAAAAAGAATCACAGTTCTTTTAATTATTCTTTTTAAAAAAAGGAAAAAGAATAAAAGCCAAATTCTTACTTCTATATTTAGGGAATTAATCTATGTCCAGGTTTTGCTTTATAACGCAAATCAGACAAGAAAGACAATCGCCATTTTGCCTTTCACTTTCCCTTTCTTCTAAAGGGAAAGTGAACAAAGGGAGAAGAGGAAACTTGCTGAAGTTAAAGACACCATCAAACTTGAGTGCAGTCTCTCCTGGTCTGCTCCGTCTGCTTTCAAATACTCACAAGCAGCTAAAAGAAGCAGATGTGGAAGCGGCAGCTTACTTCATCCCAAAACTTCGGGACGAAGGCTTCCCTGGAACGTGGAGATTGCTCAGGCTCCGAGGGAGCTCTACCCTCCGATCCCCAAAATAACAGGGATCCAGGGGAGCTCTTACCTCTACCTGAGAGCTCTCCTCCTCCCTTTATCCCAGGGAGGAGATTCAAGCCGTGGGACAGCTGATTGTCAAAGTCCTGCGGCTTTTACACGGACCAGGAACGGGCGGCTTTGTAAAACGCCGCCATCGTCATCGCTGGAACCACCGGAAGTCCTCTCTCTCCATATATCTTGAATGGACAGTTCTTCTTTCATTTTTAAAAAGGCCTTGGGTAGAGTATTTCCCCCTTTTCTCCCTTGTTTATGGCTTTTATAGTCCCGGGTTGCATCTACTATTGCGTTGAAATCTCCCAGTATGCAGAGGTTTTGGTAATTTAACTCCACTATTTTATTGTGCAATTGGTGATAAAATTGGTCTTGCTTATTATTAGGTGCATATATTGCAACAATCAATATCTGTTTTTGGTCCACCATAATTTCCACCATTAGTATTCTCCCTTCTTCGTCTGCATAGACTTGTTTAGGATACATCTTTTCTTTTATATAGAGGGCTATACCTCTTTTCTTTTGGGGTGCAAGAGTAAAGTAAAGCTTGCCCATTTTTGGTTGTTCTAAAATTCTGGAATGTTGTCTCTTAATATGTGTCTCTTGAAGACAAATTATGTCCATTTTAAACTTTTGTAGTCTAGTAAAAGTTTTTCTCCTTTTTGAGGGAGAATTCAGTCTATTTATATTTATTGATAAAATTCCAATCTCCTTCATGACTTCAGTTATATCTATATCTCAATCTTCTAGGCGATCTTATCTGTCTCTGGTCTCTCAGTTTTGCTCCTTCCTCTGGATAAGTCTTTTTAGCTTCTTCCTCCTCTACTTGTTTGGATGCTCCTGCAGCACCTGTTTCCTCTTGCTTTTTTTTTTTTTTTTTTGGTTCAGGATCCCCTTTTTCCAAAAAGGTTATGTGATTGTCAAAAAATTCTGCTGCTTTGAGTGGGGTGTCCAATCTATATCTTTTCAAATCCCAGAAGATTAATATCCCTTCTGGGACCAACCATCTAAAATTCATGCCTTTGTCAAGCAATTTCCTAGTTAAAAATTGGTAATCTCTTTGAGCCTCTCTTATCCTTCTGGGAATTTGTTTGAGCACTGCTACTTCTTTTTCTTTGTTATTTTAACGGTTGATCTCTTACTGTTCTCAAAATCTCATCTCTTGTAGATCTTTTAAGGAATCTGACATGAACTTCCCTGGGAACTCTGTTTTTTCTGGCGTAGCTTGAATTGACTCTAAAGACTTGGTCTATTTCTCCTTTCATTTGGGCCTTTCCAATTCCTAAGAGATCTGCAAGTAGCTCAATTATCAAGTCTAACAGGTTCTCATCCTTATCTTCAATTATATTTTGAAATCTTAAGAAGTATGATGCTCTTTCCATCTCTATCACCACCAGAGTGTCTTCCATTTCTGCATTTGTTTGGGCCAATCTTTGATTCTCATCTTGTAGAGATTCTAATTTTTGATCGACTTCCACTGATTTGTCTTCTATCTTTTGGATCCTTTGTTGATTATCTGTAATTGCCTGTTGGAAGCTTTCAATTTTTTGATTCATTTTATCGAGATTATTTTTCAAATCTTCATAATTTTTAGTCGAGGACGCCGCCTGAGCTGCAATTACCTGTAGTATTGCCTGGGTGTCCTTTTGTTGGGCATCCATTTTTTCTTGCTGTAACACTATAGTAATTGATTTTTGGTAGACTGGACTCAGGGAGGTCGAGGCAGAAGCAGAAGATCCTTTTCTCCCAAGTTTAGTCAAGTTTGAAGCACTCATCTTTAAGTTGATGTCTTATATTATAATCCACCAGGTGGCCCAGTGGCCAGTTGTAATCCAATAAGCTCCCATTGCTAGGAGGGGAAATCACGAAAAAAATGAAAAAGAAAGAGTAGTTCCAACCAAGAAAGAAAAATAAGCCAAAAAATATTGAGAAGGAAAAAGCAAGCAAAAAGGAACAAAATCAGTACTAATAAGAAAGTAGGGGGGAAAACTCCCAATAAAAAGGAATATTCAAAAGAAGGTTCAAAAAAGAAAAAAGAAATAAGAAAAAGCAAAAAACAAAAGAGGAAGATATCAATTTGTAATCCACCAGGTTCTGCTCAAAGGCAGGGGGAAAAAAGAAAAAAAGAAAAAAAGAAGAAAAAGAAAAAAAAGTTCCTTGATATTTAGTTCTTCCTGGCAGGATGTTTATAATCCAAGGAGAGAGATGACTCAAAATGTCATATATCTAAAATGAATAGTCTGTGCTGTACAGCCAGGCCAAAGCAGAGAAGAAAAGCCTCCTTCAACAAGCTTCAAGGTCATAGATAAGGATGTCTGGGCATTCAGCCAAGCTTCTAGTCTGAATAAGCACCAGACAAAGGAAAAAAAGTTTTTAATGTAACCACCAGGGGATACAATATATCCATTCCCAGCACTTAGGTAGAAAAAAAAAGAAAGAAGTCCAGAGTGAGGAAAAAAAAGTTTGTAAGGTTTTAAAAGTAACAAGTATAATTACAGTGGCTTCCAACGTAAAGCAGAGAAAAAAGGTGTCTTTAAAAAAAGAGTAAGCTTCCCAAGTTTCTATTAACACTTAGACAGCTTTACTGTGTTGAGAGTTTATTTTTAAAATGCAAAGTAGCTGAAACCACCGCTTGTATATGGGGGGGGAGGAAAACTCCACCCCTCCCTAAAAGCTTCGCGCTCAGGCTAAAAACAGGCTGTTTAAGAAAAAAATCCACCTTCACCAGGAAAGAAGAGCATGTTCTCACCCGGCTCAGCTGCTTGCTGTCAATCTATGCTGCTTCTCCGTCTCCGACAAAGTGTTTGTCTGCTTCAATGTATGTTCCATCCAGATCAGCTTCAAACAAAGTGTTTGTCTGTTTCAATTTATGTTCCATAAGATTGACTCTATCTTTCACCTGTCTAATGTCTCTGGATTGCTTCCCAGAATTCCCTTGCCAAAACATTGATCTTAGAGCCAAGTGTTGATCCCATTCTTTTAATTAATTCATCATTAGAATTAATTTATGCATTTTAGCTGTATAATCATCCATAAAGGATTTTAAGTCTTCTACAGTATATCACCTGATAATCTCTCAAGTTTTTCTGTCTTCTTGTGGCCATAATTAAAATTAAAATTTTAAGATTGAAAGTTTTAAAGTTATAGATTTATAACATAAAATCCAATAGGTTTAATAATGTTAGTTAAGGTTAAATGAAAAGACAGTTCTATGGTCTTTTGGCTTCCTCTTGTGGTCAATCAATGTTATTATACAGGGAACAAACCAAAGCCTCTGCTTAGAAGCCTGCTGCATTCCAATAAGTAAGAGTTGAAATTGAAACTGTTTCATCCTGTTCTCATGGCAGATACAAAACACCATTTGAGCAGTCCTTATTTAAAAAAACTTTTGCAAAATCGGCTAGCACTATAAAATCCTCTAAAAAATTTAATATCAAAAATTTCATAGTTTCCTCAATGCATTAGATTCTAGTAGTTTCCAGCTTCATTGTTTTGTCTCAGATAAACCAACTCCTCCCTCTTCGCCATCTTAAAGTCACTCAGCTTCAAAAATGACAATAATCCCACAAAAGGGAAACGGAAAGCTGCAACTATAGAAAACCTCTTTCAGCATGAAAGGTAAATAGGCAGAAAAACTAGTGCCTAAGAAGCAGTGGCACCCTTTATTGTCGGTTATGAATGGCTGGTTCTTCCACAGCAACCTTGCATGGTTGCCCCACCCCAGCCAGGGACTCACCAAATTATTTCTTCTTCAAGAAGCTGTCTGACAATGTACAGTTATTCAGGGAAGTAGAAGGGTTGATTTCCAAAGCCTCCTTTTTCCCAGGAGGTTTCTTCTGGTTTAGAAAGAATTCTAAACCTTAAGCTGTGGAGAATTTGTAATAGAGATTGAGAACTCTGCTACATCAAGGGTGGCTTTTTTCTGCAAAACTTTGATGTTTTGCCTCATTTTCCATTTCCTAGCATAGATGGAAAAACCACAGTGGAAAAACTTAGTGTAAGGACCCACCTCAGCTAACAACCTAAGAAAGCAGAACTCTTGAAATAGGCATTGTCTCAAAAGGAACTTTTATTAGGGGTTAGTGACAATAGGGAACTCAAGGCGAGATATGGGGGAAAACCTGCTTAAACGGTATAGTTAAATTAGCAATCCTCCCACCAAAGTCATAGTATCCATTTGAAACCATGACATTAAACCAAAACTCCAATTCATTTCAAAACGTGGGGTCCTGAGCCCCAGTTGCCTACCTAAACTTTTTTTGATGCTGTGGTAGCGAGAAAGGGAAGCAGCCAAGAGGGTGACTGGCCTGCATGACAAGCAGGCACCAGAGCTATGGGACATCAATCTGTTTATGCACGAGCTGAGAGTCAGATTTGAAGGTGAATCCCAAGCCCTACAAGCTGAAAAGGACATCCACAATTTGAAGCAGAGGGGTCAGCTAGCAAAAGAATATGTAAGGGAATTCTGAAAGGTGGCTGGATGGATCAGGCAGTGGCCTGAATGATCACTAATTCACCACTTCAAGGCCAGTTTGGACCATGATTTATACCAAGCATGCACCTAGGAAGGGATTCCTGACCAACTTCATGAATGGTACCGCCTGGCTATAAACTTAGACATCGAACTGAATCGCTACCAAAGACCTACAGCATTAGATTCCAGACCAAGGTGAGACCAAGTGAAACATCAGGTGCCAGCTGAAAGCTCCTTGCGACAGTGACGACAAAGGAAAAGACAACCTGATGGTGAGTCAGCCTGTTCCACCTTTTGCCTTCTTTGCAAACCTGTAGTACATTGGCACCTGGCAGGTGGTATGCAACCATCCTAGAAAAGTGGTAGCGGGGGAGGGGAATGAGCTGAACCAGTGGCAGCACCGCACAAACCTGAGTGAGAGATGGTTGGAGCTGCAGGGCTGTCAGGGCTCAGCGGAAGCGCCAGGATCAGTGCTGCTTTCCAGCTGATCGGCACTTCTTCGGGACTATCAGGGCTCAGTGGAAGTGCTAGGATCCGGCTGCAACTGGAGCTCGGGGCTGATCTTGGTGCTTCTGCTGAGCCCTGAAGAAGCACCAATCAGCTGGAATGTTGCAGCATCTCCAAGGTCTTGTGATTTACATTCAGATGCTTGGCAACTGATTCATATTTATGACGGTCCCAGGGTCCCAGGGTCATGTGAAGTGACCAAAACCTGCTGCAACCACCCAGCAGACGTGGGGAATAAAAACCAAACACCCCCCACTCCACCCCAGCTACCAATCCTCAACAGAAATGCTCACAACAATAAAAACCTCAGACAGGAGGAAGAGTGCCGTCAGGTGGGCAGGTAGGTGTCTTGCTCGGCTGTGACTTGGGGGGCACTTTTTTCAGTGCCCTTGTAACTTCAAACAGTCACTAAGTGAACTGTTTTAAGTCGAGGACTATCTGTACTTTATCACTTGTTTCCTTTTTTTTTTTGGTCATCAAGTTTTTGACACCTTGCTAGGCAACTGGTGGTATTCGGATATTGCCATATCCTAAAAGTGATACAATGGGTGAAAAGGTTGAAAAGCCCTGCTCTAGAGGATCTGACTGTCAATGCTGCAACTTCGTTTTCAGTTGCCACAGTTGGGAGGGGGAATGTGTGTTTTTAAAGTTAGACAAAACAATAAATTGTCCTGTGGGAACCAAAGTCATTGCTTCATAGGTTTTGGTGGGCTGAGCTTTCCGTTAGAAAGCCCGCTAAAGTAGTTTATTGGGGAATGTGATTAATAACATATTACTGGGGTGGGAAGTTCAACTTTGTAACTTTGTAACCTTTGGGAGGGAACATCAGTCTTGGTTTCACTTTTGATCATGCCTATACTTTGTAGTCAATGAATATGTTCTTTAAGGAAGCCTCTTGCCTTGGAGTTCTGTTTTTACTGGTCTCATCTATCCGAACCATGACAGCCTCCTTCCTAGGGCTGAGGGAAAGTAACTGGCCCAAGGTCACCAAGCTGGCATTGAACCTAAGGCAAGATCAGAACTCATGGTCTGCTAGTTCCTAGTTGATGCTTTAACTACTACCCCAAACTAGTTGTCTCCTGTTTCCATAACCATGTTCTTAATAGATTTCTGCAGTGAGAAAAAAACCCAGTTGGATACTATCCTGGGGAGACCGATCAAAATAGATTCCTAGTGCTTTGAATATATAGATGGATATAAATGTTATTAACAAATATTCAATGTATATAATGAGCAAAATACTTGATATATTAAGGAGAATATAGCTAATATACTACATTTATGTCTCCTTGGGCAAGATTCTGCCTTTTTAATTGTTATATTCCTGATATATCAGTTTAGCTACAAAAGTCATAAATGGCATTTTGGGCCTAAATTAGATCTATAATAGTTATGGCACATTGCTCTGTTTGTGTATAACAATCTTAACATTTCAGTGCATATTCAGTATACCTTTGCTTAATATGGAACACTCCCATCTTTTATTTCTTTAATAGAGAAAATGAATCATTTGTTCTACCATAATATGTCATAACAAAGAGTGCAATTTTAAACTAATTTATAGGTTTTCTGGGCTTATAAATAATGTATTAAGAGAAAAGCGACTGAGGCCCATTATAACTATGAAAAGGATTTTTTTAATTTTCTACATAGCTGATAATACACCATCAATATATAAGGCTAATTTAGATTGATAGAAGGTGTAGACAAATGTTAATTAGACGATGCTTTATAAAAATAGTAAGAAATGTATATTTATAAAAATGTAAGAAATAACAATAAAGCTAAAAAAAACTACATTGTTAGTCTACAAACTTCCTAAACAATAATTTCCTTTAACTTATTTGTTGAACAAAATCTACGGTTTGGTTTTAGCAGCCCGAAGGAAATTATGGCTAACTGTGATGCATTAATCTTTAGGGCATATGCTAAATCTAGATATTAGAGATTGCTAATTTGGATATCACTAGTTATCTTTCATGAATCTGTATAATTTGTATCACTGCATCTTGCATTAGTGGTTCATACCTTTTTTATGTATTACTTTTAACAGAAATCATTCCATCACAATAAGATGGTAATATGTATCTAGAAAGATACAGGAATGATTAACAATACAAAGCAACCTACCCCCACTCCAAAAGTTAACTTTCACAACTGTGTAATTGGTCAGTAGAGAAACAAAATGCAGAACTAAATCTTAACTAGCATGTGTTTTGGATATAACTGCTGGCCAGAAGGAGCTATAATAAAGGAATCAACATCATCAGAGGAGTGATGGAAATTCTATCACAGAGGTGGGAAACAATGGCCCCTTTATGACTTGGCTGGCTTAGAAGTTCTGGAAGTTGAAATCCACAAGTCATAAAAGGGCCATCATTCCCCATCCCTGTTCTAGCACAATCACATTTCTGCATGTTAAGAAAAGAAAGAAAAGAATAGAGAGAAGCAACTATGACTAAAATAGTGGGATGATTTCAACTGAGGAAAAGCAAATAAGCAAGAAAAGGAGGCAATCATAGTAAGCAATGCTTTGTAAATTACATGCTAGGTTACAGTGGCATGTTTAATTTTAAATTTTAAGGTAAATCATTAGAATTATAAGATGTCCTAATATCTTGTAGGAAGTCAGCTCCCCAGAGAAGGAAATATTAAAGAAGCAGAAAAGCATGCCCAGTTTTCCTTGACAGCCCTAGGTTTCCCTCCCCCAAACAGAAGCCAGCTCTGTACAAATGCAGATGTAAACCATCAGGAAGGACCCAGCTAGGAGATCAAGAAGGGGCGTTGTCTTACCTGAACGCCTTTTCTCAGCATGATGATGTAGAATCCACTGGTGGGTAATCTCAGCCTTTCTGCTCAGATGAGACTAAGTCAGAACTTTAGCCATGCCTCCCTCTGGGTGTGTCTTCCCAGTTATTGACGAGGCGAAGCATCCGTGGCGAAGTCTGACACCTGCCTAGACTGCCATGAAGGGAGGGTGTGGATTCTACATCATCATGCTGAGAAAAGGCGCTCAGGTAAGACAACGCCCCTTCTCCAGCATGATGAATGTAGAATCCACCGGTGGGACATACCAAAGCCGCTCATGTCCCTATGGGGGGGGGAGAGTCTAGGCTTGTGTCCCCCTGAGAAGAAACTACTTGTTGTAGAACCCTCCTACCAAACGAGGCATCCGCCGCTGCAAACCTATCAATCTTGTAATGTCTTACAAATGAAGAAGGGGAGGACCAAGTTACTGCCCTACAGATTCCTCAACAGATGCCTGGGTAGACCAGGCCGCTGACGCAGCCGCACTGTGCGTAGAATAAGCAGTGTGTAGGAACTGGGAGAGACTGAGAGAGGTAGGCTCGAGCAATGCATGCTCTGATCCATCTAACAATGGTTGAAGAGGAGACCTTCTGACCCATGGAAGAGGGATGAAAAGACACGAACAAGGCCTCCGACTTGCAAAAAGCCAATGTCCGCTTAATATAATGGTGCAGAGCCCTGCGCACATCTAATTTATGCCACTGTCTCTCCAGACAATGTGATGGGTTAGGACAAAAATCTGGAAGGGTATCCTTGAAAAAGGTACACAAGTCGCTCCTGACTGAGAGTGCGGCCAATTCCGAAATCCGCCTAGCCGATGTGATGTGAAGGCCACTTTTAGAGAAAGAAAATGAAGTGAACAAGACCTGATGGGCTTGAACGGTGGAGAAGTCAGAGCTTGCAGCACCCTAGGTAAGTCCCACGAGGGATAACAATGCACTGCAGGTGGTCTAGCATTAACCGCCCCTTTCACAAAAACACTAACTGCCGGGTGTTGTAATAATGGAACCAGGTTGTCGCAGGTAAGGACTGTTGATAGGGCCGCAACCTGTCTGCAGATGGTGCTAGGTGCTTATTCATACCTTCCAAAAGATATTCCAAGATGTTAGGAATGGTGACCAATAACGATCTGAGATGCTGCTTAGTGTACCACGTGCAAAAGTTCTTCCACGTGGCGTCATAGATCCTATTAGTTGAGGGGTGGCTTGAGGCTTGGATCATCGAGATCACCCCGGACGAATAGGATTGCCTAGCTAAACTCTCCCGCTCAAGTGCCAGGTGGCCAACTGGAGCCACTGCGGATCTGGATGTTGAAGATTCCCTTGACTGAGAGCAACTCAGTCCGGGGGAATCCTCCACAATGGCGAGAGCGACAGATCCACAAGGTCGGCAAACCACGGACGCCTTGGCCAATGTGGAGCAACTAAGATTATCTCCGCCTGCTCCTGAATCAGTTTGCGGATGGATCAAAAGCCTCTGGGCCATTCCCAGGACTGCCCGGCCCGAAAGGGCTGCCTCCATTCCCAGGTACCACTTGAGTGGAAAGTCTGTCTACGAAAGTCCTGCTGAGGCCATCTATCTGACTTCTTCAAGGGGTGTGCCAGAATCTTACGCTTGTTTTTGCCCTCTATGAGGTACGATTCGAGGACCGGACTGAATAAATACGTACCACTGTACATGGCTGTTGACAGACGCCACTTAAGATTTCAAGTAAGTCCGCCACTGTTTCAGTCACAGCAGCCTGCGAGACGCAACTGTGGCTGCAATAGATCTGGCGGAGTACCTGGCAGAGTGAAGACATGCGTCTGCCATTTATTCAGATGCTGCCACTAACTTTCCCAATGTCTGATGTGCGCGCACCTGTCAGGAGGGATGAGCCCCTGGAGTTCGTAGAGACATATGATGGACGCCTTTGCGAAAAAGGAAGATGAAGTCGCCGCCTTAATCACCCATGCCGAGGCCTGGTGAGCTCGACCGAGGGAGAACTCAAACCTCTTGTCCTCCGCCTTCAGGGCCGCAGCCATATTCCCTGGAATTGTGGATGTGGAAAATAATGAAGTTAGTGGAGTGTCCACAGTAGGCACTTCCAAAAGGGAAGAAAATGAAGAAGAAACATTGAAAAGTTTCTTTTCTGTGCTATTGGGAGAAGGTAAGGTGGCCAGAGAAGACCACTGTTTCTCCACCGTAGTGCAAAAGACATTTGGACAAGGAATTTGTTTCTCCTCCACTACTTGTTCCGAAAATAAGGGATTAGACTCTTGAGTAATGGAGGTGGAAGGTTTAGCTTCCTGTTCCGAAGTGAGGTTGGCCGTAGTACAGGCCTTCATGAGTAGTGACCTGAAAAGGGAAGGATCAAATAGACCAGAAGTAGGCACTTGTTCTGGCACCGCCTCCTCATCCTCTGACATGGGCATGTTGGTTACCTCCAGGTCCACAGACCCCTCCTCGCCTAATTGAGAGGATGTCTCGGAGATGCCAGAGCCGGGAACCGGAGCACGTCCTATTTGAGAAAGAGGCATGGATGGAGGAGGGTCATTGACCCATAGAGGAGGCCATGAATTGTGTAAATGAATGGTGCATAAATGCCTGGAACTGATCTGACCATATATCCTGTTGGTCTATAGAACGAACACCAGCTGCAGTGGGAGTATATGTGGCTGCAGGACCCTGTTGTGTTGTGGAAGAAGAGGAGCAAGGGGGACCAACCTGTTCAGTTTCCCCCTGAGGAGACCATGCCCTAGGGGCATCATGGGAAGGCGCATATGGAGGCTCAAATAGGGAACGGTCCAGTGGAACGGGGGGAACCACTTCAGCTTCACAGGACATAAGTCTTTGAACTTTGGAGAATTCCCTCTCCAGCGCCTGATGTCTCCTCGAGGCCTCTCACTCAGCTCCTTTGGAGGACTCCTTAGATGATGGGTTCTTTGTCTTGGCCTTTTTCTTTCCCCCCACTTTCAATTCAGATGATCTGCTTTTCCTTGTGCGGGGGGAATATCAGAACCTTGCGATGCCTGGGATGAGGCACTGTCTGCCATTGCACACTGGATATTCCGGGTAGGAGATGTCCAGGAATGGGGGGAAACCAAACACGCAGATCTGGTTGTCAGAGAGGGAAATCCTGTGCTCTGAACAACAACAATGGGAAACAGCCAGACAGTTCACTAGAACTGCCTGTCTAGGCCTTGTGGCACAGCGCCACAAACTAATTGGAACAGGTGGATTCTAATATAAATTCCCCCGCGCTGAATTAATACAAGTAGTGAAAGAAATGAAATCTGTGCTTCAATGAGTAGTTAGATCAAGCAATGCAAATACAAAATGGTGACAGACCCTTCTGATTGGTCTTGATAATGTACAGAATTGCCCTGAAATAGTGTTGAAATATGTCCCCCCACTAGGAGCCTGTCACAGCAGGCTTAAGTGGCAAAATAAAGCAGGCCCAGTTGAGCTCTTGAGGAACACGAGGTCCCTACAAAATGACGTCCATGCCTGAAAAGGCATTCAAAATGGCAGCCGCATCTGTTTTGGCTGTCCTAAAAAGCCGTCCGCGCCAAACAGGGTGAAAGGAAAGGCTATTTGGGCCTCCTGGAAGTAAGGGCTCTAAGGCAGTGGTTCTCAACCTGTGGGTCAGGACCCCATTTGGGGTCGAACGATCATTTCACGGGGGTCGCCAAACAACGCAGTCCGCCATTTTCCCCCCTTTTCCTTAGCTATGCTACTCCCTTTTATTCCATTGGCTTTTGAAAGCCAATAGAATAGACTCTCTTGAATAGAGTCTAATTCTATTGGCTTTCAAAAGCCAATAGGAATTGTCCAGGCTGTCTCTGCCCTACTGAGCCCACCAAAAGTCCCATTCTGCAACAGTGCTGCAAGTTGTCTGCAGAGCAGGCGAGCTGTCTGGAAGTTTCCACCCCTCCCTGCTGAGCAACTACTAAAAATGTAAGTAAAAGAGGGCCAGGGATGGGAGGTGGGAGGTCAGCGGGCGCAGGGAGGGTTGCTGGCGCAGGGGGCAGCATCATGCATGTGCGGTGCTCCTGGGCAGGGAAAGTCCTCGACTTACAACTGGTTGGATAGTCCTCGACTTACGACCGGTTTAGTCCTCGACTTCCGACCGGCTGTTTAGTCCTCGACTTACGACCAGTTGGGGGTTGCGGCATTAAAAAGGTTGAGAACCACTGCTCTAAGGGATCCCAAAATTTATTTTAAAGCCTCTGCTCCCCCGTTCGTCAGAACACTTGCAGTTGAGTCGCCCAGCCTCCGCTGCGATCTGAAAAGCCACCTGCTTCAAATGGAACCTCGTGACACTGAAACGATTCGAGAGAGAGGCCCTCCAGTCTGCCCGATCTCCAATGGATTCCTAGGAACCGCAAACCGGCTAATCTGTTGATCTGATGCTCCCGCTGATCAGCTGGACCGGAGCTAGAAGCTGCTTCAGAGACTCGTGGCTTCAGCTCCTCAGGAGCTTGCCAGGCTCATTGAGGCCTAAAGGGCCTGGGCAGCAATCCAATGAATTTGCCAAATTGAATCCGAATTTCAAGAAAGGAATAATTTGCAGTAAATTTAAAAGACTTTTAAATGCAAAAAATTCAATTAATGAAATCAATCTAAATAATTAGCCTAGTCTAACTGAGGAGCCAGGAAAATTGCGTCCTACTGAGCTGAGACAAAGTCAATAACTGGGAAGACACACCCAGAGGGAGGCGTGGCTAAAGTTCTGACTTAGTCTCATCTGAGCAGGAAGGCTGAGATTACCCACTGGTGGATTCTACAGTCATCATGCTGGAGAAGACAAAGACACCTAAAATCTGCATACCTCACCCAAACTCTAAGAGTCATTAGCCCCAGCTCCAGGGAAGCAGGATATGACCTTTGGGACATAATAGGATTAACCTATCACCATCAGAATACCAGAAAAGCACACTCAGACTCAGGTCAAAGTTCATGCCACAGGAAAAGGAACAACTCCACAAACAAAAGGCTCCAGAAGGTATAAAAACCCACCACCTACATGTGTTCGCTCTCTTTCTTTCTGGCTCTCCTCTTCAATAAACTGCAACCTTCTTTCTAAAGCAGTCACCATGTTGTTTATCCCCGGCTTGGCTGAACCATGATGAAGACTTTTCCTTCAACAATCTTTTATTAAGTAAAATTGTCTTTTGCTGGCAATGCAAGCAGTGGAAGATATAAAAGTACATTAAAGAATTTACTAGTAGTTTATTCTGACATGCTCAGAATTCATTGGTATCATATTTGCCTCAACAACTATTTATTTGTTTTGCTTTTTTAAATAAATGATTAGAGAGCCCAGTTTAAAAAATGATATGTCACCTGGTGTAAATATTAAGTGGAACATTTCTTCAAGGTCTGGATCATGTATACATTCCTCAGCACTGGTCTACTAATTGAAGAAATAAGCTAACAACATTTTAAGCAGATCAAATCTTGTCAATGTATGTGTGAGTGAATCCTGAAGTTTACCAGCCTTGGTAGATAGGAGAATTCTCCACTAATCCTTCATTGGTGCCCAGATTTCCTTCAGACAGTATGCTTAAAGTTTCATCTGTCTGATAGATGGGCTCTGTTGATGTTTTCTTTGAGTCATGGAAATTCACTGAGTTTCCGCTTGGCAAAGCATAGCCATTTCCAGCAGCAGTTGAGGTGGAGAGAGAATCCCATGGAATTGGGCTTTTCTGCCACTGCAAGTCCAGATTCCAGCCAGTCCAGCCATAAAAAGCCAATGTGAAAAGAAAGCCTTGCATGGGGTTCAGCACTCCCTAGGAAGGAAAGAACAGAGGAAGTTATTTGACGGCCAAAGTGCAGCTTATTATACTTTTTGGTGAGGACTTAAAACTTTAAAGTAGCCCTGCTTTCTCTGCTATTATTATCTCCTATTTCAGACTAAAGAATCAAACCTCAAATTACATAGTCATCCTCTATAAAAAATTAGACAACAAAAGGCAGGAATAAAATATATCTTAAGTAATGCCAGCTAGAATAGAATAGAGCAGAGAAGAGCAGAGCAGAACAGAATAGAAGCTGGAAGGAACCTTGAAGGTCTTCTAGTCCAGCCCCCTGCTCAAGCAGGAGAACATATACCATCTCAGACAAGTGACTGTCTAGTCTCTTCTTAAAAATCTCCAGTGATAGAGCATCCACGATTTCTGGAGGTGAGCTGTTCCATGGTTAATTGTCCTCACTATTAGGAAGTTTCTCTTTAATTCCAGGTTGCTTCTCTCTTTGATCAGTTTCCAACCGTTGTTTCTTGTCCTTCCCTCTGGTACTTTAGTGAATAATGTGACCCCCTCTTCTTTGTGGCAGCCCCTCAAATATTGGAATACTGCTATCATGTCTCCCCTATTTCTTCTTTTCTTTAGATTAGCCAAACCCAAGTCCTGCAGCCGTTCTTTGTATGCTTTAGTCTCCAGGCCTTTGATCATCTTAGTTGCTCTTCTCTGAATTTTTTCCAAATTCTCAACATCTTTTTTGTGATATGGTGACCAAAATTGGCTGCAATATTTCAGGTGTGCTCTTACTAGGGTTTTATAAAGCGGTACTAATACTTTGCATGATCTTGATTCTATGCCTCTGTTTAAACAACTCAGGATTGTATTAGCTTTTTTGGTTGCTGCTGCACACTGCTGGCTCATAGTCAAGTGATCATCCACTAGGACTCTAAGCATAGAGTAGATATATATCCTTCAGGGTATCTCCAAAATGTTTGTGGTGATGGCTTAAGTTAAATATTTTGGACAAACTGATTTGGTGTGGAAGTATCTTTTTTTTTTAGATCTCATTGATGTCATCATTAGAAGTATGTATCTCTTCACAAATATTTAGCGAAATAGATACTCCAACATACTTTGATTTTACTTAATAATGCCAATTGTTCATGGTTTTTAAACATAAAAACTTTGGATATTTTACTGACTTGTGTTTTACTTTATACAGGTAGTCCTCAACTTACAACAGTTCGTTTAGTGCAGTGGTTCTCAACCTTTCTAATGCCACGACCCCATAATACAGTTCCCCATGTTGTGGTGACCCCAACCACTTATACATCACCGGGTGCCAGGAGCGTGGCCAAGTGGGTGTGGCTGAGTGGGCGTGGCCACTGAGTGGGCGTGGCCACCAAGTGAGCGTGGCAAGAAAAACAGTCCTGGCCACCATTAATGCTGTGCCGCCACTGCATGTATTTTAATGCATGTTTACCCTGCCTTTAAATGTGGGACCAAAATTTACAGAAAGTTAGTAAATAATAAATAAGAACAGGCTGCTTTCATTTGAACCATAGATTATAGTGGGGACCTGGAGGGATTTTTTTTCACTGAAGATGAAAGAAAGTATATGAAAGGGAATAAAAAGCAAAGCAGAAAGGAATAAGAAGAGTGAGAAATGACATGGAGGTTATAGGTTTTGTGGATCAGAAATAAACAAAACAATTAAATCAGTTTTAAGAGAATAAATGGCAACAAATGGAAGATTCAAATTAGTTTTAAGGGAATAAAAGGAAATAAATGGAAGTATTAAACCACTTTAAACAATAAATGGAAGGGGAAGGGATGGAGATGGAAGGAAGGAAGAAAGGAAGATTGAAGGGGAAAGGAAGGAGATGCAGAAGGAAGGAGATTGAAGGGGGAAGGAAGGAAGGAGAGAGAGATAGAAAGGGAAGGAAGGAAGGAAGGAAGGAGAGAGATTGAAGGGGAAGGAAGGAAGGAAGATTGAAGGGGAAAGGAAGGAGATGGAGAAGGAAGGAGATTGAAGGGGAAGGAAGGAAGGAAGGAGAGATTGAAGGGGAAGGGATGGAGATGGAAGGAAGGAAGGAAGGAAGGAAGGAAGGAAGATTGAAGGAGAAAGGAAGGAGATGGAGAAGGAAGGAGATTGAAGGGGAAGGAAGGAAGGAAGGAGAGGGAGATTGAAGGGGAAGGGATGAAGTTGGAGATGGAAGGAAGGAAGGAAGATTGAAGGGGAAAGGAAGGAGATGGAGAAGGAAGGAGATTGAAGGGGGAGGCGTTGCCAAGGACGCACAAGCAGCTCTGCACAATTGCCTGGGGACGGGGAGGAGGCTCTGGTGGAGAGCTTGGCAGAGAGCCAGCGGCGGCACATCTGGGGCCTTGGAAGCTGCGCGGAGGATCCGTGCGCCTTGGAACCGCCGGTTGCCCTCTCACGCCTGCCAACCTGGAGCCCCCATCCTCATCCTGGCACTTCTTGCCCTCTCCCAGCCGCCCCCGGGACCTGCCCGCCCCTCCAGCCTCCTGAGCGCCATCGCCCTCCACACCGGCCAAAGCATTGCCTGACGTTACAGCTGACGGGCGCAGGTCCGGGGATCACCAGCTGACGGCGCAGGAGGTAGGCGCCGTGGCGGCCTCCCAGCCGACTGCTTCTTCGGCTGGAGCAGATGCCAGGGCTTGCATGGTCGCCGGCTGCAGGGAGTGCGTCAGTGGCCCTTGAGGACCATGCAAGCCCTGGCAACTGCTCCAGCCAAAGAAGCAGCCCCAGCATCCTCCTGCCAGCCACAGCGCAGCCGGCGATGCTCTGTGGGGTCTTCCTGCAGCTGCCTGCCCACCCCAGGATCAAGGGGGAGGCCGGCCGGGAGCGGGGTCCGGAGAGGCATGACCGCCTCGCCCTTTCCACGCGGCAGGAGCCAGGCCCACTTTCCCACAGGCACAGCACCGGCACCTGCGGGCCACGCTGGCCGCTGCCAACTTCTCACCCAAGCACGGCGGTTCCTGGCCAGCCACTGGCGTGGGCCCCGAAGACGCCGAGGAGGAAGGCGGGTCTGCAGAAAGGCTGCCATGCCCACCGCATCTCCCTTCCCGCCCAACGGCAGCCTGGAGCTCCGACCCTGGTACCATGGCCAGCCTCTGACCGGCTCCCCACGGCCAGCCCTGAGATCAATGGGCGACTCCCGCCCAGCTCTGCCTCGGCCCCGGCTGCCTCGCCCCCCGCGGCCTCTCGCGGGAGTTTCCGCCATGCCAAGTGCTCTCTTCAGGCGGTGCCCGCTTGCAAAGCAGGCGAGGCTGCCAATAACGCCACCAGAGACGGTCCCGCCTGACTCCCAGGCCGAGGGGCACCCCAGTTCCCGAGCGGCTGCGGCTGGAAGTGGCGAGCACATGTGCGGAGGGACCATGGGACGCCCGCCAAGCATGCTGGCCTCGGCCCCTTCCCACGAACAAGCTGGAATGCTAGGCAATGCTTTGGCCAGTGTGGAGGGTGAAGGAGAGGCTGCCGCAGCGCCAAACTCCTGCGCCCGTCAGCTGGGAGGTCTGGCAACGGAGCCGGCTGGCATGGAGGGCGATGGGGAGGCGGCGGCTTGGTGGAAGTCAAACCTCTCCCCCCCTCCTCTGCTCTCCATCTCGCATCCTTCTAGATTTGCCGCAGGAAGGCGCAGGGCAACCACTGGCTGGGCCATCAGCTGGCCCAGCCCAAGGAAGGTAAGCCACCCGCCGGGCCCCACACGCGCCAGCAACCCTCCCTGTGCCTGCTGGCCTCCCACCTCCCACCCCTGGCCCTCTTTTACTTACTTTTAGTAGTTGCTCAGCAGGGAGGGAAGCTTTCCAGAAAGTTCGCCTTGCAGCACCGTTTGCAGACTGGGGCTTTTGGTGGGCTCAGCAGGGCAGAGACAGCCTGGACAATTCCTATTGGCTTTTGAAAGCCAATAGAATTAGACTCTATTCAAGAGAGTCTATTCTATTGGCTTTCGAAAGCCAATAGATTCTATTGGCTTTCGAACGCCAGTAGAATAAAGTTTCTTGAATAGAATCTATTCTATTGGCTTCTGAAAGCCAATAGAATAAGAGGGAGTAGCACAGCTAAGGAAAAGGGGAAAAATGGCAGACTGTGTTGTTTGGCGACCCCGTGAAATGGTCGTTCGACCCCAAATGGGGTCGCGACCCATAGGTTGAGAACCGCTGGTTTAGTGACTATCGGAAGTTACAATGGCACTAAAAGTGACTTATGACCATTTTTCACACTTAACTGTTGCAGCATCCTTGTGGTGATGTGATCAAAATTCAGATGATTGGCAGTTGACTCATATTTATGATAAAGTGTTCCAGTGTCATGTGATCACCTTTTGCAACCTCCTGACAAGCAAAGACAATGGGGTTTGTCTTCCGGGGTGTTGGCTACTTCCTGCCAGTTTGGTGTCATCTGCAGATTTGATGAGTTCCCCTTCAATTCCCTCATCTAAGTCATTGATGAAGATATTGAAGAGTACTGGGCCTAAAATGGAACCTTGTGTTACCCCACTGCTTACTTCTCTCCATGTGGATGTAGTGCCGTTGAGGATTACTCTTTGAGTACAGTTTGCCAGCCAGCTACAGATCCATCTGGTGGTGATGTTTTCTATTCCAGCTTTTTCTAGCTTACCAAGGAGTAGGTTGTGGTCTACTTTATCAAATGCCTTACTGAAGTCTAAGTATACTACATCCACCGTATTTCATTAGTCTGTTAGTTTAGTCACTTTGTCGAAGAATGAAATAAGATTAGTTTGGCATGATCTGTTTTTAACAAACACATGCTGGCTACTAGTTATAACTTTGTTTGCTTCTAGTTCTTCGCAGATCTGTTTTTTTATTATCTTTTCTAGGATCTTCCCAGATATTAAACTGATTGGTCTGTTGTTTCCTGGGTCTGTTTTTTTCCCCTTTCTTGAAGATGGGAACCACATCAGCCCTTTTCCAATCCTCAGATACTTCCCCGGTGCTCCAGGATTTTTGAAAGATGTGGTGCAATGGTTCTGAAATAACATCTGCCAGCTCCTTCAGAACTCTGGGATGTAATCAGTCAGGCCCCGGTGATTTATATTCATCAAGGTCGGATAGGTGTTCTCTTACCATTTTCTTGCTTACTTTAATTTTTGTTTCTAATTTGTCTTTTACAGTGTTTTTTTGGGGGGGGTATGTTGGGCTACAGTTTCTTTTTGTGTGAAGATTGTTGCAAAGCATAAGTTAAGCAGCTCAGCTTTATATCTGTTGCCTGTTATTTCCTTGCCATCTTCTCTCTTTAGTGGACCTACAGTTTCCTTAACTTTTTTATTGTTGTTAATATGTTGGAAGAAACTTTTTTATTATCCATAATTTCTGTTACAAGTCTTTGTTCGTTCTGATCCTTTGCTTTCCTGATTTCATCTTTGCATGTTCTAGCGGTCTGCTGATAATCGGCCTTAATTATGTGCCCCCCCTTTCCATTTTTTTGTATTTGTCCTTTTTGTCTTTAAGTTTGTCAGAGACATCTTTGTGCAGCCATGCTGGTTTCTTCTTGAATTTTTGTTTTTCTTTTTCAGTGGTATTGTGCTGGTCTGGGCTTTTATGATCACATTTTTCAGAGTTTCCCATGCTTCTAGGGTTGTTTTCCCCTTTATGATTTTCATCCATGGGATCTTTCCTAGGTTCTCTCTGAGTTTGTTACAGACAGCTCTTTTGAAGTTGAAGACACTGGATGGATTTTCTGTTGCTAGTGTTTGCGTTATATTAAATTCTAGTATGACATGGTCACTTTCGCCCAAGGTTCTGGCAACTTCAACTCCCTCTATCACATCTTCTCTATTAGTTAGAATTAAGTCCAGTATGGCTTTATGTCTAGTTTCCTCCTCTACCTTTTGGATGTCAAAGTTGTCAGCTAGGTTGGTTAGGAATCTGTTTGATCTCCCGCTTGTTGCAAAGTTTGTCTCCCATTTGATATCTGGGTAATTGAAGTCTCTCATTACTACTGTGGTATGCTTCCTACATACATTTGTTAACTGGTTGGCAAAGAGCTCATCTATTTCTTCTGATTGGTTGGGTGGCCTATAATATAACCTATGGTAATATCACTTTTTTCCCTTTTATGTTGACCTATATACATTCTGGAGATATTTTATCTTGGTTCATGTGCACTTCTGTAGATATATAGTATTCTCTTACATAAAGTGCAACTCCGTCTCCTCTTTTTGTAGACCTGTTTCTTTTGAACAATTTGTATCCATCTATCAGTCCATTCCATTCATGGGTTTCGTCCCACCATGTTTCTGTAATGCCAACTATGTCATACCCTCCCTTATGTGCTATTGCTTCTAGTTCGACCTGTTTGTTCCCCAAGTTTTGAGCATTTGTATATAAGCATTTAAGATTTTTATGCCTGTTTGTGGGTATGTTTCCTGCATCTCCTGATTATAGTTTGGGTTTTTCTTTTTTATCATCTCTGCCTACCTCATTGTTTGATTTGTTTTCTTGGGATTTATAATTGGTTTTGGATACTAAAGATTGGCCACCCTCTCCCCTTAATTTTAATTTAAAGCCCTCCTGATGAGTTGGGCCAGTCTTTTTCCAAGTACATTTTCCCCTGTTTTCGTGAGGTGCAGCACATCCCATGCCAAGAGCCCTTTGCATAGGAAATGCAGTCCACATTCCAGGAAACCAAAGTTTTCTTGGCGACACCAACTCTTTAGCCAATGATTTATTTCTAGAATTCTTTTTTCCTTCAATGGGTGTTGGCCTTTCATTGGGAGTATGGATGAGAACACTACTTGTGCTCCTAGTTTCTTAATTTTATTGCATAATTGTTTATAATCTCTCACTATTGTACTCAGGTTCTTTGTTGTGTCATTCATCCCAATGTGAAGGAGTAGGAGAGAGTAGTAATCAGTAGGCCTAATTATTTTGATTAGGTTCTCAGCCACATCTTTGATTTTTGCTCCAGGGAGAAAACATACCTCCCTGGATTGTATGTCCGGTTTGCAGATGGATGATTCCTTTCCTTTGAAGATAGAATCTCCTATTACCAACACTTGCCTTCCTTTTTGGGGGGCTGCAGTCTGGGGTGCTTTTCTGTTTATCTCTGGTGTGTTTGTTGATGTGAGTTTTTTAGGGATATTTGAAGTGACGTTTTTAGGGATATTTGAAGTTGTTTCTTTGCTATGTGTCTGCATGTTTTCTTTGAGGGGGAGATTGTGGGTTTGCATGTTTCCATCTAAGGCAGTGGTTCCCAACCTTTTCTATACCCCATATCCCTAGAATGCTTCTGATATATTCTCGCACCTCTCACAAAAGTTCGAAATAATGGCAATGAATTATGCATATACACTATAATTTTGAAAACCCAAGTTTTTGCATCCCTTGGAATATCATCTCGCACCCCCACAGGGTTTGAGCACCCCTGGTTGAGAACCCCTGATCTAATGGGAGAAATTGATTGCTCAGTTTTAGTGGGGCTGGATTGGGCAGAAAAGGTTCGTTAATTGTATGCTGCTTTTTTCTTTAAGTATTGTGTTTCCTTCTGTGTGTGACATTCCTCCATTTGTCTTCCTCCAATGGTTTATCAGTAGGGTCAAATCCTCTGGGAATTATTTGTCCATTAATTGGTTCGATTTGGGTAGAGCTTTCTTTTGTATGTTGGGGTTTGGCTAGAGTTGCCTCTAAGTTCCTTACTTTTTCCTCCAGTAGTTTACATAGTTTACATCTAATGCATGTATAGTTTGGGTGTTCTTTGGGCATAAGCACATGCATGGAACATGTATTGCATACCGCAATAGTATCAGTTGCCTGTTCCATGAGTTTGTTGTTTGAAAATCCCTCTTTTTGGTTGGTGGGTATGCTTTGCTGTTAGCCTTGTTTCTAGCTTCTCTGTTCTAGGTAATTACAGTCAGGTCCAGAAATATTGGGACATCGACACAATTCAAACATCTTTGGCTCTATACACCACCACAATGGAGTTGGAATGAAACAAATACAATGTGGTTTAACTGCAGACTGTCAGCTTTAATTTGAGGGTATGTACATCCAACTCAGGTGAACGGGGTAGGACTTATAGCAGTTTGCATATGTGCCTCCCACTTGTTAAGGGACCACTAAGTTGGATGTACATACCCTCAAATTAAAGCTGACAGTCTGCAGTTAAACCACATTGTGTTTGTTTCATTCCAACTCCATTGTGGTGGTGTATAGAGCCAAAGATGTTCAAATTGTGTCGATGTCCCAATATTTCTGGACCTGACTGTATGCCTGCTTTTTTCTATCCTTTTTTCTGCCTGTTTGTGCTTGTTTTTTGCCTTGTTATTTAGGTATAGATAAAAGTATGAGGCAGTATGCCCTTTGGTTTTAATGGGAAAAAAATTGCAGTTTATATTGAAGTTAAAAGTTAATGTTAGGATACGGCTATTTAACGAAGGAAAGGGCTGCTTTCTCTTCAACAAGGGATTTACTTTTTGCTTTCTGTTCTCTGCCTAAAAATTCATCCCTATCCTTTCTTTTCTTAATTTGCTCCTTATTTATCTCTTTCCTCTCTGCCTTGCTTTTTTGACTGCATTCCTGTGCTCAGCCAATTTTTCTAATTGCCCCCAGTTGCCTCCAGCCGTTGCTCCTTTGAGGTCTCTTCTATGTTCAGCTAGTTTTTCTGTGCTGAGCTGGTCTAATAGCCAGTCTTTCTGAGCTGGGCAGGATTGCTAGTTGGTTTTTCTCTGCTGGGCAGGTTTAATAGCCAGGTTTTCTCTGCTGGGCCTTGCTACCAACTGCCTCCATCACCGCTCCACCACTCTGTCTCCAGTCATTGCTCTGTCTTCAGCATTCAGCCAGGTTCTCTCGAGCTGTCAGTTGGGTCCTCTGCTGTTCTGCCGCTTCTGTTGTGCTGCCTCGTTTCCACCTGCAGGCCTCCTGGTCAAATCCCGGTAGCACCTGGTCTGCTGCTGTCTGTAGGCCCTGGTCTACCGCTGTCCATAGCACCTGGTCTGCTGCTGTCTGTAGGCTCAGGTCTTCTGGTGTATGTAGTACCTGGTCTGCTGCCGTCTGTAGGCCCTGGTCTACCGATTTTTGTAGCACCTGGCCTGCTGCCAGCTGTAGGCCCTGGTCTACCAGCATCCATAGCACCTGGTCTGCTGCTGGTTGTAGGCCCTGGTCTACTGGTGTCTGTAGCATCTGGTCTGCTACCGGCTGTAGGTCCTGGTCTACTATACTGCAGTGTTTCATCACCCCCACTAATAGCTCCACAGCCACGTAGCTCCCGTTTGCTGCTCCATCGTGCCAGTGTTCTGCTTCCTTCAGCAAACAGGGCTGCCTGGATAGTTCACAGTAAGCTCTCCTCTTCTCTTCCTGGCTGGCTCTCCTCCCTTCTCCACAATCTCATTGGCTCTCCTGTTTCTCCTCTCTGCTGGTCATTCCACTGCTCTCAGTTGGCTTTCCTCTACGCCCCACAGTTTTCTGCTCTGCAGATCTTTCTTTTTCTTTTCTCCTCTAGTCTTTTTTTCTGACTTATCTTTCCCTCTTTCCCTCTTCTCCTATTGTTTTGTCTTAGTTTAAGATAACTTAGTTTAATAGCAACTTCTCTTCCCATAATGTAACCATGCTTCTGTGACCACCACCTTGGAATGGAATTTTGAGGTGCCAATCCATTTGCTAGCTCCTTATTCCACCATTGGCTCTGTTGAAAGTGGAATCATCTTCAGTCCACCATTGCTTCCCCAGAAGTCCCAAGACCTTTTGGTCATGCCCAAGAAGACCATTTTTATAGTTACTGGCTAATATGAAGGCAGAACAAGTAAAACAACATTGGGGTAGGAATGAGATTTTTAGCAAAGTCAAATCCCTGCTAAGAAGAGAAGAAAAATAGCTATGAATGACACAAGAAAATTCCAGCTAAAAAAACAGACAAAAAAGGGGAGAGAGCCAAGCTCTCTCCCCAAAAAGGGGAGAGAACCAAGATAGTCCACAGGAAATGAATGACATCAAAAGCACATAGGAGAGGCAAGATAACAATAGCAGGAGGCAGAGGATAAGAAGAACAAATGTTTGATGTATAGTCGCTACAATATAAAAGAAAAAAAGGAAAAACTGGCAAAGACGTTCTTAGGAACCAAATTCGATATGATTCAACTGATATAAATACTTCAATACAACTACAGTGATGCTTAAAAGTCTGTGAACCCTTTTGAAAATGACCTGAAACATGATCTCTTCCCCACACAAATCCTAAAACTAGATAAAAGACATACTTTTGCCACACACACAGTGGTGGGATTCAGCCCATTTGCACCACTTTGACCAGGCCCAGAATGGACTTCCGGAAGCGGTATCCACACAGAGAACTGGTTGTTCACATATTTGAATCTCACAGATGCACACAGATATGTGGCTTTGGATCATTTTACTCAATAGATGAACAAGTATAATGTTTTTGACTCATTTGTTTAACTAAGTTCTCTTTATCTAGTTGTGTGGAGAACAGGTCATGGTTTAGGTTATATTTATGTAGAAATACTGAAAATTCAAAACGGTTCACAAATTTCTAGGCACCACTGGATACATATATTTTTATATACAAGTTGTATATACAAACTATTTTAAAATATCTTATAATGTGTTTTCCTCTTAGTCACCTCAACAAACTTTTAACATATATGCATGGCTGGACTCATATGACATCCAAAACCACAGATTGGCTTAACACTATTATACAAACTCAACAATCACAGATTATTAAATAAGTTACTGTTAATCAAACCACAGTTGTATATAAACTGTTGTAAGGTTTTCCACTTAGCCTCACAATTGTCCCAGCATTACTCAGGAACTTAAAAGAGCCAAAGAAATTCCTGAGCCAAGGTTTCAGGAAGCAAACAACTTTTATTTTGATCAAAATAGAGTTGGGTGACCTCATCTCTCTTCGTGGCTGGTAGAGAGATGAAGGTAACAACCAGGAAAGATGTCTTCCACCTTTTATACCTTTCCGGAACAAAAAGATCAGGTCTTGGTACCAGGCATCAAATGGCACAAAAATAATTCCTAGATAATGACTCATACACAGCAACCCAGGCTCCATCCATAACTCCTTTTCCCCCTCCCCTTACCATGCTCTTTTCATGTAAGCAATCACCTGTATCTAAAGCATGAAACATTTGCTTTTACATAACTAATTTCCCAATATAAAGCACCTACAAAGCTGCTTTCACACACACACACACACACACACACACATATGCTGGAAGAATTGCATAAAAATACGACTCCTGGGCATGTCTATGGTACGAATAAAATACGAACACCAGGAGAATATAAATATAAAAATATACTTTACTAAAAGCTGCCAAGCTTTCGTTTGGGAACTCCAAACATCATCAGGGCTAAGGAGCCAGTAAACAATGATGACTTAAATGGGTTTGGCTGACATTTGCACACGGCTCCTGGACCGCGTCATCGGTCCCGGCCGGTTAATTTGTGTTCCAGATGTTTCTTTATTACTCTCCTTGCGCTTCCTTCTATCGTTCTTCCGGATCATTCCTCCCACCACTCCATTACTAACATTCATCTCCTCCACAACCCCTTTATCCTTATTTCCTTCCATAGTATTGACCCTCATCCCCTTTTTCTTTTCATTTTCCATCCTGGGGGCCTCCATTTCTCCTCTGTCGGTATTACAACCCTCTCTGGGATCACAGACGCCCCCCCCACGTTTTTCTCAATCCCTGGATCATTGGTGGAGTACTCCTTGTCTGCGGAAGGTCCAGGCAGACCACCGTCTCCCTCCCTTTCACTGTGTGCCTGGGCGATCGTGCCATTCTTTCATTCTTCTCCTCCCCCCCTTTTTTCTTTTCCCAATCTCCGTCGACATTCTCCACAGAGTCGGGCTGTAAACTCCTCATGCTGGATCTTCTACACTCTCCATAGTTGTTATCGAGTTCCAGGGGTGGGGGTCCATCGTGGTGATATTGGGGAAGGGATAGGTCCTCCATCGGTGGATGATTACATGTGTTTAACAGTGGTGGCCTCCCCAGATGTTCATTATAATGGTATTGGTGTTGATCGGGCGAAACGGGGGTGCCTCTGGTATGTCGGGGGTTAGCCAAAGTTCCATCTCTCTGTTCAGGGTGGAGGTCAAGTATCCCGTCACGTTTACAGCCATACAAGTGTTGGTCAGACCGCTTATAATGATTGGCATGGTGTTTAAAATCCCATTTCCTCAATGCTTGTTGCGCTGGGTGTAAATCAATGTGACGATTGACTGCGTCTTTGTTGGAATACCACGCCTCTTTCAGTAGCCGGCCTCCCTTAGTGGCATCCTCAGACATAACACGAACATTCACAAAGTCAAATTGGTGGCCATGTTGTGCCATATGCATCCACAATTGAGAATGCTGCTCGCCCCTTCTTATAGCTAACTGATGTTCATGCAGGCGAGATCTTAAACGCTTAGCTGTTTCACCCACATAATTGCCATCGCAGTTCTTGCAATTGATTTTGTAAACTACTGCTGATCTATCCATGGCAAGAAGTGGGTCCTTGGGGCGCATGACTTTGGACCATAATGTCTGATTGGGTCTGTGAGCCACTTCTATTCCATGGGGGGCCAGCAATCTGGCTGTTGCTTCCGAGACGTTATTAATATATGGTAAAGAGACACACATTTTTTGTAATGATGGTTCCTCTGATGAGATTATTTGGGCAATTAAACAATTGAAAGTTGGTAAGGCTCCAGGTACAGATGGATTAACAGCAATTTATTATAAAATGTTATCTGAAGAAATGATAGAACCATTAAAGGAACTTTTTAATAATATTCTGTTGGGAGCAGAGGTACTCCATTGTGGAGAAGGGCTTTCATATCATTGATTCCGAAGGAGGATCAAGATTTGACCCAGCCCCAAAATTATAGGCCTATATCTCTTTTGAATACAGATTATAAAATTTTCTCAAAAATATTGGCAAATAGATTAATGCGAGTTTTGAAGCAACTGGTTCATAGTGATCAATCTGGATTTATATCTGGAAGATATATGAAATATAATATTAGACAAATTGTTAATCTAATTGAGTATTTGGACAAGAACAATCAAATCCCTGCAGCTTTGATTTTTTTAGATGCTGAAAAAGCCTTTGATCAATTAAATTGGCAATTTTTACTCAGAGTAGTAGAGGAAATGAATTTTGGGGATAAATTTTTATTTGCCCTTAAGGCAATATATCAACAACAATCGGCACAAATTATAGTTAATGGGGGTTTAACAGAAGCATTTAAAATTGAAAAGGGTACAAGACAGGGATGTCCTTTATCCCCATTGTTATTTGTTTTAACCATGGAGATTTTACTTATTAAAATTCGGGAGTCACCTAGAATAAAGGGAATAAAAATAAATAAGAATGATTATAGGTTGAGAGCTTTTGCCTATGACTTGGCTGTGACATTATCTCAACCGACAGATTCAGTTAGGGATTTGGTTGAAATTTTACGTCAGTATGGGAAGGTTTCTGGGTTTAAGGTAAATAATAATAAGACTAAAATATTATCGAAAAATATGTCTATGAAGGAAAAGGATATTATAGTTAAATTAACAGGTTTTGAAATAGTGAGAAAGGTCAAATATTTAAGAATTTATTTAACGTCCTCTAATGTTAAATTGTATAAAAATAATTATGAGATATTGTGGGTAAAAGTGCAAAAGGATTTAAATGATTGGAAAAAATTACAATTATCTTTGTTGGGGAGAATTTCGGCAATTAAAATGAATATACTTCCAAAGTTTCTTTTTTTATTTCAGATGATACCTATTTTGAAAAAAGATGCCAATTTGGAAGAATGGCAGAAGGGGATTAATAAATTTATTTGGGCAGGGAAAAAGCCGAGAGTTAAATTTAAAATTATGCAGGATACACGGGAAAGAGGAGGATTAAAGGCACCGAATTTAAAATTGTATTATGATGCAGTGGCTTTAACCTTGATTAGTGATTGGCTCAACTTAACAAATAAGAATATCCTATCTCTTGAGGGATGGGATTTATTGTATGGATGGCACGCATATTTAATTTATGATAAAAAAGTGGATCAGATTTTTAAAACCCATATTTTGAGAAGTGCCTTGCTGCATGTCTGGAAAAAGTATTACTATAGGTTAAATTATAAAATCCCAATTTGGGGGGTTCCAGGACACGTGATAGAGGGAGTATCTAGGGGAGTAAATTTGGATAAGATTTCTTATAAGGAATTACTTAGTTTGGTTGGGCAGCATTGGCAATTAAAGCCTTTAACTGAGTTGAAGCAAGAAAATATTGTATATTCTTGGTTTCATTATAATCAATTGTTATTGAGGTGGAATATAGATAAAAAGGTTGGTATTATTTTAGAGGATGTGAACTTGGTAAAACAGATTAAAGATCAAAGTCAATTTCATATAAAAAGAATTTATAATGCTTTAATAGAATTGGACTCTGAAACGGAGTTAGTTAAAGATTGTATGATTAAATGGGCGCAAAATATCCAAGAGCCAATTTTATTGGATACATGGGAGACAATTTGGGTTAGAAATGTAAAATTTACTCAAGCACAAAATTTAAGAGAAAATTTTTATAAAATGTTTTATAGATGGCATTTGGATCCCCAAAAGTTGTCCCACATGTATCCGAAATTACAGCCCAAATGCTGGAGATGTGGAAATTTAGATGCAACTTATTTTCATATTTGGTGGACTTGCAAAGATATTAAAGCTTTTTGGATTAAGATTTGGTGGAATATTCAAAAGATTTTTAGGAAAAAGATAAAGCTTACTCCGCAATTATTTTTGTTGGGTATTATTGTAAATTTGGATTTTAAAGAAACTAATTTGATGTTGAACTTCATAACTGCTGCAAGATTATTGGTGGGGCAATATTGGAAGAAAAACTTATTGCCTATTTTGGAAGAATGGATATTTAAAGTGTCTAATTTAGCAGAAATGGCGAAAATCTCTGTCTATTTGAAGGATCATTCACAAGAAAGATATATTATGGTTTGGAGAAGATGGGTTGATTATATTCAGAAGAAGTATGAAACTGAAAAGTATTATCTTGCTTTTGAATTAGATTTTAGATAATTATTAATAGTATTAATGGTATTATGATTTTTGTCTTAATTTGTTAATATTTGTTTTGAGAAGGAGTTAAAGTGTATTATGGTTTTGATTGATAGTTTAGTTGGTTTATGTTAGCTAGAGTATGTTTGTTTATTTGTTACCCTGTAATCAGCTCTGGGAAGTGGGGGAGAGGGGGAGGTGATGGGTGGATTTATATTGTAATTTGTAAAACTTTTAATAATAATAATAAAAAACATGGCCACTAATTTGACTTTGTGAATGTTCATGTTATGTCTGAGGATGCCACTAAGGGAGGCTGGCTACTGAAAGAGGCATGGTATTCCAACAAAGACGCAGTCAATCGTCACATTGTTTTACACCCAGCGCAACAAGCATTGAGGAAATGGGATTTTAAACACCATGCCAATCATTATAAGCGGTCTGACTAACGCTTGTATGGCTGTAAATGTGACGGGATACTTGACCTCCACCCTGAACAGAAAGATGGAACTTTGGCTAACCCCCGACATACCAGGGGCACCCCCGTTTCGCCCGATCAACACCAATACCATTATAATGAACATCTGGGGAGGCCACCGCTGTTAAACACATGTAATCATTCACCGATGGAAGACCTACCCCTTCCCCAATATCACCATGATGGACCCCTACCCCTGGAACTCGATAACAACTGTGGAGAGTGTAGAAGATCCAGCATGAGGAGTTTACAGCCCGACGCTGTGGAGAACGTCGACGGAGATTGGGAAAAGAAAAAAAGGGGGGAGAAGAACGAAAAAATGGCACGATCGCCCAAGCACACGGTGAAAGGGAGGGAGACGGTGTTCTGCCTGGACCTTCCGCAGACAAGGAGTACCCCCACCAACGATCCAGCCCCCACTGGGACGAACACTTCAAAATCGGCCCAAAAATGAGCACAAGAGAGGAGAGTGAGAACGCGGGGATTCAGAATGTAGAGATCCGGAAACCTGGTGTCTGCCTGAATGCCGCTCCTAGTAGTAACGGGGAAGAGCGTGTGATAGGGAGGAGGGGGGATGATGGAGTGAGAGGTGGAGTAAGCACCCGATCACGCAGCAAACAAATGGAACGGTGGAAAACTGTCAACACGGAGAATGCCAGGACGGGGGAGGAGCGCATAGACGCCCAAACGTGTAACGCCCGTATGAAGGTTATTCATGATAGTGGAGGGGCGAGAAGAGAGGGTGTGGAGCAGGGATTGAGAAAAACAGGGGGGGTGGCGTCTGTGATCCCAGAGAGGGTTGTAATACTGACAGAGGAGAAATGGATGCCCCCAGGGTGGAAAATGAAAAGAAAAAAGAGATGAGGGTCAATACTATGGAAGGAAATAAGGATAAAGGGGTTTTGGAGGAGATGAATGTTAGTAATGGAGTGGTGGGAGGAATGATCCGGAAGAACGATAGAAGGAAGCGCAAGGAGAGTAATAAAGAAACATCTGGAACACAAATTAACCGGCCGGGACCGATGACGCGGTCCAGGAGCCGTGTGCAAATGTCAGCCAAACCCATTTAAGTCATCACTGTTTACTGGCTCCTTAGCCCTGATGATGTTTGGAGTTCCCAAACGAAAGCTTGGCAGCTTTTAGTAAAGTATATTTTTATATTTATATTTTCCTGGTGTTCGTATTTTATTCGTATTATATATATATATATATATATATATATATATATATATATATATATATATATATATATATACACACACACACACACACACACATATATATATACATACATACACACACACATACACACCATATATATATATATATATATATATATATATATATATATATATATGTTTTCTGAGGTTTTCGCGGGTATTTGTATATAGGTCTTTGGTTGTTCGGGTTTTCTCCCGCGTAAAATTGGAAGTGTCTTGGCAACGTTTCGACGAAGTCACATTCGTCATCTTCAGGCTGGTGTTTTTAGCTTCTTGCTTTGAGCAGCAAGAAGCTGCTCAAAGCAAGAAGCTGCTCAAAGCAAGAAGCTAAAAACACCAGCCTGAAGATGACGAATGTGACTTCGTCGAAACGTTGCCAAGACACTTCCAATTTTACGCGGGAGAAAACCCGAACAACCAAAGACCTATATATATATATATATATATATTAAATGATCACAAAGTATCACTACTAATATCAATATTACTAATGTCAACCTTAAGCATAATAAAAACCTTTCACTGTGAACCCAGTAAATTTGCTTAAAATTTCCATATGTACAGGAGGAGGCCTTAAATATCCTGGCAGTTTCCCTGTAACCAACTAGAAAAACTCATACCATTATAATCCATGTGATAAGTGCAGCAGTTCTGATATTTTTCAAGGAGCTTCCATTGATATCTGGCTGCATTTCAAGGTAGAACAGAAGACCCTCATTTATGATATTTGATGACCAGCTTTTATGAATGTAAAAGTTATGGATAAAAACAAGACAGAAAGCTTTATAATTATTTGTTATTTTCAAAGCAAAATTAAAACAACTTTCTATCAACATTACTTGTTTTCCTTTCAGGTATAATAAATATTAGTATGAGTACACATAATTATTTTGTTAGAATTCCTTCAAAGAGAAAGAAGCACATACAAATTATTAAATAATGTGTTTTAATTAGAGTACTATTATAACTTTAGTTATAAAATGGATTTTTTATTTTTTAGTATTCATATCAAGCTGTATAGACCTTAGTCTAGTATTATAGCTTGATATGAATATTTAGTATTCATATCAAGCTATATAGACCTATATACCACTTTATAGTACTCTCTAAGCAGTTTACAGAGTCAGCATATTGCTCCCAACAATCTGGTTCCTCCTTTTACCGACCTCAGAAAGATGGAAAGCTGAGTCAACCTTGAGCCAGTGAGAATCAAACTCCTGGCAGTGAGCTGAATGCAATACTGCATTCTCCAGCAGGATGACTGTAGAGTCCAAATGGATGGGTTCTATGACGGCCTTCCTGCCTGGCAGACTGGGTAAAACTTCGGCCACACCCCTTCCTTTGGGCGTGACCCCAGTTTTGACTCAGTCTCGAAGCCTGGTACAAGTGCGAGAGGCAGCTCTCAGAACCAAACGAATTTAAACTCAAAAAAAAAAAAAAAAAAAAGAAAGAAAAAAGGAATCCCCTCTTCTTCCCTTTGCAAGAGAAACTTCCTGGCAGCGATTAGAACTGAGAGAGGCAGCCAGGATCGGCGGACTCGTGAGTGGGGCTAGCTGGGGAGGCTCGGAACGGGCCGGATCGCTCACCCTTTCTTCCGGCCCGCCGAGCAGCTGTTGGGCGCGGGGGATCTCACCGGGTTGCGCGCAGCCCTCCGGGCCCTCCCAACAGCTGAGCAGCCTGGCCGAGGGAGCTGAGCACCCCTCGGCGCGGAACAGCTGAGCCGCGCGGGAAGTGGCAAACCAGGTCGCCGCTCGGCTGCGATCAGCTGAGCGGCGCGATAGGCAACGCGGCAAGAGCAAAGCCGGCGCTGAATTTCCCTCTATCCAGAGGAAAGGCGCAGCCCCCTCATGACTAGAGGAGTCTTCCTGATTGCAAAAATCAGGATCCGCCATTGTTTTTGAACCTCGTGGATTCCCGGGCTTCCATTGGGAGGCGTGGCTTCTTCCCCATTCGCCATTTTGGAAATTGATCTTCCCGCCGTTTCCCCTTGGGGGGCGGGGCCATCACCCGGACTCCATTTTCCGGCAAACAAAGGGTTTTGTTCCCTTGCAAGGATCTGAGGTTGCCCAGGGAAATTGAGACAGAGGAAGGAAGAGGGAAAGCAAAAGAATCGTTTTCCTATCATGGTCTGTTGCCACAGCCAAAGACTGGGGGAGAGAGAGAGAGATATAATTGTCTGGACTAGGTGAGGAGGTGAGGAGGAATATTCTTCCCTAACTGTTCCTATAGTGGCCTTTAGTCACTGCCTGGCAGGATCTTCTGTCCAAAGAATCCTGTCTGTCCGGCCATTGTTTGTATAGGCAGAGGAGGGCACAGTCCCAAGCATCTGCCTCTGATCTGCGTACCTTATTCCCCCATCCCAGGCATTTCCTACTCGGGGTGTCTGGCACAATGGCAGACAATGTCTCGTATTCAGTCACACAGGTCCCTCAATTGTCCCCCCCACAGCAGCAGCGAAAACGCAGATCCTCTGAATCAGAGGTGGGGGGGAAGAAGAAAGCTAAAACAAAGCACCTTACTCAGAAGGGACAGTCTAAAACGGCTGAGCGAGAGGCTTTGAGGAGACATTTGGCTTTAGAAAGACAAATTAGCAGGGCACAGAGAACCAATGCCAATGGGACAAATTTGGTTTCCCCTGTCCCAGTGGCGGCACCCAGCACAGAACCTACTGCCGAGGAAGTGCTCAAAACTTGGTCTCCTCCTGGGGAAACTGAACAGTTAGATTCCTCCAATCCCTCCTCACCAGCTTCTTCTCCCTCACCCGACCACACTCCAGCGCCTCACCCCAGCGACAAAGCGCAGGAGAACATATGGTCGGCACAATTTCAGGCATTCATGCAGGATGCATTCTCCCAATTCATAGCTTCCAAAGGGCAAGTGGCCTTTCACACACCCCGTAAGGGACGAGCTAGGCCACCCCCTACCAACATCTCTGAATCTTCCTCTCAACTAGGAGAGGGTGACTCAGTAGATCTTGACATGTCAGACATGCCCCTATCGGAGGACGAGGAAACCGCACCTGAGCAGGAGACGAGCTCTGGCCTCTTTAACCCAGCGCTCCTAAAATCACTCCTGATAAAGGCAGTTTCCACAGTCAGCCTAACATCAGTACAGGATGAGAGGCCATCGACAAGCAAGGAGGCCAACCCTCTATTTGCCAAAAAGGTCCCACAGGACAAGTACATTCCATGTGCGGAGGTCTTCATGACCACGCTGGAGGAACAATGGTCCTCACTTGCAAGCCCACCGGCACCTAACAGCGCGGAGAGGAAGCTTTTCAACCTATCTCCCTCCTTCTCTAACATGTTAGAGGTTCCCACTGTAGATAACCCCTTGATCTCATTATTCTCTACCTCCGCGATTCCAGGAGACATGGCGGAGGTCTTGAAACCTGAGGAGAAGAAATTTGAACACTCCTTCCGGCGTTCCCACATGGCTGCAGCCTGGGCGGCCAGAGCAGCCACCTCATCATCATTCTTCGCGAGGGCCTGCATCATGTGGCTGAGGGAACTGCAGGGCACGGTGCCTCCAGACCAGGTCAGAGTACACCAGACATTGGCCAAACTCCTCGCGGCCTCTCAGTTCATGTCTGACGCTTCACTGTACGCAACAAAGTATGCGGCAAGATCCATTGCGGCCACAGTGGCCTCGCGTAGGCTACTGTGGCTCAAAAACTGGAAGACAGACCTGAGGTCCAAATGGCGTCTCTCGACGTCCAAATACAGTGGAGAGGCCCTATTTGGTTCCATTCTGGATCCACATGTCAGCGAAGGCAGAGACAAGAAAAAAATCCTAGTACATCCATCAAAGAAGTTAGACAGGAGAGGCAGTCAGGACTTCCGGAGGCAGGGCTCCCGCCCAGGAAGCCCCTGGGAATGGAGGCAGCCCTTTCGATCAGGGCAATCCTGGGACTGGCCCAGAGGCTCACGATCCTTCTACCCGAGATAGGATCGAACCCAGGATCGCCAAAGCCCGGGAGCCAGGGGCCAGTTCCAGTCCAGACGCCCATATAGAGGAGCGGGAGGCAGATCCTTTAAGCGTACCAAGTGACGCCAAACAGGATACACCCATCGGGGGTCGGTTAGGAAATTTCACCGAGGTCTGGGAACAGACCACTACCGACGCCTGGGTCCTGGAAACGATCAGGCATGGCCTGACCTTAGACTTCTGTTCTCCCCCTCCAAACCGGTTCATCAGATGTCCCATCTCCAGAAGAGTACACAAGACAAGGCTGATAACTTCGGCCATAGCTCACCTCCTGTCAATTCAAGCCATAGAGAAGGTACCAAAGGAAGAGGAAGGAAGAGGATTTTACTCTATCCTCTTCGTTATCCCAAAGACATCAGGAGGGTGGAGAGCAATCTTGGACCTGAAGGGCCTGAACTATTTCATAAAGTACAGGAGGTTCAAGATGCACTCCCTAAAGTCCATACTAGCCAGCGTCAGGGAAGACGATCTACTATCCTCAATAGACCTCACAGAGGCGTACCTACACATCCCCATCCACCCCAGCTACCGGAAATTCCTCAGATTTACCTACGCGGGGCGACATTACCAATACAGGGCATTACCCTTCGGACTGTCGTCAGCACCAAGGGTATTCACAAAGATCTTAGCTGTACTAGCGGCCCATCTCAGGTTGATCCCGGTTCGCGTCCAGTTTTATCTGGACGACATCTTGATCCAGTCCAGATCTCGGGAACAAGCAAGGGCAGATCTCAAGACCACAATCCGAACCCTACAGGGGCACGGATTCTCGGTCAATCTAAACAAGAGCCACCTCATTCCCTCAAGGAGACTGCAACACCTGGGCGCGGTGATAGACACGTCACAGTGCAGGGTATTCCTTTCCCAGGAGCGACTGATCAGCATGTCCAAGCTAATCCACCAAATTCTAAGGATCAGGAGAGTGCCCTTGCTACAACTCTCGAAGCTCCTGGGGAAGATGATATCTTGCATGGGCATCATCCCATGGGCAAGGCTACACTCGAGGGAGTTGCAGTGGTTCCTCCTACCCTACCAGAGGAGGAACCTCAGCACCTCCAACAGGAGTGTGCTGGTACCAGCACAGGTGATGAAATCACTAAAGTGGTGGCTATCCCCCACGACACTCAAGGGGAGCATATTCAGGGAACCGAACAGGGTCACGCTCACGACAGACGCGAGCCTGTTCGGATGGGGAGCCCACCTGGGAACACAGATAGCACAGGGCCAGTGGGGACAGAAGGACCTGTCACACAGCATCAACTGGCTAGAGCTCCGGGCCATACACCTGGCCCTCCGCCATTTCTCACACCTAGTAACGAGGAGGCACGTCCTCATACTAACAGACAACGTAGCAGCCAAGGCACATGTAAACAAGGAGGGAGGAACGAGATCAGCGGAACTAATGAAGGAAGCATTGGCTCTGGCTCGGTGGGCAGAAGCCAATGTGAGTTCCATCAGAGCGGAACACATCTCAGGGGAGACAAACACCCAGGCAGACTCCCTGAGCAGAGCCAAGGTGGACCAGTCGGAATGGCGTCTGGACCCAGCTCTCTTCGAGGAGATCTTCCGGAGGTTCGGACAACCGCACCTAGATCTATTTGCCAACCACAAGAACACACAACTCCCCAGGTTCTTCTCCAGATTCCCGTCCCCGGGATCGGAGGGAACGGATGCTCTCAGGTGCCGGTGGCCGGCGCAACTCCTGTACGCCTTCCCACCGCTGCCACTAATACCGGCAACCATACGCAAGATGATCGTGGAGGGCGCAGAAATGGTCTGCATTGCCCCTCACTGGCCACGGCGCCCGTGGTTTGCCGACCTCGTGGACCTTTCGATATCACCTCCGTGGAGGATTCCCCCGGACAGGGTAAAACTCAGTCAGGGCAAGCTCGTACACCCAGACCCCCAGTGGCTACAACTAGCCGCTTGGCATTTGAGCGGCAAAGCTTAACAAAACAATCTTATTCTGCAGGGGTGATATCAATCATACAGGCATCACGAAGAGCGTCCACTAATAGGATTTACGACGCTACATGGAAGGGATTTTGTAGGTGGTGCGCTTCGCTTCACCTAGACCCGACCGCAGTATCTATCCCCAATATCCTAGATTACCTATTGGAGGGTCTTAATAAGGGCCTGTCAGTCAATACTATCCGCAGACAGATATCGGCCCTCTCAACTGTACTCTCCTGCGACAACTTAACTTCCCTAGCACAACATCCAGCGATTAATGCCTTTTTAAAAGGGGCATCTAACACAAAGCCCCCAGTCATACACAGGTACCCGTCCTGGAACCTGCCTAAGGTCCTTCTAGCCTTGACATCAGCACCCTTCGAACCTCTTGAAACATGCTCACTCCATCACCTATCACTGAAGGTAGCTTTCCTTGTGGCAATTACTTCAGCAAGGAGAATCTCAGAACTAGCAGCACTGTCAGTAAGGAAGGATCTGTGTACCTTTTTCAAAGACAGGGTCGTTCTTAGACCAGACCCAACCTTCATCCCGAAGGTAAATAGCATCTTTCACAGATCTCAGGAACTTACGCTTCCTGATTTCTGTCCAAGACCCAAACATAGGCTAGAACACAGATGGCACAAGCTAGACGTACGGAGAGCACTGTGTTTCTACGTGAAACGCACTTCGGCTTTCCGAAAGACTGAAGCATTATTTGTGTCTTTTCAACCATCAACTATGGGAAAGAAGGTATCTTCTTCCACCATAGGCAGGTGGATCAGAGCCTGCATAGCGCAGACCTACGTTTCACAGGATTTGCCAGCACCCACTCAGGTGACTGCCCACTCAACTCGGAGCGCAGCCACATCTGCGGCGTGGCTAACGCAAGCTCCAGTGGAAGAGATTTGCAAGGCCGCAACCTGGTCCTCACCTTCGGTTTTCATCCGACATTACCGTTTAGACTCCCTAGCAGCAGCAGACGCGGCCTTTGGCAGAAGAGTTCTTCAACAGGTCGTATCTGCTCAGAGTTCAGTAGCCTAGACTTTCCCTCCCAGGGGGACATGAGGGCTTTGGTATGTCCCATCCATTTGGACTCTACAGTCATCCTGCTGGAGAAGGGGCGTTGTCTTACCTGAACGCCTTTTCTCAGCAGGATGATGTAGAGTCCAAGCCCACCCAGAGGATAGGTCTAGGCAGGGATATAATAAAGATATAATAAAGAGCTGCAATGTTAATTCCAACAAAGTTTCTCGCCTAAGTCAAAACTGGGGTCACGCCCAAAGGAAGGGGTGTGGCCGAAGTTTTACCCAGTCTGCCAGGCAGGAAGGCCGTCATAGAACCCATCCATTTGGACTCTACATCATCCTGCTGAGAAAAGGCGTTCAGGTAAGACAACGCCCCTTCTAACCACTGCAGCCATCACATATGAGAGATAAAATACTGTTGTCAAAGGCAACATTAAAAAAAGTTTTGAGTTATAACAGGAAGAGACAAAGGAATAATACTACATTAAAATTGAAATGGACCACTTACATATCAAGAAAATACACATAGTTCAGCCAAAAATCTAACATATGTATTTGCCTGCCTTTGAAAAGTTTCCTTTAATTTTTTTAATCTTACCAAACAATGATGATCATCATAATTTTGAAAAAACGATTTTTAATCTCTGTCCCCAGCCGTCTTTCATTCTCTGTGTAGATTCCTTGCCTTCCCTTCAATAAAGATGCAACTGAGAAGCAGAAAGCAGAAATGAAGTATGTTCATTCAATAAAGAAGTTGATCCTGCCTAGCCAGAGCAAGCCTGCCATGTTTTGAATGCAGAAGGCAATATACTATGGATCTGCCCCCCACTTTCCTAGTAAGTAGAATTGTTAATCTTCATTTTTTCCTGTTAAAAATCTAACTGCCATTTGGAATCTTACCAGCAACAACAGTTCTACTGAAAAGAATTGGGTTGACCATCAAAACAAGCACCAGTGGAACATACGTGGTGACATAATGAGGAATTGCATGCTCCAATCCATTTTCACAACTGTAAAATAGGGAGAGCGGATGATTATAATTCCGATTTATTTGTTCCCAAGTTGGAAAAAGCTTCCTGCTTAATCAAGGAAGATTTCTTATGATTTGCTTACAATGCGACTATAGGAATATATTGAATAGGTGTCTTCAGTGTGGCAGCACACTGAATAGAAGGCTGTATTTGTGTGAACAAATATATACTGTTTAACTGACAGTGATAGTACAGTAACTGACTGTTTTTCAAACAAAGAATGATTATACTGCGAAATCGTATGAAGCTGGAAGCTTTCAGGAGGCCACTTAATTGATTCAATTTGTGGAAAAATAGGAAAAGGGATTGAAAAACGGCCTAATGCAAGAAATTAATGTTAACCTGATTGACCCCCAAAAGGCTAAGTATGAACATATTCTAATGTTCAATGTGGAAAAGAACAACTGATTCCATAACTTGCATTTGGAGAAGTAAAGATGTTTAAGTCATTCAGATAAAATATCTTTAAATGTGATCGGGGCAGAGAGCTAGTAAAATATAAAAGCAGAAGTTGGAGGTTGAAATAATTTTGCATGCATTGTACTAAAGAAGTGAGCAAGACAACACCCCAAACTTGTGAGATCACTCGTTCTCTCTTATACCCTTTCCTCTATTTCACCTCCTCTTTTCTCTCATGTCCTCCTTGCTCATTACACAGCAATTAGACATAGAGTCAGTTGTAATTCCAGAGTGATATGTTTCTTAATGATTTAATTGGTTATACAAATACAGCAGGTTGTTGGTAACGTGGCTCATTTGAGAATCTGAAAACACTGGGAACAAAAAAAATCAGCAAACAAAAAGGATGTTACTTCTTCCATATACAAATTTCACTTCTCACTGCTTTAACAACTCCCCATCTCCCACAGGCCTCCTAATACTAGAGTTCCTTTGTGAAATTAAAATTCTCTGGAAAAATGGATGTTTGCAGTTAAATAACAAAAGCTAGTAGTGGGAGGAACGTCCAAACATTTGCATGCATTTAAAAATGACTAAAAATGGCTCCTGTCAATATCCACATTAGCACTGTATTGTGACAAAAGCTTGCTCTGCAGGTCTTCTTTATAACATTCATTAGACCCTAAGACTTATTCAAGTAAATATTGTCAGGTCTTTTAATTACTTTTGACATGTATATACTTATTTTTCTCCACCGTGCAAATTCCCATGCTGTCTATGGACACTTACAAATTCCTGACTCTGGAAAAGTATCTCCTCAAAACTGAACAACATAATAAGGTTGGATTCCATTGTATACCTGGGCAGCGAAGCCAGCTTTCAAATGTTAGATTCCTTGCCTTTTAATAAATATGGACCTAACCAATAGCCTTCAGTGTCCTTTAATTTAAACAAATTACTGGAATGATTTAAAATTCAGGCAACATTAGTAATATTAGATGGGAAGGCCTGGAAAAAAACTGCAAAAATTGAAAAAAAAACAGGTATTTTTTTCATTTTTTTCCAAACAGCTTTGGGAAAAAGGGAAAAAAATGGGGGGGGGGAACACTCTGATTTGTCCAATTTTTCCATTTTTTTCCAAGTCTTCCCATCACTTACTTACCTAGAAACTGAAGGATAATAGAGCATAGCAACTCCCTCCATGCACAGCAAAATTGCCAAGCCCCATGTCATCATATGGTACAACACAATCGTGCTAGAATGATATTGTACAGAAAAATAAAATGTGAATATTTTTCTTTGTCAACTTCAAAAATTATATGAATTCCTTTCATATAAATTACAAGGCAAGTTAAACTGATAGTGAAAAAAGAATACAAAGATAAGCTTTTGAAAAGTTTTAGTTTACATCTCTAAAAGCAATACAATATAATAATAGAAAATATCAATATGAAAATACACACTCTACAGCAAACCTAAACAGAATAAAACCTAATTAAACGTTGTTAGCAAATATTAAATAGCAAGGAAATATATTTTTTCCCACTCAGTTGTGCTCAGTTCTCAGACATTACCTGGACAAATCCTTGTATTTTACTTGACAAGTTTTTCAGAAATATTGACTTTGCCTCTTTCCTATGGTTAGAGAAGGTGATTGATCCAAGGTCACCCAGCTGGCTCTGTGCCTAAGATAGGACTTGACTTCATATTTGCCTGGTATCTACCTTGATGCCTTAACCACTACACCAAATTGGCTTTCATATTAATTATTAAGCAAATATTAATCCATATTCATGAAGATAAAGCTATCTAAATGTTCACTTAACCATGAAAATATGTCATCCTGAAGATACCGCATGTTTAAAATATAATGTTCATTTGTGATACCTTACTCCTGCTGATCTTCTAACTACCAAGTACAAATCCACAGCATAGCAAAACAGCCACCAAAAGACAGCACTGTACAAAAGTTGGATCCACATCTGAGAAACAAACAGAAAATCATGTATCATAGGGACTTAGAACAGGATTATTGAAATATTGTTACTTGTAAGTCTGAAATGTTATGTCCAGCTGTGTTCAGTATATTACATAGAACAGAACACCAAAGAAAATTGGGTCAAATAATTTCCACCTACCCATGAGTAGCACGTTCTTCCTAAATTCAGATATATATAATAAGTTTGCTCAGCGCTTCAAATTCAAATAATTTGAAAAATAAACGTTTTAGATCATGTCAGAGCATGTATAAATACAGGTCTTTACCACACCTGCAATTTTCCAGAATTTTACCACTGATCTCACCAATAGCCACGAGTATAGGAAAAAACACAGCTACTTTAAAGAGATGCAGACAGGTGCTTGGATTTTTAGAATCAAATCCAAAATTCTGCACAATCCAAATGTATAATCTATTCTCTTTTCTACTCCAAAAGAACAATAAGATATTAAAAAGCTATTTAAGCATGGCATACTTTGAGAAGTCAAACTAAAGGAAACTAAGAGTGGTTCTCATAATCTTGGTTACTAAGGACTAGTGACTATACTTCACGACAAAATTATTAAATATATTAAACTTGGTTGCACATATTTCTCATGAAAGTTGGATGGAAATAAGAATATGCAGTTTTCAATCAAATTACTGTAAATTCCATGGCATGCACATAATTCACACATTTTGTTTAGATCATTTATCAGTTCTTAATCAGTGTTTACAAGTCTAGCATTTTTGCTCATAGGAACTGCATATTACACTGGTCTGAAACTTTATTTCTATTTGACTTCCATATCAATTCCTTCAATTGTTTATTTTTACTTAAGTTACTTTCGTCTTACATCTTTTTTAGTCCTTATTGCCAAAGATTACTATATAGCTTACCTACAGAAAGTTATAATTTAATCATGTTGCATGCAATACTGAAAGTCAAACTTTTTTTCTCAAAGAAAAAAAATGCAATTCAGCTTTAAGAAACTCAATTGAAAGCAAATGCTGCTCTAAAAACATTAACAGAAAATTAAATGAAGAGCAGAAGTTAAGTACATTCAAAATGATTATTACTAAATAAATGGGCATATGATTTGCTGCTTTAGACCATCACCTGTTTTTTATTTATATAAAAATGTATTTTTGCAAAAGTCACAAAATTATTATTACTAGCATAAAAAATAAAAACTGAGAACTAATATAACAGTGCATTTACCAAATCCTATAACCTATGAGCTCACTATAGATTTGCCTGAAAAGTTTTTTAAAAGCTCATTGTCAGAATCCAATTATATTTCATTTCTAGCTACCTACTTTGAATAAAACCCATTTCTTACTCTCTCTGGATTCTGTCATACTACGAAAGGGGAGGAGGATAAGCAAGGGGGTTTTATGACTCTAACTTCCTTCATTAAACTACAAAGTGACTGGATGTTGATTCTCATCAAGAGGACTGATCATAACAATATGGCCATCGCCTTTCATCTGTTCTCTCTCTCTGAAGTCTCCCTTTTGCCGGCAGTGAGGGAAAAGGGGGGGGCAATGCAACGCCTGGGATCTGGGAAAAGAGAGGATGGGTGATTGTCACCCGGAAGAACTGTGGGGTGGGGGCTGCTTGGGAACACTTAAAACATTGAAGGATGGGAGCAAAATCCCCAGATCCTGTCTAGCATGCCTGCAATCATTTTCTCTTAATAAAGATGCCTGTTGGAAGAGATATTCCAAGAGTTCTGTCTTCTTCAGATGTAAAGTAAGGTGGGTCCTTACACTCATATTAAGAAACGCTGTAGAACTTCAACTCAGAATATTTAAGAGCTGTATCGGGAGAAATTGTATGACTTCAGGAAATAAAGTAGTTACTGATCAGTCCTGAATGTGGCTGGAGAAGAGTTTTGTATCAAACCAGTCTAATATTATTTTCATATTTATTATAAAAGATACATATCGATTAGTTTGAGACAGTCCAGACAACCACAACCACGAGTATTAATTTTGTCATTATTGTAAGGATACATTTACAGAGTCTTGCAAGTCTGAAAGTACCTCTCACATCCCTCACTTTTAGTCTTCCGAGGATACTTTCTCCACCCCATTTATCATCCTGTTGTCTAGGGCTAGCCTGTGGCTCTTCTTCCTCTTTCCCAAGATGATTTCCAGATATGAAGTCTAAAAATAATGATTATTCCCTGTTCTTCTGGCTATTTGAATTAGCAATACACAGATCATTCTGCAACCTTTTTCATGATATGTTGGAGCCTATGACACCCATCAACCCCAGATACTGTAGCAATGTTTATGGGACTCCAGAATAAGTTTTTGGATATTAATTAGGAGAAGATTTCAGTAGCATTTTTTATCTGTTTATAGTTATGACATATGTGGATTTGGCTCTTGCATGCCTTTGCACATAAACCAATACTAAAAAAAGTGAACAGTTCATGAAATGTCACATACTTATTCCATTCCATTATAAAGCTCACACATTGAATCACTTTACCAATATAAAATAGGAAATAAAAGCATGAGAAACACGTCTTCTGGAATGCTTTATAATCTTTTTATCAACAACGGTCATAAGTCGGGATGCATGTTTGTGCACTAGGAAGCATAAGCAGAGCAGGCCATATAAAGCTCTGTTTGGGATCACATGACCAACACCTGAGGAAGGCTTCGAATGGAGCAATTACCAACATTCCAAGTCACTGCCGATGCCCTGGAGGAATGTAACTTGCAACATTATTGTGGGTAATTTCCAGTTTAGTTTGCATACAGCACCCCAGTTATTTTTTTCTCTACAACCAAAGGGTGGATCAGGTCCATTTTTAAGCTTGGTATTTCATTAATCTACTTATTGTGCCCCCACATCAAATGTAATCCTTTCTTTCCCTGTACAAATAGGCAGACAGAATCCCTGTATCTTTGAATTATTTTTTTTTTGCAATATTCCTCTGGGTTAGAAAGAATGAGAACATTCCCCAAGTATTTTATCCTGATCTTTTCAAAGGAGAAAGATATCAATACAATCTAGCAGCAATTTCATTCATTTCATTTATACCTACCGCACTTCCTACACAGAATGTAGCAGGCCATATATCAGTTTGATTTACTAAAGATATATTTGCCACAAAGTCTGGGAACCCTAACCAGACAATAGACCGGAAGATTATACCTATAAGGAAGAGAATAAATCCATATTAATGCTACAACTCTGACCACCTTAATATTCATGTTGTTTTATACTTTCCAAAAGTATTAAAAAGAAAATAAGACTTCATTCAGTTTTCTATGATGAATTGTTTTTCCCTTTTATAACATGAAGCTATTCTATTCTGAATTATGTTGAATCTCCCAAGCATAATTACCCATTTTTAGAACTAGTGTTATATTCCATTTATGTTGCTAGTCATTCTAAAACCCTTTTATGTTTGGTTCCTGTTTTCAAAAACCCTTGAAAGAGGAAAACATTTTCTAAAATATATGTTCAAAATATTTTTGTTTTTTTTATTTCAGTGATTTCTCTCTGTCCCCTTTTCTCCTAAAACACAAACAGCAGCAGCTATCAAGGAAAAAGGTAGATGATAGATAAGGATTTGGTTCTGCTGTTCTGCTTTCCAAGGCTTATTTCCATATAACTCAGGGTGTGGCCTTAAGGACTGGAAAAAGTTATTTTTATCTATTTTTTCTCCCCCCTTGTCTTATGTGAGATTAGACAGGATTGAGGACACCCATCTCTTTTGATTTTGTTTTTTTCTTTCATTAAAAGTCTATTTTTATTACAATGGGAGTGTATTTTTCTTCTCAAGTGATATTTTGATAAAGGTTTTGATCTGACAGTTAAAGGGTGGGTGATCCCTCTGGCAACTTTGTTTCTGTGTATGTATTGGGAGAGAAAATGTAGAAACTGGTATGAATCAGGATTAGAAATACTATAGTTTTACTCCCTCACACGCATACACTTCCGCCTTCCATCTTCTGGTCCACAGCTGCCTGCCTGGCTAATAAGGAAAGGATCAGCAACATAAGAATCTCGTCAGTTCTCTGGCCAATCCTAGCCATTTCTGGAAAGAAAGATGAAATAATCTGCATTTTCAGTGACCTTTGTCACAGTAAGACTGCATACTACTGCAAGAACCACTGACTGGATTAATGGGAATTGTCTTCTATGGCTGTGTTGTGGGAGAAGGATTGAGAAAAATCATATGCTTGCCAGCAGACCCAGCTTTCAAATTATCACTATGGTCATGTGAATGCCTAGATCTGAAAGGATAGATTTCATTCATGAACTGAGACATGTAAGGGATTAAAAACTGAATAGTTTTAGTCAAATTCTTCAGAGGAAATGTGGCAGTGAAAATAAATAGGTCAATGAGAGCTCTCTTTCCCTTCCTCCCTCCCATTCTGCTTTCATGAATACCTTTCATAAGACAAGGGGAAAAAAAAGAGAGGGTTTTTAAAGGGAATTTTTAGCAAACTATTACAAATACTGGAAAAGCAAAATCTATATCTAAATAAACTTGTTTGAATTTCCTTCACATTCCGTCTGAGTCAGTTAACACATTAATCAGTTTTTCATTGGAGAGTATGATTAAACTGTGAAATAACTAATATTCACTACTATTTCATCTACCTAACAGTAATTTATCTTTTAAAAAATTACTTTGTTGTAGTGCATACAAAGTCCAACTGCATGTGGATTAAGAAGCAATTCCCATCATATCCAAAGATATTTCTATGTATATTCAGAACAAGTTTAAGCACAATTCTGGTCATTGCAGGCTTTTCTATTTGGCTTCAGATTTATCAAATTATGAGTCTTGAGTATTGTGGAAAGGGGATTAAGAATGCTTACATACTAGTAGACTAACCAATTAGGCAACAGAGCAGCTGGCTTTTTATATAATACTAAAATGAAGTGACAGCAACAGCAAATGCAATACAAATCACAAATACAAATCACATACCATACCTCACTTTGAAATAACATATGGTTTATTGCATATCAGAAAGTCCAGGAATAAATTTCAACATACTGTACCAAACAGTGTTGCTGTTATTTGTCTATTGTTTTTCTTTATCTGTCAGAGGAGCTCATTTACTGGTACTGTTGTCCTAGGATAATACATATTAAGAATAACAGAGTTGGCAGGAACCTTGTAGGTCTTCTAGACTAACCCCCTGCTTTAATATTTCCTATTAAAATTTCATATTCCAAGTATTGTGTGGTGTATTTAGTTCCACTAAACCAACCGCTAATAGAACAAGAATTAATGAATAGAAAAAGAGATTCAGTCTTAAACATCTGAAATTTCACACTTCCTGACTTAGGAGTAAGTCCACTTAAAATCACCTACAAACTAGGCTGCAATGCTAGTGAAGCTCCATTGGATTCCAAACCATTGATGTGCATTGTCAAACTACTTATTACTTATTTATTCGTTTCTCTATCACCGTCTACCTTAAGTCTTGTATTAAAATATCCTTAGGCGGCTGGAAGAGAGTACTCTTTCTCCCAGCCCCTCCGTCTCTCTTCCTCTCTCTCTGCTCTTTGGTGGGATTGATTTAGTTATCAAATGTATATAGTCGCCCATCTCACCAGAAGTGACCTTCTTACCCAGAGAGCCCAGCATGTCACAGGCGGAGATGAGGAGGAGGATGGTGGTGGAAGAGGAAGCCTTGGAAATTCCTCGGGAGCCCCGATCCTTCTTCGGGAGGAGTTGCAGGGCGCTCAAGAGAATCCCAGCAGAGGCGCTGCCAAGGCAAACCCCGCAAAAGACCTCTGACTTGAAAGACACCACAAGCTGCGTGGAGACGTCCCGGTTGGGGCAACAGAAGGTTTCCAGCCTCGGAGAGGCCATAGCAAATTTGGGGGAGAATAGAGGGTCGGAGTGGGACGAAGGGCCAAACGCTATCGCTCGCTCGTAGGAAGCTCTTGCAGGCTTTCCGTCTTGTTCCTCCTGCAACTTAGAGTTGGGGAGTCACGCGATGGCCAGATCATGTGGCGAAGTGGCGATTAAAGCCCCTGGAGCTGCCATTTCCGCCTCCGTTTCGTAAATTGGACACGGAAGATTACCGTTTCTCATCAATGATTCCTGGTGTTTCCTTAGTGTAACTCGCTGTGGCATCGATATTCCTCCCTCCATGTGTTTCTTTTACAGTTGGGAGAACTCTTTCCTGAAATCCTGACTACCTTAAAAGTTGGCTGGTAGTTGTACTCCAGTACTCCTGAAAAACTTCAAAAGCTTGAGATTTGGGATCACGTGATCTGACCTAGGCCCACTAGTTACTGCTTCAGCATTCTTCCATCAATAGTAGCGAATATCTGTAGCTCAGGTGTAGGATGAGGGTGAAGTTCATTCTCTCAGAATTCAAATCAACCGCACAACCAACCAGAGACAGTACCAACCCTCAACCAACCCATACAACCCCCACGCACAAGCAGTTCACATCCCAGTGACCCTGACGTGATGTAACCAACCCATCACAAGACCCTCACTTGAGGCACCCATGCCTGAAGCCCTTGTAAACAGAACACTGACATTCCCTAAACTCCGCTGAAGATGTTACCTAACCTGATAATGAAACATTCAGAAACCAACCCACAAACTCAGAGAACGAACCCTCACCCTCATTCCTCCATCAACTGCATCTTGAATTTCCACTTTGCACTATCATACTGCATCTGAGCTCAGAAATCCATATGAAAGCTAGATAATGACAACATAGAATTTCTGTGTCACTGCAGCTGTCTAGCAATGTCTACTGGGCTTTTGCAGCCTAGGCTCAGTAACCTGTCACTAGATCAGTATTTTTCAAACTTGGCAAATTTAAGGTCTGTGGCTTCAACTCCCAGAATTCCCTAGTTTGTGTGCTGGAAAGGGAATTCTGGGAGTTGGTCCACTTATTTTAAAGTTGTCAAGCTTGAAAAACATAGCACTAGATTCAAGTTAGTAGACTGGAAAGTTGTCTCCTTTTAAGAAGTTTGTCTTCTTGAAAAAATAGAACTAAAGGCCAGAATTTACCCCAGCATTTGGGTATTTCTTTTTAATTAACTGCTCAGTCTGTTCTTTGTAATTTCATCTTAAGAGTATGTTCAATGATAAGTACTGAAGTCTATTTTAGTTGATAAGACTTATTTTTACATATCATTATCAGCCCAAATCAGTCCATTACAGGATTAAGTCCTCTTCAACTGACTGCAAATAGTTTCCAGTTAACACCTTCAAATTGAGTCACATTATTTTTCAAGCATTTATTTGGGTGTTTTCTGAGTCTTTCAAGGTCGTGTATCCAATCAAGAATTGTTCTTGTCCGACACTGATCTATTGTTGTATAATGAAGTCAATCCATTGTCATTTCTGTGAGGTTACTCAATTACAATGTATATCCTTGACTATTGGTAGAGTCATTTTTTTTCTTATCACATCTTATGTTAAGCATTTTTCTACTTCTGTACTGCTTTTGCTTTGAATATGCAAGTTGTGAAACCTTGTGTTAACACACATATTATACATTAATTAAAGTATAACATTACTGAAGTAGGTTGCGATGTTCTGAAATGCTCTTCAAACTATGGTAGTTTAATCTATGACATTACTGTCCACGATTATATTTTTACTGTCAACATTCTTTTCTATTTTTTATTGGCAAAGGTTTTGAATAATTTTGTCTTCAAGATAATTTTCAAGCCATGTATTTGGTCACACTTTCATCTTAAATAATGGTTCACAAATTCTATTTTACTGCTTTCACTGAGTGGGATTGTATTTCTTGTGTGTGTGTGTGTGTGTGTGTGTGTGTGTGTGTGTGTATAGCCACATACATAAATAAATTCTTCATTTCTAAGTAAGCATGTAACTAATTGTAGTCAAAGGCCTTTCTGGTGGGCCACTGCAGCCAAGAACCAAGCTATGGGTTGAGTCCATAGCTTGGTTCTCGGCTGCAGTGACCTTCCAGAAAAGCCTCTGACTGCAAAGTGCAGCCTGGGGACGCTGCAGAAGAAGTGGGCCAGTAAGGAGAGGCCTGGCTGCAAGATAAGTGGATGCGGGGTGCGTGCAGCAGCTCCACACCCCCACACCTGCCCTAGCTTGATTTTTAGATGTGTGCCTTGCCCCCAAACTGAGGCTTATTTTGGGGGTAGGGCTTACATTAGGCCCACCCCCAAAAATCAAGCTAGGGCTTATTTTGGGGGTAGTTCTTACTTTCAGGGAAACACGGTAGCAGCAACAGCTTTGAGATTAGATTGTTCAGAGGTTTTCTAAAGAACAAAGGTTAATATAAAGAGAAGAATGATTTCTCTAATTGTTTTCCATTGGATTCAGTGACATTTCAAAAACAAGGAAATTAAAGATATTATGAAAAAATGTTTGACTTTTTCATTTCATTCCTGCTTCTATTTTGAAGGACTCATTTATAGCTCTATCTGCTCTGGAAAGTTTTGATACCTCGAAGAATAAAAATAGATGCATGAATTACTATATGCTTCCTTTAACTATGGATTTGTTGGGGTTTTATGGTTCAAATGAATTGGACACTAATTTTAGACTTTCTGTTAACTAAGAGTTAGGGTTTGTCATGCATAATTGACATGAGCTTAAGAGGACCATCTTTCATAGTGCAACATCTATTGGCATCTAGCATTCATAGCAACAGCAAACAACATCAATGACACAATGTGTTTCATAATATAAATCCCTGCTTTTCATATTTGCTCGTTCCCCTGCCCCACAACCACATCAATGAAATTCACTCCGCCATTTTGTTAATGCAGGATATAATCACAATTGCTACTTCTGAGGGATCTCTCTTTTAACTCCCATGTACACAAACTCACCACAGAATTGTACCCTGTGAATTGCCATCTTTAAGAGCCCAGAGATTCTGGTCTTTTATTCTAGGTATCACAACAATTACAGAAGAGCAATCCTTCTCCTCCAGTCAGGTCCAATCACATACTAATAGTAGTATTCAACAATATGTGTGGCTGCAGCAACCCCACCAGAGATTGGTTCTTTGCTGAGACTGAGCGTCCATTCCAACTATTCTTAGCACTCACTGTATGGAGTAGCAGTGGAAACAGAAGGCAATGGGATTCCTTGATTTGTATGGAAGCAGCAATTGCAAAGAAGTCCTGGTATTATGGTATTGACAGAACTGGAAGAATGAGTTATCAGACATCACAAATGCATTTATGATCTAGTATGGTACATCTTGCCTCAGCAATGCTGAACAATGTTACTGTGACTTATGCATGACAAAGTCCAAGCCAACAGATGTGATAAGGGAGTGGCTGGTGTCTAGTGATGACCATGAACCAGACCTTGTTCATATGCATGGCATTAAGTGGCTGCAGGGAAGTGGGGATCGGTATCTTCATGCAATGTTGACATGTGTATCCCACATACATGGTAGCCCTGCATTTTCTACTTGGAATCTTGGCACACCTTTTTCATGGATTCCAGATCCTAAAGCACAACACACAATGTGCATTCCTGAATGGCAATAGTTTGCAGTGCATCACCAGGAAAGACCCCACACAGAGCAGGGCAGAGATGCTATGTAAATTTGCCCTCATTTGTAAAATAGTAAGTTTCTACCTATTGAGCATTAGTTGAACAAAGGGAGAGGTAATGTAACATTTTAGTGCCTTCAAGTCAGTCTTGACTCCTGGTGTTGGAAATGTAATTAAAACACCAACAAAATTGGATTGGTAAGAAAAGAGTTTATTCTGCAGAAAATAGAAAAAAAAGCAGTTTGCAAAGTGTGGTGGATCTCTGAGAGAAGCTTCAACAGGAAGTTCTAAACTAGAGACCACACTCAAACATTCATACTCATAACATTATATACATTTCTATCACAACGCCCCTGTCCCCTCCCCTTCGGTCCCATTTGAAAGGACTTTAGAGGCCACAATCTTGTCTGAGATGCCTAGCCAGAATACATCATCCCTCCCCCTGGTTACATTGTTTCGAACTTCCCCCTGCCACCCTTTTGTCTTGTTAAGTGTATCTTATAGCCAAGCCTCCTGGAATCTAGTGTCTACATGCAGGGCTTGGTTAATCCTTTTATTATTAATCAGTTGTAACCGTTTTATTTTTAAACTTCTTTGTTTCGCACAAATCCACCCTTTCTATTATTTTTATACTAATTTAAAAATAAAACTTTTTCTCAAATGGTTTTAAACTTTCCTGGATCTCCTCGGGATTCTCGAAGTCAAGTATTGCAGTATGTTCAGTTACCGTATATGCCGGCGTATAAGGCGACCCGGCGTATAAGACGACCCCCGTCTTTGGCGCCGAGTCGCATGCCTAGAACGTTGTCTTATACGCCGGAAACTACCAGTATTTCCGGCGTATAAGACGACTCAGCATATAAGACAACCCCCGACTTCGGCGCCAATTTTAACACTTGCGGAAGTCACCTTATACGCCGGCATATACGGTACCTTGTTTAACATCAGCATTTGCTCGTCATTCTTATTGGTTGCATTTACCATTCCCTCCACTGTATTTTGTACAATACTTCTTATTACAGGGATCAAGCAGGGTAAGCACATTAACCTGAAAAATACTACTGCTAACGTGAATAAAGCTTGTTTCCAATTTCTAAAAATTTCTCCCAGGGATCCCCCATTATCAAGTATTCCAGTCCAGGTTTGGACTGGTACATGGGCTATTTTCCTCATCCTGTTTGTTATCTCCTCAATGGCCTTCTCTTCATCATCTATTTGCAGACAACAGTTGGTTAAGTTAAATTTTCTACAGACCCCTTCTTCTTCTGCCAATAAATAATCCAATGCTAACCTATTTTGATAAATTGCAGTCCTCATTTGGGTATTCTGTTTAGCCAACTTATTTAATGCTAGCGCTGTCTCATTAGTAATAATCTCCAGAACTGCTTGTAACCTAATAATGCAATTCAGCATATAAATTGGAGTCCTATATCCCCTTGATCCATCCTCAGCCCAAGTAGCAGGTCCATACACCTGTATTATACGTTCAGGTGGCTATTCATTATCCTTCCAATTTCCAATTTCCAATGATCGGTTTCTCCTAGCTCCCATATACTGCTACTCCAAGTTTTTCCCTTTGAGGAATAGGAAGTAGGAAAAAACTAGGTTTTATATTTCCCAATACACATGAACCACACCAATTCCTAGGTAGTCTGGTATCTTCAAATTTTCCACATATCCAATAAAACCCTTGCAGGGTGAACCATTCTTGGGATGCATTGTCCCAAAGCCCCTGTAAAACCGTGTTATTAAAAGAATGTTTTTCAATACTATGCATGGTTCCCCAATTCTGAATACTTGAATCTCTGTAAGATCTCTGGCCCTCGCATATCATAGTTCTTACTTCCTCCTGGTTTTCGAAGCAGTTTCTCTGAAAGCAGGAGTGACCTATAATGGATGTAGTTAAAGCCCATTTTTGACTTTTCTTTATTAATTTAGTAGTCCAAGTAGATGTAATGTAAGGACCCACCCCACTTTGCATCTTAAGAAGACAGAACTCTTGGAATAGTTCTTCCAACAGGAATCCTTTATTAAGAGAAAATGGTTGCAGGCATGCTAGACAGGACTTGGGGTCCAAGCTCTCCCATTCAAGGTTTTAAGGGGTTCCCCAGTAGTCCCACCCAATCAACCCCCCTTCCCAGTGATAGTTTCAAGTATCACAATTCCACCCCGTTTCTTCTTTCTTCCGTCTGGATGGAGACTTCAGATAACTACATGAAAGGCAAATACTCTTCTTTGTTAATGCTAATGTTCTCTGGTGTTAACGCTTTGAGGTTACAATAGGTTACAATAAACACACATTCAGCATTCAGCTCTTTGAAGTCTACTGAAGGAAGTGAGGGCCATAAAGCCCCTTTGTTCTCCCCCTTCTCTCCCTCTTATGGCAGAATCCAAAGAAGGCAGAATTGGGAGTTTCTATATTTGATAATTAAAGATGAAATATGATTGGATTCTGACATCCGGCCCCTCTTAAAAATAAGAGAGATCCACCTGAAAGAAAACACAAGTATAAAATTTAGTTAGGCTTGTTAGGATACTCTGTGTGAAACTTCTTCAATAGCTTTGGGGCTCTGACGTGACGTTTATGGACCCACTCATTTTGTGAGGCAGGGAGGTGTTTCCAGGCAACTAGGTACTGAGTTGTTCCATGATATCTCCTAGAGTCAAGGATCTCTTTTATTTCGAAGTGTTGTTCCCCCTCCACCATGATTGGAGGTGGTGGGGGGGGGATTTTTGGCCGTAGAGGTGACTGATGCTCTCTTTTCAGCAAGCTGCAATGAAAAACTGGGTGTATTTGCCTGAGGTTTTTGGGTAATTCTAATTCTACTGTTACTGGATTTATGATCCTTTTAATTGGAAAAGGTCCTATATATTTTGGTCCAAGTTTTTTACAGGGCTGTAGGGACTTTAGGTATTTTGTAGATAAGTACACCATTTCTCCTATAATGAATGGTGTAGGCTCAACCCTTTTTTTATCGGCTTGTGCTTTGTATGCCCGCCTAGCTTCATCTAGTGATTTTCTGACTATTGGCCAGGTGTTTTGTAGGTTTTCCATCCATTCTTTCAGTGAAGGGATCGTTGGTTCTTTTGGGGTTAACTCTGGCATAGGGTTGAAACTTTGGCCGTTGGCTATTTGAAAAGGAGTGTAGCCTGTGCTGGAGTGGACTGCATTATTGTAGGCAACTTCTGCAAAAGGAAGTAAGTCCGTCCAATCACTCTGTTGGAAATTTAAAAAACATCTCAAATATTGCTCAAGTACCGACTGGCACCGTTCCGCTTGTCCATCTCCTTGAGGGTGGTGGCTAGATGTCAATCCCTGAGTGGTCCCTAAGAGGGATAAAAATTCCTTCCAAAATGCAGACGTAAATTGCACTCCCCTATCAGAGATGATGCGTTGGGGTGCCCCGTGCAATCTGTAAATGTGCTGGATGAAAAGTTTTGCTAAGGCCTTTGCAGTGGGAATTTTTTGGCAAGGGATAAAGTGCACCTGTTTGGAAAATAGGTCCGTGACTGTCCAGATAACAGTATTCCCATTGCTTTCAGGCAATTCCACTATAAAATCCATGGCTATTTCCCTCCAGGGGGCTGAGGGACTTGCCACTGGTTGTAACAGCCCTGGCGATTTCCCTTGCAACCTCTTTGCTGATGCACAGGTTGGGCAGCTGGCAACATAACTTTCTATGTCCTTTTTTATTGATGGCCACCAAAATTGCCGTTTAATTAAGTGTAAAGTTTTTACAAATCCAAAATGCCCTGCTGATTTTGTGTCATGGCAAAGTTGCATGAAAGTTAGTCTTTGAGTTGTTGGTATATATAACTTTTCCCCTACCCAAGGCAATCCGTCTCTCATTGTGCACACATGTTTGTTTTTCTGGAACCAATCATCTGTTTCCAAACTTTTTCTGAATTCAATCCCAGTTTGGCTGTCCAGTTGTGGTTTTATTTTGGCTTGGGTTCTTGTGGTTACTGGTGCTGCCAGTTGTGACTCTGCCATTATTGGTCTAGAGTCTGTGGTTCGTGCGCTGTTATATTGGGGCATGCGAGATAGTGCATCTGCCAGGAAGTTCTTTCTTCCTGGTAAATGTTTGAGCTTAAATTGGAATTGGTGAAAATGCTGGGACCAGCGGGCTTGTTTGGGATTGAGTTTCCTGGAAGTTTTCAGGGCTTCCAAATTTTTGTGATCAGTCCACACCTGGAAGGGGATTTTGTTGCCTTCCAGGAACTGTCGCCATGTGAGTAATGCCCAACGTATCCCATAAGCCTCCTTCTCCCATACGGGCCAGCGCTGTTCTGTTTCCGTGAGTTTCTTGGATGTATATGCACAGGGTTGCAATACTGCATCATCATTTTCTTGTAATAGCACAGCCCCCACTGCCACATCACTTGCATCTGCCTGTATTATGAAGGGCTTGTCCATGTCTGGGTGCCTTAGTACTGGTTCGGCAGAAAAAAGTCTCTTTAGTCTCTCAAACGCTGCTTGGCACTCCATTGTCCATGTTAGTGGCTGGCTAGGTTTTACTGAGGATGTTCCCTTCGTTTTTAGTAAGTTGGTGAGGGGCAAGGCTATCTGTGCAAATGAGGGGATGAATTGGCGGTAAAAATTTGCAAAGCCCAGGAAACTTTGTAGTTGCTTTCTTGTGCGGGGTGGTGCCCATTCTAATACTGCTCTGACCTTCTCTGGGTCCATTTCAATGCCCTGTGGGGATATGCGATAGCCTAGGTAGTCTATCCTTTCCTGGTGGAATTCGCATTTTGAGAGTTTGGCATATAGGTGAGCGGCTCGCAGCTTCTTTAAAACCGCTCTGACAAGTTTGACGTGTTCTTCTTTTGTTTCGGTAAAGATAAGAATGTCGTCCAAGTAAACAAGGACCCCCTTAAACAGGTGCTCCCTTAGAACGTCATTGATTAATTGCATAAAGACTGCAGGGCCCCCTTGTAATCCAAATGGCAAGACTTTGAATTGATAGCACCCCATGGGGCAGTTAAATGCAGTCTTCCATTCGTCCCCTTCCTTGATTCTCACGCGATAGTAAGCTTCCCTTAAGTCTAGTTTAGAAAAAATTTTCCCTTTCGATAGGTGTGACAGCATGTCTTTCATGAGGGGCAGCGGGTATAGGTTGCTTTCACTGATTGTGTTCAGGGCCCTATAATCCACGCATAAACGTAAAGAGCCATCCTTCTTCTCTCTAAAAAGGACCGGGGCAGCCACTTTAGGCTTAGCTGGTTCAATGAAACCTCTCTCCAGGTTTTTTTTTATAAATCTTTCCATTTCCTCCTTCTCCTTTGGGCTCATGGAGTATAATCTGGGTTTCGGGAGTTTTGCCCCAGGCTTGAATTCAATGGTACAGTCTGTGGGTCGGTGGGGGGGAAGCTCATTCGCCCTCTCCTCACTGAAGACTTCAGCAAGGTCCCTATATTCCTCTGGTATTTCTGTTAATCTTTTTTCCTCTCCTATGGATGCTTTTTCTATTCTTGATTCTGGTAGCCTCTCTTGGGGTTTTAAGTCCATAGGGTCCCCCTTCGGGAATTTGATTTCTGTCGTCCTCCAATTTACCCAGGGGTTCCATTTTTTCAACCATTCCATCCCTAGAATCATTGGGCATTCCATACCTGGGGTCACCACAAACGTTAAGTCCTCTTCATGGTTGCCCAGGGAGAGGTGTATTGGCAGAGTGGCTAGGGTAGCTGGCACCCCCCCTGCTATGGATCCATCTAGCTGGCCAAATGAGATTGGTTGTTCCAGTCTCCTGGATGGGATGCCCAGATTCCCCACTAGTGTTGGGCTAATGAGGCAGCGGGTGCAGCCAGAGTCTATTAAGGCTTTCACCTTCACAGCTTCGGGCATGGGGGGGATTAATATAGTCACTGTTTTGAAGATGGGTGTGATGCGTCCACTTACCAGGGGTTCGCCTTCCGAGCTGTCATCTGAGGCATCCACCGTCCCTGTGGTGTAGGCTGGAGTTCTTTCCCCTTGGTGAGCAGAGGTGGGGGTTTCTGCAATTTCCATCATTTTCATGGCTGTTTCTTTTGGCTTAGCTGAATACCCTCTGGGTTTGTTGATTGGGGATCTGTCTGGGTTGTGCTGGGGGGCCTTTGAGCGGCATTCTACAGCTCGATGCCCTTCTCTTCCGCACTTGAAACACCCCATCTGCTTCTTGGCTGTATCCGATGATTTCACCGGTTGGTGTGTCAGCTCAGGCGGGGGGCGGCTCCATTGTTTTCCTCGGCGATGCCTCTTCAATATGTCGATCTCTGCTTCCTCTGCCAAGACGTACCATTCCTCAAGTCGATGTGGGTCTCCTCGGGGCAGGCAAGCATCATATAGATCATAGTTTAGTCCGTCTTTGAAACGGCCAAGGAGGATGTCTTCTGGCCAATTCAGTTTGCTGGCAATGGCTCGGAATTCTTGTGTATACCCAGCCACTGGGCGTTTGCCCTGCCTCATCGTTGTTATTCTTTCACGGGCTTTGCGATCAGCCAGGGGGTCTTCAAATCATCTTCTCAAAGAGGACATGAAACGGTTGAAGTTACTGAGTTCTGGGGCATTGGAGTCATGCAGGTTCACCACCCAATCTGCAGCTGGTCCATCCAGGGCAGATTGCACGATCCGGATGCGGGCTTTGTCGCTGGGGATGTCCTGCCCATATTCCTCCATGTAGCTGAGGACTTGGGTTAGGAAAAACCCCAAGCGTGTTGGCTCCCCTTTGAATTTCACCTCCAACGGTGGACGTCTTGGAATGGATCGGTGCCTCCATTGTGGGTGGTAGTGTCTTCCGTCCAGATTTCCATCTGTGGTCCGGTAGGGGGTGGGAGCTCCTGGATCAGTAAATGTCCCTGGGGTTGCAGGTTCCACGTCCCCCTCGGTGTCTCTCCCTTTGTGGCTCCAGGAACTGGGGCGGGCGTAGGGCTCAGGAATCTCCTCTCCTAGGGAGCTGAGAGTTCTCTTCATCAGGTCAATAGCTCTCTCTAGGATCCAGTCTGAGTACGGCATACAGCTTCCTCCCTCTTCACTTGCGTGCAGGGATTTCTCCATCTCCTGCTTCCATTCTGGTTGCTTGGTTCCCCGTCTCAGGGTCACTTTTCTTGATTCCTTTCCCCACTCGCTTTTCTTTCCAACGCCCATCGACCAGTGAGGCTTGTGGTCCTGTGTCTCCACCACTTCTTCTTCTGAGAAATCTGGCCTCTCGGATCCCAACGTCTGGCAAGGTTCCAACTGGGTCAGCGGCTCTCTTTCCAGGGAGTTTTCTCCCTCTCTTGCTTCGTTGTCTGACATGGTAAATTTTTGCAAAATCCCCCGGCAAGGGTCTACCTTCCAGGTGGATTAATTTTGCAAGTCCTGTCTAATGTAAGGACCCACCCCACTTTGCATCTTAAGAAGACAGAACTCTTGGAATAGTTCTTCCAACAGGAATCCTTTATTAAGAGAAAATGGTTGCAGGCATGCTAGACAGGACTTGGGGTCCAAGCTCTCCCATTCAAGGTTTTAAGGGGTTCCCCAGTAGTCCCACCCAATCAACCCCCCTTCCCAGTGATAGTTTCAAGTATCACAATTCCACCCCGTTTCTTCTTTCTTCCGTCTGGATGGAGACTTCAGATAACTACATGAAAGGCAAATACTCTTCTTTGTTAATGCTAATGTTCTCTGGTGTTAACGCTTTGAGGTTACAATAGGTTACAATAAACACACATTCAGCATTCAGCTCTTTGAAGTCTACTGAAGGAAGTGAGGGCCATAAAGCCCCTTTGTTCTCCCCCTTCTCTCCCTCTTATGGCAGAATCCAAAGAAGGCAGAATTGGGAGTTTCTATATTTGATAATTAAAAATGAAATATGATTGGATTCTGACATGTAATGTTAGTGTCTTGGATATCAATTTCTTTAGCTTCCCACCACATACATAACAATTCTTTACTCCCAGGGTGGTAGCTATCCCTTCAGCCAGATCTATAAATAGATTTTTAGTGAGAAAGGTGAGTCCCCAGGTATCAGGGTGATCAGCCTTTTCAAGCTCTTCATAAAAGGAGTGGAATAATTTTCTTTCTATTGGGGTTAGATTTTTCCTGGTTACTTTAATGATGATGCGGGTGCTTGGGTCCTTTCCCGGACTCTCAATCCCCAATCCATATTCCTGTGATCCTTCGTCAGGATCCACAAAATGGTCTTTTAAACAATCAGATTGCCCGACCCCCTGGTTAAATTAAACCAACTGTTCTTCTCTGTCCACACTCTAGGTGGACCCCTACCATCGGAGTACCAATATATCTGTGAAGCCACATAGGAGCTTCCTCTCTTTTGTTGGTCGTAAACGAATATCCTTTGTGTGAGATAACTCCAATGCCAACTCAGGCCCTTGTAGGTGGTCCAGGGACTAAACTTCATGGCATAGCAGGCATCAAAGCAGATTCTACTCTTGTGATTAGTAGAGGTACTGGTGTTCTGTCCTAATAATAAATAAATGTTAGATTCTTTCCACTTTGAAAGGTAAATATCTGAATGGTTGTTTGATATTTCACACTAGAGGGGTCAATGCATGTAACCCTTCCTGCTTTATTACACAGGGAAAATCAGGTGGTATTATGAACACACGTTCCCACCACCTTCTTGCAGTTCATCTGAGTATGATATGTCAGAGTTTTGGTTATCTTATTAGCCATTTTGGTGGTTCTAATGCAAGCATTACAGTTATCAGAGTTATTTGTACTTTGGCCTTTGCATATGCTCCTGAACCCTACTACTCCCACTATAATCCATATTTTAATTACTCCCGTAACCAAGGTCATATTGAGGTCTAACATTATCCCAATTCTGTCCACCCCTGGAAAAGTACTTCTTCCCTTTCACTTTTAACATCACCGTCTATAACGGGCTGAAATTGGTACTCGGGACACCAGTCTTCAACAATCACTATATCACACTCTTCTCTGCAGTCTCTGTGTATCGGTGCACAGTCTGGGGAATGGGTGCAACAACAATTACACCAACATTTACAGTCACACAACCAACACATTTAAAACTCCCCCCCTTCCTAATGTCTCTATATTTTGCTTTTTCTTATTATCAACTTCAAGGGGTCAGGTAGAGGCACACTTCTGCACTCAGTTGGAGCTTCTACTGGTCCTTTTACACGGGTGTAGTGGGTCCAGCCTTCTCTGCCTTTCGTACTGCTGTTTTGGATTTCAGCAGCACCTGGAAAGGACCTTTCAACTTCGGAACCAGCTTCTCCTCCTTCCAACTCCAGATCAGCACCCAATCTCTGATCTGGAATTTGTGGACTGGAAACTCCAAGGGAGGTGCTTGTGCCAGCAATCCTTGTTTCCTGAGAAAATCAAAATATCTGGACAGTTTATGCACATATTGCTTCCAACACTATTCTAGAAACCACATTACTTGTTGCCATGAGTACTACATGGGTAGTAAAATCTACCTGAATGCACTGAAATGGCCTAAGGGCTGGAGGCTTCCCTCCCCCTTTTTGTTTCCTAATTGCTTGCCTATTTACCTTTTTACATATCAAGCATTTATCCATCACTTGTCTTGCTGCTGTATAAATTCCAATACATCCATAATGTTTTATTCAACATCCGTCTCCCATCTGGCAACATTCACTTCCCACTTTCTTCTACTTCCCATTTTCATTACTCTTTCCCCCCCCCCTTCTGGGTAAACCCCCCCTCTCCTAGCCATTCCTTTGTCTGTATTTACAAACAAATTGGTTAGTAAAGTGCAAACAAAGGAGCGCTTACCAAAAACTCTGCTTGAGTTTGTTTGCATACTAATCTTTATTCAAAACAACATAGCTCTTTTATAATCCCAATTCTGTCCACCCCTCCTTCCTCAAACCACAATTCTAAGCGAAAAAAATTAGAAAGATCAAACCCCCGTCCTCTCCTCCTTTCTGTCTCTCTTGCTCTTAAAGCAACATAGCCAGAAAAAAAGAGGGGGGGGGGTTGTGCCTGCAGACAGAGATTGAAAAGGCATTAATACTGTAGTTAAAGAAACAGGCAGACAAAATGAGGAAATCACAGATGAGGACCAAAACAAAGCCTGGATGAGACCATACATGAAAAGTTTCACTCCTGAACAACATTTGCAACAGGGAGAGAGCAGAACTACTAAAAAAAATAGATTAGAAACACAAGTTATGATAGGCAAGAAAATGGTATAAGGTCGTGGTGGCGAACCTATGGCACGCGTGCCACAGGTGGTACGCAGAGCCATCTCTGTGGCCCAGTCCTAGGCCTTCAGCTGGGTTTTATAAAACCTTTTCGCCTTAGGCCTCTGCCGCTGTGTGCAAAAAAAAAGATTCAATCAATCAATTTCAACTTCTCACGGGAAAAAAAAGATTTTGCAAAGTTGGAGTTGATTGATTGAACTTTTTAGTCCCACCCAGTCTGCCGTTACCACCATAGCCACGCTCACCCAATGGGCCATGCCCACCCAATGGGCCACACCCACCCAATGGGCTATGCCCGCCCGGCACCCAATGATACATAAGTGGGTTTTGGGTTGCAATTTGGGCACTCGGTGTCTAAAAGGTTCGCCATCACTGGTCTATAGTTTCCTGCCTGAGCAGGGGGTTGGACTAGAGGACCTCCAAGGTCCCTTCCAACTTTATTATTCCTGCTAACTTTGGGCTGTCCTTAAGAGGAGGGGGGGGGAAGAAAAACAAACAAACACATCTTTCTTCACTCTGTTTGTTGGCCAGAGAAGCAGAGTGAGGGTATTTCTTTTTGGTAGCTTCTTTTCTCTTGGGATTAGAAACAATTAACAGTCACATTTACCTCACACACAAAGACTTTGACACACATATACATACCAAGACAAGGAAAAGAGAACACAAAAGGAAACAGAACTTTTAGTTCTACACATCCTGGTCATTCCCACCACAAATCTCAGCTAACTCAAATTAGGGAAGGCACGAATCTTAATCATACCACGTGGTTGTACAGAAAGATAGAGACAGAAGGAAAATCACTACTTCTTATTTTTCTTTTACCTTTATTTAGCCAAATTGGTTTTCCAGCAAAGCCCTGAGCAAAGTCAATTTTCCTAACTTTACTTTGCTTTGCTTACAGGGCCTAACCAGCTGGTTGCTCAAATCCAATTCTTTCATTCACTCATTCCATTCCATTTGCATACAACCTCTCCCTTTTCCCTAACAAAAGGTCCTGCGCTCTGGCCAAACCCCCATGCTTTCCAGGGTCTACCACTCAAACAGATCCTTTCTGTGGCTAGGAAAGGCCAGAGAGAGCAAAATCCAACTGTGATTGGATAAAGAGTCTTCTCACTCACACACAGAGACATACACACATTTCTCTCATTCCACTGGGTTTTAAAGTTCAAATTTAGAGGTACTCACCTTCTCCTTCTTTCCAAAGCAGCCCTTGAGCTCAAACTCAAAACTCCCTTTACTACCCTGGCTCCACATGGGCAGGGCCTGGGAAACCCATCCACAGACACAAGCGGGTCTGCTGCCTGCAAGATGGGGCTTATGTTTCCTTTTCCTGTTGGGGCTACTCAGTTTTCTCATCATATTCACATATATGAAACAGCACAAATTTACCATATCTTATTTTGTTAAATTTAACTTAGTGATCAGTTTGTTATATGGTGGTTTCCCCCAGTTTTCTAACAGTTTTTCTAATGGACTGTGGGGATCTATTTTCAGTTTTGGATGTGCTCTTGGCTCCGTTCCTTCGTGACCAGAGGCAAGCTCGCCTGACCAATAACCAGCCAAGACACAGTGAGGGCCTTTTGTTTCGTTTATTGCAATAAGCAGGGAGAGAAGCTATCAAAGCTTGGTTCTCTCCAAAGTTTTAACCCAAAATATTTCCTTCTTTTATGCAGTCCTGACCCCAGCCACTACATCCCTCCTCTTTCCTCATTGGCTGAGGTACTACGAGGTTACACTCTTTCCATCTGCTTATACACAGTTCCTGATAACATATTAAATCATATTCACATATACAATAATAATAAGAAAAATTAGACATTTAAATGGTTATTTTAAATTCTGTGGATATTTATGTCCCCCTTTTAGAACAATAGGTTCTTTCCTATTTTTCAATTCAACATGTCTTTCCTGGCTAGACATTTCCTCTTACAAATGTTTTTATAGCTTGTCTTCTTCCTTTCGCACTCTAAGACCCAGCTAATTTTTGCCTACATATTTCTTTTACATCCTTTCTTTATGTTAACCTTTTCTGTTTCCCATCATAGCTTCTTCACTCAGTAAATTTCCACTGCAGAAAATTCAATTTTAAATTTCTTTTTCAATATTAAATTTTGAAGACCTTTCTTTTACTTCTATCACCTTTTCACACACTTCTTCTCCTGGGACCCTCCTGAATTACCCACGGTTGGTTTACCACACAATTCTCTTGTCCTTACCAATCTAATGTACCATGGTTCGCTTCACTAAGCCTCTTTCTCCTTTTACTCAGGAGTCCGTTCTCACTCCATCTTGCCAGTTCTTTAGATCCCCGGGACATTCATACCTAGTGCATGTATGTCTTGCCAGTCTTCTAGGACTCTCGGGGCATCTCTCACACACACCTCTCATAGATCTCAGACTCAGACTGTCCTACCCAACCCTCCCTGATCACCTAGGTTTTATTCCTTGCTTTACCCCAAGTTTTACTCACCTAGGTTCATGCACGAAGTTGTCCGGTCCTTGTCCTGGTAATTCTCTGGTCCCCTCTCCTCAGTTCTTACCAATCACTATTTGGTCCATGGGCCTGGCTCCATTCCGCTTTCTTGACCTGTGACTGCAATCTTGGACCAATGAAATCAATGGGGCATGCTGTCCTCAGTTGACCTCGCCTCCCGAAGATGCAGGAACAGATGCCTGAGGCCCCACGTTTGGGCAGCCAATTTGTTGGAAATGGGATTAAAACACCAACAAAATTGGATTAGTAAGAAAAGAGTTTATTCTGTGGAAAATAGAAAAAAAAGCAGTTTGCAAAGTATGGTGGATCTCTGAGAGAAGCCTCAACAGGAAGTTCTAAACCAGAGACCACACTCAAACATTCAAACTCATAACATTATATACACTTCTATCGCGACGCCCCTGTCCCCTCCCCTTCGCTCCCGTTTGAAAGGTCTTCAGAGGCCACAATCTTGTCCGAGATGCCTAGCCAGAATACATCATCCCTCCCCCTGGTTACATTGTTTCGAACTTCCCCCTGCCACCCTTTTGTATCTTATAGCCAAGCCTCCTGGAATCTAGTGCCTACATGCAGGGCGTGGCTAATCCTTTTATTATTAATCAATTGTAACAGTTTTATTTTTAAACTTTTTTGTTTCTCACACTGTTAAATCCCTAGTTTCTCTGACAGAATTTTGGAAGTGATTTGTCATTGCTTTCTTCCTAAGGTTAAGAGAGAATGACTGGCCCAAGGTTTCCCAGCTGCCTTTGTGGCAGTTCACAGTCTCCTGGTTTCTAGCCTGATCCTTGAACCCAGTGATGACGAACCTTTTAGAGTGCCCAAATTGCAACCCAAAACCCACTTCTTTATCACCAGGTGCCAGGTGGGCATGGCCCACTGGGTGGGCATGGCTGTGGTGGTCATGACAGACTGGGTGGGCATGGTCACCTTGAAGTTGCTCGTGGGGAGGGACGCCTGTGGGGGCCGGGCAGGGTTGGAGATCCAGGGGGTCTCTGGCAGGTGGGGCAATGGGTAGGAGGTTCGTCCTGCTGGGTGAGGCAAGGCGAGGCAGGGCAGGGGTGCCATTGTCACAGGGCAAGGCGAGGCAGGGGCTGGGGCAGCTGCTGCCTGATACCATTGGCCCTGCACACAGAGGCCAGCGAGTGCATGGGGGCTGACAGTGTTCATCAGCAGCCACAGCCTGCCAGCCCCCCCCCCAACCGGCACACTCTGGGGCTCCACAGCCTGCCATCAGTAGTTCAGAGAAGCTGCCTCTGAACTGCACGGCTGGCTGACAGCTGAGGAGGTGATGCAGTGGGTTGTGCCCAGGAAAAGGAGAGCATGCGAGGCCAGGAAGGATGGGGGGGGGGGAAGAGAAACCAGCTGTGCTGTATGCATCTGGCCACATGGGACTTTGGCGAGTTAGCGGGTGGCTGGTTGAAGAGGGATGGTTGCTGTCTTTGGGGCATGTTTGCGTGCCCACAGAAGAGGGCTCTGAGTGCCGCCTCTGGCACGCGTGCCATAGGTTCCCCACCACTACTTTAACCAGTAAACCAACTTGGCACTGTCAGTGTAATAGATGGGTTTTAAAAAAGATAACACATTATTTTATTCCATCTTTATTATTTGTATAATTAACTCAAGGAGGTGAACACTCACAATGCTCCTTCTTTCTCCTATTTTCCCCATAACAACCCTGTATCATGGGTTGGGCTGAGTCACAGTGACTGGCCAAAAGTTACCCAGCCGGTTTTCATGTCTAAGGCGGGGCTAGAACTCACTGACTTCTAGTGTTCAACAACTACATGGTTAAGGTATCATGCTGGTTGGTGAATTCTGGTAGCTGAAGTCCACAAGTCTTAAAAGTTGCTAAATTTGGAGACCCTCTGCACTAGACTAAGGAATTTCTAATTCCGTTCAGAGCTTTTGTACAGTCGCTTCTTTGCCGCTCGGGAAATTGTGGTTTTTAGTCCCTGTTAAACCCGGATTTCGTCACTAGGCTGCCTAGGCTGCTGTAGAGCTTTAATTGATTCGAAAGCGATGCTACTCTCCGCTGTACTTTCCCGCAGCCGCCGCTAGGAGGCCTCTGACGAGAAAAATGTCGCCTCCCAAGACATTTCGCAGGTAGCTCGGTGGCGCGCGCCTCTATCCCCTGTAAGAAAAATGCCGGAACTTTTTCGTGTTGTAAGATCCTGCAGGCGACGGTTCCAGCCTTCCTCTCGGCCGCTGAAACGCCCAGCCCGCGGGGTCTTTTGGAAGGCTGCTAAGCAAACTTCTCGTCGCCCTCCGACACAAAAGTCTTCTTTAGCCAGCCTGTTGTGCTTGTCCTCGGCAAAGCAGCGGGAGGAGAAAAGGCCCTCGTGAAACCCTGCGGCCAAGGAGCCGGAAGGAGCTGGCGCTGCCTGTTTTTGAAGAAAACCTGGAAGGGGAACAGGGAGGTTTTTTTTTCTTTGCCGTGGCTCAACCTCTCCTTTTCTTGGCGCCTTGGAACCGTCAAGTTTACTGTTTGCAGCTCCTTTCCCCGTATAAAACTCAACTGGCTCCAACGGGACCGCTTCTAAGAACACCGGGCGCAAAACTGCGCTCAAAGGAGCAGTTTTCTGAAAGGTGGGCACGATTCTCAGTGGAAAGGCGCTACTCCCATTGTGAGGACGATGGTGCTCGCGGCTTTCCCCTATATGTTGGAGAAAACTTTTCGCTATTGTCCTCGGTTTATTTGGGAAGGATGATCGAGATTTCCTTTTTAAAACAAAAACAAAAAAATACCCATGTTTCAAACCACCCTTTTTCCTGCTGGGAAGAGCCCCCCCCATCCGAAACGGAAACTCGTAACATCTTCGGGCGAAAGTGAAAAATGTCCTCAGTGACTTCCTTCGTTTCTATTCGGGTTCTGGTCTCTGGCATTTCCCTTGGGGAAAACTGCCGCGGTTTGTTTCCGTGAAGCAATTAACAGGCGCGCGCAAAGCAACTAAGCCAATAGCCGTGAAAGCGCGAATAAATATTTTATGCTTTGAGGGAACTGTATCTAGTCCAGTCGAGCAAGTCTAATTTCCTGGGGTTGCTTGCTCGCTCTCTTCCCTTTGGGTGATTTAGGCTTCTCTTTCAAAGAAAGAAAAAGAGAGCCTGAACTCTGGAAGAGGAGGAGGAGGAGCCAGGGTGTGGAAGGGGTTTACAATCCCCCTCCCTTCTCATCTGGGAGCAGCCTGAAAAACTGTTGAAGGTATGTGGTTCCTAGGTCAGCGACGCGTGGGATCAAACTAGGAAGAAGCTGGGGAGGGGGCAATTTCGAGAGACTATGGAGAATGTGGACTTCAGAGGCAGACAAAGATCCGAGGCTGAATCCGGCAGTATTTATGGATCAGGGACACCCGCACCAACTAGCGACAGGAGACAGAGAGGAGCTGATCTGTACAAGCTGGTGGAAGTACAATTAAGTGGCGAAGCTCCCTGGGGATTTACGTTAAAAGGAGGCAGAGAACATGGAGAACCTCTGATCATCACTAAGGTAAGGGGCAAGAGAGCTGCACGAATGTATCTGCAGTGGTGCGTACCTTGCCGAAGCGGAAGAGGTGCCCCTGGACGAGGCGTGTTTCTTAGTTTCTTTTATTGATGTGATCCGCCCGGAGAATAGGTTTATGGTACCAATTGACACTGAGTGAATGATTATACAAAGGATTCCGGATGGGGGAGGGAGAAGGGGTGAGAAATGAAATGGTGATGGCTGCGGTGTACCTTAATAAGACAACTTGCGGGTTCTTGCCACTGGCTGAATGTCTTTAGGTCTAGCGATCGCCTGTAAGGAAGAGATTGCTAGCAAGCCTTTTAATGTAGATCTTAAAACTGCTTGGTTACTGCTTTGTGTTGGTGATTTGGGGAGTTACAAAAAGGGCATGAACAGTCCAATCAAGAACCAGACTTTTTAGTGGCAAAAGTTGGCTGTGCCTTAATACCGTGTTGTATTTGGAGACATGTTTTTATTATAGTTAATATACACTAAAGTCCCAGTGATTAGAAGTAATTTAATAATGTATTAAAGCTTAGCTTTACTGTTTTATAAATAGAGTATATCCCATTCAGCGGTGACTAAACATTTATAGGTATTGCTAGAGTTAATACCCCCCCCCAAGCTTTATTAATTAATTCAAAATAACATTTCAAGTTAATTCATCAGCCATCACACAGTTGTTGGACTGGAATGCCACTGGGAAGAAGGTTCACCTTTGCACTTATGTACAATATTTATTGAAGTAAAAAAGTAATTCAGGTTGCTGGAGGTAAATCTACATATCCTATTTGTCTTTTTGAATTTTGTGAATGATTACATAGTGCTTAATTAAAAATGGACATTATTCCTTGTGGAAGCACTACAGTTTCCTCCTTTTGCAACCCACAAAAGCAGTTTTCTTCCTTCGCTTCCTTCTCTGTACTTCCTTATTCACCTGTACTAAATAAACATTTCATTGTGGGTTAGACCAGTGGTTCTTAACCTTTTTGAATGAATCGCCCTCTTGAGCCAGTGAGGAAGTTGTCATCGCCCCCTCCCCCAACATAACCTCTCAATCACAACATAGGAAATAGTTCTTTGATTTATGCAAACACTTTTTTTGTTTTCTTTAAAATTGTCATCAGGACATATCGATACAAATAATTTATTTCCAGTCTTTTTCCCATATCTCCCATATTCTGGCCAATGGCGTGCCACTGTATGGGTAGAGGCTGCTGCACAACACGCATGAAGATAAGCAATGCATATTCACATATGTATGGCGTTCTGTACTGAAGCTAGCTGGAGGAACATTTGAAAACACAATTCAATCCACTAATAGCGAGCAATCTGATGTTTTTGTACGACAGATATACAGTGATTCACTGTACAAAAAAGTCTCAAAAGTGTCCCCAAACTTCTCGCTCCATTGCCCCCATATTGCCCCCTTTTCGTTCCTTCGCCCCCGCATCGCCCCTTTTTGTTCCATCGCCCCCCTGAAAAATGAAATCTCCCCCTGGGGGGCAATATCGCCCAGGTTAAGAACCTCTGGGTTAGACCATAAACCTATAAGTCAAACTAAATTTCTTAACTTATGACTTTTTATGGTATCTTTTTTACTTGAGATAGAAAAGGGGAGCAGGATTCTTATTTAATGGTTAAAACTTAGTATGCAGTTTTATTTTTTCAGACAAGTTCCTCCTTCTATTACTTTCAAAAATCTGTGTATAAGGTCAGTATTCCTGATGCTGATGCCCTCCTTATGAGTTAGATTACAAAGGAGCTGAAAATTATGAAAACTGTAACCTGACACATTGGTGAGAGACTAGGCTGCAGAAGTTCATGTGTGATAAGCTATGCATATTTCAAAAATGATTTACAAAATGTAGTTTGAATCTTATATGAGCACAGCACATCTCTAATTTTCATTAAAGCAGCTCCTCTTTTTTCGGGAATAGAAGGGGATTACTTTATTAATGATAAGCATGATAAGCAGAGACATACTGTGCTTGTGTGGGTTACAAAGCACTACTTCTGATTTTTTTCATAGCATTTATGACCCTACTGTGTAACAGTTTTTATATAAAATATATATAGATTGCTTAGCCATCATTAACTCAACCTTGATTAATGAATTAACCCAGATACCATATTTCCATGTTTATGCACAGAACAATATTAAATTATAAAAAAAAATCCTGATTATTTCCCACAGTGATGGGTAAAAGATAAATTTTAGCAAAGGTTCTCATTCAAAATAGTTGAACAACAAGTAAGCAAAATAAAAAGAATTTGCCATTGTCTTTTGCTAGCCTCTTATAAATCAAGGATTTGAGGATGCCTTAAATAATTTTGGGTCTCTCTGAAAATTAGTTAATGTATTTTTCCTTAAGTTTAAAAAGTATGTATAACAATACTTATAACTCTAGGAAATAAACTGTGTGCACAGTTATTAGGAAAGTTGTATTTTGGAGGATTAATTTTCTTATTGAACAACTGTAGTGCTCTCAGTCAATCCAAAATGTTAATAAACCTGAATATTTATGAAAGTAAAAGTGAGGTTTTGGCTTTCTTAGGAGAATATTTATCTCTGCACAATTATTGGGCAACTATTAGTGTGCAGAATTATTATGCAACTAAATGAAAAATGAAAATTTGCCCATCTCACTCATTCATTTGCATCTATTAAAGTGAGAATAATAAACAAACAACTCAAAATGTCTAAATAAACATTCCTGACATTTCAAAAAAAAAAAAAAAAATCAGTGACCAGTATAACCACCCTTCTTTTCAATAACAGTCATAATCCTTCCATTCATGGAGTCTGTCAGTTTCTTGATCTGTTGACGATCAGTATTTTGTGCAGCAGCAACTGCAGCCTCCCAGAGATACTGTTCAGAGAGGTTTCCTTCACTGTAAATCTCCCATTTAAGAAGGGCCCACAAGTTCTCAATAGGGTTTAGGTCAAGTGAGGAAGGGGGCCATTTCATTATTCTTTCATCTTTAAGGCCTTTACTGGCTAGCCACGCAGAGGAATACTTCGATTCATGCGATGGAGCACTGTTCAGCATAAAAATCATGGTCATCTTGAAAAATGCAGATTTTTTTCCTGTACTCTATACTGAAGAAGCAAAATCAGCTCTAAGTTTCCTGCGTGAAAATCTGGTTAGTTAACAATAGCACTCCATAACCCCACCCACCAAGTGTTCACATTGCCCAGTCATATTTCTTTGGTTTGTTATGAGAACAGTCCACTTCTCTGCCAGACACCTGCTTTTGTGAACTTGGTTCTCATGGTTCCATTTCTCCCAAGCTTACCTTCCCCCCTGTTTCAATGGCAAGTTGAGTAGCGATAGAGATTAGCAAGCATATTAGCAATTCAATCTTGACATGCTGGCCCCCTGAAAAAAAAATAAGCATAGGGAAACAATAAGTAAAGTTATCCAACAATTCACACATCATCCCTTAGACGTTGTGGGTATTTCTCATGAAACTTTTGTGTTAGTCGATCAGCCTTAACATCCTGGGCTCTCAGCATCAGCTAAGGGGTAGCCTCTCCAGAGGACTAGGTACTGTAACTTCCCCCTAAAAATCCTTGAAGTTAATATTTTCTTAATCTCATAATACCTCTCACCCTCAACCAGTATAGGAGGAGGAAGTGTTCTATCCCAGCCTATTGCCGTCCTTGTTAAGGGCACAAGGACCAAACCCCTGCTGATGCAATAGTCTGGAGACTTTACAACAAAACAAACCCCTTTTAATATGGGTGACAAACCTGTCAAATAGTCCAAAACACAAACAGCAAAACTCAAGCCCAAAGGAAGGAAATAGTCCACAGGAAACACGATGCAAACAGAAGAGAATTCACAAGCAAGACGAACAGACCAGGATTCCAAGAAGCACTTTGCAAACGGTTGCCTTCAGCAACCAGCCCCACCCACACCTCCTCTTTTTATACAGCAGTCCCAAGGCGTTGCCTCTCATTGCCTTCTCCTTTTTACTCTGGAGGTGCCGCATTGACTGCTGTTGATTTACTCTTGCTAATTGATGACGTGTGTGGGCGTCAATTAGCAAGTCCATCAGGTGTGGGTCTTCCAAGTCTGACTCATTCTCCTCACACAGCTGAGCTTCATCAGGAACACGACTGGAGGACCCAGGCTCTGCATCAAACTGTGAGTCCTGTAATTCATCAGAGCCTCCCTTTGCCTCTGGTGGCCCTTCAAATGCCTCCTCCACCTCCTCCTCAGATTCCTCAGACTCAGCTGTTGCGAGCACAGGCTGGCACGGAATCACAACACTAGGTTCCTCTCACCCAGGTCTCAGGCTGGATCTTTTGAATGGTTTCAATAAGCTGCAATGGAATACTGGGTGAATTTGCTTCAATTCCTTTGGCAACCGTAGTTCAACAGTTACTGGATTAATTATTTTCACAATTGAGAAAGGTCCTATGTACTTAGGGCTCAACATCTTACAAGGCTGCCTTATCTTGAGATACACTTGGTCCCCAATCCTATAACTCTCTTGGGGAGCTTTCTTCCAATCAGCCTGTTCCTTGTACGATTGCCTAGTTATCCATCCAATCAGCTAAGGATGATGAGGAAGGGGACCCCCGTGGTAGTTCTGGCATAGGCACAAAGTCTGCTCCCATCACTACCTCAAGTGGGTTGAACCTTGTACTACTATGTACAAAATTATTGTAGGCTACCTCTGCAAAAGGTAGAAGTTCTGCCCAATTGGTTTGTTGGCAGTTCACATAGCAGCATAAATACTGCTGTATCATTGAGTTAGCTCTCTCTGCCACCCCATTGGTACTCAGATGGAACCCAGAATTAAGCCCCGCGAGGATCCTATTAATTTGATAAACTCCCGCCAGAACTTTGCGGTAAAGTGCACCCCCGGTCAGAGATGATGTGCCTTGGGACTCCATGCAGCCTATATATATGCTGCACAAATAGCTTGGCTAAGGTCCAAGCTAATGGAAGTTTTGGGCATGCCACAAAATGCGCTTGCTTTGAAAACAGGTCAATCACATTCCAGATTAAGGTATTCCTGGAGCTCTTAGGCAGTTCCACAATGAAGTCCATGATTATCTCCTCCCACGAGCTGTGTGGGTTAGCCATTGGCTGCTATAGTCCAGGAGGCTTTCCTGGCAGTCTTTTATAGAAGCACAGGTCAGCCAGCAACGTAGTTCTTTATGTCCTTGTTCATCTTGGGCCACCAAAATTGCCTCCTCACCAAGTGGAGGGTCTTCACAAAACCAAAATGGCCCGCTGGCCTCACATTGTGACACCTTTGCAAAATTTAGGCTCTTAGATTGAGTGGCACATACAGTTTGGAACCCTTCCAAGCCAGACCCTCTTTCATTGTCATGTCCCTTTTATGGTTCCTAAATGATTCCTCTCCCTCCAGGGCTTCCCTTAGCTTATGGGTGACCTCATTATCAGCTGGCTGAGGGGGAGCCAACAGAATTGGTCTTGTAGAGCCCTGTGCTGCTAGCTGCACAGAGGGAAGGATCAAGCTGCCCAGTATGTACTGATTGTCTCTTTCACTTTCACAGCTGATCACACTTGCCTAACTTTCAGTGGCTTTTCCACCTCCAGTCCTTTCTCATCTTTAATCCTCAACCGCTACTTTCACTTCCTGAATCAATTGACACATTCCATTTTTTTCAGCCACAGCAGCCCCAGTATCATTGCCTCTTCCATCTTTGGGGCTATAATAAACTGGATAGCTCCACACCCTTAGGCTTATTGGCTCAATCAGGCAGGTTGCAGGTTGCAGGCACAACCCTCCCATAAGTGAGCCATCCACTTGCTCAAACTTCATTGGTTGCTTCAGTCTCTTAAGTCTTAGTCCCAACAAGTCCAGCGTTTTTAGGCTGATTAAGCACTGGGTGCAATTCAAGTCTAACAGCGCCGTGAAGACCCCTCCTTGCTTCTGATTGAGGGGGGACTACCACCTCCCCTGGGCAGTTAATGGGGTGATGGCGCCACTTACCATCAGATCATCTTCCCCCTCGCTGTCATTCTCATAGAAGACGGGTCCAGACTTGCTGGGGATTGGAGCTTCCTCCCCTTCACTTGATTTGAGGGAGACCTCTATGACCTGTGTCGCTTGTATTTTCTCCTTTGTCTTCTTTGGAGTGTTCTTCGGCTTGGGTTGGCTCAGGTTCCTGGGCATTGACATGGGTTGGGGGAGCTAGGCAATTGGCTGCTCAGTGGCCTTCCTTCTCACATTGGAAGCAAATTCTGGCCGAGTGCTCAGAGGAGAGGCCCTCCCACTCTATATGCTGGCAGGTGCTTTTTTGGGCCTTGGTGAGAGCAGCTTTCAGCTGCAGTGTGTTGACAATATTGCATCAGGTCCAGCTCCACTGTAGTGGCCAGTTGGTACCAAGCTTGGAGATTGTCAGGGATCCCCTGGGGTAGGCAGTTCTGGTACACCTCTCTGCTTAGCCCATCTCAAAATTGGTAGTCTAGCAAACATTCCGGCCACCCACTTAGTCTCCTGGCTATGCTGAGAAACCCCCAAATATACTCAGCCACGGGCCGGTTCCCTTGTCTTATGGAGCAGATATCGGATTCTATCCAGCAGGGTTGGGTGGAGTCCCCAAACCTGACCCAGAGTCCTTCCAGGAAATCATTGACAATCCCCAATTTTGGAGCCCCTTCATCATTGAGTGCCACCATCCACTCAGTGGCTTCCCCTCCAGTTTTGCTGCTATAGCATTCACACAGGCCACTTCATCTGGGAACACCACACCATGCTGGCCCAGATAGATCCATACCTGGTTCAGGAAATAGGTGAGCTTTTCTAGCTGCAGTCAAACGTGGCTTTCAGAGGCGATGGCTTGTGGTCATCTGGAACCAGTAGGTAGCTGGGTAGCACCCCCACAATGCAGGGATCAGGGGGATGTCCAATGGCCACCAGGGTGTTCCCACTGTTCCCCTGCTCCCTGCTGGTCCCTGTCACACCCATGTTAGCGCTGCTGGTTGAGACGGGGAAGGGGACAATGCCGCAGTTTGAGCCGTCCCCAGTATTGCCCCTTGGCCTGGGGATTTTGCATGCTCCACACCTCCATCCCCAGTGTGCCCCCCCAACCCGGGGATTCCACCTCTTCCACGCCTCGCATGTCCAGTTCTCCAAACTTTTCTTGCAACTGCTCCACCGGAGGGCTGAGGGAAATGGTTAGAGATTTCCACTCTGCTGATTCCTCCCAGTCTGCAGCCCTCTTGGTCTTCCACTCACTTCCCAGGTTATCGCAACCCACTGGTTTTCCCACACGAAAATCTGCCTCGTTAACAATACCTTCCCTTAACACCCACCCATCGGTTGTTCACATTGCCCAATTATATATCTTTGGTTTGTTATGAGAGCAGTCCACTTCTCAGACACCTATGTTAGTCACCTTGGCATTCTTTTTTTTAATCAAAGTTTTATTAAATTTTATAGGGTTGGGGAAGGGATGGGAATTGAGGTTTGGGGTGGGACTCAGGATTGGGACAGGGATGGGAATAACAATGGGGTTGCCCCCTGTTATATCTTCGGTTCTTTAGTCATTGAATGAGGCAGAGTGTTAAAACAGCAAAGTTTATTAATTCAGCACAGAAACAGCCCTAAAGGCTGCTGCACAGCTATTTATACAGTTAGCCTCTAGGTGGCAACCAATAGGTTTAAAGTAACAGTTTCCTGCCCCAAACCTCATTATCAGCTTGGAGACAGCCAGTCTGGCTTTCAGTAACAGCAACTGTTAAACAATACAGCAGTGTAAGTCAGACATTAAGCAAGTGATTTAAAACAGTTGTGGCCAATACATTACACCCCTTCCCCCTAGATGGCTCAAACTCTCAATTGCTGGACATAGCCCTGTAGATATTTAGGCGGCCTTCTTGACCATTCTCCAGCACAGGAGATGGATAATCCACCAATGGGTTAACTCAATCCTCCTGCCCAATCAGATCAAGTCAGCCAAACTTGCCACGCCTGTCCTGGGCTTATTTTCCCAGTCTTGACTTGATCTTGCTTAGAAGAGACGTGCATGTTTGGCTCACAGACAGGTAGATCTTAATCTATTGGTGGATTATCCATTACTCCTTAATTTCTAGCCCTCTGAGTAGCGCTGGGACCAGCGCTCCTCTAGAGGACTTTCCCTTCATCTGATCCCCATTGGGATTCAGCAACAAACAGAGGCTTCCGTTTCTTCCTTTCCTTCCTAGCTCAGTGCTGGGCTCAGCACTGTTGCAAATTCCCCCCCCCCCACTCCCCCCAGCTCACCTTAGCGTTGGAGCTTGCAGCTGTAGCTCCAGCGGCCTTACGGCGATCAGATCAGCTCCATGGAGGCCACAGGGCCTCGTCTCGCAAATAATCGCACTGGAGGCTTTCAGTGTTCCCGAAACGCCACTGATCAGCTGGGGAGGCCGTTTTGCCCCTGCCGCTTCCTTCGAAGTGTGCAGCCGGTTGGGTGAGCATTGCAGTCCATTCAGACCGAAGGGGGTGAACGGAGTTTGGGACGCGGCTGCTATTTTGCGGACTGCATGGTCTTTCCCAGTTCTTGCTGGCTACAAAGGGAGGCGGGGTGGGGGTGGGAGAAGGGTTTTTCCCTCCAAATCTCTTCACCTTTCGTTAGCCTTTCCCGCAAGGTGCATTTCTCCTTCATTGTACATCAGCCCCTGAAAAAGATCTCATCTCAAATAGACGGCCCAGGCCTAGGCAGGAGCCCCACCGGTTATGGTTGCCATCTTGGAGGCTTCGTCATCCTCCCACCATTCTGGAAGCTCCTTGTGCTCCAGCCCAAGGCCTTCCCGGGTTCCTTGTAACCAAGGATTGCCTGGGATATCTCTCTCTTGTCATCCTTGGTGACTCCTCTTGTGGCATTTGCCTTTTCCTCTTTCATTCCTTGCATAGGCCCAATTGATTTCATTGGGCCCTCTGGTGTCTCCACTTGGCTAGCTGATTAACGCAGTAGTTCCCAGCCTCTGACTCTGTATTAGTTTCCATCTCCTTACATTGCTGGCCTGGCAACACAGCAAGCCTCACTAGCAGGCTGCAGTCCACCCTCTGGGGGAAATCATTGCGGCTGCAAGTAGGACCGGTCTTTTGGATACCACCGGTTTGGTGACCAGGGGGGTAGGGCAGTTCTCACCAGCCATTGCCCTACACCCTTATTAGCCAATTGATCCTTTTTCCAGGGGTACCTTCTCGTGCACCTGAAGCTTTTATACCAGCATGGAGGATAACATGGCCTTCCAATCCAAGGATGCTTCCCCTCCTCCCTCCGTCCAGAAAAGGCACAGGTCCCCTAGCAAAGAGGCTGCTGGTAGGATCTCAGCCAAATCAAACCCAAGGCTGTCTCTGGGGGGGGGGGAACCTCCAAATTGGCTGAAAAACAGGCCAGCAGGAGACACCAGGCATTGGAAAAAGAGTTTTCAAAGGCTCAAAAACAGGCCAGGGCCGAGACTGCTCAGACTGAGTCCACCTTTTTTGATTTGCCTCTTGGTCTCTCCTCTTCTGCCCAGGAAGTCTGGTCTCCAGTACAGCCTTCTACTTCCTCTGGTCAGCCCGGTCTGGAACCTGACGCACATACAGTGGGGCAAAAAAGTATTTAGTCAGCCACCAATTGTGCAAGTTCTCCCACTTAAAAAGATGAGAGAGGCCTGTAATTGTCATCATAGGTAGACTTCCAACTATGAGAGACAAAATGAGAAAACAAATCCAGACAATCACATTGTCTGATTTGGAAAGAATTTATTTGCAAATTATGGTGGAAAATAAGTATGTGGTCAATATCAAAAGTTCATCTCAATACTTTGTTATATATCCTCTGTTGGCAATGACAGAGGTCAAACGTTTTCTGTAAGTCTTCACAAGGTTGGCACACACTGTTGCTGGTATGTTGGCCCATTCCTCCATGCAGATCTCCTCTAGAGCAGTGATGTTTTGGGGCTGTCGCTGGGCAACACGGACTTTCAACTCCCTCCAAATATTTTCTATGGAGTTGAGATCTGGAGACTGGCTAGGCCATTCCAGGACCTTGAAATGCTTCTTACGAAGCCACTCCTTCGTTGCCCGGGCAGTGTGTTTGGGATCATTGTCATGCTGAAAGACCCAGCCATGTTTCATCTTCAATGCCCTTACTGATGGAAGGAGGTTTGCACTCAAAATCTCACGATACATGGCCCCATTCATACTTTCCTGTACATGGATCAGTCGTTCTGGTCCCTTTGCAGAGAAACAGCCCCAAAGCATGATGTTGCCACCCCCATGCTTCACAGTAGGTATGGTGTTCTTTGGATGCAACTCAGCATTCTCTCTCCTCCAAACACGACGAGTTGTGTTTCTACCAAACAGTTCTACTTTGGTTTCATCTGGCCATATGACATTCTCCCAATCCTCTTCTGGATCATCCAAATGCTCTCTAGCAAACTTCAGACAGGCCCGGACATGTACTGGCTTAAGCAGGGGGACACATCTGGCACTGCAGGATCTGAGTCCCTGGCGGCGTAGTGTGTTACTGATGGTTGCCTTTGTTACGTTGGTCCCAGCTCTCTGCAGGTCATTCACTAGGTCCCCCCGGGTGGTTCTGGGATTTTTGCTCACCGTTCTTGTGATCATGTTGACCCCATGGGATGAGACCCCAGATCGAGGGAGATTATCAGTGGTCTTGTATGTCTTCCATTTTCTAATTTTTTTTTATTTAAAAAGTTTTATTGAAAGTTACAAAATAAACCCATTTACCCTCCCCCCAACCCCCACCCCTCGACTTCCCGGAGCCAAATACAGGGTATTTCAAACATATTAAACATAATCTAATTAAGTTAACGAATATATTAATCATAAGCTAAACAAGTTTAACAATTTATACAAAAATTAAAATCATACTTAAACCTTAACTCCCTTTAAACCTTAATAACATATCATAAACAAATCAGTTTATAATCAATTGTTATATAATAAAAAAAAATTTTAATTTAAATATTATTAATAATACTTATTATTTAATCATAAAATAAGTGGAACTTTTCAGTTCCATATTTAATCTTAATATAATCTATCCATCTTCTCCATACCATAATATATCTTTCTTGTGTATAATCCTTTAAATAAGCAGAAATTTTAGCCATTTCTGCTAAGTTAGAAACCTTAAATGTCCATTCTTCTAATGAATCCTTCTTCCAATATTGACCTATCAATAACCTTGCTGCTGTAATTAAATTCAACATTAAAACAGTATCTTTAACATCAAAATCCTCAAAAATCCCTAATAAAAATAGTTGAGGAGTAAACTTTATCTTCCTTTTGAAAATATTTTGAATGTTCCACCAAATCATGATCCAAAAGGCCACCAAATATGAAAAAAGTTGCATCAAAACTACCACACATCCAACATTTGGGCTGTAAATTAGGGTACATACAAGATAACTTTTTAGGATCCAAGTGCCACCTATAAAACATTTTGTAAAAATTTTCTCTTAAATTTTGAGCCTGTGTAAATTTGACATTTCTAATCCATATTATCTCCCATAAATCCAATGGGATTGCTTCCTGAATATTCTGAGCCCATTTTACCATACAATCTTTAACCAATTCCGTTTCCGAATCCAATTCTATTAAACTATTATAAATTCTTTTTATATGTGCCTTATTCTGATCTTTAATCTGTGTTATCAAACTTTCATCTCCTAATGTTATCCCCACTTTCTTATCTAAAGTCCACCTATCCACTATTTGTAAATATTGAAACCATGACTGTAACGTATTTTCTTGTCTTAATACATCCAAGGACTTTAATTGCCAGTCATTGCCAGACCAGATAAGTAATTCTTTATACGAAATTTTCCCAGAATTCATCCCCTTCGATATTCCCTCTATTGCATGTTCAGGAATCCCCTAAATAGGTATTTTATAATTTAACCTATAATAATACTTCTTCCAGACTCGAAGTAGGGCACTTCTTAAAATATGCGATTTAAAAGCCCAATCAACTTTCTTATTAAAAATCAAATATGCATGCCAGCCATATAATAAGTCCCACCCTTCAAGAAAAAGAATATTTTTATTTGTTAAGTTAAGCCAATCACTTATCAAAGTTAACACGGCTGCATCATAATATAATTTTAAATTGGGTGCTTTAAGCCCTCCTCTTTCACGAACATCTTGCAAAATCTTAAACTTCACCCTTGGTTTCTTCCCAACCCATATAAATTTATTAATACCCTTCTGCCATTTATCCAAATTAGCATCCTTTTTTAAAATGGGTATCATTTGAAACAAAAAAAGAAACTTTGGTAGAACATTCATTTTAACAGCTGAAATTCTCCCCAACAGCGACAATTGTAATTTTTTTCCAATCATTTAAATCCTTTTGTACCTTTGTCCATAATACTTCATAATTATTCTTATATAATTTTCCATTAGAAGCAGTTATATAGACTTCCAGTCAGTAATAATAGAAAGGAAAAAAAAAGAACTCAAAAAATACTATCCCAAAAAAAGAGAAGAAAGTTCTTGCCTTTGAGATTAAAAGTTCTTATTAACTTTGTTACAACAAACAGAAAAAGCAGAAAAAGCCGAGCGCCATCTTTGACTTCCGTCACTTTCCCTTTCTGTCTTCAAACAAAGGAAAACTTCTTTTTAAAGAAGAAGATATTTTCTAAGGAGTTAAGGTCCTAAATAATCCCAATTCTGATTTCTCCTGATTAGCTCCGTCTGCTTCTGAATACTCACAGTTCCACTTTAAAAGGCAGATGTGGAAGCGGCGTCTAGCTTTGTTCCAAAAATTCGGAACAAAGGCGACCTGGAATGCGGAGTAAAACTCGGGCTCCAAGGGAACTCTACCCTCCGACTTCCCTAAAAATATAGGGGTCTCGGGGAGCTCTACCTTTACCCGAGAAGCTCTCCTCCTCCTCTTCTCCCAAGGAGAGAGGTTTTAAGCCGCGAGACAGCTGATCTTCACTGTCTCCACTGGCTTTTACGTAATCCCAGGATGGGCAGCTAAAAGAAAGCTGCCATCAGCGCAGCTGAGTGCCACCGGAAGCCCCATTTTCTAATTATTGATCCCACAGTTGATTTCTTCACATCAAGCTGCTTGCCTATTGCAGATTCAGTCTTCCCAGCCTGGTGCAGGTCTACAATTTTGTTTCTGGTGTCCTTCGACAGCTCTTTGGTCTTCACCATAGTGGAGTTTGGAGTGTGACTGTTTGAGGTTGTGGACAGGTGACTTTTATACCGATAACAAGTTCAAACAGGTGCCATTAATACAGGTAATGAGTGGAGGACAGAGGAGCCTCTTAAAGAAGAAGTTACAGGTCTGTGAGAGCCAGAAATCTTGCTTGTTTGTAGGTGACCACATACTTATTTTCCACCATAATTTGCAAATAAATTCTTTCCAAATCAGACAATGTGATTGTCTGGATTTGTTTTCTCATTTTGTCTCTCATAGTTGAAGTCTACCTATAATGACAATTACAGGCCTCTCTCATCTTTTTAAGTGGGAGAACTTGCACAATTGGTGGCTGACTAAATACTTTTTTGCCCCACTGAAGGCAGCCGCTGCTTTCTTAGGAAAGGGAAATAGTCAACTTTATAGGAAAGTAATCAGGACAGCGAGAGAAGAGAAAGGTCTCACCCGGATTCACCACAGTGGTTCTTCATGCTTAGGTGGTCTTTTGACTTGCAGTTGGTATGGCTAGGTGATCGGCCATTTTACTGGCCGATCTCCTTCTCCGTCAGCCCTCCGAGTTAGCTCGGACAGCTGGAGGAGCCGCCGCTCCTCTGCAACTGAGCAAAGCCTCCTCAACGGTAGTCGCGCCCTCCAGGGTGACTTTCGACCCACATAAGGGTCTACCGGTGGAGGGAAGCTAGCCGACGAAGAGAAGGATCTCTTCGTATGACTAGAGGCGCTGCAATCCGGAACCAGAAGTCGGGTTATCAGGGGACTCTTGTACTCCCCTAGACTAGAACTGAAAACATCTGCGAATTCTTGGCAGATTGCAGACAGATCTGCCGCTTGTATTCGGTGAATGCCAGTTACTTGAATGCCCAATGCATCAAATCAATTGAGCCCTATGAGGCTTGTGCGTTGGCCTTCCACCACTATGACATCTAGTGGCCCCTTGAACCATTTGAATTCCACCAGAAGTGTGGCTTCACCTTTGACTGCCACTCGGGGGTTTTGGAAGTCTGTGAGTAGTAGATTAGACGGCCGGAGCTTGCCCATCTGTTGCTATGATGGCATAGGTGCCTGAATGGCCTTGTGAAATGATGGACATAGCTGAGCCCATGTCCAGTTCCATCTTGCATGGAACTCCCTGAAGCTTGACTTGTAGTCTAAGCTTCTGCTTTAGGGGCGATGGGCACCAGTGTGGAATGCGCTCCTTTGGCTGGAGCAGAACCCTACTTGGTGTTGACCCGGGGTCCCAGTACCTCTCCTGACTGTCTTCTTTCGGGCGGTCCCTCTGATGACCTCGGCAGATGGCAGTGATGTGGCCTGCTTTTCCAAAAGCCCGGCAGGTTGCAGTTCGGAATCGGCAATCCTTGCGTTGATGGTGGCCTCCGCAGCCCACGCATCTAAGGAACAGAACTGCCTTCTCAGCTGGCTGCGGTCCCGTTTCCAGGTGCTTTCGTAGCTGGTCGACTTCATAGTCTGAGTCGATGTCTTTCATCCGCTTAGCGTTCTTGTGGATGGCTTCGGTGCTTGGCGTGCTTTTGGAGGGACACAGAGTTTTAACAGCCCCTCTGGCAGCTTCATCTGCCATGACCTCCTTCAAGGCCTCTTGTAGCGAGAGAGTCTCCTTAGCGAACACTTTTTGTTGGAGCTCTTGATTCCGGAGTCAGCAGACTAAGCGGTCTCGCAGTCTCTCCTCCAAATCCGCGAAATTGCAGAGTTGGGATGCTTGACGAAGAGCGACAATGAATTCTGTTGCGGACTTGCTGGGTTGTTGCTCCCGCTGCTCAAAAGCATGCCTCCACACTATAATGGATAACTTGGGCTCAAAGTGGTCTCGGAGCTTTTTTTTCAAGTCCACATAGATGACCAACTCAAGCGGTGCCGAGATGACCAGGTTCTCTGCAATGTCGAAGGTGGCGGGGCTGCACACGCAAAGGAGTGTCGCGGCCTTCAATCCATCTTCGGCAACCTGGTTGGCACGGAGGTAATTTTTGACACGGGAGATGTAGGACGCCCATCTCTCCGGGTGAGTTACATCAAATTATTCAAGCTTCCCGACCTTTGCCATGGTGGTTTGTTTCTTTGTTCAATGCTTTGCACTGCTGGCTTCTGTGTACACCCTAGGACAGATCCTTAGGGCGTGGTGGTCTCCAGCATGGCTTGCTGGCAGACCGTGGGGAGGGGGAACGTAGTTCCTGTCAGACTCTGTACTGACCTCACCCACTTGTGACTTCAAGCTCTCTCAATGAAGCAGCACATCCCACCTGCATTGCCGCTGTTATATCTTCAGGTCTTTAGGCATTGAATGAGGCAGATGTTGAAACAGCGAACATGTTTATTAACTCAGAACAGAAGCAGCCCTAAAGGCTGCTGCACAGCTATTTATACAGTTAGCCTTTAGGTGGCAACCAATAGGTTTAAAGTAACAGTTTCTCACCCCAAACCTCATTGTCAGCTTGAAGACAGCCAGTCTGGCTTTCAGTAACAGCAACTGTTAAACAATACAGCAATGTAGGTCAGACATTAAGCAAGTCATCTTTTCCAACCATGTATGAATCCTAAACCAGAATTTTTTCGGTCTAGGGCAGGGGTAGGCAACCCAAAACATTCAAAGAGCCACTTGGACCCATTTCCCACCAAAAACAAAACACTGGGAGCTGCAAAATCCTTTTGATATCTAAAATGAAGATAACACTGCATGTATGCTTTTTTACCTACACATATACATATATGCACACACACACACGTATATATGTGTATATGTGTGTGTGTGTGTCTGTGTATATATATATGTGTGTGTGTGTATATATATATATATGTTTTCTGAGGTTTTCGCGGGTGTTTGTATGTAGGTCTTTGGTTGTTCGGGTTTTCTCCCGCGTAAAATTGGAAGTGTCTTGGCGACGTTTTGACGAAGTCCCATTCGTCATCTTCAGGCTGGTGTTTTTAGCTTCGTGCTGCTCTTAGCACGAAGCTGAAAACACCAGCCTGAAGATGACGAATGGGACTTCGTCGAAACGTCGCCAAGACACTTCCAATTTTACGCGGGAGAAAACCCGAACAACCAAAGACCTATATATATATATATATATATATATATATATATATATATATATATATATATATATATATATATTAGGTTTTTAGGTTTTGCTAACAAAGAATAAAGAGAGAATGGTATAGCTATTTCGGGTTCCTTTAACCCTCATCAGCCAAACTTACTCTTCTGAGATTCGAACCTGGGCTATCTGCATGTTAGGCAGATGTTATAACCTCTAAGCCACGGGTTCTTTCCCACTTTGTTAGCTACCAGGAGAGAGACAGGGGGAGGAGATTTTTACCTTGAATGAACACCCTGTCAGCCCAGATATGGGAGAAAGAAATCTTCTTTCTTTTCTTTTCTTTTGCCTGTATCAGCTCAATCTATATATATATATCTAAGATAAAATGAACACTAAGGTATTGATTAAAACTATAAGAGTTTAATTTAAAAACGCCAAGCTTTCGCCGTCATCTGCCGGCGTCATCAGGGCTGGACCGTCAGGGTGTGAGAGAGTCATTTTATAGGCAGGCCGGAGTCTGCACTCGGCTCCTCGATCTCGTCACCGGACCCAATTGGTTGAATTGTGCTCCGGTGGTTCGTTTCTTTCTGTCCTTCCTAGCTGCGTGTGTATCTTCATCTACCTTCTTTTCTTTGGATTCTGGGGCAGGTGATGTAAACCCCTTGTCTCTTCGATTGCCTCTATCCCTCAATCCATTCCCCCTTTCGGGTTCGAGTGGTAGTTTGTATTTGTCCTTTTCCTTTCTCCAATCACGCTTCACCCAGTCACTTTCTCTATGAGTATCTTTCTTTTCATCCTTAATGCCCCTCCCTTGTGCCCAACTGTCATTAGAATGGTCGTGCACAATGTTCCAGACTGGCTGGGGTGGCTCAATGGATTGTTTTTCTATGGGGGTGATCTCATGGTTATAATTATCTTTGGCCCGTCGGTGAGGTGTCAGGTCTAATGATCTCTCCCCATCTTTGTCTAACGTATCTCCTTGCATGCTAATTGGGATATCTCTGATGTTCGTGATGCAGGGGTTCTGGGCTTTAATTTCTATCGCTCTCTTAGTTTTTTGCAAGTGTGTTAACATTGCAAGGGTAGTGGGAATTCTCAATCGTTGTTCCTCCTCTTCTGAATTGCATCGAGTTGGTTGGGGGGTTGGCACATCTCCTATGGTTCTCTCATTGGATTTACTATCGGGCCAGTGGTAGCGAGATGGGTGGTTGGTCGCACTCCATGATCTAAGTGCTAAGTGTGCCGGACAGAGGTCAATATGCCGGTTGATAGAGCTGCCATTGGATAGCCATGCTTCCTTAAGCAGTCGGCCTCCCTTAGTACTGTCACTTGCCAAGACGTCTACTTCATTAAAATTAAAGCGGTGGCCCAATTCCGCCATATGAGTCCATATCTGGGAGTGTTGTTCGCCCCTTTTCACAGCTAGTCTGTGTTCGTGGACTCTGGTCTTCACTCGTTTGGAAGTCTCCCCAACATAGTTGCACGGACAGTCCATACATTCGATCTTATATATGGCTGCCGATCTCTCTATGTTGGGGAGCGGGTCCTTGGGGCGCATAATGGCTGCCCGTAGCGTTTGGCTGGGTCTATGTGCTACCTGTATATTATATGGCGCCAAAATTCTCGCCGTAGCCTCTGAAACATTGCATTGTACAATATTGTACAAGGATGACGGAGCAGAAAAGTACAATGTTAGAGTGCAAAAAAGAGAGGGCGGAACAGTTAAGGCAGTCACAGGCAATCAGGAAGAGTGGCCCTGTCACGAGGGCAATGAGTAGGCAATTGGACCAGCAAGGGATAAAAAGAACTTCCCACCCCCTAAGCCCCACTCTGAGGACGCTGGCAGAGGACCAGCGAAAGCTAAGTTGTTTTAATCTTGTATATAACTGTTTTTATTGTTTTAAATGTTGTTTTAACAATAAATAACTGGAGTATACTCTTCCCGGAGATCGAAGATAGCATCATTGAATATATATATATATATATATATATATATATATATATATATATATATATATATATATATATATATATATACACACATACACACACACACACACACACACACACATATACATGTACATATATACATATTTTTTTTAGGTTGCTAACAAAGAATAAAGAGAGAACTGGTATAGCTATTTTGAGTTCCGTTAAGTCTCTTCAGCCAGACTTATTCTTCTGAGATTCGAACCTGGGCTTATCTGCATGTTAGGCAGTTGTTATAACCTCTAAGCCACAGGCTCTCTCCCACTCTGTTAGCTATCAGGAGAGAGACAGGGGGAGGAGATTTTTACCTTGAATGTACACCCTGTCAGCCCAAATATGGGAGAAAGAAATCTTCTTTCTTTTTCTTTTTCTTTTGCCTGTATCAGCTCAATCTAGAGCCATCCACAAGCAGCAGTCGCCAACTGCGACATCATTTTACATTTTTTTAGGTTGCTAACAAAGAATAAAGAGAACTGGTATAGCTATTTCGAGTTCCGTTAACTCTCTTCAGCCAGACTTACTCTTCTGAGATTCGAACCTGGGCTTATCTGCATACATATGTTGTTGTTGTTAATTGCGAAGTCGTGTTCGACCCATCGCGACCCCATGAACAGCGTTCCTCCAGGTCTTCCTGTCCTCTACCATCTTCTGGAGTCCATTTAAGTTCACACCTACTGCTTCAGTGACTCCATCCAGCCATCTCATTCTCTGTCGTCCCCTTCTTCTATTGCCCTCAATCTTTCCCAGCATTAGGCCCTTCTCCAGTGAGTCCTTCCTTCTCATTAGGTGGCCAAAGTATTTGAGTTTCAACTTCAGGATCTGGCCTTCTAAAGAGCAGTCGGGGTTGATCTCTTCTAGGACTGACCGGTTTGAACGCCTTGCAGTCCAAGGGACTCGCAGGAGTCTTCTCCAGCACCATAGTTCAAAGGCCTCAATTCTTTTGCGCTCAGCCTTTCTTATGGTCCAACTTTCACAGCCATACATTGCAACTGGGAAAACCATGGCCTGGACTATACGCACTTTTGTTGGCAGGGTGATGTCTCTGCTTTTTAGTATGCTGTCTAGATTTGCCATAGCTTTCCTCCCCAGGAGCAAGCGTCTTTTAATTTCTTGGCTGCAGTCCCCATCTGAGGTGATCTTGGAGCCCAGAAAAATAAAATCTGTCACTATCTCCATTTCTTCCCCATCTATTTGCCACAATTGAGAGGGCCGGATGCCATGATTTTGGTTTTCTTAATGTTGAGTTTCAAGCCAACTTTTGCACTCTCCTTCTTCACCCGCATCAAGAGGTTCTTTAGTTCCTCTTCACTTTCTGCCATTAGAGTGGTATCATCTGCATATCTTAGGTTGTTGATATTTCTTCCGGCAATCTTAATTCCAACTTTTGTTTCATCTAGCCCTGCCTTTCCCATGATGTGCTCTGCATATAAATTAAATAGGCAGGGCGACAGTATACAGCCTTGCCGGACTCCTTTTCCAATTTTGAACCAATCAGTGGTTCCATGTTCCATATATACATATACATATACACATACACATACACACACACACACACACACACACACACACATACACACATGGGGCGAGGGAGGAGAGAAACAATCCACATGTGAGGGGAAGGGAATCCCTCTCAGCCTCAAGACTAATGGGAAAAATACTTACGGTCGAATGAAGGAAATGAGACATGGTGACGTATGTGAAACATCTAAGGCACAGCACAACCAGCTGGGCCCGTCAACACATTCTAGAAGCCGGATGCAGGCTATTAACATCTTATAAAAGCACATCCCCCAGTGCCTACCTTTTAGAACCCTGACGATGTTGGATGAATCCCAACGAAAGCTCGGTTATTAAAAACTCTTTTATTATTTCTCTTGGTGATCAATTTATTTTCGGATTTTATCATGAAGTACCCAAGAGTCGAGTTTTTGGTCTTATATCTAGTCAATATGATAGAGCAGTGCTGCTCTTGGCTAGGCACTGGGAGAAGCTGACATATCGCATCTCGGCTTGCTATCGGAAACTAACCTTTCTGCATACGTGTATGCGGGAGGACTTACCACCCAAATTGCTGAGGAGGAAACCCGTATTGGATTCAGTGGAATGCCAACAAGCACTCCAACAGTATCAACACCGTACGATCCAGGCCCTCATCAATGACCAGCATAGGCATGTGGAAGCCTTAAAAACATGGACCCAACACCACTGTGAGCAATGTGGCTTGGAACTAACAGAACAGCATTTCCAAGCACTCAACCAACATATCAAGTCCGTAGCTGAGAGGGCCAACCAACTAACCAGCATGCGACTCCAAAATAAGGTAAATACCTTGCACCAATTGAAAGGTAGCAAGTTTATGGACAAGTTGGTTCACAACTTGTCCTCTAAAAAGCTTTCTCACTTTCAATTCACCCTGCTGCAGCACGATGTAGGGCACAACCTCATGGATGCGCACCTGCTGGATTTTGTGGCAGCATTAGAACCTGCCATGTATCATGGGGAAATGGGGGAGGACTCCAGAAACTCTGTTAAACAGCAAGTTGCTGGTTTGCTTATGCAACACAGATGGCACCAGACCCTCCAGAGAGGAGATTATGGCCCTGGAACCACTCAAAAGAGACAAATCCATAGTTATATTACCAGCTGATAAAGGTAGGGCCACTATAATAATGGATAGGATGCTGTATATACCTAAAGCAGTTAGAACTGTATATACCTAAAGCAGTTAGAACTGCTTAGCGATACCACGGCCTATAGAGTTGTCAAGAGGGACCCTATGGTCTCGATGACAAATAAGATCAATAAGGCATTAAACAACTATAAACATGCCAAGAGGGTGGATGATGACACCTTGAAAAGAATGCGGCCTAAGGACTGAGCTGTACCCAGGTTTTATGGACTCCCTAAGATCCATAAAGAAGGCACCCCACTTCGCCCCATTGTCTCCTTTAGGGGCACACCCATCTTTGGGCTGGTGAAGTGGTTGAGTGAATGTATTGCCTACCTGGTGGAAGACAACCCTATCACTGTTAAATCTGCATGTGAGTTTCTGGACAGGATCAAGAGCCTCAGGGTGGAGGAGGATGAGGTGATGGTGTCGTTTGACGTCACCTCCCTCTTCACCTCCATCCCTCGGGGGCTTGCGATAGATGTCCTGAGGAAACAGCTGAAGGCACGGAAGGAGATCCAGTGCCGAGACTCCCTACGTGTACAGGACTTATTAGAACTGATAGAGCTGTGCTTGACCATGTACTTCACGTTTCAGGGAGTCACTTATGAACAGGTAAAGGGCACCCCCATGGGCTCCCCCATATCCAGCGTGATAGCAGAGGCGGTTCTCCAGCATTTGGAACGTGAGGCTATGGCCCAATACCGACCCAAGTTTTGGGCTCGGTACGTAGATGACACTTTTGTCGTCATAAAACGTAGAGATAAAACCAATTTTATGGGAATACTGAATTTGGTTCATCCCGACATTAAATTCACTGCGGAGGAGGAGGATCGGGGCTCGATAGCTTTTCTAGACGTTTTGATATAACGTCTACCAGATAATTCCATCTGTACAAAGGTCTACCGTAAGCCCCCACACACAGATCGGATCTTCCATTATAACAGCAACCATCTAAACGCTGTTTGGGCATGTACATTCTCACTGCAGCATGGAAGAATTCAGAGTAGAGGAAAGGAGATATTTATCCCGCACCTTTCAATTGAATGGATACCCAGTTGGGTTCATAAGACGGCATAGCAAGCTATTTGAATCCCATCACGACCATCACAAGGAAGCACCCCAAACACAGACTGTGCGCGTTACTCTACCATATATTAACAACTCTCCGAGGCCACGGCCAGACTTTTGGCCCCCTATAATATAAAGGTGGCTCACAAACCTGACCAGACCTTGTGCTTGAAGATCATGCGCCCCAAAGATTCGCTACCCACCCCAGAAAGATCAGTGGTGGTATATAAAATCAGCTGTATGGACTGCCCACGCAGCTACGTGGGCGAAACATCCAAAAGGCTAAAGACTCAAATACACGAGCATAAATTGGTGATCAAGAGGGGCGAACAGTATTCGCAGGTCTGGTTGCACATGGCCGAGAACGACCATTGTTTTGACTTTGACTATGTGCAAATTCTAGCAAGTGATGCCACCAAAGGGGGCCGACTGTTAAAGGAAGCCTGGTTCTTGGAGGAAAGATCCATCAACTGGCACATAGATATGTGCCCAGCACAGCTGTCATTAAGGACTTGGCATGCCAATCAAACTCACAACCATTGGAAAAGGCCACCCCCCGATTGAGAGGAGAGTGCTACCACCATTGTGCAGGGTGACCGGATCAACAGAGAGCCCGAAACACTTCCACAGACCACAGTTGATTGCACCACGATGTTCCAACAACCTCATGGAACTCCATGGGGTGGTGCAATGGATGAATGTGGTGTGATAACTCGATCTTGTCGGAGGATAATGGACCTCCAGACCATGGATTACAACACCCAGCATGAGCCGGACACCCTCCCACAGCCTCTGCCTACCTGCCCCGTGTGTGATTGTCAGTATTGCAGAGCTCTCCCAAACGACAGGGTGAGGGAGTGGAGCATTGTGGCCCACCCCTGTCGGAGGGAGGTGAACGAGCCTCGGGAGTTAGATCAGGACAACCCCTGCAGCCGGCATACTGTCGAGAACGAACTTGTCAAGATGATGACAATGGGAGATCAGAAGAACCAACTTGAATGCCAGAGCAGACATGGACTGCGAGTTCGACGGGGAGAAGGAGGAGGAGAAAGTGTAGTGCAGACGCCCCCTCATGACACCATTAGCACGAACTCTAACTTCCCCAGACAAAATACGAACATCGTATTGATGGCTAGCCAGTTAGAATGGATGTGTGGAGATAGATGGAGGGTGGATCCACGACGCATGGAACAACATTACGCCGTTTCCTGTACAAGAAGGAAAAAAGATAGTTCTAATGATATGGGACTGGCAACTATTGAAGAGGTTAGCGAAGTGGAAAATAAGAAGGATAGTGATACACCCCGATTAATAATGGTCGGCATCAACGATGGGGGGGAAGGGAGAACCTCCCCCTCAGCCCATATACAGCAGGGCGAGGGAGAAGAGAGACAATCAGCATGTGAGGGGAAGGGAATCCCTCTCAGCCTCAAGACTAATGGGAAAAATACTTACGGTCGAATGAAGGAAATGAGACATTGTGACGTATGTGAAACATCTAAGGCACAGCACAACCAGCTGGGCCCGTTAACACATTCTAGAAGCTGGATGCAGGCTATTAACATCTTATAAAAGCACATCCTCCAGCGCCTACCTTTTAGATCCCTGACGATGTTGGATGAATCCCAACGAAAGCTCGGTTATTAAAAACTCTTTTATTATTTCTCTTGGTGATCGATTTATTTTCGGATTTTATCATATATAGCTAACAAAGTGGGAGAGAACCCGTGGCTTAGAGGTTATAACATCTGCCTAACATGCAGATAGCCCAGGTTCGAATCTCAGAAGAGTAAGTTTGGCTGATGAGGGTTAAAGGAACCCGAAATAGCTATACCATTCTCTCTTTATTCTTTGTTAGCAAAACCTAAAAACCTAAAAATGTAAAAATGATGTCGCAGTTAGTGACTGCTGCTTGTGGATGGCTCTAGATTGAGCTGATACAGGCAAAAGAAAAGAAAAGAAAGAAGATTTCTTTCTCCCATATCTGGGCTGACAGGGTGTTCATTCAAGGTAAAAATCTCCTCCCCCTGTCTCTCTCCTGGTAGCTAACAAAGTGGGAGAGAACCCGTGGCTTAGAGGTTATAACATCTGCCTAACATGCAGATAGCCCAGGTTCGAATCTCAGAAGAGTAAGTTTGGCTGATGAGGGTTAAAGGAACCCGAAATAGCTATACCATTCTCTCTTTATTCTTTGTTAGCAAAACCTAAAAACCTAAAAATGTAAAATGATGTCGCAGTTAGTGACTGCTGCTTGTGGATGGCTCTAGATTGAGCTGATACAGGCAAAAGAAAAGAAAAGAAAGAAGATTTCTTTCTCCCATATCTGGGCTGACAGGGTGTTCATTCAAGGTAAAAATCTCCTCCCCCTGTCTCTCTCCTGGTAGCTAACAAAGTGGGAGAGAACCCGTGGCTTAGAGGTTATAACATCTGCCTAACATGCAGATAGCCCAGGTTCGAATCTCAGAAGAGTAAGTTTGGCTGATGAGGGTTAAAGGAACCCGAAATAGCTATACCATTCTCTCTTTATTCTTTGTTAGCTAAAAACCTAAATATATATATATATATATATATATATATATATATATATATATATATATACACACACACATACATATATACACATACATACATACACACACACACACACACATACACACACACACACACACACACACACACATCAAATAGCTAAAAAGCATGAGCACCAGGAAAAATACAAAACTATAAAAGTTTAATTCAATAAAACACCAAGCTTTCGTTGGCAGCTGCCAACATCGTCAGGGTACATTCTAGTTTATCGGTGAGATGCTGTTTACGCCCAGCTCCTAGGTCTCGTCACACTGTTTGCACCCAGCTCCCCGATCTCGAGCGTTATAGCGAAGGCTGTGTTGCAGCAGTTAGAGCACGTAGCGATGGCCCGGTACTATCCTAAATTCTGGGCCTGCTACGTAGATGACACATTTGTGGTCATCAAAAGGAGTCAAAAGGCTGACTTTGTGGGCATACTCAACTCAGTATATGTGGACATACAGTTTACGGAGGAGGAAGACCACCAGGGCAGGTTGGCGTTTTTGGACGTCTTGGTCCACTGCCAACCGGATGGAACCATGAAGACAAAGATGTACCGTAAACCCACACATACTGATAGTATCCTTCACTATGACAGCAACCATCCTGTCGCCCACAAGGCCAGCTGTATTAGAACACTCTTTAGGAGAATAGACTCCCACTGCAACACAGCTAGAGCTAGAATGGAGGAGAGGAAACACCTCTTCCACGTATATAGACGCAACGGCTATCCAACAAAATTTATTAAGCGCCATAGTATGCTAACCAGACCCCTGGATAACCCACGGACGGAAGAATTACCATCGTGTGTTACCCTCCCCTACATCAGTAATGTTTCAGAGGCTACAGCTAGGTTGTTGGTGCCCTACAATGTGAGGGTGGCACACAAACCTAACCAGACATTACAGTCCAAAGTTATGAGACCTAAGGATCCACTCCCTAATGCAGAAAAACGGTGATCGTATATAGGATCGATTGCAAGGATTGCTCTAGCAACTATGTGGGAGAAACTTCAAAAAGAGTAAAAACTAGGATCCATGAGCACAGGCTAGCCGTAAAAAGAAGAGAACAGTACTCCCAGATCTGGACACACATGGCGGAATCTGGGCATAGGTTTGATTTTGACAATGTACGGGTTATTGCCAGTGATAGTACAAAAGGGGGCCAGCTACTCAAGGAAGCCTGGCTCTCAGACGGAGATTCCATCAGCCGACATGTAGACCTGTGCCCGGCACATGTGACACTGAGGGCATGGGATACGTGTGATCGACCATCCCGATGGAAACAACCTGGCATTGTACCATGCCCCCCGGAGAGGGAAACCATGGGGGGAATGAGCCGCTTGTTTCAATGATCCAAGAACGTCCAGGAGGGGAACAACCAACAGCCAGAAAACCTCCCGACTATGAGAGCATGCATGTGCTCGCAACGAGCAAGGAAACCTACCGACATCAAAGGCCTGGCTCCTAACGGGCCAGATGTTTCCCTGTGCCATGCGAGGTGCTTAGGAAGGACGACGCTGCCCATACGCACCCAGATGCAAGATAACGCCTGAGGGACCTCTCCGCCTCCACCATCCCCACCACTGTCTCCACCTCCACTCCCGCCTCTACCTCGAAAGCACGTATATACCCCCAGAGAATAGGGAGACCATTGAGTGACAAAGAGGTGGTAACTAACAAGCTGGGGGTCTCCCCGTGCCTCCCGAGACATTGGGGAGGAGCAACACTGCCCAGGAACACACAGGGGGGAGATGACAGAGGGCCAGAAGACCCCCTTGTCTTGGGGGTGTGTATGCGCTCCTGAAGAACGGGAACGGACGGACAGCAAAGGAGGGATGACCAACGGGCCGAGCACTCTGCCGGATTCCCCCACGTGGGGAAGATGGGAGGAGCCGACTTGAGGGGATGACAAAGCAGACATGCCCGGGAGTCCATCCCATGTCGGCAGCCCAATTGAGGCAACGGGGACCACAGGTTGATGTCCGTGACATCCCAGGAAGTGTTGCCGTTAGGAGAGAGGAAAGGGGGAAAACGGGTGTTGGAAGGGATAGCAGCCGTGGGATTGACAATTGTGCTGGTGAGGGGGTGGGATTGGAGAGCAGGGGCCAAGGCGGGACATTTGGGGTGAAGCTCTGCGGTAGGAAAGATGACAACGGGAATGTGAATGACAGACATGGAAGGGGGAAGGAGGGAGAGAGTATATTGAGGTGGAGTGCCCCAGGGAGGGGTGTGAGAAGAGAGAGCAGTTTATGGATACGGAGCTTGTGTCCGATCAAAAAAGGAAAGGGGAGAATCCTCCGAGCTTACAATCATACGAGGAGGGGGGAATAGGCAGTAACACAGACGCAGGCAAGAAAAATAAAGAAAATACAGTTATTTTCTTTACAGTTAGTAACACGGAAGCTATGACTAAAGTGCAGATTGGACGGTTAGGACCTGTGACGAGATCTAGGAGCCGGGCGCAAACAGCGTCTCACCTATAAATGAACTCCCCCATCGACTAGAATGTACCCTGACGATGTTGGCAGCTGCCGACGAAAGCTTGGTGTTTTATTGAATTAAACTTTTATACTTTTGTAATTTTCCTGGTGCTCATACTTTTTAGCTATTTGAAATGAATATACCGAGGAATCAGTCTTTTGTTTTTAATACTATTATTGACACATAACATATATACAAACAACAGCAATGCAGCTCACCATCTCAAATCCCCCTGCAACTCAGACTACCCCGAGCACAAAAACGCCCCCATCCAAACAGAACACTCCCCCATCCAATCAGAGCACAGCCAACCCCCCATCCAATCAGAGCACAGCCAAGCCCCTAACCAATCAGAACACACCTCCACTCAATCAGAACACAGCCAAGCTCCCATCCAATCAGTTCATAACCCCACTAGCAGTTAAAAGGAAGAAACAGCTACGATCACACATTGCTCCTAGAAGCAAGAAGCTGAAAACACCAGCCTGAAGATGACGAATGGGACTTCGTCGAAATGTCGCCAAGACACTTCCAATTTGACGTGGGAGAAAACCCGAATAAACAAAGATCTACATACACACACACACACACACATTTGTTTTCTGAGGTTTTTGCAGGTGTTTGTATGTAGGATCAACTCCGTAGCCATGACATCTCCAGAACAAAACGCTTAGCTGATGAACAACACCTAAAAACTGAACTACACACTCTCACTAACATCCAATGGATTCCAAAGAAATAAGATTACCAAGCTAATCCAAAAAGAAACCCCCACTAAAATCCAAGACAGAGAACAAGAAAACGGCAAAGCCCTCCTCCCATACATAAAAGGCACCACAGACAGAATCAGCAAGATCCTCAACAAACACAACATCAAGACAGCATTCTGCACAAACAGAAAAATATCCACCATCCTAAGAAACCCCAAAGACAAAATTTTTTTCTTAATTGAAAATTTTTATTTTTTAACATACAAACATTATAAAAATACAACAAAATTTTAAAGTAAATTAAATTCATAAGCAACCATTGTCTATACTACCTTTACCCCCCCTACTCTCCCTCCCACCCCAACCCCCTCCCTTCACTTCCCAGAGCAGAATACAGAGTTAATAATAACAAAATTTATAATAATAAAAAAAGAAAAAAAGAAAAGAAAAAAGAAGAAAAAATTGTCATAATTAACCTTTAACTCCATAACCTATAAAACAATTTTCTATAATATTTAATATTCATTCATAAAATAAATGAAACTTTTTAATTCCATACTTTTTCTGAATATAATCTATCCACCTTCTCCATACAATAATATATCTTTCTTGTGTATGATCCTTTAAATAAGCAGAAATTTTTGCCATTTCTGCGAAACTAGATACTTTAAATATCCATTCTTCTAAAGTAGGCAAAGAATCTTTCTTCCAGTATGAGCCTACTAATAACCTTGCTGCAGTTAATAAATTCAACATCAAAGTAGTTTCTTTTTCATTTAAGTCAACGAAAATACCAAGTAAAAATAGTTGAGGAGTAAACTTTATCTTTCTTCTAAAAATCTTTTGAATGTTCCACTAAATCATAATCCAAAAAGCCTTTACTTTTTTACAATTCCACCAAATATGAAAGTATGTCGCATCATTATTGCCACATCTCCAACATTTGGGCTGTATATTGGAATACATACAAGATAATTTTTTAGGATCTAAATGCCATCTATAAAACATTTTATAAAAATTTTCTCTCAAATTTTGAGCTTGTGTAAATTTAACATTTCTTGTCCAAATTGTCTCCCATACATCCAATGAGATCGGTTCCTGTATATTCTGAGCCCATTTAATCATACAATCTTTAACCAATTCTGTTTCCTAGTCTAACTCTAATAAGACATTGTATTTTCCTTTTATATGAGCCGGACGTTGATTTTTAATCTGAATAACCAATTGTCTATCTTCTAATGTTATTCCCTCTTTCTTATCTACAGTCCATCTGTCCACTATTTGTAAATATTGAAACCATGACTGTAGAATATTTTCCTGCCTTAATACATCTAGGGATTTCAAATGCCAATTCGAACCAGAACAAATTAACAATTCTTTATACGAAATTTTATCAAAATTTGTGCCCTTAGAAGTTCCCTCAATTGCATGTCTGGGAATCCCCCAGATAGGTATTTTATAATTTAATCTATAATAATACTTTTTCCAAACATGAAGTAAGGCATTCCTCAAAATATGTGATTTAAAAGTCCGATCGACTTTCTTATTAAAAGTAAGTATGCATGCCAACCATTATAAATCCCAACCTTCCAGAAAAAGAATATCCATGTTTGTTAGGTTAAGCCAATCACTTAACCAAGTTAAGGCGGCTGCATCATAATATAATTTCAAATTAGGTGCCTTAAGTCCCCCTCTTTCTCGAGCATCCTGTAATATCTTAAACTTAACCCTTGGTTTCTTCCCGGCCCATATAAAATTATTGATACCCTTTTGCCATTCCTCCAAATTTGCCTCTTTTTTAAGAACAGGTATCATCTGAAACAAAAAAAGAAACTTTGGTAGAACATTCATTTTTACGGCTGAAATTCTCCCCAACAATGACAATTGCAATTTTTTCCAATCTCTTAAGTCCTTTTGAACTTTTGCCCATAATGGTTCATAATTGTTCTTATACAATTTTCCATTTGAAGCAGTTAGATATACTCCCAAATATTTAACCTTTTTTACCATCTGAAAACCTGTGGCTTTAATCAAACTTTCCCTGTCCTTAACTGACATATTCTTAGATAATATCTTGGTCTTATAGTTATTAACTTTAAAACCAGAAACTTTCCCATACTGTGTTATAAGTTCTAATAAACCATCAATCGCTTGATTCGGTTGTTCCAAAATTAAAACCAAATCATCCGCGAATGCCCGCAATTTATACTCATTCTTCCTTATCTTTACACCCTTGATTAACTTTGATTCTCGAATCTGAATCAATAAAATTTCCAATGTTAAAACAAATAACAATGGGGATAATGGACATCCTTGTCTTGTCCCTTTTTGAATATTAAAATTCTCAGTCAGTCCCCCATTTACAACAATTTGTGCAGATTGCTGCTGATATATAGCTTTAAGTGCATGTAAAAAATTATCCCCAAAATTCATTTTCTCTACCAATAAAAATAAGAATTGCCAGTCTAATTGATCAAAAGCTTTTTCAGCATCCAAAAAGATAAAAGCCACAGGAATCTGGTTATTCTTATCCAAGTACTCAATTAAATTAATAATTTGTCTAACATTATGTTTCATATATCTCCCTGTTATAAATCCTGCTTGATCACTATGAATCAAATCTTTCATAACCTGCATTAGTCTATTTGCCAGAATTTTTGTAAAAATCTTATAATCAACATTTAATAATGAAATTGGCCCATAATTCTTAGGCTCTGTAAGATCCTGATCTTCCTTCGGAATCAGTGATATAAAAGCTCTTTTCCAAGAAGGAGGAACTTGCATACCCAACAAAATACTGTTAAAGAGTTCCTTTAATGGCCCTATCATTTCTTCAGATAAAATCTTATAATACCTCGAAGTCAATCCATCTGTTCCGGGAGACTTTCCAACCTTTAACTGCTTGATAGCTAAACCAATTTCCTCCACAGTAATTAAGCTATTCATCCCATTTTGTTGTTCCTCTGAGAGTTTAGGAAAATGTACTGATTGTAAATATTTATGTCAAAACCCTTTATGTTATCACTTGAATATAATTTTGTATAAAAATCCAAAAAGCTTTTTCTAATCAAATCTTGCTGAAAAACCTCAGTACCTTTATACTTTACTTTCTCTATAATTCTAGCTTTCTGTTTCTTTCGTAACTGATAAGCCAACCATCTCCCAGGCTTATTCGCATTACAAAAAGTATTATGTCTCATATACGACAGATTGGTAGCCACCTGATCTGCCATCAACATGTTAAATTGTTCCTTAAGCATCTTTATGGATACCTTTAAATTATTGTCAGTTGGGTTAAGAACCAACTCTTGTTCTTTTAATTTAATCTCTTCTTCTATTTCTCTACGTCTTTGTAACCCTTTTTTCCTAAAAACTTTATTCAATTGAATCAAAATTCCCCTCATATATGCCTTACTGGCATCCCAAACCATAGACATCGATATCCCCTTGTTCATGTTTATAGCAAAAAAATCCTTTAAATGCTCTTTACACTTTTGTACAAACTCCTCCCGATTAAACAAGTTCTCATTCAGTCTCCAAGATCTTCTATTCCCATCTTCCAATTATAAGTCCATCCACACAGGACTATGATCTGACAATGTTCTAGGAAAAATTTTCACCTTCCTCAGTCTAGAGAGGAAGTCACTAGTAATCAGAAAAAAATCAATCCTTGAAAATGACTGATATCTATCAGAATAAAAAGTAAAGTCTCTATCACTTATGTTCCTTTCTCACCAAATATCAATAAGCTCCAATTCTTCTTTCAAATCAAAATAAGTCGTAGGTAGTTTGGTTTGAATAAAAGTTTTAGAAGAACTCCTTTTGTCTATAGTTGAGTCTAACACCCCATTCCAGTCACCCATCAAAATTACCGATTTATAATCTAACTGAGATATCTTGCCATGCAGCAACTTATAAAATTGTTTCTGTTGTTGATTGGGAGCATATAGTCCAACAATAAGAACTTTTCGGCCTTGTAATAATAATTCCACAAAAAGATATCTTCCTTCAGAATCAGCCTCAATTAGTTTAGTTGAAAAAGTTTTCTTCACATAAATTACCACTCCCCCTTTTTTCCCTGGAGCTGGAGCAGTAAAACGTGAGCCCAGACGGGAATTCATCAAAAATTTAGAATCCTTTAAAGTTATATGAGTCTCTTGCAAACATATCAAATCATTATTATGTTGTTTCAAGTAGTGAAAAAGCTTTCTTCATTTCTGTGGCACATTTAAGCCATTAACATTCCAGGTCAGGAACCTGACCATCTCCACTGGCCTGGAGCCTCTGGAGCATGGCCTGCAGATCAGCTGTCGAAGATCTTTTTGGTCTTGGCCCTCCCACAGGTTCTGTAGCAACCATACTTTCAACTTTATCACCACTCTTCTGCAACTGCTCTTTTTCTTTATGTTTATGGGCGGCTCGTGTCATCCTTTGCTCTTTTATGTCAAAATTCTGTGCAGCTTGTTCCATAACCATCATTGATGAAGCTCCTGCCATAAGAGACTCTTCCGTTATCCTTATTTGTGGGGGTGATGACAATCTTGCTTTTAAAATAGACTGATAAAAATCTCTTGCCTTAGAGACAGTAGTTAATCTGTGACATATCTCCTCATAATTTACTATTATTCCTCTTGGAATCTCCCATCTGAACTGAATTTGACGATGTTTTAGCTCATCAGACAAAAAAGTAAAATCTTTTCTGGCTCTTAAAAATTTTTGGAGGTATTTCTTTTAAAATTATCACATCTTGATCAGCAATTTGAAACTTTTGTTTGTAAAAAGCCTGTATAATTTCATTACGAATAGATCTTCTGGAAAAATAAATAACCACATCTCTTGGTAAATTTCTCTGTCTGGCAACCCGTGAGTTAACTCTAAAATTTTTTTCTATCTCATTCTCAATTATTTCAGGCCTCCAGCCAATATTAGGAGCAATGTCGTTCACAATAAGCATCTTTAAGTCCTCCTGAGAATTCTCTCTCAGGCCCCTGATACGCAATGCATATTCCATCTCTCTATATTGTGAAATGATTTGTTCATCCTGTGTAATTTCTATCTTGTTCTCTACTTCCTGCATCCTAGATTCCATTCTTACTGCATTTTCAGTAATCTCTTCCATCTTGTCATCAATCCTCTCTATATGCAGGGCAAGGCCCTGAAAAGCAAAAAGTATATGGTCCCTTACTTGCTTGTTCTTTTTCTCCAATAATTCTTCTGTATTAACCCTCTCTGGAATTATAAGATCTTTTACTTCCTCCTTAATATCCAGGGCATGCTGTTTTAAAGCTTCTTGTAAATCATTAAGAGAAATTGCAGGAGGAGGAGGAGAAGGTGGAGGTGATTTTGGTTTCTGAGAAGCAGGCTGAGGCATTGGAGAAGAAATAGGAACTTTAGGGGTGGGAGGCATGCGTTTTGAAGCCATTTTCTTAAGTTCCAAGAAGAAAGATTCTTATTGAAAAAAAAAAGAAAAAAGGAAAAAAAAATCACAATTCTTTTAAATATTCTTTAAAAAAAAAACGAAGAAAAAAGAAGAAAGAGTAAAAGCCAAATTCTTACTTCTGTATTTAAAGAGTTAGTCTATATCCAGGTTTTACTTTGTAATGCAAATCAGGCAAGAAAGACGATTGCCATTTTACTTTTCACTTTCCCTTTCTTCTAAAGGGAAAGTGAGCAAAAGAAGAAGAAGAGGAAACTTGCTGAAGTTAAAGGCACCATCAAACTTGAGCACAGTCTCTCCTGGTCTGCTCCGTCTGCTTTCAAATACTCACAAGCAACTAAAAAAAGCAGATGTGGAAGCGGCAGCTTGCTTCATCCCAAAGCTTCAGGATGAAGGCTCCCTAGAATGCGGGGATTGCTCAGGCTCCGAGGGAGCTCTACCCTCCGATCCCCAAAATAACAGGGATCCAGGGGAGCTCTTACCTCTACCTGAGAGCTCTCCTCCTCCCTTTTTCCCAGGGAGGAGATTCAAGCCGCGGGACAGCTGATTGTCAAAGTCCCGCGGCTTTTACACGGACCAGGAACGGGTGGCTTTGTAAAACGCTGCCATCGTCGTCGCTGGAACCACCGGAAGTCCCCAAAGACAAAATTGAGTTAGAAAATCAAGGAGTATATGAAATCCCATGCACCGCTTGTCCCACCACATACATCGGACAAACCAACAGGACATGAAATTGACTTTAAAAAGACCAGAACTATCGCCAAAACTGAACACTTTATAACAGAATAATCAGAGAAGCCATCGAGATAGAAAAACGCCCACACAGCATGAATAAACAAGATGATACCTCCCACCTACCAGCCATTTGGAAACCCGCCCTTATTGACAAACGAGTCCCTAACACAAAGAATAACACCAGACCCACGCTCACAAAAGCCACACAAGATGTCACCACCACACGTCCACGCAAAAAGCAAACCCAAACCCACACCGATGATGAGACACGACCACAAACCAGAAGCCAGACCACAGCTGCATCATTAGCCACTTTAAACCCCTCCAATCCATACATGAAGCAAACTGACACCCACCATGAAGATGAGGCACGACCACGAACGTGAAGCCAAACAATAGCAATGCAGCTCACCATCTCACATCCCCGTGCAACTCAGACTAACCTGAGCACAACAAAGCCCCCACCCAAACAGAACACTCCCCCAACCAATCAGAGCACAGCCAACCCCCCCATCCAATCAGAGAACAGCCAACCCCCATCCAATCAGAGCACAGCCACGCTCCTAACCAATCAGAACACACCTCCATCCAATCAGAACACAGCCAAGCTCTCATCCAATCAGTTCATACCCCCACTGGCAGTTAAAAGGAAGAAACAGCTACAATCACACATTGCTCCTAGAAGCACGAAGCTGAAAACACCAGCCTGAAGATGACGAATGAGACTTCGTCGAAACGTCGCCAAGACACTTCCAATTTGACGCGGGAGAAAACCCGAATAACCAAAGACCTAAATGCAGTATTATCTTCATTTTAAATGTCAAAAGGGTCTATCTCTCTGTCTCTCCCTCCCTCCCTCTCTCCCTCTCCCTCTCCCTCTTTCTGCCCTTGGTCTGCCAGTCCTCTTCCCCCACTCTGTTTCTCTCTCTTTCCTCTCTCTCTCGCTCTCCTTCCCTCTCTCTCCCTTTCTCTTTCTCTCCCCCCCCTCTCTGATCTTCTGCTCACCTGGCAAGTTGACTTCGAGCCGTTCTCCAACAAGCTTAGAGGTAGGCAATCTCAGCTCTTTTATGACTCATGGACTTTAACTCCCAGAATTCCTGAGTCAGCATAGCTGGGCTAGCTAGCTAGCTGTCTCCTGCCCTTCCTGCTTCCTGCAGAGATGCAGCAAAGAGAGGAGCCCTGCCCCAAAAGCTTTTCAGCTTGTCGGAGAACATCGTGAGTCCACTCTCTTTTACACATGCACGCACATACACACACACACACACACACACACACACACAGAGAGACAGAGAGAGACAGTGAGAGAAGCAGGGAAGCACAAGTGCCTTTCTCTATCTCTGTCTCTCTGCAAATGGCAGAGGAGGCTGAGAGCTACAGGGGAAGGCTCAAAGAGCCGCATGCGGCTCCGGAGCAGCAGGTTGCCGACCTGTGGTCTAGGGCATATCCACCAGATATGGTAATAGGTACCTGGCTTTTGTTTACATTTCCAACAATTACTCGAAGAGTTTTTAAATATTTTCGCTAATCTACCTGATGTCATATGCCATCTATAGAACATTTTATACAAGTTTTCTTTATATGAAGCTGCTTTAATCAATTTAATGTTTCTGTCCCATAACTTTTGCCAATCTTCTCAATCTGTAGAATAACCAAAGTTTTTTGCCCATGTTATTGTCTCTTTTTTGATGTCAAAGCTTTCTGTATAATCTCCATTTAGCATTATTCTAGCCATTTGTTTTTGGTAAATTGCTTGGATTGCATTTACACAGGTACCCCTCTTGGGAGCTGCCTCGTGTGCTTCGCGCTCTAACAAAACCGCCCTTTGAGCCCATTGCTACTATTCCATTATGGGCCTTGTCCCTTAAGGTTGCATTCTTAATCGCCATCATGTCAGCCAGACGTATCTCCAAACTGGCTGCTCTCTCGGTCTGGAATGACATTTGCATCTTCCACCAAGACCGGGTGGTCCTTCGGTTGGATCCTGCTTTCATGCCCAAGGTCAACTCACTCTTCCATAGGGCACAAGAAGTCATTTTACCAAATTTTTGTCCTAATCCTTCCCATGACTTGGAGTGGCAGTGGCACACACTGGACGTATGCAGGGCCCTGCGGCATTACATCAAATGCATGGAGCCTTTTCTGAGATCTGAGGCCCTATTTGTTTCCTTCAGTCTGGCTTCTCTGGGACAGAAGGTGTCCACTGGCACTAGGGAGGTGGATCAGGTCCTGTATAGCGGAGGCGTACCAGTCTTCTTCCCTGCTGACTCCAAGTCATATTACAGCCCATTCCACTTGCAGCGCTGTGACATCTGCGGCATGGGCCACTCAGGCGTCCATCGAGGAGATTTGCAGGGCTGTGATATGGTCCTCCCCCTCCCCATTTGTACGCCATTACAGGATTGACTGCTTCGCTTCCACGGACACCTCCTTTGGTCGGAGGGTCCTTCAGCAGGTGGTCTCCGGAGACATAGGTCTGGCCTTATCTGTTTCCCACCCATCGGGACAGTGAGGCTTTGGTATGTCCGATTGGTGGATTCTCCATCTCCTGTACTGGAGAAGGGGCGTTGTCTTACCTGAACGCCTTTTCTCAATACGGAGATGGAGAATCCACACCCACCCTTTAGTCAGTTAGGCCGATATTAAGGGATTGAGAGCCAACACCTCGTCCACCTTCAGCCATTTTTGCCCTCGTCAAGACTGGGTCTCCTAGCAAGAGGGGGTGTGTCAATTTGGCTACTTGGTCTCAAGATCAGGCAGACAGAGAAAACCCATTGGTGGATTCTCCATCTCCGTACTGAGAAAGGGTGTTCAGATAAGACAACGCCCCTTCACATTATGAACTCTTACCCATTCAGTATTAGCTAAGGGGTAACTTCTCCACTGGATCAAGTACTGTAACTTCCCCATAAAAATCCTTGAGTCCACTATCTTCTTAACCTCATAATGTTTCTCTCCCTCCACCAAAATGGGAGGAGGAGGTTCCTTTTCAACTGGCCTTAAACTAGGTCCCTTATTGCAATGGAACACTGGATGGACTTGTTTCAATTCTTTTGGCAATTGTAGTTCAACAATTACTGAATTAATGACTTTCACAATTGAGAAACGTCCTATGTAAATAGGACTCAGTTTTTTACAAGGTTGCCTCAGCTTGAGATCTGCATCACTGTATTCCTAGAACTCTCAGGCAGTTCTACAATGAAGTCCATGGCAATCTCCTCCCACAGGCTCCTGGGGTTAGCCACTGGATGCAATAGTTCAGGAGGCTTCCCTGGCAATCTTTTCATGGATGCACAGATTGGGTACCCAGCAATGTAGCTCTCTATGTCATTGTTCATCTTAGGCCACCAAAATTGTCTCCTGGCTAGGTGGAGGATTTTTACAAAACCGAAATGGCCCATGGACTTTACGTTATGACACTTTTGCAAGATCTGAACTCTTAAGTTGAGCAGCACATATAGCTTGGGGCACTTTAAGGTTAGACCCTCTCTCATTGTCAACTCTTCTCTGTGTTTCCTAAACCATTCATACACCTCCATGGTTTCCTTCAATTTCTGAGTGACCTCATTATCAGCTGGCTCAGGGGAAACTGGCAAAATTGGCCTCATGGAGCCTTGCGCTACCAACTGCCCAGAGGGGATGATCAAGTTAACTATTTCTTTGCTGGAGCTCTTGTACTGAGGTAGGCAAGAGAGCGCATCTGCCAGGAGATTTTCCCCTCCTGGTGGGTACTAAAGGGTAAAGTTAAATCTATTGAAGTATTGAGCCCATCGGACCTGCTTAGGGAATAGTTTCTTTGGGGCCTTCAGGGCCTCCAAATTCTTGTGGTCCATCCATACCTCGAAAGGGATCTTGCCACCCTCTAGAAACTGTCTCCAGGTAACCAGGCATAATGGACTGCATAAGTCTCCTTCTCCCACTAGCATCTGTTGGTGTCAGCTTCCAGGAGATGTAAGCATATGGTTGGAGTTTCCCTTCTTTGTTCTTTTGAAGTAGGATTGCCCCCATGGGTACATCGCTAGTGTCAGCTTGTATCATGCTGTTGGAGTTGGATGTTTGAGGGTTGGCTCCACTGCGAAAAGCCACTTGAGCTTTTCAAAAGCTGTTTGACACTTCATAGTCCAATTGAGTAGCTGGCTTGCCTTGGCCTTCAGTCCTCCCCCTCCCGTTTTTAATAGCTTGGTGATAGGTAGGGCTGTCTGTGCGAAAGAGGGGGTGAATTGCTGATAGAAGTTGGCAAAACCCAGAAAGCTCTGCAGTTGCCTCTGGGTTCAGGGACTTCCCACTTCAATGTCGCTTTCACTTTCCAAGAGTCCATTTCTACTCCCTCGCTTGATATGCGATATCCCAAGTAGTCCAAACTAGTTTTGTGGAAATCGCACTTTATAGTTTAGCATAAAGCTTAGCTTCCAATAACTTCTGTAGCACTTCCCTTACTAGCTTCACTTGCTCCTCTATTGTCTCTGAATAGATGTGAATATAACCAGGTAAGCCAGCACTCCTTTGTACAGATGATCATGTAGCACCTCATTAATTAGCTGCATGAAACAGCTGATGCTCCCTGTAGTTCAAAAGGCATCACTCAGAATTGGTAGCATCTGAGGGGCAATTGAAATCTGTCTTCCATTCATTCCCCTCCTTGATCCTCACACGAAAATATGCCTCTCTCAAGTCCACATTTTTGGCTTGGGGAGTTTTGCCCCCAGTAGCAATTCAATTGCACAGTCTGTGGAGTGGTGAGGAGGGAGCATATCCAATTCTCGCTCATTAAATATTTCATCCAAGTCTTGATACTCCTTCAGGATGCTTGGCACTGCTGGGCTGCTCTCCATTAGGGTATTAACTGGCTCAACTTTCACTTTCACAGCCAATCATGCTCGCCTAACTTTTGGCGGTTTCTCCATTCCCATTCCCTTGACTTTGCTCCTCAGCTGTCACATTGCTTCCCCAATCAATTGACAGCTTACCTCACAGAGTTGTTGTTGTGGGGAAAATAGGAGGAAGGTGTGTTGGATAAGTTTGTGCTTTTGAGTTATTTATAAAAGTAATAAAAGCTATAAATGAATAAAATAAGTATTAATTCAGTTTTGATTAATATAATATTACAAAAGCCATACTGTGGAATCAAGTAAGTATTAATTTGCATATCGTGAAAGTATCACCAATGATACTTTTACCACAGTATAGAAATGTAAGGAGGCTTCAACATTTTGGACTATTCTAATTCTATATAGCAGTGATGGCGAACCTTTTAGAGACTGAGTGCCCAAACTGCAACCCAAAACCCACTTATGTATCGCCGGGTGGGTGTGGCCCACTGGATGGGCGTGGCTGTGGTGGTCACAGCAGACTGGGTGGGCGTGGCCACCTCAATGTTGCTTGTGGGGAGGAACACTTGTGGGGGCTGGGCAGGGTTGGGGGAGATCCAGGGGGTTTCTGGCTGGTGGGCCAGTGGGCAGGAGGCTTGTCCTGCAGGGTGAGTGGCAAAGCAAGGTGAGGCAGGGGCCGGGGCAGCTGCTGTCTAACACAAAGTTAACTGGGGCCCTTATTGGATCTCCATTGTATCTGGCTGCCTAGAGTGCTGGGAGGCTTTTGCAGAGAGGTTTTACAACCTCTAACTCTTGGCAGGCTGCAACACAAAGGTACATTCAGGGCAAGTGTGTCTGAAATTACCTGTACCTAAGAATGTCTGGCTTAATTCAGTGCAACACTTGCTTTGCAGCTGTCTTTTGCGATACCCTTTTCAAACTTGGTAACTGTCCTATCTATAAACAAATCACTAGTCTACAGGACAGATTATTTACCTAGGGTCTGTAATCTGTGCTCTTCAGGCAGAAAGTAGGTGTCCAGTTCAGTCCCACTACTCTACTGAGTCTCCACACTATCAGCCCCCTCTGCCACAAAGATCCTGCAGGAGAAGGGCAGTGTGGACAACCGTGGGATCTGGCAGGGCGAGAGCTGTGAACCATAATCGCAAAGCTTTTGCTGTGTCCCTGCACAACAGATACTTGCCCTTGCTGACCTTAATAGAGACATTAAGGAGACAGGGAAAGGTATTTGTGATAATAACTCAAATAAGCAGGGGATCGTGGTCCGAGATGAAGAACTTGTTTTTGACAGGAAGAAGTGTGAATCAGGTATTACACATCAGTCATGCAAGAACAAAAAGGCATCCAAAAAGAAGAGCCACCTTCTGGTTGGTGATTCAATTATAAGGGATGTAAATTTAGGAAAGGACACAGAGGTTTCAAAAGAGGTCAGATGTCTTCCAGGTGCTACTGCCAATAGGGACAAGAAACGTATTTCTAAAATAATCAAGAATGCCAGCAAGGACTGTGATGTGGGGGCTATTGTACATCTTGGGACTAACGATCTGTCCCAAGAAGATGTACTCTCTGTGCAGAATGATTTCCAGAGCTTGGGGCAGGAACTTAGCAGAACAGGCTGTAGGCTTACTTTTTCAGAAGTTTTACCAGTATACAAGGAGCAAAATGGAAAAGGCCAGCGTATAGCACAATTCAGTATGTGGCTAAAGGAGTGGTGTAAATGGGAAGGGTTTGGATATATTAATCACGATGTCTGTAGCTGGTCCAATGAAAAAATGTACAAAAGAGATGGTTTGCATCCATCAAAGAAAGGGACTGAGTTGCTTGGCAATAAATTCACAGATTTTCTGGAGGAATATTTAAACTAAACAGTGGGGACAGTGAGTTAATTGATACAGAACATCCCTGTCCCCGGCAATCTAAAAACTATAGGGCTACCAGTGCATGTAACATAGATGTGTGTGCGGACAAAAATATCAATCTTGCTGTCAAGCAAAATCAAGCTTCTAATAGCGAGTGTCACACAAATTGCACTAACCAAATAGATAGTAAGACAATAGGGGAACTCAGGCACCACACAGGTTACATAGAAAGTAAACACAGGGTCAGTCATAAAGGACTCAAATGTCTATACACCAATGCACAGAGTATGAACAGCAAACAGGGTGAACTAGAAATTCAAGTTAATGAGGGCAGATATGATATTGTTGCCATTACAGAAACATGGTGGGATGAAACCCACAAATGGAATACACAGCTAGAGGGATTTAAATTCTTAAAAGAAACAGACCAAATAAAAGAGGAGGTGGAGTTGCTTTATATGTAAGAAATAACTACATCTCTACAGAAATAGAGCACAACAATGATGAAAAGTGTCTTGAATGCATTTGGGTCAATATAAAAGGGGAAAAAAATGACATTACCATAGGTGTATACTACAGGCCACCCAACCAAACAGAGGAAATAGATGAACTTTTTGCTAGTCAGCTAACTAAGGTATGTAGTAAGCACATCACAATAGTAATGGGGGACTTTAACTACCCTGACATCAACTGGGAGACAAACTCTGCACCAAGTAGAAGGTCAAACAGATTCCTTGCAAACCTAGCAGACAATTTTGTCTCCCAAAAAGTAGAGAAGGGAACTATGGGATTAGCCATTTTGGATCTAATTCTCCCTAACAGAGATGAAATGATAAAAGGTGTTGAAGCCACAGGAACCTTGGGAGGAAGTGATCATGCAATATTGGAATTCAACATTATGGAAGTACAAGCAATAGAACACAGTGAAACTAGAGTCTTGGACTTTAAGAGAGCTAATTTCAATAAACTTAGGGCTTGGGAAGGATTCCATGGATGAGAATCCTCCAGGGGAAAACAACTCAAGAAGCTTGGGAAATTTTGAAAAGTGAGATAATAAAAGCCCAGTCCAGCACAATACCAACAAAGAGGAAAAATAACAGCTCTCAAAAAAAACCAGCATGGCTGCATAAAGAACTCTCTGATAAATTGAAAGATAAAAAGGACAAGTATAGAAAGTGGAAAGAGGGGCACATAACTAAGTCAGAATATCAACAAATAGCCCGAGCCTGCAAAGATGAAGTGAGGAAAGCTAAGGCTCAAAATGAACTAAGGCTTGCGACCAAAGTCAAAAATAACAAAAAAAGCTTCTTTCAACATGCAAAAAACAAGAAAAAAATGAAGGAAACAATTGGTCCATTAGTGGGGGAAAGTGGCAAGAAGGTGAGAAGCAACAGGGAGAAAGCAGAACTATTTAATTTGTTTTTTGCATCTGACTTTACACAAAGGGAAAAAACAGACCAACCTACCAAAAATAGTGCCATAAAAAACAGAATAGAAACGCAAGTTAAGATAGGCAAGAAAACGGTGAGTGAGCACCTGTCCAGTCTAGACGAGTTCAAATCACCAGGACCAGATGGATTACACCCCAGGGTTCTCAAGGAACTGACAGATGTGGTCTCAGAACCACTGAACTATATTTTTCAAAGATCCTAGAGCACTGGGGAACTACCGGAGGACTGGAAAAGAGCTGATGTAGTTCCCATCTTCAAAAAAGGAAAAAAAATGGACCCAGAAAATTACAGACCTATTAGCCTGACTTCGATACCTGGGAAGATTCTGGAAAAGATAATAAAACAACAAATCAGCGAACACCTAGAGGCAAACAAAGTCATTACTAAAAGCCAACATGGGTTTGTCAAAAACAGATCATGCCAGACAAATCTTATTGCATTCTTTGACCAAGTGACAAAATTAGTGGACCAGAGGAATGCTGTGGATATAATTTACTTGGACTTCAGTAAGGCATTTGATAAAGTAGATCACAATCTACTATTTGATAAGTTAGAAAAATGTGGGTTAGACAGCATCACCACCAGATGGATTTGTAGCTGGCTGACCGACTGTACTCAGCGAGTGGTCCTCAATGGAACTGCATCTACATGGAGGGAAGTGTGTAGTGGGGTGCCCCAGGGCTCTGTTTTGGGCCCAGTGCTCTTCAACATCTTCATCAACGAGTTGGACGAGGGAATAGATGGGGAAATCATCAAATTTGCAGACGACACCAAGTTGGCAGGAATAGCCAACACTCAGAAGACAGGCTTAGAATACAGGAGGATCTGGACAGACTTGAACACTGGGCGCTATCTAACAAAATGAATTTGCTTGCAGTTGGAGAGCAGGTCGCTGCTGGTCATCTCCTTGACCCCCTCGCTGATCTTGCCCTTGGCCCATATGTGGAGCCTGTTCCCCTCGCACACCCAATGCATCTTAGCCCTGCTTCAGGCCACCGCCAACAGTTCGTGCAGGTCCATTAGGCTGCCGCCGCCATCCAGAGCACCTGGCCCGCCCAGCAAAAAGAGGCAAAATGGACAGCTAACAAGCTCAAGAAAAGGTGGTAGAACATGCCCATGCTCAGCAAGCCAGAGGCCACCTCAAGCGGGGAAAGCCGGATCCCCATTGATGCTATAGCACCCCAGTCCCAACTAGGATTGCATGCCTCCCCCCATCTCTGCTGGCCTGGGTAGCCATGACGCCAATGGGGATCTGGCTTTCCCCACTTGGGGTGGTCTTTTGCCTGCTGGCCCTGGGCGTGCTCTAGCACCTCTGTGTGGGACTTCCTCGCTGACTGCTTCGCCTCCTTTGTGCTGGGTGGGCCTGCACCTCTGGGCGGCAGCCTAGTGGACCTCTGTGATGTGGCTGTTTGCCACTGGCCGCGGCCATTTGCCACCTTGTTCATCGCACCAAATGCTGCTGCCATGAGGCTGCGGCACAAGCCGGGCAGAGGTAAGGAACCGGTATACCAGTTTCTTACCACTGCCCGGCTTGTTCTACAGCCTCATGACAGCTGCATTGGGCAGGAGGCGGCAAACGGCCAGTTTCGGCATGATGCAGCTGTTGCCGCCTCGCGTATTATGCCCAATGCCGCTGCAATGCAGCTCAGTCGAAAGCAGCCGTGGAACAAGTGGGGCAGGGTCACCTGCTCATTCAGCTACAGCTTTGATGGCTCTGTAGGCAGAGTTGCGAAGTTCTCTGTAGGCTCTGTGGTCTACAGAGCCACCAAAGTGGCAGGTGGAGTGCCAGAGGCTCGGGGAGGGAGGGTGCTGAAGTGGGCGGTCGGGCCATTGGCAAGAGCAATGTGTCTGAGCAGAAAGCGGCATCAGAACAAGTGGGGCAGGTAAGTAAATAAATTCTTGCTCCCCCCAGAAATTGCCTTTCTTTCTTTACCTGACTCCCAACCCCATGCAATTTCTCCTTTGCGATCTGCTGCCGCCACCACCTGCAAGGAAACAAAGGAAGTTTTTTGGGGGAACAAAAAGGTCAAATCAATTCCAGCTTCGCGATCTTTCACGGGAAGTTGTAATTGATTGACTCACAAAGATAGAAACCACCTGTGCATTCCATACATTCCCCTCCCCCCTTGGAACTGTTGGCAAGCTAGAAGTGGCAGGCTGTCCTACTCAAGCAATCTTCATAGCCTGACAAACAGATTGTACCAAACCAATCTTATTTCATTCTTTGACAAAGTGATTAAATTAGTACACCAGTGAAATGCTATGAACATAGCATACTTCAGCAAGGCATTCAATAAAGCAGACCACAACCTACTTCTTGGTAATCTAGAAAAAACTGGGAAAGATAGCATCACCACCAGATGGATTTGTAACTGTCTGACAAACCGTACTCAATGAGTAGTCCTTAATGGTACTACATCTACATAGAGGGAAGTAAGCAGTGGGGTACCACAAGGTTCTGTCTTAGGCCCAATGCTCTTCAATCTCTTCATAAAAGACATAGATGGGGGCTAGAAGGGAAACTTGTCAAATTTGCAGATGACACTAAGGTGGCAGATATAGCCAACACCCTATATCAATGATGGTGAACCTTTTAGAGAATGAGTGCCCAGATTGCAACCCAAAATCCATGTATTTATCACAAAGTGCCAGCGCCGCATCAGCATTGTGGCGCCCTCGGGGGGCATGGCCCACTGGGTGGTCACAGCTGTGGTGGTCACAACAGACTGGGTGGTCATGGCAAGGTGGGTGTGGCCACCTTGATGTTGCTCGGGGGGATGTCTATGGGCTCAGGGCATGGTTGGAAGAGATCCAGAGGTCTGTGGCAGGTGGGGCAATGGGCAGGAGGCTCCTCCTGCGGGGTGAGGCAGGGGGCAGGGCGGGGCTGCCATTGCCACAGGGCAAGGTGAGTTAGGGGCCAGCAAACGCATGGGGGCCAACGGTGTCCGTCAACAGCCACAGTCTTCCGGCCCCTCAACTGGCACACTCTGGGGCTCCGCAGCCCGCTGCCAATACCGGGCCAGCCCTCCAGCAGCAGGCGGAGTAGGGGAGGGGGAAGGCACATGATGCAGACCGCCAGACGCACCTACTCTGTCTCATCTGTTTTTGCTTGCAGTTGGAGAGCAGGTGGCTACTGGTCATCTTGGCCCCCTCGCAGATCTTGCCCTTGGCCCGCGCATGGAGCCTGTTCCCCTCACACACCTGATGCACCTCAGGTTGCTGCTGCCAGAAGCTCATACAGGTCCATTAGGCCGCCACTGCTGCCCGGAGCAGCAGCCCCACCTAGCCCCACCCAGCAAGCCAAAGGCCACTCCAAGGAGGGATAGCTGGCTCCCCATCGGCGCCATGGCCCCCCAGTCCCAGCTAGGGCCTGGGTGGCCATAACAGCGAATGGGATCCGGCTTTCCTTGCTCGGGGTGGCCTTTTGCCTGCTGGCTCTGTGCGTGCTCTGCCATCTCTAAGCAGGCTTCCTAGCCGATCACTTCGCCTCCTTCGTGCTGGGTAGGCCTGCAGTTCTGGGCGATGGCCTAATTGACCTGTGAAAGTTGTTGGTGGCTGTGGTAGGTACCAAGGTGCGTGAGGGGAATTCACTCCACCCGAAGGCCAAGGGCAAGAGCCTTGAGGGGCCTGAGGAAATGGGACGGAGTAGGCATGTCCGGCGGTCCACATTACGTGCTCCCCGTCTCTGTGTGCTGCCGGTGGCACTGTAGCACTGCTGGTGGAGGAGCAGCCTGGTATTCACAGTGGTACGCAGGTGAACGGCAGGGCAGGTACGGCTCCTGCCATTGCATGGGCCAGCAGGCAAACAGCACATTATCTGGTACATTCATTTTGTGAATTAAACAAGCAAAGCATCATTTTAAATATCTGTCTCAGAAACATATGATTATCTTATGTTTGTGAAGTCAACTCTGCTAATTAAATGCATCTAAAAATTAATTTTTTTGCATGCTGTTTGCTTACTCAATAAATCCCCTCCGTGAATCAGCAACAACCAAAGTGACTGTCATGCAGCATCTCAATTATTTATCGCTATGGCTGTTATTAATAATGCTACTGCAATTTCAGCTCATAAAAGGGCATTTAATATTTCCTGCCAGCCGGTAGACATATATGCCTGCTAAGAATGTATATGTCTTTCTGGAGGGCTGGGCAGGGGAAGCCGCAGACCCCAAATCCTCTTCTTTCTATCTGGATTGTGCTGCCAAATTTCAGTCACCAGATTGCAATAAATGAATAAATAACCTAGGTCAGGTGACTGTCCCCTCCTCTCCCAATGATCATCTTGCTAACCCATTCAAGGCCTTGTGTCTCCTTCCTTTGCTCTGCCTTCTTTCTAATGTTGTTTAATTATGTGTGTGTGTGTGCAGCCCCACACCTTCAACAGATGATTGGAAGACAGCTGTAACACGTTCTGCGACTGGGGGGGGCGCGAAGAGAAGAGTCTCCAAACTTTTTTGCCAGTGTTTCTCAATCTTGGAAGGGAGGGAGAGTGGGAAGTAAGGAAGGGGAGGGAGGGAGAAGGAAGTAAGGAAGGGGAGGGAGGGAGAAGGGAGGGAGGGAGGGAGGAAGGAAGAAAAGAAGGAAGGCTGGAAGGAAGGCAGATGGCCTGGTATGGTGTATGGTGGCAGGGATCTCTGGGGTGCTGGGTGTGACCTTGGCAGTAGGTGCATCCTGACACATAGGTTTTGTTCAAAAGGAGAATAAAAGAGACTGAAAAAACATCACTACAACAGGCTGCAACAGGTATAGTGAGGGGGCAAGACATAGAGGCAGGCTGTGACATTGGGGAGGAAAAGAATGCGAGAATCAAGAGAAGCTGGGATGGGAGGCTCTTGCAACCTTCCACGAGGCTAGGGACAGGAGCTGGGGGAGCAGAGTGCATCAGGTTGAGGAGGAAGGTGCAGTTTAGTCCCAAATGTGCAGTCCACAGTCCCTTGAGCCACAAAATTTAAGTAGTAATAAGTGAGAAAAAGAAACAAGCACTCCAAAAAGCAGCTTTCATTAATTTCTTTGATAATTGATATTTTCTGTCATCTGCAAAGGGGGACTGTTCTTTCTCCAGCACAGGAGATGGAGAATCCACCAATGGGTTTTCTCTGTCTTCCTGCCCAATCAGATCAAGTCAGCCAAACTTGCCACACCCATCCTAAGGCTAGGACCTCCCAGTTTCGACTTGATCTTCACCCAGAACAGATGTGCAAGTTTGGCTCACAGGCAGGTAGATCCCAGTCCCCTTGGTGGATTTTCCACAGTTCTGTTGTCTCCTGGGTAGCGCTGGGCTCAGCGCTGCCTCAGCTGGCTGCTGGTTTTTTCCCTCTCCTCATTCTTAGACAGAATGGAGGCTTCCATTCTCCTCTCCCTTATACAAACAGCGCTGGGATCAGCGCTGTAGAAGCACCCCCCCACTTCCCTTCCCAGGCCTCCTCCTTTGTCGGAGATTGCGGCTGCAACTCCAGCGGCCGTGTGACACCCGGATCATTGCCTTTCGTCTCCAGTGGCTCAGTTCCTTACCCACGGGGGCCGTTTCTCCTTTCCCATCTCGACAACAGCGTTTGAGAGCTGTTACTCTCTCATTTCTTCCTCTCTCTTTCCTTTGGTGCGGGCCGGAATCACGAGTCACTAGGAAACTGGCCCTATTTACCATGGCTGCCATGTTGTGACCGCATGGTCGCTGCCGTCTTCCGACCAAGGCATCAGGGAAAGGGGGGGAGGAGAAAGGGGGGATTCCCCTCGACTGCAACTGAAGTGTTTGAGCTTCAGGGGACCCTGGGTTGGTAGGGAGAGACGGCCTAGTCAGCCCTTGTGTTTTAAGGTGGAACAGGGATAGTGGTGTAGGCCACGGCTGCCATCTTGGAAGGCCTTCACGGATGCATCTGTGATCTATAGGCCTGGACAGAGCTTTACCTTGGGGGGAATACAAGGTGGGTCCCTTCTGGCAGAGCTTGGGGGGCTAGTCCTGCCGGTGAATGGCCAATTCGGGTCATACCCCGGGAAGGTTCTTTTCTGCACCCCTGCATAAACCATTGGACTCAATTTGGGCCTCAATCTGGTGTTTTTCCAGCACAGGAGATGGAGAATCCACCAATGGGATTAGACTGTTCCTGCCCAATCAGATCAAGTCAGCAAAAGTTGCCATGCCTCTCCTGAGCTAGAGGATCCCAGTCTCGACTTGATCTTGCCCAGGACAGATATGCAAGTTTGGCTCTTAGGCAGGTATAGTCTCCATTGGTGGATTTTCCATCTTTTGTCATTTACCAGTTTTCTGAAGAGTGCTGGGTTCAGCGCTGGGTTCGGATTGCTGTTTCTTTCCAATCCCCCCCCCCCATCCCTTAGCTTCAAAGAGAGGCTTAATAAAGCCCTTTCTTGCGTTTCTTGACTTTCTATTTCATTTTCCATCCCCCCCACCCCCAACCTTGCATGTCTGTCCTGGGTGAAGATCAAGTCGAAACTGGGAGGTCCTAGCCTTAGGATGGGTGTGGCAAGTTTGGCTGACTTGATCTGATTGGGCAGGAAGACAGAGAAAACCCATTGGTGGATTCTCCATCTCCTGTGTTGGAGAAAGAACAGCCCCCCTTTGCAGATGACAGAAAATATCTGGATCTTGGCTGAGATCAGTGATTTTCTCATTCCTCTGGGGAGCCTTCCCTCATCCCTCAGAGGCGACAATAGTTGCTTTTTCTTTCATACTAGTTTGAGTGCTTGCCGGAGCCTGCGGCTGCAGCTCCAAGGCGTAATTGCGTGCATAGACCAAAGGGGGTGGTGGAAGTTCAGCGTGCTTCAGGGGGGTTTCCCTAAAGCTTTTGATACCGTTTATTGTTGCCGGGGCTGTGGCTGTAGTTCCGGAGTCCTTGTGGATCGAATCCTTCACTCGTGACAACCGGGAGGTTGCGGCTGCATCCCCGGTGTCCTATTTTGTGCACAGGCCCAAGAACAGCAGTTTGGGGCTCAGCGCGAGTCAGGGAGGCTTCCCTGCGGTTTTCAGCTATTTTTCTGGTTTCCAGAGCTGTAATTGCAGCTCCGGAGGTCGGGCGGCTCGAATATTTTACTTGGTTGCTGGGGGGATTGCGGCTGCATCCCTGGTCGCCAGACGAGCATGCGCCATCTCTCGATTGGTTTTTTTCTTTGAAATCAGCTGGCTGGCGGCGCAGACGAGCTCCATCTCCTTTCGAGGGCGGCGACCGCACCCCCTGGAGAGCGCAATTGTTCTCCGGCATGATGAATGTAGAATCCATCGGTGGGTAATCTCGGCCTTCCTGCTCAGATGAGACTAAGTCAGAACTTTAGCCACGCCTCTGTCTGGGTGTGTCTTCCCAGTTATTGACTTAGTCTCAGCTCAGTAGGATGTAATTTTCTTGGCTCCTCAGTTAGACTAGGTTAATTACTTTGATTGATCTCATTAATTGAAATTTTTTCTACATTTAAAGTCTCTAAATCAGTGTTTCTCAACCTTGACAATTTTAAGGCATGTGGACTTCAACTCCTAGAATTCCACAGCCAGCAATGCTGGCTGTGGAATTCTGGGAGTTGAAGTCCACATGCCTTAAAATTGTCAAGGTTGAGAAACACTGCTCTAAATTAATGTAAATTATTCAGTTCTTAGAATTTGGATTCAAATTGGATAAATTCATTGAATTATTGCCCAGACCTTTTAGGCTTCAACAAGCCTAACAGGCTCCTGCAGAGCCGAAACCAAGCCGCTGAAGCGGTTTTTTTAGCTCCGTTACAGCTGATTGTCGGGAACATCAGATCAGTAAAAGTGGTTCCTAGGAATCCTTCGGAGCTCAGGCAGACCGGAGGGCCTCTCTTGGACCGTTTTCAACGCCATGAGGTTACATTCAAAGCAGGCGGCCTTTCGGATCACAGCGGAGGCTGCGCGACTCAACTGCAAGTGCTCTGACGAACGGGGGAAAAGAAGGCTTATACTATAGTTTGGGATCTCTTAGAGCCCTTTTTTCCAAGGGGGGCCCCAATAGCCTTCTTTCTCTTTTGTTTGGCGCCATTTTAGGTCAGCCTAAACAGGCATGGCTGCCATTTTTGAAGGCCGTTCAGGCGTGGCTGCCATTTTGATCACCCTCTCAGGTGTGGTTGCTATTTTGAAAGCCCTTTCAGTCGGCCGCCATTTTGTAGGGACCTCGTGTTCCTCAGGAGTACACCGGGCCTGCTCTATTTGGCCACTTTAGCCTGTCCTGACGGGCTCCTAGAGGGGGGACATAGTTCTACACCGTTTCAGGGCAATTCTGTCATTATCAAAGCCAATCTAAAGGGATAGTCGCCATTTTATATTTGTATTGTTTGGTCTAACTACTCATTGAAGCGCAGATTTCATTTCTTTTGCTATTGGTATTAAATTAATGAGGAGGAATTTATATTAGAATCCACCTGTTCCAATTAGTTTGTGGCACTGTGCCACAAGGCCTAGACAGGCAGCTCTAGTGATCTGTCTGGCTGTTTGCCATTGCTGTTGCTTCAGAGCGTGGGTTCTTTTCCCTCTCTGACAACCATATCTGTGTGTTGGTTTCCCCCCATTTCTGGACATCTCCTACTCAGAATATCCAGACTGCAATGGTAGACAGTGCCTTGCCCCAGGCACCGAAAGGCTCTGATATTCCTCCCGCACAAGGAAAGCGCAGATCATCTGATTTGGAAGTGGGGGGAAAGAAAAAGGCTAAAACAAAACACATTTCCACCAAAGAGCCCTCCAAAGCAGCCGAGCGAGAGGCCTCGAGGAGACATCAGGTGCTAGAGAGGGAATTCTCCAAAGTTCAAAGGCTCATGTCCAGTGAAGCTGAAGTGATTCCCCCATTCCACTGGACCCTTCCCCATTTGAGCCTCTATATGCGCCTTCCCATGATGCCCCTAGGGCATGGTCTCCTCAGGGGGAAACTGAACAGGTCGGTCCCCCTCACTCCTCCTCTTCCACTACACAACAGGGTTCTGAAGCCACGCATGCTCCCACTGCAGCTGGTGTTTATTCTATGGGCCAACAGGATATATGGTCAGATCAGTTCCAAACTTTCATGCACCATGCATTTACACAATTTATGGCCTCCCAGATGGGTCAACAGCCCTCTCAACCACCACCGCCTCATTCCATGCCTCCCTCTCAAACGGGATGTGCTCTGGTTTCTGGATCCGGCATCTCTGAGACTTCCTCTCAATTAGGCGAGGAGTCTGTGGACCTGGACGTAGCCGACATATCCATGTCAGAGGATGAGGAGGCGGCGCCAGAACAAGTGCCAACTTCTGGTCTTTTTGATCCTTCCTTTTTCAGGTCACTGATTATGAAGGCCTGTACTACGGCCAAGCTCACTTCGGAACAGGAAGCTAAACCTTCCACCTCCACTGATCAGGAGTCTAATCCTTTGTTTTCAAATAAAGTAGTGGAGGAGAAACAAATTTCTTGTCCCAAGGTCTTTTGCACCACGGTGGAGAAGCAGTGGTCATCTCTGGCCACTTTACCTTCTCCCAATAGCACAGAAAAGAAACTTTACAATGTTTCTTTTTCTTTTTTCTTCCCTTCTGAAGGTGCCTATGGTGGACACTCTGCTAACTTCACGATTTTCCACATCCACTATTCCAGGGGATATGGCTGAGGCCCCGAAGGCGGAGGACAAGAGGTTCGGGTTCTTCCTCCATCGAGCTCATCAGGCCTCGGCATGGGCAATCAAGGCGGCAACTTCTTCCTTTTTCGCAAGGGCATCCATCATGTGGCTCCACAAACTCTAGGCACTCATTCCTCCTGACCAGGTGCGCGCACACCAAATATTGGGAAAGATAGTGGCAGAATCTGAATATATGGCAGACGCATCCCTTCATTCTGCCAGGTACTCCACCAGATCTATTGCAGCCACAGTTGCGTCTCACAGGCTACTGTGGCTCAAACAGTGGCGGACTGACTTAAAATCTAAGTGGCGTCTCTCGACAGCCATGTACAGTGGTACGCATTTATTTGGTCCAGTCCTCGAACCGTACCTCATAGAGGACAAAGACAAACGTAAGATTCTGGCACACCCCTCCAAGAAGTTGGATAGGCGGCCTCAACAAGACTTTCGCCGACAGACTCCTCGTCCAAGTGGTACCTGGGAGTGGAAGCAGCCCTTTCGGTCCGGGCAGTCCTGGGAATGGCCCAGAGGCTCTCGATCCTTTTCCCCTAGACAGGATCGCCAACAGGACCGCCAGAACACCGGAGCCAGGGCCCAATACCAGTCCAAACGCCCCTACCGAGGCTCTGGGGGCCATCCTTACAGACGGACCAAGTGATGCCAAGGAGATCTCTCCCATAGGCGGTCGCTTGTCGCTGTTCAGCAACATTTGGGAGGTTACCACCACCGACTCTTGGGTGAGAGAGACCATAAGACACGGTCTTGCTCTAGAGTTCTACTCAAATCCTCCAGACCATTTCATACAGTGCCCCATCTCAAGAAACACAACCAAGGCAGAATTGGTAGCCACGACCATCTCCCATTTAATAGAAATAAGGGCCATAGAGCCGGTGCCTTTGGAACAGAGAGGAGAGGGATTTTACTCCATTCTGTTCGTGGTACCCAAGGCCTCGGGGGGATGGAGGGCGATACTAGACTTAAAGTGTCTGAATTATTTCTTAAACTACAGGAGGTTCAAGATATAGACCCTAAAGTCCATTCTGGCCAGCATCAGAAAAGGGGATTTTCTTTCCTCCATAGATCTTACTTGCACATCCCAATCCTCCCAGAACACCGCAGATTCCTTCGGTTTTGTTAAGCGCACCGGCATTACCAGTACAGGGCTCTTCCCTTTGGTCTCTCTTCAGCCCCAAGGGTTTTCACAAAAATTTTGGCAGTATTGCTTCCGGTGGCGACTGCTGCACCGATGGCGGCTTTTCCTTAGCCGTCAGCCCTGGGATCGCGTGAAAGAGCGCGGAGACGACGAATATCAGCTGTTCTGCGGCTTGAAACCTCTTTCCTTGGGAGAAGAGGAGGAGGAGAGCTTCTTGCATGGGTAGAGATAGAACTCCCCTGCACCTCCTTAATTATTTGGAGGTTGCAGGGTGAGAGCTCTCTCGGAGCCTGAGGCTTTTTGTTTTCTCCGCATTCCAGGATGCCTTCGTCCTGTTTTTCAGGAACAAAGCAAGATGCCGCTTCCACATCTGCATCTTAAAGAGACCTGTGAGTTAATTAAAAGCAGATGGAGCTGACCAGGAGAGATTAGAATTGTTAATGTTTGGGACTTTAACTCAGAAATAGAGTTAAATGATTCTTCTCCACCTATCAATTTCACCAAAAGTAAGAGTGAAAAAATGGCGCTGGAGTGTTGTTTCTTTGATTGAAAAGACAGAGTTAACAAAGACTTATATTTGGCAACAAAGTTTAAATATGTAACAGATTTTGGCTATCTATTTAAAAAGCAAGAATCTTTCTTTTTTGGAATTAGCCTTCACTTTCCCTTTTTCCTTTTTTTTCTTTCTGTGAAATTGCTGATTTTATAAGAAGTGGTTTTAAATAGACAGAAAATGGCTTCAAAGCATCTCGGAATCCCTGTGCTTCCTAAAGGATCAATCTCCTCTCCGGTAACTCAGACAACTACGCCTAAGTCACCCCCACCCTCTCCTCCACCACCAGCATTTACACTTAAAGATATTCAAGATGCTTTGAAAAAAACAGCGCAAGAGATTAAAAATGAGGTGGCAGAGCTTTTTGAGAATAAGAACAGGGAGATGAGGGAAGACATTGTGCTTGCATTCCAAGGGCTTGCCACCCATATTTAATGTATAGATGACAGGGTGCATGAAGTTGTGGAAAATACTGCGAAATTAGAAAACAGACTTGGTAAAGTTGAAGATATATAACACAGGATGAAGTTATCGTGTCACAATATAGAGACATGTAATTTGCTTTGTGAATAAGAGGATTGAAGGAGAATCCACTAGAGGATCTGAGAGAGGAGGTGGCAAGAGATATTGCTCCTATTTTGGGATGTGAACCTGAGGAAATATTGAGAGAGATTGATAGAATATTTAGAGTCAATTCATGGATTGCGAAGCAGAGAAATTTACCTAGAGATGTGGTTATTTATTTCTCTAGGAGATCACTTTGTAATGAAATTATACAGGCTTTTTATAAGCAGAGATTTCAAATTGCAGCCCAAGATGTTATAATTTTAAAAGAAATACCTCCAAAAATCCTTAGAAAAAGAAAGGATTTTGCTTTTCTGGCTGAGGAGCTTAAAAATCGACAGATTCAGTTCAGATGGGAGATACCTGCTGGAATTGTGGTGAACTACGCTGGGACACGTTATAGACTCAATACAATTTTAAAAGCAAAACATTTTTATACTTCTGTCCTGAAAGCAGGTTTGCCACCATCTCCACGATCTAAGAGAACAGAAGAAAGGCCGGAAGAACAAGCTGAAGGTGCAATGTTATTGGTTGCAGGAGATTTACAGGCTGGCCCTATGGAACAGTGTTTGGAGGTAAAAGGTGATTCAAAGGAACAAAGGATGACTCGTGCTGCGCATAGACATAAAGAAAAGGAACAACAGAAGGCTGATGTTGGATCCATAATACAAGGTTCGATTACTACAGAGCCCGTGGGAGGGACAAGACCGAAGAGATCATCTACAGCTGATCTTCAGGCAGTGTTCCAGAGGCTTCAAGCCATTAAGGATGGCAAAGTTTCTGACATGGAATGTTAATGGCTTGAATTCACCACAGAAAAGAAAGAAAGTATTTCATTATTTAAAACAACATAAGAGTGATGTTGTTTGCTTGCAGAAGACTCATACTGCTTTAAAGGATCAAAAGTATTTGATTAACTCCCAGTTGGGATCACATTTTACAGCTTCTGCTCCGGAAAAAAAAGGGGGTGTAGTTATTTATGTAAGAAAAGACTTATCGGCTAAATTAATTGATTCTGATACACAAGGAAGATACGTTATTATTGAATTAGTATTAAAAGGCAAGAAATTCCTTATTATTGGATTATACGCCCCAATCTACAACAAAAACAGTTTTATAAGTTGTTACATCAGAAGCTAACTCAAATGGATTATAAATCTGTTATTATGATGGCATCAATCGTATTCCAGAATTGATTTTTTTTTAATTACTACTGATTTTTTTTCCAGGGTCAAGAATGCCAAGATTTCCCCCAGAATATTGTCAGACCTATATGGTTGGAGTTATCTGTTGAAGACGGGAACAGAAGGACTTGGAGGTTGAATGAAAATTTATTTAGATATGAGGGGATTTTACAGAAATGCAGAGAATATTTGAAGGAATTTTTTCTTTTGAATATGCATAAGGGTACCTTGATGGCAATGGTATGGGATGCTAGTAAAGTTCTGATTCATATGAATAATGTGCATAGGCGTAAACAGATGCAAAAATGTAAAGAGTTGGAAGAAGAGATTAAACTGAAAGAGAAGGTTTTTATTTTAAATCCATTGGATAACAGTTTAAAGGCTTCTATAACTATGCTTAGGGAGCAATTTAATATGTTAATGGCAGATCAGATTGCAACTAACTTGCGTTATATGAAATATAACACATTTTCCAATGCAAGTAAGCCTGGTAGGTGGTTGGCTTATCAATTACGGAAGAAACAGAAGTCAAGGATTATAGAGAAAATAGATTATAAAGGTAAAGAGGTATATCAACAAAATTTGATTAAAAGGAGTTTTTTAGATTTTTATTCAAAGTTATATGCTAGTGAAAGCATACAAGTTTCAGATATAGAAAAGTATCTACAGGCAGCACATTTTCCTAGACTTTCAAATGATCAACGAGATGAGATGAATTGTTTAATTACTTCTGAGGAAATTATTTGGGCGATTAAACAGTTAAAGGTTGGTAAGGCTCCTGGTACAGATGGATTAACAGCAATCTATTATAAAATGTTATCTGAAGAAATGATAGAACCATTAAAGCAGCGGTTCTCAACCTGTGGGTCGGGACCTCATTTGGGGTCGAATGACCATTTCACGGGGCTCGCCAAACAACGCAGTCCACCATTTTTTCCCCCTTTTCCTTAGCTGTGCTACTCCCTTTTATTCTCTTGGCTTTTGAAAACCAATAGAATAGACTCTTGAACAGAGTCTAATTTTATTGGCTTTCAAAAGCCAATAGGAATTGTCCAGGCTGTCTCTGCCCTGCTGAGCCCGCCAAAAGTCCCATTCTGCAAACGGTGCTGCACCAGTTGAGTAGTCCTTGACTTACGACCGGTTGAGTAGTCCTCAACTTACGACCGGTTGGGGGTCGCGGCATTAAAAAGGTTGAGAACCACTGCATTAAAGGAACTTTTTAATAGTATTTTGTTGGGAGCAGAGGTACCTCCATCTTGGAGAAGGGCTTTTATATCGTTGATCCCAAAGGAGGATCAAGATCTTACCCAGCCTAAGAATTATAGACCTATATCTCTTTTGAATACAGATTATAAGATTTTTTCAAAAATATTGGCAAATAGATTAATGCATGTTTTGAAGCAATTGATCCATAGTGATCAATCTGGATTTATAATTGGGAGATATATGAAATATAATGTAAGACAAATTGTTAACCTAATTGAGTATTTGGACAAGAACAATCAAATCCCTGCGGCTTTGATATTTTTGGATGCTGAAAAAGCTTTTGATCAGTTAAATTGGCAATTTTTATTGAGACTTGTAATTAATGGGGGATTAACAGAAGCATTTAAAATTGAAAAGGGTACAAGACAGGGATGTCCATTATTCCCATTGTTATTTGTTTTAACAATGGAGATTTTACTTATTAAAATTCGTGAATCACCTACAATAAAGGGAATAAAAATAAATAAGAATGATTATAGGTTGAGAGCTTTTGCCGATGATTTGGTTGTGACATTATCTCAACCGACAGATTCGGTAAGGGATTTGGTGGAAATCATAACCCAGTATGGGAAAGTCTCTGATTTTAAGGTAAATAACAATAAGACTAAAATACTACCAAAAAATATGTCTATGAAGGAAAAGAATATGTTAGCTAAATTAACAGGTTTTGAAATAGTGAAAAAGGTTAAATACTTGGGAGTACACATTACAGCTTCTAATGTTAAATTGTACAAAAATAATTATAAGACATTATGGGTAAAAGTGCAAAAGGATTTAAATGATTGGAAAAAACTACAGTTATCTTTGCTGGGGAAAATCTTAGCGGTTAAAATGAATGTTCTTCCAAAGTTTCTTTTTTTGTTTCAAATGATACCTATTTTGAAAAAAGATGCCAACTTGGAGGAATGGCAGAAGGGTATTAATAAATTTATTTGGGCGGGCAAAGAACCAAGAGTTAAGTTCAAGATTATACAAGATGTACGGGAAAGAGGTGGACTTAAGGCGCCTAATCTGAAATCATATTATGATGCGGTGGCTTTAACATTGATTAATGACTGGCTTAATTTAACAAATAAAAATATACTTTCTCTTGAGGGATGGGATTTACTATATGGATGGCATGCATATTTAATTTATGATAAAAAGGTGAATCAGGTTTTTAAATCCCATATTTTAAGAAGTGCTTTATTGCGTGTCTGGAAGAAGTATTATTATAGGTTAAATTATAAAATGCCAATTTGGGGGATTCCTGGACACGCGATAGAGGGGGTATCTAGGGGTGTGAATTTGGATAGTATTTCTTATAAGGAATTACTTAGATTGGTAGGGAATGATTGGCATTTAAAATCGTTAGCTGAGTTAAAGCAAGAAAATATTGTACAGTCTTGGTTTCAGTATAATCAATTGTTGCTTAGGTGGAAGTTAGATCAAAAGGTTAGTATCACTTTAATGGACAGAATTTGGTAAAACAGATTAAAGATCAAAACCGAGCGCATATAAAGAGAATTTATAATGTTTTAATAGAAATGGATTCGGAAATGGAATTAGTTAAAGATTGTATGGTAAAGTGGACTCAAAATATTGAAGAACCGATTCCATTGGATACATGGGAGGTAATTTGGGTTAGAAATGTAAAATTTACCCAGGCACAAAATTTAAGAGAAATTTTTTATAAAATGTTTTATAGATGGCATTCTGGATCCTAAAATTTACAGCCCAAATGTTGGAGATGTGGTAGTTTGGATGTCACTTATTTTCATATATGGTGGACTTGTAGAAATATAAAAGCCTTTTGGATTAAGATTTGGTAGAACATTCAACAGATTTTCAAGAGAAAGATAAAGTTTACCCCACAATTATTTTTATTGGGTGTTATTATAGATTGTGATGTTAAAGAAATTAATTTGATGTTGAATTTGATAACAGCTGCAAGGTTATTATTAGGGCAATTTTGGAAGAAGGATTGCTTGCCTACTATAGAGGAATGGACGCTTAACGTGTCAAATTTAGCAGAAAAGGCTAAGATTTCTGCTTACTTGAAGGATCACTCACAAGAAAGATATATTTCGGTTTGGAGAAGATGGATAAATTATATTCAGAATAAATATGGACTAAAAGTTTCATTTAGTCTATGAGTGAATTTTAGAGTATTATTATGATATTATTATTATTTTTAGTATTAGTATTGTTTAACAATTTCGAGATTGTATTGTTTAATAATTAGGATATTAATTTGTTTATGTTTTCATTATTATGTATATTTTTTATTTGTTTATATTTATGTTAAAGGAGAGTTAAAGTGCATTATGGACTTGGTTATTTATATAGTTGGTTAATGTTAGTTAGATTATGATTATTATATTTGTAACCCTGTACTCAGCTCTGGGAAGTTGGGGAGGGAGAGGGGGGGTTTTGGGTGGGTTATATTGTCATTTTTATAAAACTTTTTAATAAATTTTTTTTTGGCAGTATTGGCGGCCCATCTCAGGATGATCCTGGTGCGCGTACAATGTTATTTTGACGATATTCTTGTCCAATCCAGTTCTTTCCGGTCGACTCAGTCAGACCTGGAAATCACGATCAGTACTCTTCAGGATCACTGGTTTTCCATGGACTTCAAGAAAAGCCATACGACTTCTACAAAGCGCCTCCTTCATCTAGGTGCGATAATAGATTCGCATCTTTGCAAGGTTTATCTTTCGCAGGAGTGCCGGATCAGCATCCGGAGGCTTGTCCACTAGGTTCAAAGAGAGAAGGTAGTTCCTCTGGTCCAGCTTTCTCAACTGCTGGGAAAGATGGTTTCTTGCATGGGAATTGTTCCATGGGCCAGACTTCACTCCAGAAACCTCCAGTGGTTTCTCCTCCCAGAAACGGAACCTCAGTTCATCCACAAGGAAGGTGAGGGTTCCACACCACATCCTGTTATCTCTTCTGTGGTGGGTTTCATCCGCAATGACCAAGGGGACCATCTTCAAAGAGCCTTTCAGGCTCACCTTGACCACAGACGCCAGTCTGTTCTGTTGGGGCGCCCATCTCCAGACTCACTTGTCGCAGGGTCAGTGGTCCTGTTCGGATTTAACTCACAACATAAATTGGCTCGAATTCAGAGCCATACATTTGGCACTCCATCAGTTTTCCTTCCTAGTGGTGGGACAACACGTCCTGATTCTGACAGACAACATGGCAGCCAAGGCTCACGTCAACAAGCAGGGAGGGACCAGATTATGGTCGCTCATGTGGGAAGCTCTGGATCTCGGTCTGTGGGCAGAGTCCAATCTGAGTTCCATCAGAGCAGAACACATATCGGGGAAGGCAAATCAACAAGCAGATTCCCTGAGCAGGGTCACGATCGACCACTCGGAGTGGCATCTGGACCTGGCACTGTTCAGGGAACTCTGTATCAGATTTGGTCATCCACAATTAGATCTTTTTGCCTCCTCGATAAACTCCCAACTCCCCAGGTTCTTCACCAGGTTCCCGGCACAGGGGGACGGAGGGAACAGAGGCTCTCCAGTGCGAGTGGCCAGGGGGACTGCTTTAAGCTTTCCCTCACCTTCCGTTGATACAGGTAACCATCCGCAAACTGATTCAGGAACGGGTGGAGATAATCTTAGTTGCTCCACATTGGCCAAGGCGTCCGTGGTTTGCCGACCTTGTGGATCTGTTACTCTTGCCACCATGGAGGATTCCCCCAGACTGAGTTGCTCTCAGTCAAAGGAACCTTCAACATCCAGATCCGCAGTGGCTCCACTTGGCCATCTGGCACTAGAGTGGGAGAGTTTAGCAAGGCTATCCTATTCGTCCGGGGTGATCTCGATGATCCAAGCCACTAGGCATCCCTTGACTAATAGGATTTATGACGCCACGTGGAAGAACTTTTGCACGTGGTGCACCCAGCAACACCTCAGTCCGTTGATGGTCACCATTCCCAACATCTTGGAATATCTTTTGGAATAAGGGATTATCATCTAGCACTATCCGCAGGCAGGTTGCGGCCTTGTCAACTGTCCTTACCTGTGACAACCTGGTCCCATTATCGCAACACCCAGCTGTTAGCGCCTTTCTAAAAGAGGCGGTTAACGCTAAACCTCCTGTGGTGCATCGTTATCCCTCGTGGGATTTATCTAGGGTGCTGCAAGCTCTGACTTCTCCATCGTTCGAGCCCATCAAGTCTTGTTCACTTCATTTTCTTTCTCTCAAAGTGGCTTTCTTAGTAGCTATCACATCGGCTAGACGGATTTTGGAATTGGCTGCGCTCTTAGTCAGGAGCGATTTGTGTACTTTTTTCAAGGATAGGGTGGACCTGTGGTTGGACCCTTCTTTTATCCCAAAAGTCAATACCTGGTTCCATAGGTCCCAGGATCTTATTCTTCCAGACTTTTGTCCTCACCCGTCACATCATCTGGAGCGACAGTGGCACAAATTAGACGTGCGCAGGGCTCTGCGCCATTATGTTAAGCGGACTTCGGTTTTTATAAGTCGGAGGCTTTGTTCGTGTCTTTCCAGTCCTCTTCCATGGGTCAGAAGGTCTCCTCTTCGACCATTGGTAGATGGATCAGAGCATGCATTGCTCGAGCCTATCTCTCACAGTCTCTCCCAGTTTCTATACACATCACTGCTCACTCTACGCGCAGTGCGGCTGCGTCAGCGGCCTGGTCTACCCAGGCATCTGTTGAGATCTGTAGGGCAGCAACTTGGTCCTCCCCTTCATCGTTTGTAAGACACTACAAGATTGATAGGTTTGCAGTGGTGGATGCCGCGTTTGGTAGGAGGGTTCTACGACAAGTGATTTCTTCTCAGGGAACACAAGCCTAGACTCCCCCCCCCCCGTAGGGACATGAGCAGTTTTGGTATGTCCCACTGGTGGATTCTACATTCATCATGCTGGAGAAGGGGCATTGTCTTACCTGAACGCCTTTTCTCAGCATGATGATGTAGAATCCACACCCTTCCTTCACTGCAGTCTAGACAGGTGTCACAGCATTTGGAGCCATTGTGTTGGACTTCGTCACGGATGCTTCGCCTCATCAATAACTGGGAAAACACACCCAGAGGGAGGCATGGCTAAAGTTCTGACTTAGTCTCATCTGAGCAGGAAGGCTGAGATTACCCACCGGTGGATTCTACATCATCATGCTGAGAAAAGGCATTCAGGTAAGACAACGCCCCTTCTCTCTCTGCCCGGTGGATTTCAAAGGCCTATAGGGACACGCAGCACCTACAGTGTGGTGACCTATTAGGCATTTCACACTCGTGGCCGCCATTTTGTGGCTTTGGACATTATTGTTACTTGCATCCCTTCGTCCTGAGGAAGGGGTTACCCCCTCTACCCCATTCTTACTTGGGAAATAGTCTCAGCAAAATTTCACATTGGAGGGATTTTGGATCCGGCCGCCATTTTGAGAATCACAGTTCTTTCTCTCCTTCATTGGCCTGCCTTTAATTGGGGCCTGCACTAATCCTCTTGCCCTGAGCAGGATTAGTAGACCAGCAGTCCAGTAGTTTTGTATCACTATCTTGGAGGTCTCGAATTGGTGTCTCCTTCTCAACACACAGCATAGCTGCACACTCTGTTCTTGACCTCCCCTGTATTGCAGTGTTTTGGATTCCAGGTGTACCCTTTTGTGCACCTGGGTTTATCTACATTTTAAAGGTCTTTGGATTCCAGGTGTACACTATTGTGCACTTGTGTTGTCCACAAGATTAGCAGTCCTTGGATACCAGGTGTACCATATCGTGCACCTGTGTTTATCCACAGAAAAAAGCAGCGGTCTCTGGATACCAGGGGTACCCTATCGTGCTCCTGTGATAATCCACGAGGATGGAGGATACTGGCTCTTCCAAGAAAGGGACTTCACCACTTTCATCAGCCTCCAAAAGGCATAAATCCTCCAATCAGGAGGCTGCAGGTAAAATCTTGGCCAAGGCCAAGGCCAAGGCCAGATCTGCAGGCGAAACCTCTAAAAAGGATGAAAAACAGGTCAGTAGGAGACACCAGGCATTAGAGAGGGAATTCTCTAAAGCACAAAGACAGGCCAGGACTGAAGCCACACAGGCTGAAGTCCCTTCCTTCGATTTGCCACTGGGGCCCTCTGCTTCCCCTCTGGGGATCTGGTCAACGGGATACCGTCTCTGCCCCATGCCGGGTGACACATCTCACCAGGACCCCATCTTCCAGCGTGCTGCCACGCGGGCCCAGCATTCGGCCCTGGAAGCTACCTTCATCCCTAATGCGGCTGGTCTCAGACCAACAGAGGTTTCCCTTTCCACAGAGGACCACCTAAATGAATTGATTGCACAGGTGGTAGAGTGCGCCTTTCAGGTCAGATCGCACGTACCTAGGTCAACCTCAGTTTCTCCCCTACCTATCCACCAGCCTACTACTGAGGTCTTTTGTGCACCTTCTTCTCCTTCTCAGTCCTCTTACTTCGAGGGTTCATCCTCTCGTGAGTATGATGCGGAATTTGGAATCCCGATGTGAGATGAGGAAAACCCTCCTGAAATGCCATCCTTTGCTGGTCTCTTTAATCCGTCTCATTTCGTACCCCTACTCTGAAAGGCCACTTCCACGGCCCGTCTTGGACCCGAACTCTCCACATCGGCATTGATGGCTGCTCTGGACTCGGAGGCAGATCTGAACTTCACTGAACCTGTAACCACACAACATAGTATCCCCTGTCCGCCCACGTTTCTAAATGCGGTCAAGAAACAGTGGGAATCCCCGGGTAGCCTTCCTCTCCCGAGTACCAGTGAAAAAAGACTTTATAATGTGGCCCAGGACCTGGCATATGCTCTGGAGGTCCCCATGGTGGATGAACCCTTGGGGCCCCTGGTATCTCCCATTGCCACTCCTGGCGATGTGTCTGATGCCCTCAAGGCAGAGGACCACAAAAGTGAGCTCACTTTCCACAAGACACACCAAGCTACAGCTTGGGATATCAGGGCAGCTACCTCAGCATCCTTTTTCAATAGGTCTGCCCTCCGCTGGCTTTGACAGCTTCAGGCTAGGATTCCGGCAGAAGATATCCGCACTCACCAGGATCTGAGCAAGATGGTGGCAGCAATGGAATATGCTTCCGATGCAACGCTACAGGCTGCCAGATTTTCATCCGGGTCCATGGCTTCCAATGTCACCAGATGCCGTATGCTTTGGCTGAAACACTGGCATGCTGATGCCAAGTCTAAATGGCGCCTATCAGCAGCCCCTTATGGGGGGAACTGTTTGGGGAAGCTCTAGATTGTTACCTTACAGAGAATAAGGATAAGCGTAAGGTCCTCCATCACCTCATTAAACATCCAGACAAGCAACCCAACACCTACTCACGGAGACAGTCCTTTCGTACGGGAGCTAGGTTCAATTATTCCTATCCCATCCGCTCCTTTCCCATCAGACAGGACAGACAAGACAGACAACCGGACAGAACAGGCTCTAGGCCCAGACAACAGTTTCAGGGCAAACGGCCCTTTCATGGGAGCGGCCGCCCTTTCCATTGCTCCAGATGACTCTCCAGCGGTCCCTCCCATAGGGGACAGACTTTCCCTCTTTGCCCGCCAGTGGGAAGCCACCACCACAGACGCATGGGTGCTAAACACTGTTCGACACGGGCTCTCCCTGGAATTCTTCACCTACTCTCTGAATCGTTTTCTCTCTTGTCCCCAATCAAGAAATCCCACAAAGAAAAGATTAATGCAACAGGCCATTCAGCACCTTGTAAACATAAGGGCCATAGAACCGGTACCGTTGGATCAGAGAAGTCGGGGATTCTATTCCATCCTTTTCGTCGTCCCCCAAAGCCTCGGGGGGACGGAGAGCAATCCTAGATCTAAAAAGACTAAATCATCATCTTGTATACCACAAGTTCAAGATGCAAATGCTCCAGTCCATTCTCGGAAGCGTAAGAAGAGGAGACTTCCTAATATCAGTAGACCTCATGGAAGCTTATCTTATCCCCATCTCTCTCAGCCACCACGGTTTCTAAGATTTGCTTACAGGGGCCGGCACTATCAATACAGGGCATTACCATTCAGCCTATCCTTGGCCCCGAGGGTTTTTATCAAGGTCCTAGAGGTACTAGCAGCTCACCTCTGGATGGCACCAGTCAGAGTCCAGTGTTACCTGGACAACATTCTGATTCAGTCTTCATCAGGCCAAGCGGCACTGGCGGATCTCAAAAGATGATAAAACTTCTCCAAAGTCACGACTTTTCGGTAAACTTCTCCAAGAGTCACTTGTCCCCCACGATAAGGCTATTACATCTAGGGGCCATCATAGACATGGTGAACTGCCGAGTCTATCTATCCCAAGAACGCCGGGACAGCATACACCAGTTGATCCTTCAAATATGCGGGAACCGTACGGTAAGCTTAGCAAGTCTCTCCCAATTTACTGGGAAAGATGACTTCGGCCATTGCCATTGTACCTTGGGCCAGACTCCACTCCAGGATCCTTCAGTGGTTCATGCTCCCCTTCCAGAGAATGAACATCAGCTCATCCACTCGAAGAGTGCAAGTTCCACTTTGGGTCTCGCGCTCCCTCAGGTGGTGGCTCTCATCGGCCATGCTCCTGGGGTCCTCCTTCAAGGAGCCGAATCAAATCACTCTTATGACCGACGCCAGCCTGTTTGGCTGCGGAGCGCACCTACACTCACAGTGGGCCCAAGGCCATTGGTCCCGTTCCAACCTTTGGCACAATATAAACTGGCTGGAACAGAGCCATACATAACTCAGTAGCGAAACGTCACATACTGGTCCTCACGGACAATGTTGCTGCCAAGGCCCATGTGAATCGGCAAGGGGGCACTCGATCTTGTGCTCTCCTGTCTGAGGCTCTTCTACTGGGTTCTTGGGCGGAATACAACTTGGCCTCCATCAAGGCTGATCACATTTCAGGAGAGGAAAACACTCAGGCGGATCTCCTCAGCAGGGTGATAGTGAACCACTCGGAGTGGCGCCTACACCAAGGATATTCAGGGAAATCTCCCATTGCTTTGGACTGCCAGTCCTAGACCTCTTTGCTTCCCCGACAAACACTCAGGTACTGAGGTTCTTCTCCTTTTTCCATCCCTAGGGGCAGAATGCATGGACGGTCTTCGAAGCCAGTGGCTGGAGGGTCTGCTCTACGCCTTTCCTCCTCTCCCTCTTCGGTGGTCATCCGCAAGATCCTCAGAGAGAGAGAGCAGAGGTTCTTCTAGTGGCCCCATACTGGCCTCAGAGACCGTGGTTCGCCGACCTCGAGAACCTCTCCCTAGCGGAACCGTGGAGGATTCCCCCAGACAGGGTCTCGCTCAGTCAGGGGACACTCCTTCATCTGGATCCCCAATGGCTTCAATTAGCCGTAATTAGCTTATCCTGGGAGTACTGCTCACCAGGAGTCATTTCCATAATCCAGGCCTCCCGTCGGCCCTCTACAAACCGTATTTATGAGGCCACATGGAGAAACTTCTGTTCGTGGTGCTGAAAACATTACTTGACAATTTCAGTTCTGACAATTCCTCACATATTGGACTACCTTCTGGAGGGTCTGGAGAGGGGTTTGGCTCCAAACACATTACACAGGCAGATCGCTGCTCTTTCCACCATACTTACATGTGACTCTGTGACTTCTCTAGGTCACCATCCCTTGATCTGCTCCTTCATCAAGGGTGCTGCCAACACCAAACCCCCTGTGGTCCATAGGTATCCCTCCTGGGAACTGCTGCGGGTGTTGCAGGCTCTTACCAATCCGCCCTTTGAACCCCTTAAAACATGTGATTTGCGATACCTATCGCACAAAGTAGCTTTCTTGGTGGCTATCACCTCCGTGCGGTGGATTTCCGAATTAGTGGCACTCTCCACCAGAGATGATTTATGCATTTTTCACCAGGACCGGATGGTCCTTCATCTTGATCTGACCTTTGTTCCAAAGGTAAATTCCTTATTTCATAGGGCTCAAGAAATTGTGTTACCAGATTTCTGTCCTAATCCATCGCATGCTCTGGAACGACAGTGGCACCTACTAGACGTCCGCAGAGCACTCTGTTATTACATCTCACAGACAGCCTCTTTCCGCTTCTCCGAGGCCTTTTTCGTTTCCTATCACTCTCCTTCTATGGGTAGGAAAGTATCCTCCTCCATGATTGACAGGTGGATTAGGGCTTGTATTGCGGAATCGTATCGGGTGGATTCAATGCTGGTTCCAGGGTGCATCATGGCCCATTCCACCCATGGCGTGGCTATTTCTGCGGCCTGGGACACCCAAGTGTCTATTGAAGACGTTTGTAGAGTGGCCACATGGTCCTCTCCATCACCCTTCATTAGACATTACAAGATAGACAAGTTCGCCTTGGCAAAGGCCTCCTTTGGCAGGAGAGTTCTCCTTAAAGTGCCACACTGAGCAGGCCTGATAGCAGGGACAGTAGGCTTTGGTATGTCCCATTGGTGGATTCTCCATCTGCTATGCTGGAGAAAGGGCGTTGTCTTACCTGAACGCCTTTTCTCAGCACAGAGATGGGTTCTAAACACCATTCACCATGGCCTCTCTCTGGAGTTCATCTCCAGTCCACCGGGGCATCTCATTTCTTGTCCTCAACCAAAAAATCCAGTAAAGAGGGGCCTCATGCAGGAGGCCATCCATCACCTACTGGACATTAGGGCCATAGAACTGGTGCCAGCTATATAAGGAATTCTTTATTTGTTGTCTGGGAGAAAGTAAAGAGAAATTATTATTTGAAGATTCCAAATTGGCTCTCAACTATGGAGGCGTTAATACACCCCAATATGTTTAACATGGGAAACATTATAAGATATAAAGACTTATTAACAGATATGGGGGAGTTGAAAACCAAACAACAATTAGAGGAACAAGGAATAAAGATGGATTGGTACATGAGAACGCAAATACAATCTAGATATGAAAAAGATGTTAAAATAGATGGTGTTAATTTGGGGACAACAGAGTTAGATGAAATACTCACAGGAACGGAAGAAAAATGGATTAAAAAATGTACAGTTATCTACTACATATGGAGTTAGAGAAGGAACAAGTGAAAGAGATAATGATATAATGGACAAGGAATTTTGGATACACAATTGAATTAGATAGATGGCAGCAATTATGGGAAAGAAACTATAAATTGACAATGGCGACTGCGTATAAAGAAAATATGTACAAAATGTTTTGCAGATGGCACATGTCTCCTGAAAGATTAGCTAAAATGTTTAAGGACAGGTCTATGAAATGTTGGAAATGTCATCAGATACCAGATTCCTTCTACCATATGTGGTGGACGTGTGCAGAAGCTAAAACTTATTGGAATATAATTAGAACATGGATAGAAAAGATGATACAACAACGTATAGAACTAAGACCAGAAATATTCCTGTTGGGTATTCTACCAGAGAAATACAATAAAGAAAAAACATATTTAATTATTCGTGTAATTACGGCAGCCAGGATTATGTTTGCACAAAATTGGAAAGCACTGAAAGCCCCCCCAGAGGGAGAGGTGATTGGGAAAATATTGGAATGTGCAGAAATGAATAGACTAACAATGACAATGAAATTTGGGGAACTTTTTATGATTGGCTGAAAAGATAATACAGTTAAAAGATAGTTAACATCAATTTAGATGGAAGAAGAAGGAGCAGATAAGGAGGGAGACCCAGGCGACACAGTATTGAATAACTGCAGGCTGTATAAATGTTTATAGAAGTATATACCGAGAAGGTTAGATAAATAGAAGTATTAATCTTATTGTATATAATACAGATAGGAAAATTTGGAGAGAGGAGTTGCTCGGACATTACCCCTGCATTGTATCTGAAGAGGGATGAAGAAAGGAGAGGAGAGAGAAAAGAGTAAAGGAGGGGAGAAGGAAGTAGGAAGGTTGGAGGAAGAGGAAAGGGGAGGAGAGTGGTGAAGGAGGGGAGAGGAAGAAGAGGGAAGTAGGGAAGAGAAGAAAGGGAGAAAGAAGGTAAAGAAGAAGGAGTGTGGATACGGTGAAAGGGGAAAGGGGCGAGCAACACCAAAGTTATGTGTATGTATTTATTTCATTTTGTTAAAAGTATCTGTATGTGAGCGTGGAGGGAATGTATGTTAATATCTGATAAGTGTTACGGTATATGTATGGGGGAGAGTTTGGAAAAATAAAAAATTATTTAAAAAAGAAAAAAAAAGAACCGGTGCCAGCAGGTCAAAGGAGTCAGGGATTCTACTTCATCCTCTTCATTGTCCCCAAGGCTTCGGGGATTGGAGGGTGATCCTAAATCTCAAAGGTCTCAACTTGCATCTTGTATGCCAAAAATTCAAGATGCAAACGCTCCAGTCCATCTTGAGCAGCGTGAGAAGGAGAGACTTCCTAACGTCCATAGACCTTACGGAAGCTTATCTACACATTCCCATCTCTTGAGACCACCGCTGGTTCCTAAGTTTCAATTATATGGGCCATAATTATCAATACAGGGCACTCCCATTTGGCCTGTCTTTGGTCCCGAGGGTATTTACCAAGATCCTGGTGGTACTTGCCACTCACCTGAGACTGGTGCCAGTCCATGTCCAATATTACCTGGAAGACATTCTAATCCAGTCGTCGTCACTCCCGGCTGCCCAGTCAGACCTCAGACTGGTGATAAGGGTCCTTCAGGACCACGGGTTCTCAGTAAATTTTCTGAAGAGCCAGACAGTCCCCTCCTAGGCTATTGCACCTAGGAGCCATCATAGATACGGCAGAATGTCGGGTCTACCTGTCCCAGGAACGTTGGGACAGCTTTCGGGAGATGGTCCTCAAAATATGCCGGGACCGGACAGTGACATTGGCCATCCTTTCCCAGTTACTGGGAAAGATGATATCGTGCATAGCGATTATTTCATGGGCCAGATTGCATTCCAGGAACCTCCAGTGGTTCCTGCTCCCCTTTCAAAGGTTGGGCACCAGCTCCTCCAACCAAAGGGTAAGGGTCCCTCCTCAAACCTTGCGATCTCTCAAGTGGTGGCTCTCTCCAGCCATGGCAAGAGGGTCCTCCTTCAAGGAGGCCGTTCGGCTCACGACAATGCCAGTCTGTTCGGTTGGGGAGCACACCTTCAGTCACAGTGGGCTTAAGGACGGTGGTCCCGGTCAGACTGAGGCACAACATCAACTGGTTGGAGCTCAGGGCCATACACCTGGCTCTCCGCCACTTCTGCAACAGGGTTGCGAGGCATCAGGTGCTGGTCCTCATGGACAACGTGGCGGCCAAGGCCCATGTGAACCAGCAAGGGGGTACCTGATCCCGGACCCTCATGAATGAGGCCCAACTGCTGGGCTCTTGGGCAGAGACTAGCCTCGCCTCCATCAAAGTCGACCACATCTCGGGAGAAGCGAACAGACAGGCAGACTTCCTGAGCAGGTCGACAGTGGACCACTCGGAATGGCATCTACACCCGGACCTCTTCAGGGAGATCTCAGAAAGTTTTGGCACGCCGATCGTAGACCTGTTCGCCTCTCCGGCAAACACCCAACTGCTGAGGTTCTTCTCCTGTTTTCCGTCCCCAGGGGCGGAGATGGCGGATGCTCTTTGGGTACCGTGGCCTGAGGGTCTGCTGTATGCCTTCCCTCCTCTCCCCCTTCTTCCGGCGGTCATCTCCAAGCTCCTGCAGGAGAGGGCGGAGGTTATTCTTGTGGCCCCGTACTGGCCACAGAGACCGTGGTTCGTTGACCTAGTGAATCTCTCCAGGGCTCACCTGTGGAGGATTCCTCTGGGTCGCGTCTCAGTCAGGGGGCTCTGCATCATTCGGAGCCCCAATGGCTTCAGTTGGCCGTATGGCACTTGAGTGCTGGATCCTGTCCCAGGAGTCCTGCTCACCAGGTGTCAATTCTATGATCCAGGCCTCACGACGGCCTGCCACAACCGCACTTACGATGCCACGTGGAGGAATTTTTGCCAGTGGTGCACCAAGAATCATCTGGCTATACTGGATTTGACAATTCCAAGGATCTTGGACTATCTATTGGAGGGTCTAGATAGGGGCTTAGCACTGAACACGTTACACAGACAGGTTGCAGCTCTCTCCACCTTGCTTGTATGCGACAGCACAGTGTCCCTCAGTCAGCACCCATTAATACGCTCATTCCTTAAGGGTGCCACAAACACTAAGTCCCCTGTTGTGCATAGGTATCCCTCTTGGGAGTTGCCTCGGGTTCTCCAGACCCTCACCAGGCCACCATTTGAACCCATCAAGACGTGTGATTTGCGGTTCTTGTCCCTCAAGGTTGCCTTCCTGGTGGCAATCACCTCAGTAAGGCGGACATCTGAGTTGGCGGCACTTTTCATCAGGGAGGACTTATGCATCTTTCACCGGGACCGAGATGGTAGGTTAGACCCTACCTTTATTCCTAAAGTTAACTCTCTATTCCACAGGGCTCAGGAAATCATGCTTCCAGATTTCTGCCCCAATCCATCTCATGACCTGGAACGGCAATGGCATTCCCTGGACATCCTCAGGGCACTCCGTTGTTACATCAAAAGGACAGCTGCTTTTCGCATTTCTAAGGCCCTCTTCATCTCCTTCCACCTTTCCTCCAAGGGTCCTCCTCTATGATTGGGAGATGGATCAGGGCTTGTATTCCAGGGGAGTACCAGTTCGATTCCTTGCCAGTTCCACATCGTATCGCAGCCCACTCGATGCGCAGTGTGACTATCGGTGGCTTATGCCACCCAGGTGTCCATAGAGGACGTTTGTTGGCCGGCCACGTGGTCTTCACCCTCGCCGTTCATACGACATTACAAACTGCACAAATATGCCTCTGCGGAGGCCTCCTTTGGCAGGAGGGTTCTCCAGCAGATGGTATCTTGAGGCGTTATAATGGACCTATCTGCTTCCCTCCCTCTGTTGTGATTCCGTGCCAGCCTGTGCTCCCAACAGCTGAGTCGGAGGAATCTGAGGAGGTGGAGGAGGCATTTGAAGGGCCATCAGAGCCAGAGGGAGGCTCTGAAGTACAGGACTCATAGTTGGATGCAGAGCCTGGGCCCTCCAGTTGTGTTTCTGATGAAGTTCAGCTATGTGAGGAGCATGAGTCAGACTTGGAAGAATCACAACAGATGGACTTGCTAATTGATGCACGCAGACAGCGTCAATTAGCAAGAGTAAGTCAACAGAGGTCAATGAGGCACCTCCAAAGTAAGAAGAAACGGCAAGGAGAGGCACCACCTTAGGACTGCTAAATAAAGAGAAAATGCCAAGTGGTGAGGCCAGACAAATTTGATGGCAACCCGGACATGTTTCCTGTTTTCATGGGACAATGCCACTTGTACATTAGTGTGAAAGCAGATGATTTCCCCACTGACCGGGATAAAGTGGGGTTTAAGATAAGCCTGCTTTCTGGTTCTACAGCTCGTTGGGGCACACCCTTGTTAGCTCAACGTAGCCCATTGCTGGATGACTTTGTGGGGTTTTATGAGCACATGCGGTTGATGTATGAGGACCCCATCAAGACTCAGACAACTACCCGGTGTTTGAAAGCCCTGAGGCAAGGCCGATGCCCCCTGCAGGGCTATATCAGTGAATTTCGGCTGCTTAGCCAGGATGGCTTGTCGGAGGAGATGTTGGATGAGTTGGCCCGTGTTGAGCTTCCCCCGGACCTTAATGGGCTCATTCATCTCTGCCTGCGGATCGACGCCCGGCTGCAGCAGCGAAGGAGTCGCCATGCTACCCCAGAGATCTGTAAGCCCCCCATTGTGGGGGGGGGGGCAATGGAGTTAGGCGCTGCCAGACCTTGTCTATCGATGGCAGAGATGAACAGGTGATTTCGAGGGGGTTGTGTTTTTATTGTGGGGACCCTGGACATTTCGCTGCTTTCTGCACCAAGAAGCGACGAGGGGCATCTGTGATGGAGCCGGTCCCGAGACTGCCCTCGGCTTCCCTGTTGGGAAACGGGCCACGCCCGACCTTAAAAGGCCTTTTGGGTCAGGCGTCCCACAACTCTGAATCATGTCCTTCTGATGCTGCCCACAGACCCCCAAAACATCTGATCTTGGATACGGGCCTGCTTCTTCCTACCTTGCCCAAGGGGATTCCCGTCCATGCGTTGATTGACTCTGGGGCCACTACGAACTTTATGACGCAGCATTTATGGCTAAACGGGCAATTCTCCAATGCCCGGTGGATCCACCGACGTTAGTGGAGACCATTGATGGTCGAGTGCTTCTGTCTGGGCCAATTAAGGCCGCCACGCAACCGCTATGTATGGCCATCAGTAATCATGAGGAGGCCATTCAGTTTTATATCACCTCAGACCTGCATTTTCCCATGGTCTTGGGAATGGCGTGGCTCCGGGCGCATGACCCCCAGATCTATTGGTCTCAGAACTTGGTCACCTTTCCAAGCCTGCAGTGTGTGGACCACACCCGCCACATCTATGCCGGTCAGGTAGAGGGGCCCATGGGGGTCTCCTTACCCCCTGAATTGGCAGAGTATGCTGATGTGTTCAGCGAGACTGAGGCGGATCGATTACCCCTGCACAGGCCTTATGACTGCCCCATTGACTTAGTCCCTAACGCGCCTCTCCCAGTGGGGCGTTTGTATTCCATGTCGGACCCCAAGTTGGCTGCGTTGAGGGACTTTTTGGACAAGAATTTGGCTCGGGGGATTATTCAGCCCTTGTCCTCGCCAGTATCTGCACCCGTACTCTTCGTCAAGAAGAAGTCCAGTGAATTGCGGCTTTGCTGCAATTATCGGAAATTAAACGCCATCACAGTGCGCAACCGATACCCGCTGCCCCTCATCCCTGAACTCTTGGATTGGTCCCCGTGAAGCCAAAATCTTCACAAAACGGGACTTGAGCAGAGCTTACAACCTTGTCAGAGTTCGATCGGGTGATGAGTGGAAGACGGCATTTGATACTCGGTACGGGCACTTCGAGTACACGGTGATGCCCTTTGGCCTGACCAACGCCCCTGCTGTTTTCCAACACTTTATGAATGACATTTTCCGGGACTTGTTAGATCAGTTTGTGGTTATTTACCTGGACGACATCCTGATCTATTCCCCATCGCGAGAGGAGCACCATCGGCATCTCCGTCAGATCTTGCAGCGGCTTCGAGAACATCAGCTCTATGCTAAATTAGAGAAATGCCAGTTCTATCAGATGACTATCGAGTTCCTGGGTCATCGCATTTCTCCTGAGGGCATTGCTATGGACCCGAGTAAGGTGGAGTCTTTGCAGAGTTGGCAACCACCACGTCGTGTGAAGGATGTCCAGCGATTTCTTGGGTTCGCCAACTATTATCGGACTTTCATCCCCGGGTTTGCTACCATGACAGCTCCCCTTACTCGGCTCCTGCAGAAAAAGACTCGGTTTCAGTGGGACGCTCCAGAACAACGGGCTTTCCAGGCTTTGAAGGAAGCCTTCATGGAGGAGCCCATCCTGAAGCATCCTGACCTTCAATGGCCATTTGTCGTGGAGACAGATGCCTCCGACATTGCCATTGGGGTGGTGTTACTCCAGGCGACGACGCCCGGCGGTGCCCTCTTCCCTTGTGCGTACTATTCACAGAAATTGAATCCGGCGGAGCACAATTATACCATCTGGGAGAAGGAGCTATTGGCCATTAAAGTGGCGTGCGAGACCTGGAGGCATCATCTGGAAGGGGTGCGGCATCAAATCAAGGTCCGGACAGACCATAAGAATTAGAAAGCCTGCAGACCGCTCGGAAATTGAACCAATGCCAGATCCGATCTCTTCTTTGCAAGGTTCAATTTCTGGGTGACGTACATACCGAGCGGTCACAATCAAAGAGCGGATGCTCTGTCCAGGAAGCCCGAATATTCCCGAGCAGAAGACAAGCTTCTGCCCAGGACAGTGCTCTCTATGGAGTCTTTTGCTGCGGTGAGAGAGCCAATAGATGTACGGGCTCGGATTCGGGAAGCACAGCAGCAGGATTGGTGGGTGGCTCAGCAAAAGGAGGAGGTAGGGCCCAATTCACCATGGACAGTCATGGATGGATTCCTCCACTATCGTGATTGGCTCTATGTGCCTAGAGGCCCGCTCAGAGGACTCATCCTCAACCAGTGTCACGATAATCCAGCAGCGGGGCACTTTGGCCTGTTCAAGACTCTGAATTTGGTATCCCGTACCTTCTGGTGGCCCCGAATCCGACATGATGTTCAGACCTACGTTTCATTGTGTATTTCCTGTAGGCAAGCCAAGTCAGCGACAGGGGCCCCACCCGGACTACTGCAGCCTTTGCTGATACCCAAAAGACCCTGGGGGGTGGTGTCCATGGATTTTTTGACAGATTTACCCCCGTCTTCTGGATTCACGACGGTATTCGTGGTGGTTGACATGTTGACCAAGATGGCGCATTTCATTCCATGCCGTGGCTTACCGTCTGCCGCATCACTGCTCGCATGTTCATCCAGCAAGTGTTCCGTCTGCATGGTCTTCCTGATAAGATCGTGTCCGATAGAGGGGCCCAGTTCACAGCCCGTTTCTGGCAGGAGTTGATGCAGGCATTGGATGTCAAGATCTGCCTCTCCGCGTATCATCCTCAAACCGACAGAGGGACCGAGAAGGTCATTGGAATCCTGGAGCAATATCTACACTGCTATGTCAATCAGCAGCAGAACAATTGGGTAGACTATCTGGCGGTGGCTGAGTTTACGTTCAATAACTCTCAGCACACTTCCACGCAGATGACACCATTCTTAGCCAATGTGGGCTATCACCCTCGGTTTTTCCCTCTTTCCCCACTAGATGCACCGGAACCACCAGCGAACGACTACCTGGCAGAGTTACAGGTGATCCATCGATTGGTGCAGCGACAGTTGGAGAAGGCCAAAGCTGACTACAAACGGTTTGCTGATCGGTCAAGGGGGGATACGCCTCCACTAATGGTGAGAGATCAGGTATGGCTGTCCACCAGGAATCTACCATCAACCCGGCCAACCAAGAAATTAGACCACCGATATGTTGGACCGTTCCCAATCGAGGCTGTCATCAATCCGGTCGTCTATCTGCCACGTTCCATGCGGGTACATCCGGTCTTTCACCTTTCTCTGTTGGTCCCTGAGCAACCGGCGTGTCCACTCCGCCGAGCCGAACCGCCCCCACTGGAACAATGTGACGGAGACAGTGCCCCCGAGTATGAGGTTGCCAGCATTCGGGACTCCCGTTGGGTGAAAGGACGCTTCCAGTACTTGATTGAATGGAAAGGCTACGGACCGGAGGAGTTCACCTGGGAGAATGCCTCTACCGTTCATGCTCCTGCCTTGGTGACTGCCTTTCATGAACAATTCCCATCTCGACCGCATCCGGATCGGCAGACCCGGGGAAAGGGCCCCGCGGTACGGGATAGTGTTGTGATTCCGTGCCAGCCTGTGCTCCCAACAGCTGAGTCGGAGGAATCTGAGGAGGAGATGGAGGAGGCATTTGAAGGGCCATCAGAGCCAGAGGGAGGCTCTGAAATACAGGACTCATAGTTGGATGCAGAGCCTGGGCCCTCCAGTCGTGTTTTTGATGAAGCTCAGCTGTGTGAGGAGCATGAGTCAGACTTGGAAGAATCACAACAGATGGACTTGCTAATTGACGCATGCAGACGGCGTCAATTAGCAAGAGTAAGTCAACAGAGGTCAATGAGGCACCTCCAAAGTAAGAAGAAACAGCAAGGAGAGGCATCACCTTAGGACTGCTAAATAAAGGGAGGAGGTGTGGGTGGTGCTGGTTGCTGAAGGCAACCGTTTAAAAACTGCGTCTTGGAATCTTGGTCTGTGACTTCTCTCGTGACTTTGCATCTGCTTTTCATCGTGTTCTTTTGGACTTGAATTTGTTGTATTTGACAGGTTTGTCAACAAAATTAAAGGGGTTTTTGTTTTTGTTTGCAAGTCTCCAGCCTATTGTAGTATCAGGGGTTTTGTCCTTGTGAAGTTAACGACAATAGGCTGGGATAGAACACCCTCAGGGACAGTAGGCTTTGGTATGTCCCATTGGTGGATTCTCCATCTCCTGTGCTGGAGAAGGGGCGTTGTCTTATCTGAATGCCTTTTCTCAGCACGGAAATGGAGAATCCACTCCCTCCCTCTCAGTTCCTTTAGGCCAGGGCTTTTCAACTTTTTCACTCATTGTACCACTTTTAGGATACGGCAATATCCGAGTACCACCAGTCGCCTAGCAAGGTGTCAAAAACTTGATGACCAAAAAAAAAGGGAAAATATGATAAAGTACAGGTAGTCCTTGACTTACAACAGTTCGCTTAGTGACTGTTTGAACTTACAATGGCACTGAAAAAAGTGCCTCCTAAGTCACAGCCGAGCAAGACACCTGCCTGCCCATCTGGCGGCACTCTTCCTCCTGTCCGAGGGTTCCATTGTTGTGAGCATTTCTGTTGAGGATTGGCAGCAGAGGTGGGGTGGGGTATGTGTGGTTTTTATCCCCCCCATCTGCTGGGTGGATGAAGCAGGGTTTGGTCACTTCACGTGACCTTGGGACACTGTGACCATCATAAATATGAATCAGTTGCCACGCATCTGAATGTAAATCACAAGACCCTGGAGATAAGGCAACATTCCAGCTGATTGGTGCTTCTTCAGGGCTCAGCAGAATCGCCAGGATCAGCTCCGAGCTCCAGCTGGAGACTGGCGCTGATCCTGGCGCTTCCGCTGAACCCTGACAGCTCTGCAGCTCCAGCCATCTCTTGCTTGTCTGATGCTGCCACCAGTTCAGCTCATTCCCCTCCCCCATTACCACTTTTCTAGGATGGTCGCATATCACCTGCCAGGTGCCAATGTACCACAGGTAGTACCCGTACCACTGGTTGAAAAGCCCTGCTTTAGGCCTAGGGTTAGGTCCTGTGAGCCAACACGTCATAATGTCAGTCAGTAGCTTCGCCCACATCGAAACTGGGAGGTCCTAGCCTTAGGACAGGCATGGCAAGTTTGGCTGACTTGATCTGATTGGGCAGGAAGACAGAGAAAACCCATTGGTGGATTCTCCATCTCTGTGCTGAGAAAAGGCTTTCAGGTAAGACAACGCCCCATCTCCTCACCCTCAAAATTTCAATTTCTTCTGTATATCTTGATATCAAGATACGCAAATTGAGGTTCCTGCGGAAGGCTTTAGGTTACATGGAATGATGGAGGCTGTTTGAAGGCCGGAATGAAAATCCTTTGTAGCACCTTTTTTGGCCTAGGGCAGTGGTGGTGAACTTATGGCAGGCATGCCAGAGGCGGCACTCAGAGCCCTCTCTGTGGGCACACGCACCATGCCCCAGAGATGGCAACCATCCCTCTTCAACCAGCTGCCCGCTAACTCACTGAGGTCCCACATGGCCGGATGCATCCCAGCACGGCTGGTTTCCCTCCTTGTCTCGCCTCACCCCACAGGATGAGCCTCCTGCCCACTGCCCCACCTTCCAGAGACCGCTGGATCTCCCCCAACCCTGCCTGGCTCCCCCAGGCATCCCTCCCCACAAGCAACATCAAGATGACCACGCCCACCATGGCCACACCCATCCAGTCTGCCATGACTGCCACAGCCATGCCCACCCAGTGGACCACGCCCACCTGGCACCCGGTGATAAATAAGTGGGTTTTGGGTTGCAGTTTGTGCACTTGGTCTCTAAAAGGTTTGCCATCACTGGCCTAGGATGTTTACATTGCTCTAGCTTTCATCTGCCTCTCCTGAACCTTTACAACCCTTAATAAATAACACTGCATCTAAATAGTTACAATAGCACTTCAGGAGAACTTAAGATGCCAGATTCACTCCTAATTATCCACACCTATGAGAGATTTTCCTTCTGGTCTTCAAACAACCTCCATCATTCCATATAACTCATAACCCCAATATTCTTATGGGAAGCCAATAAAATACTGTATGTTGCATTCATTGAGGACAATAAGTACTCATTGTGTTACTACTGTTGAGAAGACTTCTGCCTGCGAGATGGATGTAACTCTAGCAAACAAGTGAGGAAGACAAAAGTTTGTTTCTGACGGGTACACCTCTACGTATTTGATAAGCTGAATGTAGTTGATTACTTTTTGGCACTGTGAACAACATGATAGATGCAGCGCCAGAATTCACACAAGTTTCGGAGAAGTAATAAAAAGAATCAATGAGCATTCGCACCCCCCATCAGCAGAGCATGTGGAAGTGGCATGTTTCCTGAGCAGCATGAAATGGCGAGCAGAGGAGACATTGAAAGGCACATCTGAAGTTCTCAATCTGTGTCTGGCCAACGTGACCCAGCAGTCTATTCGGCAATACCAGCAACCCCAGCCTTGTGAAAAACCATCCGCAAAAAAAGGAACAAAATATGAGCGGCTCCCTCAGACCCGGTCAGCCTTGATGACCTTGTTTTATGTGAGGAATACAAGATATATTCACCAACTCCTGGCTTACAAGAGCCTTTCCTACTAGGAGATTTTGGATAGGGATCAAGGAGAATCCTAATATTTGGCCGAAGGACTTGGTTGAACATCTTGCAGTCATCCGATACCTGGTATGTAGATGGGACTTTTGCCATAGGTCCAAAACTCTTTGCACAGATGTACATAATCCTAGCAAAGAAGTATGAGGGGGTACATTTTGTGTTGTATGCACTTCTTCCAAACAACAACGTGCTACATATGAGAGGCTGTTTGAGTTTGTTAAAAACCTGATGCCTGACACACAGCCACATTCCATTCACTGTGATTTTGAATTGGCTGCCATGAATGCCATCAGAGAATGGTTCCCGGATGTGGCTTTAAAAGGGTTCTTTTGTCATCTAGCATAAAATATGAGGAAGCATTTGGTTAGAGATGGAACCTCACATGAATACAATACAGATGCTGAGTTTGCTATGAGGACAAAAGTGGTTGTGGCCTTGGCTTTCATGCCTGTCCCAGACTTGGATGAATACCTAGCGGCGCTGGAAAATTATCTCCCAGCCCAGCTCTTCCATCTCCTGCACTGGTTTGAGGATATCTTTGTAGGTTGTCCGGCCAGGAGGGGGCAAGAAAGACAGCCACCTTTGTTCCCAGTAGCCATGTGGAATTTTTCCAGCAAGCACAGACAGCAGAGGATCATATAATCATTTGGAAGCAGCTCATCAAAGGCTATGAGCACAATTGGGCATGTGTTTATAGATGGCCTATGCAGGTCCAAGTAGGCAAGGATGCATTTTATGGACAACTCCTATCAGGAAATGGTCCTCCAAAGAAATTGAAGAAATACCGCAATGCAGACCAATGGATTGCCCAGATTGTCAGTGAATATGGCAACCAAAACCCAATTGATTAACTGTGTGCCATTGCACACAATTATCAAACAGAATCCAATTATACTTCATCTCTAGTTATCAATTATAGAAAACCCCATTTCTGCCTTCTCTGGATTCTGTCATACAAGGAAAGGAAGGGGGTGAACAAAGGGGCTTTATGGCCCTCACTTCCTTCGGTACAACTTCAAAGGGATTGAATGTGGATAGCACCAAAAGGCCTTACCATAACAAAGGAGGGTATTACCTTTCATGTAGTTTTCTCTGAAGTCTCCATCCAGCCAGCAGAAAGGAAAAGGGATGGGAAATGTAATGCCTGAGACTGTTGCTGGAAGTAGGGGGGGATTGGGTGGGGCTACTGGGAAACCCCTTAAAACCTTGAATGGGAGAGCTTGGACCCCAAGTCCTGTCTAGAACGCCTGCAACCATTTTCTCTTAATAAAGGATTCCTATTGGAAGAATTATTCCAAGAGTTCTGTCTTCTTAAGATGCAAAGTGGGGTGGGTCCTTACATTAGACAGGACTTGCAAAATTAATCCACCTGGAAGGGAGACCCTTGCCGGGGGATTTTGCAAAAAATTACCATGTCAGACAATGGAGCAAGAAAGGGGGAAAACTCCGTGGAAAGAGAGCCGCTGACCCAATTGGAACCTTGCCAGATGTTGGGAGCCGAGAGGTCAGATTCCTCCGGAGAAGAAGTGGTAGAGACACGGGACCACAAGCCTCACTGGTCAATGGGCGTTGGAAAGAAAAGTGAGTGGAGAAAGGAATAAAGAAAGGTGACCCTGAGACGGGACCAAGCAACCAGAATGGAAGCAGAAGATGGAGAAATCCCTGCATGCAAGTGAAGAGAGAGAAAGCTGGGCACCGTACTCAGACTGGATCCTAGAGAAAGCTATTGACCTGATGAAGAGAACTCTCAGCTCCCTAGGAAAGGAGAATCCTGAGCCCTACGGCCGCCCCAGCTCCTGGAGCCGCAAAGGGAGAGACACTGAGGGGGAAGTGGAACCTGCAGCCCCGGGGACATCTGCTGATCCAGTAGTCCCCACCCCCTACCGGACCACAGATGGCGATCTGGACGGAAGACACTACCACCAACAATGGAGGCACTGATCCATTCCAAGACGTCCGCTGTTGGAGGTGAAATTCAAAGGGGAGCCAACACGCTTGGGGTTTTTCCTAACCCAAGTCCTCAGCTATATGGAGGAATACAGGCAAGACATCCCCAGCGACAAAGCCTGCATCCGGATCATGCAATCTGCCCTGGATGGACTGGCTGCAGATTGGGTGGTGAACTTGCATGACTCCAATGCCCCAGAACTCAGCAACTTCAACCGTTTCATGTCCTCTCTGAGAAGATGATTTGAAGACCCCCTGGCTGATCACAAAGCCCGTGAAAGGATAAAAACGATGAGACAAGGCAAACGCCCGGTGGCTGAATATACATAAGAATTCCGCGCCATTGCCAGCAAACTGAACTGGCCAGAAGACATCCTCCTTAGCCATTTCAAAGACGGACTAAATTATGATCTATATGATGCTTGCCTGCCCCGAGGGGACCCACACCAACTTGAGGAATGGTACATCTTGGCAGAGGAAGCAGCGATCGACATATTGAAAAGACACAGCGGAGGAAAACAATGGAGCCGCTCCCCGCCTGAGTTGACACACAAACCAGTGAAACCATCGACAACAGCCAAGAAGCAAATGGGGTGTTTCAAGTGTGGAAGAGAAGGGCATCGAGCTGTAGAATGCCGCTCCAATGCCCCCCAGCACAACCCAGACAGATCCCCAATCAGCAAATCCGGAAAGTCTTCAGCTAAGCCAAAAGAAACTGCCATGAGAATGATGGAAATTGCGGAACCCCCCACTTCTGCTCACCAAGGGGAAAGAACTCCAGCCTACACCACAGGTCCGGTGAACGCCTCAGAGGACAGCTCGGAGGGCGAACCCCTGGTAAGTGGACACATCACACCCATCCTCAAGACAATGACTATATTAATTCCCCCCATGCCCGAAGCTGTGAAGGTGAAAGCCTTAATACACTCTGGCTTTGGCCAGTTAGATGGATCCATAGCAGGGCGGGTGCCAGCTACCCTAGCCACTCTACCAATACACCTCTCCCTGGGCAAACATGAGGAGGACATAACGTTTGTGGTGACCCCAGGCATGGAATGCCCAATGATCCTAGGGATGGAATGGTTAAAAAAATGGAACCCCTGGGTAAATTGGAGGACAACAGAAATCAAATTCCCGAAGGGGGACCCTATGGACTTAAAACCCCAAGGGAGGCTACCAGAATCAAGAATAGAAAAAGCATCCATAGGAGAGGAAAAGAGACTAACAGAAATACCAGAGGAATACAGAGACCTTGCTGAAGTTTTCAGTGAGGAGAGGGCGAATGAGCTCCCCCCCCCCACCGACCCACAGACTGTACCATTGAATTCAAGCCTGGGGCAAAACTCCCGAAGCCCAGATTATACTCCATGAGCCCAAAGGAGAAGGAGGAAATGGAAAGATTCATAAAAAAAAACCTAGAGAGAGGTTTCATTGAGCCAGCCAAGCCTAAAGTGGCTGCCCCGGTCCTTTTTAGAGAGAAGAAGGATGGCTCTTTACGTTTATGCGTGGATTATAGGGCCCTGAATACAATCAGTGAAAGCAACCTATACCCTCTGCCCCTCATGAAAGACATGCTGTCACACCTATCGAAAGGGAAAATTTTTTCTAAACTAGACCTAAGGGAAGCTTACTATCGCGTGAGAATTAAGGAAGGGGACGAATGGAAGACTGCATTTAACTGCCCCATGGGGTGCTATCAATTCAAAGTCTTGCCATTTGGATTACAAGGGGGCCCTGCAGTCTTTATGCAATTAATCAATGACGTTCTAAGGGAGCACCTGTTTAAGGGGGTCCTTGTTTACTTGGATGACATTCTTATCTTCACCGAAACAAAAGAGGAATATGTCAACCTTGTCAGAGCAGTTTTAAAGAAGCTGTGAGCCGCCCACCTATATGCCAAACTCTCAAAATGCGAATTCCACCAGGAAAGGATAGACTACCTAGGTTATCGTATATCCCCCCAGGGCATTGAGATGGACCCAGAGAAGGTCAGAGCAGTATTAGATTGGGCACCACCCCGCACAAGAAAGCAACTACAAAGTTTCCTGGGCTTTGCAAACTTTTACTGTCAATTCATCCCCTCATTTGCCCAGATAGCCTTGCCCCTCACTAACTTACTAAAAATGAAGGGAGCATCCTCAGTAAAACCTAGCCAGCCACTAACATGGACAATGGAGTGCCAAGCAGTGTTTGAGAGACTAAAGAGACTTTTTTCTGCCTAACCGGTACTAAGACACCCAGACATGGACAAGCCCTTCGTGATACAGGCAGATGCAAGTGATGTGGCAGTGGGGGCTGTTCTATTACAAGAAAATGATGATGGAGTATTGCAACCCTGTGCATATACATCCAAGAAACTCACGGAAACAGAACAGCGCTGGCCCATATGGGAGAAGGAGGCTTATGGGATACGTTGGGCATTACTCATGTGGCGACAGTTCCTGGAAGGCAACAAAATCCCCTTCCAGGTGTGGACTGATCACAAAAATTTGGAAGCCCTGAAAACGCCCAGGAAACTCAATCCCAAACAAGCCCGCTGGTCCCAGCATTTTCACCAGTTCCAATTTAAGCTCAAACATTTACCAGGGAGAAAGAACTGGCAGATCCTCGCATGCCTCAATATAACAGCGCACGAACCACAGACTCTAAACCAATAATGGCAGAGTCACAACTGGCAGCACCAGTAACCACAAGAACCCAAGCCAAATTAAAACCACAACTGGACAGCCAAACTGGAATTGAATTCAGAAAAAGTTTGGAAACAGATGAATGGTTCCAGAAAAACAAAAATGTGTGCACAATGAGAGATGGGTTGCCTTGGGTAGGGGAAAAGTTATATATACCAAAAACCCAAAGAGTCACTTTCATGCAGCTTTGCCATGATACAAAATCAGCAGGGCATTTTGGATTTGTAAAAACTTTACACTTAATGAAACGACAATTTTGGTGGCCATCCATGAAAAGGGACATTGAAAGTTATATAGCCAGTTGTCCAAAATGTGCCACTGCAAAGAGGTTGCAAAGGAAATCGCCAGGACTATTACAAACAGTGGCAAGTTCCTCAGCCCCCTGGAGAGAAATAGCCATGGATTTTATAGTGGAATTGCCAGAAAGCAATGGGAATACTGTTGTCTGGACGGTCACGGACTTGTTTTCCAAACAGGTGCACTTTATCCCTTGCCAAAAGATTCCCACTGCAAAAGCCTTAGCAAAACTTTCCATCCAGCACATTTACAGATTGCATGGGGCACCCCAACGCATCATCTCTGATAGGGGGGTGCAATTTACGTCCGCATTTTGGAAGGAATTTTTATCCCTCTTAGGAACCACTCAGGGACTGACATCTAGCCACCAGCCACAAGGAAATGGGGCCGCTGAAAAAATGAACTCCGTATTTAAGCAATATTTAAGATGTTTTCTTAGTTTCCAGCAGACCGAGTGGGCGGACTTACTCCCTTTTGCAGAAGTTGCCTACAATAATGCAATCCACTCCAGCACAGGTTACACTCCTTTTCAAATAGCCACCGGTCAAAGTTTCAACCCCATGCCAGAATTAACCCCAAACGAACCAACGATCCCATCACTGAAAGAATGGATGGAAAAAGTACAAAACACCTGGCCAATAGTTAGAAAAGCACTAGATGAAGCTAGGCAGGCATACAAAGCACAAGCCGATAAAAAAAGGATTGAGCCTACACCATTCATTATAGGAGAAATGGTGTACTTATCTACAAAATACCTAAAGTCCCTACAACCCTGTAAAAAACTTGGACCAAAATATATAGGGCCTTTTCCAATTAAAAGGATTATAAACCCAGTAACAGTAGAATTAGAATTACCAAAAAATCTCAGGCAAATACACCCAATTTTTCATTGCAGCTTGCTGAAAAGAGAGCATCAGTCAGATTTCCGACCAAAAATCTCCCCCCCCCACCACCTCCAATCATGGTAGAGGGCGAACAACACTTCGAAATAAAGGAAATCCTAGACTCTAGGAGATATCATGGAGCGACTCACTACCTAGTTGCCTGGAAACACCTCCCTGCCTCACAAAACAAGTGGGTCCATAAACGTCATGTCAGAGCCCCGAAGCTATTGAAGAAGTTTCACACAGAGTATCCTAACAAGCCTGACTAACTTTTACACCTGTTTTGTTTTCTTTCAGGTGGATCTCTCTTATTTTTGAGGGGGCCGGATGTCAGAATCCAATTATACTTCATCTCTAGTTATCAATTATAGAAAACTCCATTTCTGCCTTCTCTGGATTCTGTCATAAAAGGAAAAGAAGGGGGTGAACAAAGGGGCTTTATGGCCCTCACTTCCTTCAGTACAACTTCAAAGGGATTGAATGTGGATAGCACCAAAAGGCCTTATCATAACAAAGGAGGCTATTACCTTTCATGTAGTTTTCTCTGAAGTCTCCATCCAGCCGGCAGAAAGTAAAAGGGATGGGAAATGTAATGCCTGAGACTGTTACTGGAAGTAGGGGGGGATTGGTTGGGGCTACTGGGAAACCCCTTAAAACCTTGAATGGGAGAGCTTGGACCCCAAGTCCTGTCTAGAATGCCTGTAACCATTTTCTCTTAATAAAGGATTCCTGTTGGAAGAATTATTCCAAGAGTTCTGTCTTCTTAAGATGCAAAGTGGAGTGGGTCCTTACACCTGGTTTCTTTTTTAAGTGGTCTTGTTTTTTTTTGTAACTTATTATTTCTTTGATGGTGTATGGTTACATGTGGGATGGTGTGTACTTAAGGGAGTGTGAATATCCCAGGCAGTGGTTCAATGGGAGGGGTAGTCTGGAGCCCCATTGCTACTCCAGTTTGGGGGGGGGAGCATTCTGTGTTCATAAGAGGAGTATTTTTCATCATGAAAGTCAATCACTACCTCTCACCAGAATCCCAAGCAGTGCTCCTCTTGAAGAGGAAGTCCCTAATGTCCCTAGCGTCCCCTGTAATTGTAACCCTTGCAACCACTCCATGGAGAAGATGCACCAGCTGCCAAGGTCACACCCAGCATCCCAGAGATCTCTGACGCAGACACCATACTCATGTCATGAGCCTTCCTTCCTTCCTTCCTTCCTTCCTTCCTTCCTTCCTTCCTTCCTTCCTTCCTTCCTTCCTTCCTTCCTTCCTCCCTCCCTCCCTCCCTCCCTCCCTCCCTCCCTCCCTCCCTCTCTTATTCCCACTATCCCTCCCTCCCTTCCCAAAATTGAGAAACACTGGCAAAAAAGTTTGGAGATTCTTCCCCCCCCCCGGGTCGCAGAACGTGTTACAGCTCTCTTCCAATCATCTGTTGAGGGTGCATGGCTGTGAGGGGGGAAACCCCGTGCATACACATGCATGGACGCACACACAATTAAACAACATTAGAAAGAGGGCAGAGCAAAAGAAGGAGACACAAGGCCTAGAATGGGTTAGCAAGATGGGAGGGGAGGAGCAGTCACCTGACCTGGGTTATTTATTCATTTATTACAATCTGGTGACTGAAATTTGGCAGCACAATCAAGATAGAAAGAAGAGTTTTTGGGGTCTACGGCTTCCCCAGCCCGGCCCTCCAGAAATCTACATAATTCTTAGCAGGCCAGTGGTGGGATTCATATATGTGAACAAGTGGGTCTCTGTGTGGATGCCGCTTCTGGAAGTCCATTCTGGGCCTGGGCAATAAAAAATTAGCGAACTGGCTGAATCCCACCACTGTAGCAGGCACATATTAAATGCCCTTTTATGAGCTGAAATTGTAGCAGCATTATTAATAACAACCATGGCAATAAATAATTGAGCCACTGTGTGGCAGTCACTTTTGTTGTTGCTGATTCAGGGAGGAGATTTATTGAGTAAGCAAACAGCATGAAAAAAAATATTAAATTTTAAATGCATTTAAAAGGGTTGACTTTACAAACATATGATAATCATATATTTTTGAGACAGACATTTAAAATGGTGCTTTGCTTGTTTAATTCACAAGATGAATGTACCAGATAATGCGCTGCTCAGCCATGCCAGGCTGCCCCCTCCCGCAATGGGAAGAACTGGGCCTGCCCTGCCGTTTGCCTGCCATCCTTCACTAGACTAACCATGCCCAGTTCTTGAACCGTCTTTCAAATGTTTTAGCCTCCATACCACTAATCATCTTTGTTGTTCTACTCTACTCTCTTTCTAGAGTCTCAACATCTTTTTATAGTGTGGTGGCCAAAATTCAATGCAGTATTCTAGGTGTAGTCTTATATGGCTTTATAGAGTGGTATTAGTACCTCACGTGATCTTGATTGAATCCCTCTGTTAATGCAACTTAGGATTGCATTGGCCTTTTTGGCTGCTATTGCACACTATTGGCTCATATTTAATTGATTATCCACTAGGACTCCAAAATCCCTCTCACAATTACTGCTATTAAGCCAGATTTCACCTAGTATGTGTACTTTTGGTTTTTCTTGCCTAAGTGTAAGTCTTTACTTTTCTCTATGTTGAATTTCATTTTGTTAGATAGGACCCAGTGTTCAAGTCCATCTAGATCTTGAGCCTATCATATAGGGCAGTGGTGGCGAACCTTTGGCATGCTTGCCAGAGGTGGAAATTAGAGCCCTCTCTATGGGCACACACACCGCTGCCTCCAGCAGCTTGCACAGGTCCATTACTCTGCTGTCGCTGCCCAAAACAACAGCCCTGCCCTGCACAAAGGAGGCAAAGCAGCCAGCTAGCAAGCTTGAGTAGAGGTGATACAGCACGCCCACGCCCAGCAAGCCAAAGGCCACCTGAGCAGGGAAAGCCGGATCCCCATTGGCACAATGACCCCCCAGTCCCAGCTAGGATTGCGTGCCTCCCCCTATTTTTGCTGGGTTTGGGTGGCCATGACGCTGATAGGGATCTCGCTTTCCCTGATCGGGGTGGCCTTTTGCCTGCTGGCCCTGGGCGTGCCCTATCACCTCTATGCGGGGCTTGCTAACTGGCCGCTTCGCCTCCTTAGTGCTCCAGGCGCCAGCGGCCTAATGGACCTGCATGACCTACTGGCGGCAACAGCCTGAAGCGGGGCCAACCAGCGTCGGGTGCACAAGGGGAACAGGCTCCACATGTGGGCCAAAGGCAAGATCTGCGAGGGGCCCAAGATAACCAACAGCCACCTGCTCTCCAACTGCAAGCAAAAATAGATGGGACAGAGTAAGTGCGTCTGGCGATCTGTATCACGTGCCTCCCACTCCCCTCTTCCGCCTGCTGCTGGAGCGGTGGCCTGGTATTGGCAGTGGGCTGAGGCGCCCCACAGTGCGCCGGTTGAGGGGCTGGCAGGCTGTGGCTGCTGATAGACTCCATTGGCCTCCATGTGCTCTCTGGTCTCTGTGTGCAGGGGCCAATGGTGTCAGGCAGCAGCTGCCCTGGCCCCTGGCTCACCTTGCCTTGCCTCACAGCAATGGCACCCTTGCCCTGCCCCCTGCCTCACTCCACAGGATGAGCCTCCTGTTCACCACCCCACCCACCAGAGACCCCCTGGGTCTCCCCAACCTTGCCCGGCCCCCACAGGTATCCCCCCACAAGCAACATCGAGGTGGCCATGCCCACCCTGGCCATGCCCACCCAGTCTGCTATGACCACTGCAGCCATGCCCACCCAGTGGGCCATGCTCCCCCGTCCCTCCTTAGGACACCACAATGCTGATACGGCCCTGGCACTTTGTGATAAATAAGTGGGTTTTGGGTTGCAGTTTGGGCACTTGGGTTTGCCATCCCTGTCTAGACCCATGACATGATTTCCAATATGTGAGGGGCTGTCACAGAAAGGAGGGGACAATCTATTTTCCAAAGAACCTGAAGGCCAGACAAGGAACAATGGGTGGAAACAGATCAAGGAGAGATTCAACCTAGAAATAAGGAGAAATTTTCTGACAGTGAGTACAATCAACTAATGGAACAGCTTGCCTTTAGAAGTTGAGGGTGCTTCATCATTGGAGGCTTTCAAGAGGAGTCTGGACTGCCATTTGTCAGAAATGGTATAGTGTCTCCTGCTTGATCAGGAGGTTGGATTAATGACCTACAAAGATCCCTTCCACCCTTGTCATTCTGTATTCTGTCATGAATATTAACTTTGAACCTAGGCAGATAAAGTCTGTTAACATCTCTGATTTCTTCTCCACTTATTTACAATAGGGTGGCTTGGCCTGTTGATACAATCTTAGAGTTCTGTTTTTGTTTAATATTGAACAGCATACTGTTTTTGTCTCCTATTTCACCTTTAAGGAAGCTCTTGTTGAAGGTGAAAGAATACAGTGCAAAACCCTGCATACTCTTAACATTTCTTTTTAAAAACTGACATGCAAAAGCATACAGCAATATAATCATTGCATGTACAGACAAGATTGGAATTTTCATTCTAGAAGAAAAAAAAACCCTCGGGGTTCTTTAGACATTGGAATGATGGGTATAGGAAATGTCATGTTTTCGTAGATATCCTCAACTCATATTTTTACCATATTATTTGTAAATTAACCCAGAAGTAACTCATGAGAGTGAGTGGTAAAGTTGGCTCATTTCTGTTGTGAGCAGGGTACCTGAAAAATATATATAAATATATGCAAAATATAATACATTTTTAATTATATTACTGTAAATGCTTAATAAGAATGCACATCTGTCATGAAGATATAACATTGTCATCCTACTGAATATGGTTGTTCTGTTCTTTAGCATAATAGTATTTCCTTCCCAGTTATCATTCTTCCAATTGTAGAATGAGATGTCAAGGCAATCAGTTGGACAACTGTGATAAAAGTGACATAAATATATTGGAAAATGCCAGTTATTAAAATTGTATATTTAGAAACCACAGTTGCAATCATTTTCATGTATGTTCATTTACTATGAAATCAGTAAAGTTTATTTCAAAGCAGAAGCATTGGAAACTCTGAAAAATACCAAGTCCAGCACAATACCACTGAAAAAGAAAAAGAAGAAAGTCAAGAAGAGAACAGCATGGCTAAACAAAGATCTCTCAGACAAACTGAAAGACAAAAAGAACAAGTACAAAAAATGGAAAGAGGGAAGCATAACTAAGGCTGATTATTAGCACACAGCCAGAACATGTAAAGACGAAGTCAGGAAAGCAACATATTAATAACAAGAAAAAAGGAAACTTCACAAAAGAGAGAAGATCGCAAGGAAGTAACAAGCAATAGGGAGAAAGCAGAGCTGCTTAACTCATTCTTTGCAACAGTCTTCACACAAAAGGAAATTATAACCCAACATACCAAAAAATCTACTGCAAAAGACAAACTAGAAACAAAAATTAAAATAATCAAGAAAATTGTAAGAGAACATCTATCCGACCTTTACGAATATAAATCACCAGGACCTGACAGATTACATCCCAGAGTTTTGAAGGAGCTGGCAGATGTTATCTCGGAACCATTGCACCATATCTTTCAAAAATCCTGGAGCACCGGGGAAGTACCTGAGGATTGGAAAAGGATTGATGTGGTTCCCATCTTCAAGAAAGGGAAAAAAACAGACCCAGGAAACTACAGACCAATCAGTCTAACATCAATACCTGGATAGTGGAAAAGATAACCGAAAAACAGATCTGCGAACAACTAGAAACAAACAAAGTTATAACTGGTAGCCATCATGGGTTTGTCAAAAACAGATCATGCCAAACTAATCTTATTTCATTCTTTGATAAAGTGACTAAATTAGTAGATCAGTGAAAAGATGTGGACATAGTATACTTAGATTCAGTAAGGCATTTGACAAAGTAGACCAGAATCTACTGCTTGGTAAACTACAAATAGGTAGAATAGACAACATCACCACCAGATGGATTTGTAGCTGGCTGACAAATCGCACTCAATGAGTAGCCTCAATGGTACTACATCCACATGGAGAGAAGTAAGCAGTGGGCACAAGGCTCCATCTTAGGCTCACTACTCTTCAATATCTTCATTAATGACTTAGATAAAGGAATAGAAGGGGAAAGTCACTTGTCTGAGAATGGTATAGGTTCTCCTGCTTGAGCAGGGGGCTGGACTAGAAGACCTCCAAGGTCCCTTCTAGCTTCTATTCTATTCTATTCTATTCTATTCTATTCTATTCTATTCTATTCTATTCTATTCTATTCATTTTCTAATTCTAAAGTTTGAGCCTTTGAATAGTTCATCATTATTATTGTGTAATAGGTTTCGTAGGCAGTAACCAACCAGTATAGTACAATGTTGTTTATTAAGTCATAAGAGAACGGTCAAAAACCGGCAAATGCCTGCAATTTATACTTTCCATCTCTAGGGCATCAGCCAATCACAACATTAGCAGTTTCCTTCCAAAACAGTTGGAGGTACGTTAGTTTCACAACACATTAACATTAGTTGTTAATATATAACACCCCTCCCCCCCAGGATAGTTGTTATCCTTTGCTTGATTACGACACATAGTCCTTAAGTTAGACTGGGGGGCCTGCGGATTCTGGTGGACCGACGTAATGTCATTTGGGAGTCTTGTTTGACTGTATGATCGTCTATCCCTGGTTGACCCATGATGTGATGGCTGTTTAAGTCACCTGATGGGAGAGGTGGTTCCGCGACCTGTAGTGCCTCTGTTTCTGCAGAGGATGCCTTGGCAGGTATGGGCAAATTCAGAAAAACATAGTCACCCGGTGTGTCCAAATTCCTCTCGAACTCCTCTCACGGGATTGGCCCAGCCTGCCAACACCGTAACTGATCAATTTGGTGTCTGACCACATTACCATTTTCCAAAACCACCTTGTAAGACAATGGTCCCGTTACTTTAGTCACTCTAGCAGCAACCCAGGGTGCCCCCTGCCTATAATTTCTGGTCCTTACCAGTTCACCCAGCTGTAGGCTCCTGGGAGGCTTTGGTTGAGCTGTTTCCGCTGCTGTCCAGTCTGGGTGGAGTCAGCCAAGCTTCGTTGTGAGCTGGTGGCCCCACCTTAGTTCTGCTGGGCTGCGACCTGTTGCGGTACTAAGTGTCGTGTGCTGGCACAGGAGAAAATTTGCCAGGTAGTGATTCCAATCTTCCGTTGTCATCTGCTTGAGCAATTCCGTGGTGGACCTCACCATTTGCTCGGCCTGACCGTTGGAAGCGGGGTGGAAGGAAGCAGAAGTTGCATGCTGTATCATGTTGGCATTTAGGAAGGATTGAAATTCGGCCGCCATAAATTGTGCCCTGTTGTCAGACACGATGATGTCCGGCAGACCATGTGTGGTGATGAGCTGGTTCTTGGATACCCTGGCAGTAGTCATCAATGGGACAGGTACCACTTCCAACCACTTGGAATAGCTGTCCACGACAATGAGGAATACCTGTCCCTGGAATGGGCCCGCAAAGTCAATATGCACGCGAGATCATGGAGCGTGCATGGTCTCCCAGCGGTGTATGGGTGCTTGGGGCATCTCTGCTCAGGTCTCTTGGCAGACCTGACAGCTCCTTACTTGGTTTTCAATGTCTTTGTCCAGGCCTGGCTACCACAAATAGCTCCTGGCTAGAGCCTTCATCCTCACGATTCCGGAGTGCCCCTCATGTAGAGAATCCAGCACCCTGGCTTGAAGACTGGGTGGAACGATGATCCTGCTGCTCCACAACACACAACCCTTGTGGGCTGACAGTTCATCTTTCCGGCACACGTAGTGCTGGAACTCGGGGCCTGGCCGGGTTTCTGGCCATCCCTCAACACCCATTTGAGAATGCGGCTGAGTGTTCTGTCCGTGGCGGTTTCAGCAGCCACGTCCCGTGTGTAGGGGTGTTTCTGGTAGGTCCTGGATTGCCAGGATACGCGCTGCTGGCGCTGGGTCTGGATCCTTCTCCAGCACTGGAGATGGATAATCCATCAATGGGTTGAGACTGTATTCCTGCCCAATCAGATCAGTCAGCCAAAGTTGCCACGCCCGTCCTGGACCATGAGATTCCCAGTCTTGACTGATCTCGCCCAGGAATCAGACATTCAACTTTGGCTCCTAGGCAGGTATAGTTCTCTTCCATTGGTGGATTATCTTTCAGGGGCTCAGAGTTTAGGTTAATTTAAATTAATTTGGATTCAATTCACTAAATTATTTAAAATTCTTCCAAATTGCAAATTGAAATTCAGAATTCCCAGAGGGATATCCACTCTCGCTAGAAAGGGGGGGATTCCCTTAAACTCCCTCCCTAACCCAAACCCCAATCCTCCACTTACCCACACCGATAGCTCTTTAAAAAAAAAGGGAAAACGGTCGATCGGCTGAGCTGCGGCTTTTAAGCCCACGCTAATAACAACAGCCGTCTTAGCCTCGCGGAGGAAGCGGAGGACTAGGGGGGGCGCATGCGAGGGGGGAGGTAGCCGTGGAGTCTTTTCAGGTGGCGCAAGCCAGCTGGAAGGCGGAACGCCGCCTTTTAAATTGCCAGGCATTCCCTGGGTTTTTCAAACGAGCCGCCATTACCGGGGCAGCTCAGCGCACGCGCGGCCTCTTTGTTTCCGACGCACATGACACAGGCAATAGAGGAGGCTTCAGCGCAGGCGCGGCAGCCATTTTGAGTGCATGCGCAGTAATCCTAGGCCCGCGGCGGCCATTTTTTTGAAGACCAAGTGCCACTGAGCGTGCGCAGCAGGCAGATTGCACACGCGTGGCCAGGATCCTCTCTCCGGTTCTAAATAAACAGGGAGCTGAATAATTCCGAAGCACAGGAAAAGGTACTGGAGTCATAAGACTCCTTACGGACTTCCTAAGCATTTAAAGCCCTTTAAACACTGTAAACTTGTTAAACCTTCGCAGAACCAGATAGGTGTTCATAACTTCTTATTCCAAATCTTGGTGCCTCCCTGCCTAGAATAAGCTAAGTGCCTCTGTTGCACAACCAACTGAATTAAATTGTCTTGGCTCCATCCGGACCTCAGGCTCCCCATTAGTGGCCCGTATGTTTCTGGATTTTAGTGGCGAGTTCCAGGCATCCCCAGTCGTGTGCCTGCCCTTATCCGCGTACAGCAATTTTCAGACCAATCAAAGAACTCTGTTCCTGGGTTCCAGGCGCCCCCCGTAGTGCACCTGTCCTTACTCAGTGTAGAAGCTCTCCTACTACCAGGGTTCCCCTATCGTGACCCTGCGTTAGTGGAGAATGGAGGAAGCCATCATTCCCTCTGCTGGAGCCTTGCCTTCTACTTCTGGAGCACCCAGTTTAGAGAGCTCTGAAGTATCAACAGCCTCTAAGATCAAGGCTGCCAAAAAGTCATCCAAGAAGACAGACAAACAGGCAATCAGAAGGCACCAAGCCCTGGAAAAAGAATTCAGTAGGGCTCAGAAAAGGGCCAGAATAGAGAGGTGTCAAAATGGGGGGATAGCACCTGAACTACTACTGGGAGTTTCATCATTCCCACTGGGCATTTGGTCTACTGGGAATTCATCTCAGTCTCCAGCACGAGGCGGGACAGGTGAATTCTCATCGCTTTCCTGATCCCCCTAACCACGTAGGACACAGGAGCCTCTGGAGACCACACTAACTCCAGCGCCAGCAGGAACGTAGGTAATTGCTTCCCCACCTGCTCTGACGGGGGACCTACTAGCGACCTTAATAGCGCAGGCAGTAGACTGCGCATTTGAGGCCAGAGCTCAGACCACCAAGCCCAAGCCACAAAGGCACAGATCGAGGCACCAGGAGGAAACAGGACCAACAGGACCCCTCTTCCCTCTCAGACTCATCGATCTCCGAGGATTCTTACTTTGACCAACCAGGTACGTCACAGGAGATCCAAATGTCCGGACAACTCACCCGAGGTGCCTTCCTTTAACGGCCTTTTTAACCCCTCTCTTTTTGTCACCATACTGCGTAAGGCAGAGTCCACAGCCCATCTTGGTCAGGGGACAGCAGCGGAACCCATCACAGTTGACACGGAGGCTGATCCCAGGTTCGCCAAAAAGGTAACCACTCAACATCGCATACCATGTCCAACCCTGTTTCTAAACGCAATAAGGGAAATAATAAGCAACATAAGGGAAACAGTGAAACAGGTAAACTGCGGTCAGTCAGTAAAGCTAGTCTGCCTTTCCCAATTGTTAGGGAAGATGATCTCGACCATAGCAATCGTCCCATGGGCAAGGCTGCACTCAAGGGAGCTACAGTGGTTCATGCTTCCATTTCAGAGCAGAAGCTCAGTGCATCCTGAAGAAGGGTAAGTCTACCAGTAGGGGTACGGCACTCTCTCAAGTGGTGGCTATCTCCGGCCCTTCTAAGAGGCTCACTCTTCAGGGAGCCAAACAGAATAGTAATCACAACCAATGCAAGCCTGTTTGGCTGGGGAGCTCACCTGGGGACCAAGTGGACACAGGGCCGCTGGTCAACAGCGGACCTCCGACACAACATAAACTGGCTCAAACTCCGAGCCATCCACCTAGTGTTAAAACATTTCCAAGACAGCCTAACACGCAGTCACGTATTAGTCCTAACGGACAACGTGACAGCCAAGGCCCACATAAACCGTCAGGGGGGCACGCACTCCCGCTCCCTTTCGTCTGAGGCACTCCTACTGGGAGCTTGGGCAGAACAAAACCTGGCCTCAATAAAGGCCGACCACATATCGGGGGAAACGAGCACCCAGGCAGATCTGTTGAGCAGAACAACAATAGACCACTCGGAGTGGCAACTACACCCGAGGATCTTCAGGGAGATCTGCCACCGCTTCGGCCTTTCCCAGGTAGACCTATTTGCCTCCCCTTCCAATGCCCAACTGATTTGCTTCTTCTCCCGATTCCCATCCAGGGGAGCAGAACAGACGGATGCGTTACGGACCCCATGGCCAAGAGAGCTCCTATATGCATTCCCACCCTTACCTCTCCTTCTGGCGGTAGTACGCAAGATTCTGCGGGAAAGGGCCAAGGTAATTCTTGTGGCCCCATATTGGCCAAGGAGGCCTTGATTCACAGATCTGAGGAGTCTCTCTTGCACAAATCCATGGCGGATCCCTCCGGAGAGGATCTCCCTCAGGCAGGGGGCGATCTCCCACCCAGAGCCACAATGGCTACAACTAGCCGTCTGGCACTTGAGCGGTCAATCTTAACTAGGGGGTCTTGTTCACAGGGTGTAATTAGGGTTATACAGGCTTCAAGGCACCCTTCCACAAACCGTATCTATAAGGCCACGTGGAAAAGTTTCCAATCATGGTGCTCTAAACAGGGATTACCACTCAAAAAGATTACAATCCCCAAGATCCTAGAATTCCTACTAGGCAGTTTAGAGAGGGGCCTAGTGCCAAACACGCTGCGTAGGCAGATCGCCGCCCTCTCAACAATACTTTTGGCTAGCCCTGGTGAACCCTTGGGTAAGCATCCCTTAATCCGATCCTTCCTCAAAGGGGCTGCGAACATTAGACCACCAACCGTGCACAGATACCCATCATGGGAACTACCACGAGTACTACAAGCTCTTACCAGAGCACCATTCGAACCACTCAAAACATGTGACATCCGCTACCTGACCAACAAGGTAGCATTCTTAGTAGCTATCACGTCAGCTCGTCGTATATCCGAGTTAGCTTCTCTCTCAACGAGGAAGGACCTGTGTCACTTTCACAGGGACAGGGTAGTCTTGCAAATAGATCCTTCCTTCATCCCAAAGGTCAACTCCCTTTTTCACAGAATGCAGGAAATAGTCCTACCAGACTTTTGCCCAAACCCAACTCATGCCCTAGAATGACAATGGCACACATTGGACGTGCGCAGGGCGCTAAGGTATTATATTTCATGTACAGCAGAATTCCGCCACTCAGAAGCGCTTTTCATATCCTTCCACCCCTCCTCTAGGGGCCGGAAGGTCTCCTCCTCCACCATTGGTAGGTGGATTAGGGCATGTATCACTGGGGCATACCAGGCAGAGGCCTTGCCAGTCCCCAGGCATGTCACAGCTCACTCCACAAGGAGAGCTGTCACCTCGGCAGCATGGACCATGCAAGCTTCTATTGAAGAGGTTTGCAGGGCGGCCACTTGGGCTTCGCCTTCTCCATTTATTTGCCACTACAAAATCGACAAATACGCTTCTGCAGAGGCCTCCTTCGGTAGGGGGGTTCTCCAGCAGGTGCTAGACCAAAGTTACACACAGGACCAGTCTATTCCCCAACCCGAGGGACAATAGGCTTTGGTATGTCCCATTGGTGGATTATCCATCTCCAGTGCTGGAGAAGGGGTGTTGACTTACCTGAACGCCTTTTCTCAGCACGGAGATGGATAATCCACACCCACCCTTCTAGACAAGGATAATAAGGGATATTTAATTTGAACCAAAACGTCTTACGGTCAGTCAATGGCTTTGCTCGTGTCAAGACTGGGAATCTCGTGGTCCAGGACGGGCGTGACAACTTTGGCTGACTGATCTGATTGGGCAGGAATACAGTCTCAACCCATTGGTGGATTATCCATCTCCGTGCTGAGAAAAGACATTCAGGTAAGTCAACGCCCCGTCTGTGGCAGAGGCAGTCGGCTGAGCATGTCGGCATAGCCCATTTCCTTCCCTCGCTTGTGGACTAACGAATAGGCAGCCATGAAAATTGACCATTGCAGCATCCTTGGTGACAGGATCTGCGAAGTCTGCTTGTCAGTCATAAAAAGGCCAAGCAGCAGTTTGTGGTCTGTGAAAACGGTGAAAAGTCGCCCATATAAGAAGTCGTGGAACTTTTTAATACCTGCAACAATAGAGCTTGTTTATCAATTTGTGCATAGTTTCTCTCAATTGATGATAAAGTTCTTGAGTAATATGCAATGGGGGCTTTGTGACCGTCTGGCATTTGATGGCTTAGCACTGCCCCAATGCCATAGGGCAGTGATGGCGAAACTTTTAGAGATTGAGTGCCCAAAACCTGCCCCCCCGCCCCATCCACGCTCCGCTCTGCTCCCCACTCCACTCCCACTCGGTGCTCCACCCCACCCACAGGGCCACCCACTGCCTCCATGGCCTGCTGCAGCATATTGCCCAGGCAGCCCAGTAGTGCCATGGCGGCCAAGCCCTCCGCCTGCACCCCGCAGCACTAACTGTGCGCGATGGGGCACAAGGGCAGAGTCTTGTCCCTGCTGCCCGGCTGCCATGTCCTTGGCTGCATTGCTCTGATGGGCCACGCTCAGCGGCGACTCCACACTGGGGGGCTGCTGGTGAGGAGGGGGCCATGGGGGGATGCGAGGCTGGGGCAATGGCATGCATGCCCACTGAGAGGGCTCTGAGTGCCACCTCTGGCATGCATGGCATAGGTTCACCATCACTGCCATATGGCGAAGCATCGCAAGCTAGCGTTACTGGCAGTTTTTCATTAAAATGAGCCAACATGGAGCTTGAGGATAGCAGCGACTTGACTATCTTAAATGCCCTATCATGGGTACACGACCAGACCCAGGGTCCTTTTTTGTCCAGGAGACGATGAAGTGGTTCTGCCAGGGCAGCCTTGTGTGGCAAGAACAAGTGGTAGAAGTTCACAAAGCCTAGCAATGCTTGTAGTTCCCCCTTGGATTTCGGTCTGGGGGCTTGTTGAATTGCCCTTAGTTTGGCCTCTGATGGGTGGATTCCAGCAGCATCTATTCGGAACCCCAGGAACTCTGTGGATTCCACACCAATGTGGCACGTCTTTTTTCAGTTTTAAGCCTGCCTCATGGAAACGTTGAAGTACTGCCCGGAGATGTTCCACCAGGACTGCCACTGATTCCCCTGCGATCAGGACATTGTCAAAGTACGGGCAGACACCGGGTATGTTTTTAAGTGTCCATTCCATGATGCTTTGGAACAACCCGGGGGCTACGCTTATCCCAAACTGCAGGCAGCACACTCGGAATGCCCCTCTGTGTGTGACGATGGTTTGTGCCTCTGCAGTGGCGTCGTCGACTGGCAGCTGCTGGTATGCCTGGGCAAGGTCTAATTTAGCAAAAATTCGGCCTCCTTGAAGCAAGGCGAGTGTGTGACTTACCACCAGAATTGGGTAAGCATGTTGCTATAGTGCCTTGTTTATTGTGCACTTTTAGTCTGCACAGATGCGAACGTCCCCATTTGGCTTCACTGGGGTCACTATGGGAGTCTCCCACAGGCTACTGTCCACAGGTTGGAGCACTCCCTGCTGCACTAGTTTGTCAAGTTCCGTGTCAATCTTTGGCTTTAGTACGAAGGGCACTCTGCGCAGTTTCACTCGGATTGGGGTGACTGCTGGATCAAGATTGAGTGCCCCTCTGTATTGTCCCAACTCCATGCTGAAAACATCAGCATATTGTTGGCATACTGCTACCAGGTCAGCTGTTTGTGTGCGATGGATACCCGTCACACGGATGCCCAGGGCTTCGAACCAGTCCAGTCCAATGAGGCTGGTGCGCTGTCCATCTATGACCATAACGCTGAAGGGACCCTCAAACTCCTTGAACTTAACTCTAATGGTGGCTTCCCTCCTTACGGAAACATGGCAATTCTGGGAGTCGTTAGTATGAGGCTTGATGGTTTGAGCGGAACTCACCCTTTGCCTCGTCTACAAATGTAATCAAAAGTCTTGTATGAGATGATTGATAGAGCTGACCCAGTGTCTAGCTCCATGGAGCGTGGGACCCCTTGAAGTCTAATTTGGAGTTTTAACTTCTCATTGAGGGGGCGTTGGGCTTCTGTTCATTGGATACTTCATTTCCCTGAGCAGTATCCAACCTTGTTCTGCCCTGGGGCCTATTTACCTTTCTGCTGTGGAGCCGCAATTCACATTTCTCGTTGGCTACCTTGACAAACTCTGGCGATGTGCCCTTGCTTCCCACAGGTGCGGCAAACAGCTGTGCAAAATCTGCACTCTGCCCTTTTATGCTGTCCCCCGCAGCTAGCGCAGTTCTGTGGAGACATTGTTTGCTCTGTTGAGCATTGCTGTCTGGGTGGCTCTCTGCAACTGATCGATATCATCATCTTCATTGGTCTCTCCTGGTCCATCTGCAGTCTCATGGTGGATCGCTGTGGGGCTGGTGTGTGTTTTTGGTGGCCGGAGAGCCTTCATTGCTCCTCCGGAAGCCTCATCTGCCATAACTTCCTTCAAAGCGTCTTGGAAAGTCAGTTGTAGCTCTCTATTCAGCAAACCACAAACAAATCTGCCTCTGAGGTGGTCTTCCAAATCTGGAAACTTGTAGTGGCGTGAAGCTTGTCAAGGTATGGTCATGAACTCAGCTGCCAATTCTCCAGACCTCTGCTCTCGTTGCTCGAAAGCATGCCGCCAAGCGATTATGGAGAGTTTCGGCTCAAAATGCGTTTTCAACCTTCTCTTGAGGTCTGCGTATGTCACTGACTCCACGCTTGCCGTTGCTACCAAGTTTTCTGCAATGTCGAACATTGCTTGCCCACATACACAGAGTAGGGTCGACACCTTCAGGTTATCGTCTCTGATCTGGTTCGCCCATATGTAGTTGTCCACTCGGGAGACATAAGAGTTCCACTGTTCTGGATGGGTGATGTCAAACTCATTGAGCCTTCTGAGTTTGGCCATTCCGGAAGTTCTGTGAGGTCCTGGTTACTGCCTTTATGCTGCGGAAGAAGCTGTGTTGCCTTTGATCCTGGGGACGGATCCCTCAAGAAGTCTGTACCTCCAATGTATCTTACTGGCAGACAGGGCGGGGAACGTGGTTCCACCAGGGCTCTGTGCCTGGTCTGACACCCAGTGACCTCAGTCTCTTAGTTCGCATTAGCTCTCTTCCTACAGTATCCCATCTTCGTCGCCACTATTGTGTAGTAGGTTTCGTAGGCAGTAACCAGATCGGCGTAATACAATGGTGTTTATTAAGTCATAACAGAACTGTCAAAAACCGGCAAATGCCTGTAATTTATACTTTCTGCCTCTAGGGTGTCAGCTAATCGCTCCCGCCCAAACTTGAATTCTTGAAGTTTCCCTCCAAAGCAGTTGGAGGTACATTAGTTTCACAACACATTGACATTAGTTCTTAATACATAACAATTATAACAGTATAGTACAATAGAGAAACTATAATCACCTTTATTTCTGTAACATACAAAAGTAGTCTTCAACTTATGATCAGTTGTTTAATGGCCATTTGAAAAAAGATATTGATGATCCATCCTCAAAATTAAAACTGCTGCATTACTCCTATAGTCACAAGATCATTTCAGAAACTAGACAACTGACTCACATTTAGACTGGTCACAATGTCCCGCAGTCACATGATCACATTTTGTGACTTTTTGCCATTTTCCGTCAAAAAACACCCATTGGATAAGCTGTATTCCTATTTGAACATGGTAACTTGCTTAATGACTGTGGTCATTTTCAACCAATGGCAATGGTTGTTAAAATCAAGTCCAGTCACATGGTGATTGGACTTATAACTGCAATGACTTATGACCAAAATTCCAGGCTCAGTTGTCAGTGTAGGTCAAAGGCTACCTGTATTTTATAATTACCTGGTTTCCTCTTGAATGCTGGAGCACATATTGTTTCAAATATATCTTATGAAAATGTTAACCAAAGCGTGGTGATACCTTCTCATTTCTTCTCCAATTATACATTTCCCATAGAACTATTCAAAATACAGTGTTGCAGAAAAAGTGACTTACAATTAGTGCTCACACTTATGATCATTGCAATGTCCCCATGGTTGCATGATCAAAATTTGGGCACTTGGCAATTGACCTACATTTATGATGGTTGCAGTGTCCCATGGTAACATGTTCACCATTACTACCTTCCCAGGTGGCTTCTGACAAGCAAGATTAGTGGGGGAAGCCAGATTCACTTAACTATGTTATTTCACTGTGGTAAAATGGCTTGTAAAATCAGACTTGACTCATTTAATTGCATTGTTTAATGACTGAAGTTTTGGTCCCTTTTGTGGTCTTGATTTGAGGACTATCTGTATTGTCTGAATAAGTTCTGACTATATAATACAAACAAGTTTTTTGGCAGAACTTTCTTCCCCAGTTTTAGTAGTTACAGAACAATTTTTTTTCAATTTGTATAATTGCACTGCATTTCTTTTAAGAGAATAATATTGTTGCTGTGTGAATGATGGTGAATGATGATGTAAATTAAGTACAATAGTTATTCATAGAAAACTGAAATTATTTGTATTTTTATACACTAGTAAAATCGCCTTGTAAATTGCCAATGAACCAAATGGCCATTCCTTTTAAATATACTTTAATAATTACAAGTTTGACTTCAGGCTGTTTTCAAAAATAATTACAGGAGAAATTTAGAATTTGAATCAACACATCTGGAAGCATTTTGAATACACATTTGCCTGTAAGTTAGGCTTGGGGATACCTCGATAGACATGTAGAATTGTTCTGTAAGTTCCATTTCACAATTGAGTTTAGTTATATAACATATAAAACATGCACTTTGAAAATTTAAATCTTTGCTATATAATACATTTTTAAACAATGCATACTCCATTAAATTATTCTCTCTTCTTAGGCCATCAAAATTAATATCCATCTAAACATCTTACAATAGAGTTCAGAGGTTAAATATTTTTTAAAAAATATTTTATTGTTTTTTTACAATAACAATCTCCAGTGCCTGGTGTACAGCTGTTGTCTTGATTTATATATTTGGAAAAAAAGGCAATAATAATTAACAGTCAATAATGATTGATTTTGATATTTCCATAATAGTATATTCATTAATCTTAAACAGATCTTCTAAGGAACCAAAGAATGTATGTTGTGGGCAATTTTGCACAATATGTTTAATAGTTTACATTTCAACACCACAGTCATAACAAGGTCAGTGTCAAGCCTGGAAATGTTCATGCTGTTTTGTATTTTTTTCCCCTTGGCTTGTCTACAGTACCTGGGGGAGGGGAGTGGAGAGAATGGAATGTGTTGCAGCTGTGGAAGGTCCTCCACTAGTCTGTTTTGTCTACTGAAGATTCTTTCTCATAATAATTGTCTGGAGCTTAATTGGGTAATGTGACCTGGGCTATCAGGGAGAAAGGGAGTTACTGTATTTTTAATATACTGCTTTTGCGCCAATTTAATCAGAGCTGACTTTCGTATTCATTAGTGCCAATATGCTATGGTCAATAAAGCCTGGCATTAGAGATTGCAGTGTCTCAGGTGTGCTTGCTTTGTTGGGGTTATCAGCCAAAACTTTGACATTTAGTCAACTCTCATTAAAAATGAAAATCAAGTAAGGGGTCCTGAGCCCCTACACCCTATATGGTGTTGGCTACTCCTGCTAGCTTAGTATCATCTGCAAATATGATCAGTTCCCCTTTTATTCCCTCATCTAAGTCATGAAGATATTGAAGAGTACTGGGCATAGGACAGAACCTTTTGGTACCCCACTACTTATATCTCTCCATGTAGATGTAGTATCATTAAGGACTACTTATTGAGTATGGTTTGTCAGCCAGTTAAAAATCTATCTGATGATGATACTGTCTATCCTACCTTTTTTTAGCTTTCTAAGAAGTAGGTTGTGATCTAGTAGTTTATTGAATGCCTTGCTGAAGTCTAAGTATACTATTCCACAGCATTTCACTGGTGTACTAATTTAATTACTTGGCCAAAGAATGAAAGATTGGTTTGGCATGATCTGTTTTTGGCTAACCCGTGCTAGCTTCTAGTTATAATTTTGTTTCTAGATGTTCACATGTTCTAGATGTTCTAGATTTTTTATTATCTTTTCCACTATCTTCCCAGGTATTGATGTTAGGCTGATTGGTCTGTAGTTTCTTGAGTCTGTTTCCCCCCCTTTTTTTGAAGATTGCATTTCTCCATTGCATTTAAACTGGCCAAAGCTTGCTGGGAATTGCTACAAACTGTGAATTGAAAAGGAGGAGGTGGGAGGAGGAAAGTAGCTGAAGCCCTGTTGATTGGACCTCCATTGCATTTAAACTGCCCAGAGCTTGCTGGGAATTGCTACAAACTGTGAGTTGAAAAGGAGGAGGTGGGAGGAGGAAAGTAGTGGCCTGCGCGCCTAACAGCACGTGAATCATATAACTAAAAATCAAAAACAGCAGCAGTACATTAGGGCAAGTGCATCTGAGATTCCTTGTATCTCAGAATGTTTGGCTTAGTTCAGTGCAACATTTGCTTGCAGCTGTCTTTCGCAGCACACTTTTCAAACTTGGAAACTGTCCTATCTGTAAACACATCACTAGTCTACAAGGACAGATTATTTATCTAGGGTCCATAATCTGTGCTCTTCAGGCAGAAATTAGGTGTCCAGTTCAGCCCTTTTACTCTATTGAGCCTCGGCACTATCAGCCCCCTCTACCACAAAGATCCTGCAAGAGAAGGGCAGTGTGGAAAACCGTGGGATCTGGCAGGGTGAGAGCTGTGAACCATAAACACAAAGCTTTCGCTGTGTCCCTGCACAATAGATACAGTGCCCTTGCTGACCTTAATAGGGACATTAAGGAGTCAGGTAAAGGTACTTGTGATGATAACTCAAATAAGCAGGCGATTGTGGTCCAAGATAAAGAACTTGTTTTTGACAGGGAGAACTGCAAATCAGGTATTACATATCAGTCATGCAAGAACAGAAAGGCATCCAAAAAGAGAAGCCACCTTCTGGTTGGTGATTCAATTATAAGGGATGTAAATTTAGGAAGGGACATAGAGGTTTCAAAAGAGGTCAGGTGTCTTCCAGGTGCTACTGCCAGTAGGGACAAGAAGCATATTTTCAAAATAGTCCAGAATACCAGCAAGGACTGTGATGTGGATGCTATTGTACATCTTGACACTAACGTTCTTTCCCCCAAAAAATGTACTCTCTGTGCAGAATGATTTCCAGAGTTTGGGGCAGGAACTTAGCAGGAGAGGCTGTAGGCTTACTTTTTCAGAGGTTTTACCAGTGTATAAGGAGCAAAATGGAAAAGGCCAGCGTATAGCAGAATTCAATATGTGGCTAAAGGAGTGGTGTAAAGGGGAAAGCTTTGGTTATATTAGTCACAATGTCTGTAGCTAGTCCAATGAAACAATGTATAAAAGAGATGGTTTGCATCCATCAAAGAAAGGGACTGAGTTACTTGGCAATAAACTCACAGATTTTCTGGAGGAATATTTAAAGTAAACAACGGGGACAGTGAGTTAATTGATACAGAACATCCCTGTCCCTGGCAATCAAAAAAGTACAGGGTTAGCAGTGCATGTAACATAGATGTGTGGGTGGACAAAAATATCAACCTTGCTGTCAAGCAAAATCAAGCTTTTAATAGTGAGTGCCACACAAAGTGCACTAACCAAACAGGTGGTAAGAAAATAGGGGAACTCAGGCACCACACAGGTTATGTAAAAAGTAAACAGGGTCAGTCATAAAGGACTCAAATGTCTATACACCAATGCACAGAGTATGAACAGCAAACAGGAGGAGCTAGAAATTCGGGTTAATGAGGGCAGATATGATATTGTTGCCATTACTGAAACTTGGTGGGATGAAACCCACAAATGGAACACACAGCTAGAGGGATTTAAATTCTTTAAAAGAAACAGACCAAATAAAAGAGGAGGTGGAATTGCTCTCTATATAAGAAATAACTACATCTCTACAGAAATAGAGCACAACAATGATGAAAAGTGTCTTGAATGCATTTGGCTCAATATAAAAGGGGGAAAAATGACATTGCCATAGGCGTATACTATAGGTCAGGGCTTTTCAACCTTTTCACCCATTGTACCACTTTTAGGATATGGCAACATCCGAGTACCACCAGTCGCCTTGCAAGGTGTCAAAAACTTGACCCCCCCCCAAAAGGAAAAAAAGTGATGAAGTACAGGTAGCCCTCAACTTACAACAGTTCGCTTAGTGACTGTTCGAAGTTACAATGGCACTGAAAAAAGTGCCCCCCCAAGCCACAGCCGAGCAAGACACCTGCCTGCCCACCCAGCAGCACTCTTCCTCCTGTCCGAGGTTTTCATTGTTGTGAGCATTTCTGTTGAGGATTGACAGTGGGGATGGGGTGGGGGGTGTTTGGTTTTTATTCCCCCCATCTACTGGGTGATTGCAGCAGGTTTTGGTCACTTCACATGACCCTGGGACACTGTGACCATCATAAATATGAATCAGTTGCCAAGCATCTGAATGTAAATCACAAGACCCTGGAGGGGCTGCAACATTCCAGCTGATTGGCGCATATTCTGGGCTCAGCAGAAACGCCAGGATCAGCGCTGAGCTCCAGCTGGAGCCTGGCACTGATCCTGGCGCTTCCACTGAGCCCTGACAGCCCTGCAGCTCCAGCCATCTCTCGCTCAGGCTTGTGCTGTGCTGCCACTGGTTCAGCTCATTCCCCTCCCCGCTACCACTTTTCTAGTATGGTCGCATACTTTTCAACCCGTACCACAGGTTGAAAAGCCCGGCTATAGGCCACCCAACCAAACAGAGGAAATAGATGAACTTTTTGCTAGTCAGCTAACTAAGGTATGTAGGAAGCACATCACAATAGTAATGGGGGATTTTAATTATCCTGACATCAACTGGGAGACAAACTCTGCACCAAGTGGAAGATCAAACAGATTCCTGACAAACCTAGCAGACAACTTTGTCTCCCAAAAAGTAGAGAAGGGAACTAGGGGACTAGCCATATTGGATATAATCCTCACTAACAGAGATGAAATGATAGAAGGTGTTGAAGCCACAGGAACCTTGTGGGGGGAGTAATTATGCAATATTGGAATTCAACATTCTGGAAGCACAAGCAATAGAACACAGTCAAACTAGAGTCTTGGATTTTAAGAGAGCTAATTTCAATAAACTTAGAGCTTGGGAACGATTCCATGGATGAGAATCCTCCAGGGAAAAACAACCCAAGAAGCTTGGGAAATTTTGAAAAATGAGATAATTAAAACCCAGTCTAGCACAATACCAATAAAAAGGAAAAATAACAGCTCTCAAAAGAAACCAGCATGGCTGCATAAAGAACTCTGATAAATTGAGAGATAAAAGGGACAAGTATAAAAAGTGGATAGAGGGGCACATAACTAAAGCAGAACATCAGCAAATAGTCTGAGCCTGCAAAGATGAAGTGAGGAAAGCTAAGGCTCAAAATGAACTAAGGCTTGTGACAAAAGTCAAAAATAACAAAAAAAGCTTCTTTCAACATGTAAAAAACAAGAAAAAAAGTTAAGAAAATGACTGGTCCATTAGTGGGGAAAAGTGGCAAGAAGGTGACAAGCAACAGGGAGAAAGCAGAACTATTTAACTCATTTTTTGCATCTGTTTTTACACAAAGGGAAAAAACAGTCCAACCTATCAAAAACAGTACCATAAAAAATAGATTAGAAACACAAGTTAAGATAGGCAAGAAAATGGTAAGTGAGCACCTATCCAACCTAGACGAGTTCAAATCACCAGGACCAGATGGATTACACCCCAGGGTTCTCAAGGAACTGACAGATATGATCTCAGAACCATTGAACTATATTTTTCAAAGATCCTAGAGCACGGGGGAACTACCAGAGGACTGGAAAAGAGCTGATGTAGTTCCCATCTTCAAAAAAGGAAAAAAAATGGACCCAGAAAATTACAGACCTATCAGCCTGACCTAAATACCTGGGAAGATTTTGGAAAAGATAATCAGCAAATACCTAGAGGCAAACAAAGTCATTACTAAAAGCCAACATGAGTTTGTCAAAAACAGATCATGCCAGACAAATCTTATTGCATTCTTTGACCAAGTGACAAAATTAGTGGACCAGAGGAATGCTGTGGATATAATTTACTTGGACTTCAGTAAGGCATTTGATAAAATAGATCACAACCTACTACTCGATAAGTTAGAAAAATGTGGGTTAGACAGCATCACCACCAGATGTATTCGTAGCTAGCTGACCGGCCGTATTCAGCATGTGGTCCTCAATGGAACTGCATCTACATGGAGGGAAGTGTGTAGTGGGGTGCCCCAGGGCTCTGTTCTAGGCCCAGTGCTCTTCAACATCTTCATTAATGATTTGGACGAGGGGATAGACGGGGATCTCATCAAATTTGCAGACGACACCAAGCTGGCAGGAATAGCCAACACTCCAGAAGATAGGCTTAAGATACAAGAGGATCTGAACAATCTGGAACACTGGGCGCTATCTAACAAAATGAAATTCAACGGTGAAAAAAGTAAAGTTCTACATTTAGGCAAGAAAAACCAAATGTACGGGCATAGTATAGGTCAGTGGTGGCGAACCTATGGCACGTATGCCAGAGGGGGCACTCAGAGCCCTCTCTGTGGGCACACGTGCCGTCGTCCCAGTCCTAGGCCTTCAGTCCTGTCCATCTGAGCAACCTGCATCAAAATCTCCATGGTCAAGTGGCTTTTTAAGCTGGGTTTTATAAAACCTTTTCGCTTTAGGCAGCATGTATGCCAAACTTCACTTGTTTACTCTCACTGCCTTTCCCCCCCCCCAGACCTGAAAACACAATGTGCGCATCTCCTAAGCTAACACTTAATCAGAAAGTTGACCAGACCCTGCCCCGAGGTGAGTGGCCGAGGTTTCGCCACACCAAGAGCTTCAGGAGTGGATGAGAGTTGCCTTTTAAACAAAGGTGGGGGGAAGGGAGGGGGAAATTCTTTGGACTATAGCTTTTCTCATACTCGCATTCCCTCTGTTTTTAATCCAATAAAGTTGTTTGGTTATTTTATTAAGCCATTGATGGTAGCCTTCATAGCACTGTTAACATCATAGTTTGTTTAATAATTTTACGCAGTTAGCTCCCATCCCCTCACTCCCCCCATCACTTCTGCTAAGGTACATCTTGGTTCCTGTTTATTCATGCTTATCCTGCCTTTATAAATAATTCAAGCCTAATACTCTTTTCTCATCCTATTTTCCCCACAGCAACAACAACCCTGTGAGATGAGTTTGGTTGTGACTAACCTAAAGTTCATGCCTAAAGCAGGACTAGAACTTGCAATCTCCTTGTTTCTAGCCTAGTGCTTAACCAACAACCCAAATTGTGTTTCATGTTGTTACCTTGTAGCTCCCTCGTTGAAATTGGAGCAATGGAAGTGTTTTTTTATTATTCCTCTGAACAGATCAGCTTAAAAGAGAAGAACTCTTGATTGTGAGACCATTTTAATCTTTCCGTTTAGGATTATTGTAATCTGTGTGAGTTGGAAGTACTGTAGCACTTACCTTTTTCTGTCCTTAGCAACATGAAATTGTTGTTCTCAGTAGTCAGATTCAGGAAGTTAAAATGATCTTCATTATGTATTTAGTGTTATCCTTCCCAAAGTAATGATGGGTGTATCATCAGTGAGGAAGAAGGTGGTGTGTGTGCTATATGAGAGGACTGGGATTGTCAGGGGGAACGTAGTATTGGCTGCTGTCCATAGGAACCAAGCTGGGTTCCTACTATTGGGAAAATGAGAGCTTGTATGGATGATCGAGGTCTGCATGCCTCCTGTGTATGGGAAATGTGCACTACACGTTCTATGACCTGCATGAAACACTTGAGAAGATAGAAGGGATGACAAAGGAAGCACAGTTAGTTTTGAAAATGAAATCCTTAAAGTGTGGAATTCTCTGCCAAATAATTTTAAGTCAATGAAAGCACTTGGCATTGCTTTCCTTGCTTTGTTTGAATCGCCTTATGCTTCAGCTTTGAATTATATCAAATCTGACACCAGAAACAGACTAACAGATGATCTGAGTGCTGCATGTGTTGCTCTCAAACTTACAAAGTATGAGCCAAGTTTAGAAAAATTATCAGCATGCATGCAACAGCAAAAATCACATTAATTGTTCAAAAGCATGCCAAATGCAAACTTTTACCTTTCAATAAAAAAGTTGTTTGTATCATTGAAAGCTCTGTTATTGTGTTTTCTTTTAAGACAAAAGATGTTAATGTATGAGTTGTTTTTTCTAAACTAAAACCTCAGTATTCAGGTTAAATTGCTGTGTTGGCACTTTGCGATAAATAAGCGAGTTTTGGGTTTCAGTTTGGGCACTCAGTCTCTAAAAGGTTTGCCATCACTGGTATAGGTGGTACCTTGCTCAATAATAGCAGCTGTGGGAGGGATCTCGGAATCCTAGTGGACACTCACTTAGATATGAGCCAGCAGTGTGCTGCAGATGCCAAAAAGCCAACACAGTGTTAGGCTGCATTAACAGAAGGATAGAATCAAGATCATATGAAGTGTTAATACTACTTTACAATGCCTTGGTAAGGCCACATTTGGAATACTGCATCCAGTTTTGGTCACCACGATGTAAAAGAGATTTTGAGACTCTAGAAAGAGTACAGAGAAGAGCAATAAAGATGATTAGAGGTCTGGAGGCTAAAACATATAAGGAACGGTTGCTGGAATTTGGTATGTCTAGTTTAATGAAGAGAAGGATGAGGGGGGACATGATAGCAGTGTTTCAATATCTCAGGGGTTGCCACAAAGAAGAGGGAGTCAAGCTATTCTCCAATGTGCCTGAAGGCAGGACAAGAAGCAACGGATGGAAACTAATCAAGGAGAGAAGCAACCTAGAACTAAGGAGAAACTTCCTGACAGTTAGAACAATTAACCAGTGGAACAACCTGCCTCCAGAAGCGGTGAATGCTCCAACACTGGAAGTTTTTAAGAAGAGACTGGACAGCCATTTGTCTGAAATGGTATAGGGTTTCCTGCCTGAAGACTAGATGACTAGATGGACTAGATGACCTCCAAGATCCCTTCCAACTTGATGATGATGATGATGATGATGATGATGATGATGATGATGGGAAACATATCAGCTCTTTTCCAATCCTCTGGTAGTTCCCCGATGCTCCAGGATTTTTTGAAAGATATGGTGTAATAGTTCTAAGGTAATATCTACCAGCTCCTTTAGAATTCTGGGATGTAATCCGTTAGATCCTGGTGATTTATGTTCATCAAGATCAGACAGGTGTTCTCTTTTCACAACCTTAATAAATACACTGGTTTAGAAATTGAATTGCATTAGTGGTTTTAGATGAAAATAAAGGACAAAATGATGAAATGTAAGCAATCATTTCTCTTTTTTACTGACTTACTATATTGTGCAAAGCATTAAAAAAAACATACTTCACAAAGGAAGTTGGCAAAAATAAAGCCATAGGGATGTGTAAATGATTGCATTCCAAGAATGAAACATTCTAGGAAACTAGGCAATTTTCTCCAGATCAATCTCAAATGGTTTGAAGTGGTGCAGAAAGTTTCCACATATAAATCTTCCATGACTGAAAGAGGTTTGTGGTGTTTCAGATGTGACCTGGGTTCAAATAAGTCTATTCCATACACTATAAACCTATGGTAGAGACTATACTTCTGGAGCCCTAGATTACTCTTATGACAGATGATATGATATATTCTTTGCTCCCTGGACTTTTAGCAGCTGAAGCAGAATATATTGCATATCGGTATGAAATACCCTTTTCAACATATTCAAACAGCCATGGTCTGCAGAAGGGTCAGTCAACTTCACTGCTTCAAAGACTTGACACTTCAAAGGGCAGAACTGGCTTATAGTTTTAAGGAAGTTGTTTTGCTTGTCATGTGTTGCTTGTAAAACACTTTTTTCAAATACTTTGCATTGCCGTAATATTTTTATTAACAATAAAAGCAAATTATTGCTTATTCTAAAGAATGCACACACACATATGAACATACAGTCTGTTTTGAACTGGATTTTTAAGACAGAATAGAACAGTGATGGCAAACCTTTTAGAGACTTGAGTGCCCAAACTGAAATCCAAAACTTGCTTATTTATCGCAAAGTGCCAACACGGCAATTTAACCTGAATACTGAGGTTTTAGTTTAGAAAAAACAACTCATACATTAACATCTTTTGTCTTAAAAGAAAACACAATAACAGAGCTTTCAATGATACAAACTACTTTTTTATTGAAAGGTAAAAGCATGGAAAAGAATGGAGAATCCACGAATGGGTTAAAGAAGTCCTCTAGCCCAATCAGACCAAATCAATCAAGTTGCCACGCCCCTGCTGGATTGGACCTTGCCCCAGTTTTGATTTGGTCTCAGCCCAGGACGGACGTGGAAATTTGGCTCCCAAAGCAAACTTTTAGGAGGACAGGTCGTATTTCCTTTTGTTTGATTCCCGTTCGTGGATTTTTCATTGTCTTGCCATCTGGTCAGTGCTGGGATCAGTGCTGTCCCAGTTCGGCAAGCGTTCCAAAGAGGTTTCTTAGTTTCCCTGAGGCAGTCTTCTCCCCACTTTGTCAGCTGCCATTTTAAACACGACGCGATGGGGCTTTTTTCCTCCAGATTCATGCTGCCTTACTAAGCTTCCTTCTCTTGCAATTCGTCCTTCTCTCTTACTATTTACCAGCCAGAAGGTCGTTCCCTTTTTTTTTTTCAATACTGCTTTCAGTTATTTGCCAGCAGAAGATTGTTCTTTCTGTTTTCAATTATTACTTTCAGTTTTCCTTTGGCAGCCGGTGTGGCCACCATTTTGGACCACCACGTGGTCCGTAGCCGTCTTAGTTTCAGTTTCCTCATTCCTTTCTCAAGTTGGTTTCTCTTTGGCTATTAATTTATTGCTGGCCGGTGACAAATCGGATCTATGATGCCACCTGGCAGAACTTCTGTCACTGGTGTGACCAAAATAGTTTGTCCATATCTTCTGTTACTATTCCGAGGATACTCAAATATCTCTTGGAAGGCGTGGATAAGGGCCTAGCACCCAACACTATCCATAGGCAGGTGGCGGCTCTCTCTACGGTTTTTACCTGTGCCAATTCCGCACCATTGTCTCAACACCCGAGAGTTTGATCCTTTCTCAAGGGGGTTATGAACAGTAAGCCTCTTGTAGTCCATTGTTACCCCACTTGGGAGTTACCACAGGTTCTACAGGCTCTTACAGGAACCCCTTTTGAGCCCATCAGATCTTGTACTCTGTGACACTTGTCCCTTAAAGTGGCCTTCTTAATAGCAGTGACATTGGCAAGGTGCATCTTGGAATTAGCAGCTCTTTCTGTTAGGGAAGACCTATGCACCTTTCATCAGGACAGAGTGGTCCTACGGTTGGACCCCTCGTTCGTTCCCAAGGTTAACACCTTGTTCCGTAGGGCACAGGAGGCTGTATTACTGGACTTTTGTCCTAACCCATCACACAACTTAACGAGGCAATGGCATACTCTAGATGTCCGCAGGGTCCTGCGATATTATATTAAATGGACAGCTACCTTTCGTAGATCGGAGGTGCTTTTTGTATCTTTCCATCCGGCTTCTAAAGGTCAGAAAGTCTTTTCCTCTACTATTGCCAGATGGATCAAGGCCTGCATCGCGGAGTCGTACCGGGAACGCTCCCTGCCTGTTCCATGCCATCTGACAGTGCACTCCACGCAGTGCCTCTATATCAGCTGCGGGGCACACTCAGGCTTCTATCGTTGACATTTGTAGGGTGGCAACGTGATCTTCACCTTCCCCCTTTATCTCATTACAGGCTTGATAAATTTGCCTCTGCAGAGGCCTCCTTCGGCCAAAGTGTTTTACAGCAGGTGGTTCAGTCAGCGTCGACACTTGACCAGCCTGTTTCCCACCCGTAGGGTCACATGGGCTTTGGTATGTCCCATTCGTGGATTCTCCATTTTCCATGCTGGAGAAGGGGCGTTGTCTTACCTGAACGCCTTTTCTCAGCATGAAGAATGGAGAATCCACCCCCTCCTCTTTTTGAAATTCACAGTCAGTTCAGTGTCAGTAGCTGGGAGCCAACACGTCACAAAGTTTTTAGCTTCACCCTTTTCGAAACTGGGGAAAGGTCCAGTCCAGCAGGGGCGTGACAACTTGATTGATTTGGTCTGATTGGGCTAGAGGACTTCTTTAACCCATTCGTGGATTCTCCATTCTTCATGCTGAGAAAAGGCATTCAGGTAAGACAACACCCCTTTGGCATGCTTTTAACAATTAATGTGATTTTTGCTGTTGCATGCATGCTGATAATTTTTCTAAACTTGGCTCATACTTTGTAAGTTTGAGAGCAACACATGCAGCGCTCAGGTCATCTGTTAGTCTGTTTCTGGTGTCAGATTTGATATAATTCAAAGCTGAAGAATAAGATGATTCAAACAAAGCAAAGAAAGCAATCCCAAGTGTTTTCATTGACTTAAAATTATTTGGCAGAGAATTCCACACTTTAAGGATTTCATTTTCAAAACTAACTGTGCTTCCTTTGTCATCCCTTCTATCTTCTCAAGTGTTTCACGCAGGTCATAGAACGTGTAGTGCACATTTCCCATACACAGGAGGCATGCAGACCTCGATCATCCATACAAGCTCTCATTTCCCCATTAGCAGGAACCCAGTTTGGTTCCTATGGACAGCAGCCAATACTAAGTTCCCCCTGAGAATCCCAGTCCTCTCATATAGCACACATACCAGCTTCTTCCTCACTGATGATACACCCATCATTACTTTGGGAAGGATACACTAAACACATAATGAAGATCATTTTAACTTCCTGAATCTGACTACTGAGAACAACAATTTCATGTTGCTAAGGACAGAAAAAGGTAAGTGCTACAGTACTTCCAACTAACATAGATTACAATAATCCTAAACGGAAAGATTAAAATGGTCTCACAATCAAGAGTTCTTCTCTTTTAAGCTGATCTGTTCAGAGGAATTGCTCGAATTTCAACAAGGGAGCCACAAAGTGACAACATGAAACACAATTTGGGTTGTTGGTTAAGCACTAGGCTAGCAACAAGGAGATTGCAAGTTCTAGTCCTGCTTTAAGCATGAACTTTAGGTTAGTCACAACCAAACTCATCTCACAGGGTTGTTGTTGCTGTGGGGAAAATAGGATGAGAAAAGAGTATTGGCTTGAATTATTTATAAAGGCAGGATAAGCATGAATAAACAGGAACCAAGATGTACCTTAGCAGAAGTGATGGGGGGAGTGAGGGGATGGGAGCTAACTGCGTAAAATTATTAAACAAACTATGATGTTAACAGTGCTATGAAGGCTACCACCAATGGCTTAATAAAATAACCAAACAACTTCATTGGATTAAAAAGAGAGGGAACGTGAGTATGAGCTATAGTCCAAAGAATTTCCCCCTCCCTTCCCCCCACCTTTGTTTAAAAGGCAACTCTCATCCACTCCCGAAGCTCTGGGTGTGGCGAAGCCTCAGCCACTCACCTCGGGGCAGGGTCTGGTCAACTTTCTGATTAAGCGTCAGCTTAGGAGACGCACACATTGTGTTTTCAGGTCTGGGGAAAAAAAGGCACTGAGAGTAAACAAGTGAAGTTTGGCATACAGGCTGCCTAAAGCGAAAAGGTTTTATAAAACCCAGCTTTAAAAGCCACTTGACCAGGGAGATTTTGATGCAGGTTGCTCAGATGGACAAGACTGAAGGCCTAGGACTGGGACGACGGCACGTGTGCCCACAGAGAGGGCTCTGAGTGCCCCCTCTGGCACGTGTGCCATAGGTTCGCCACCACTGGAATAGAATATAGAATAAAAGAATTGAATGGGACCCTGGAAGTCTTCTAATCCAACCCCCTGCTCAAGCAGGTGTCTGTGTAGAACAGAAGATGTAGTATGAAATAACTGAAATTTATTAATAAATAAGATGTACATGTTTGTTCTCAGTTGGTATGAATTAGAACTAAACAGTAAGAATGAAGGGAAATATTGAGTAAGAAATAGTTTTGAGGATGGAGTTTCAGTGGGAGTTATAGGTACAAATGAACACAATTATCTTACCTCTTTCCACTTTTATTTTCTAAAACTTCTAAAACCTATTAATTTTGCATTTTGCTTGATTTCAAGTATTATCTGTACTGACAAATTCTGTACAAATATTCTTAATAGCCCTTATCACTGTAATAAAATGTATGTTTTTTTGTGAATTTGAATTATTGTTTGCAGATATGAAGCAGGAATGCTGGCTAGTTCCCATGGTGGTGTTACATGGGGAAGGATTTATGTTTTTCCTGGCTATTCTGTGTGTGTAATATGTAGCACTTGGACATGATTGATTGGAATATTTTTTTACCTCAACCCCCACTCTGACACCAGAACAGCAGAAAGTTAAAAATCTGACCATTAAAGGAAACTGTTTTGTTTTGTGTTAAGATTAATGGAGCTTAAAGGAACCAGTATATTGTTGCTAACTTGTTAAATTCACACCTTTTAGCAGATTAACTTGTTCTTTACTACATAAAAGAGAAATGTGATATTCCTGGAATAGTCAATTTCAATAAAAGTTAGAAGTGTACTTTAAAAGATACAAAATATGTTACAACTAGACATAATATGTATTTAGTACAATAAAATTGTAATTGGAATAGTTATTGATAATATATATAAAATATTTTAAAATATTTTCAGTTTAGGCTGAAAAAGTGTATTCAGTTGTGCCTTTTATCCATATTTATATATAGCCCAATTATCTGTGGTTTACTGAATAAAAAGAAGTTAACTTTGGGCAACATGGCATACCAATGGAATGGATATAAACTGTAGGTCAGGGATCCCCAACTCCCAGTCCGTGGACCAGCAGCAGGTGGCAGCATGTTAGAAACCAGTCTGCGCAAACAAACATGCGAAACCACACCCCCTCCAGTTTGCGGAAAAACCTTTCTCCACGGAACCAGTCCCTGGTGCCCAAAAGGTTGCGGGCCACTGCTCTAGGTGGAAATTGAAACTTGTACTTAAAGATTATCATTAATGTTTACTCATTAGATAGAGAAATTTTAAATGGGGTACTATGTTTGTTTTAATGACTTTCAATAGGTGGGGAGATACTGATGAAATCTGCAGTTGACACAAAATTAGGCAGAATAACCAAAACAATTATCAGCTTGTGAGCTGCAAACCTTAGGGGATTGTGAATAAATTGTATGGGTAATGAAAATAGTTTTGGCTTGTCCATGCTAAGCAAAATGGCTGTGAGAAAGTGTCATTTTCCACTTTGTGTTTATCCAGGTTGAGTGGGACCATGTTTTTTCAGGGCTCTGACTTTGCATGTGCAAAGTTGTTGGCCAGGGAACATTGATAGACCTGGAATTATCTGGTCCAGTTTGGATCATGGATATTGTGAGACTGCATCATTTTTGCACAGGAATAAGCCAGTTCCCCATCAACAAACAGATCAGGTCACTGAGGGTAGGAAGGAAAGAGTTGCTTTGTCTTTTCCTCTTGGCTGAGTGAAACACAGCAAATCTGTAGTGGATTTGTAACATAGACATGCTGGTGTATATACAGAATGTGTTTGTTGTGGATTCTTACTGCCAGCTGCCACTGGGGCCTTCATAGCTTTTGGCTTTACTTAGAGAGGGAGTTGCTGCTGTTGTGCTGATGAGACACCCCACTTATAGCGCTGCTGCTGACCTTGGTGGCTTGCTACTAATGTTGGTGGCCTACTGCTGGCCTCCTGGATCTTTCTGACTTTACTACCATTGCTCCCAGCTCAATATTCTAGCACTCCCAAAGCTTTTTAGCCTTCTGCATGCTGACTTTCTCAAATGTTTTTCATAGTCTCTCACTACCATATTCAACTCTGCCACATATTTTTTAATATCTTTGGCTGCCCTCCTACACCCTATCTCATTGCAAACCTTTTTCACAACTTCACACTATTTTCTTCCTTACCACCAAAGAAATTGAGGAAATTATAACCTACTTTAAAGGATTGTCTCCTCCTCTTATTCATCAGGAACCTTAAAAGTTACAGGTCAGTGGGAGACAATGGCAGATGTTTTTCTACTTGTCTTCTCAAAAAAAATCCATGCATACTTTTAGTTAAAGTTCCAGTTTTATTTGGCTAACTTTTTATCTTCTTGGAGATACTTTGCTATATTGTCTTCTCATTATGGGTGGCACATTCTGTACCTATTCAGTGCATTGACAAAAAATCTGGCACTTCAAGTTGTTTGCCATATTGATATTAATGTCAGTTCTTGGCATTTTCCAAAAAATGCAAGTAATTTCTTTCTTTTAAGTACAATTGTCACAAAGTCTTCTTAGCAATATTTATTCAAAAGAAAAGATGTTACAAGAATTCTGGCAAATAAACTGTCTCATTTATAATTGGCATGTATCTTTAATACTGAGTAGAATCTTCCTCATTTTCTTTTTTGTTTCCTTTGTGTGAAATGATGGGCGACTTTACTGATAATGAAGGAATTTGCAAGTTGCTTTTTACAAAATTCAATCTATCTTTATCCTGGTCATTACAGGAAAGCTGTAAACTTGTACGATTGCAAGGTGAAGTACCCATGTATGAGTCTTTGAATGGTATCTTTCACCCATTCCAATTGGTACTCTGTGATTATGCTAAAGTCTCAACACCACAGGTGTTCTTGTAGGCTTTTAGTATCATGTTTCCCTGAAAATAAGACCAGATCTTATATTTGTTTTTGCTCTAAAAGACCATTGAAACCATGTAATATAGGCAGTGAACAGGGAGCAGGCAGCGCGAGGAGGCAGCACAGAATTGAAGCAGTAGCAGGAAGAGGAGGCCACCGACGGGCAGGTGATGGGTGGGGCAGTGCGAAGTGGGGGCAGCAGGGACCGAAGAAAGCCCCTCTAGCAATGGACGCATCTGTTGTGCAGTGGCAGAGGAGGCCTTTCGCTCTCACTTCCTCAAGCTCCGAAATAGTGGAGGGGGACCGGGTAAGGGGACTGAGCCTCCCCTGCTCATCCTCCATAGCATGGCAGTCCGGCTCAAAGGGGGAGTGAAAGGAAAGAGGCAGGCGGGCATTCAGGTCATTGAACAGGTGGGGGGAGATCACCGAGAAGGGAGTGGCCTGGCTGCGGGAGCCTGAGGTGCATGGGTGCAGGGCGCATGGGGCAACTCCACACCCTGCCACCTGCCTTATTTCACCTTGTGGCAGCGGCACGAATGCACCATGCGGCTTCCTACCCCATTGGGATAATGAGCAACCAGATGGTGGGATGGAGTGGGTGGGCTCTTAACTAGGGCTTATTTTGGGGGTAGGGCTTATATTAAGCATACACTAAAAATCATGCTAGGGCTTATTTTCTGGGTGGCTCTTATTTCCGGGGAAACACGGTAGTCCACTTAAGAGTGTATCTTCCTATAGTTATATCAAGACCAATACAAGGCTCACATAGCATCTATCAACATATAGCAGGAATGGTAGATGAATATTGTTTTAACATTGAGTTCATGCACAGCAGTTTTCAACTTGTGAAAAGTGGTCTGGCATGCTGATGCCCAAGAGGCTTCAATAGGCTGCTCTTAGGGAGGTCTGTGAATGTTTGTATTTTAGGAGATGTGAGAAATAAAATGTATTTAATATATTTCAGCCCACAGAAATAATTGCATCACCTTCTTGGTGAATGGAATATAATTTCTATATGATATGGGGGTTTTGTGTTTTTGTCTTGACCTTCTCGTGATCTACTGCAGAAGATGGCAACATATTTGAGCTTGGTAAAATTGGCATTTGGCAGATTAATTCAATTCAATCTTCCAAAAACTGGTTATGGCAATAGGACGATTTGATACATTAGTGTCTGGAATGGCATGTGGACCTTATTAAATTCAAATGGTATCTATACAAAATGGAAAGGTCTTATTGGATAGTGAAGGAAATCTTTTCATTTTAAAAGAAGGTATCTTTTGTCAGATATTAAGCAACTCTTAGCTGGCGAATTATATTCCCCAGATAAGACATTCCCACCATCTTCTGCAGGGACTGTTCAATAATTTTGCAGGATTTCTTACATTGTGCATTTCAGCATGATTGACCTTTGCTTGATCTGGATTCTAGTTTTTCTTGTCTGGCCCTGTTTTACTAAACTGTTCTATATATATGTCAACTAGATCTGCATGTTTGGGTTCCCCCCACTTCTGGATATCTCCTACCCGGATTATCTAGATTGCAATGGCAGACAGTTCCTCACCCCAGGCATCACAGGGCTCTGGTATTCCCCCCCCCACAAACAAAGCGCAGATCTATTGATTTGGACACGGGGGGAAAGAAAAAGACTAAGACAAAACACATCTCCACCAAAGAGCCCTCCAAGGCAGCAAAGCGAGAGGCCTCGAGGAGACATCTGGCGCTGGAGAGAGAATTCTCCAAAGCTCAAAGGCTCATGTCCAGTGAAGCTGAAGTGGTTCCCCCCCGTTTCATTGGACACTTCTCCATTTGAGCCTCCATTTGCACCTTCTCATGATGCCCCTAGGGCTTGGTCTCCTCAGGGGGAAACTGAACAGGTTGGTCCCCCTCGCTCATCATCATCTACTCATCAAGGTCCTGAGGCCATGTTTATTCCAGCTGAGGCTGGGACTAATTCTATGGAACAAAGGGATATGTGGTCAGATCAGTTTCAGGCTTTCATGCACAATGCGTTTATGCAATTCATGTCTTCTAGGGGTCAACGACCCTTGCAGCCACCACCACCTCCTTCTATACCTCCTTTTCAAGCGGGATGTACCACAGTCCCTGGTTCAGGCATTTCTGAGACTTCTTCCCAGCTAGGGGAGGAGGGATCTGTTGACCTGGAGATAGCTGACATGCCCATGTCAGAGGATGAGGAGGCAGCGCTTGAAGAGGCACCAACTTTGGGCTTTTTGACCCTTCTCTTTTCAGGTCTCTACTGATAAAGGTCTGTACCACCTCCAACCTCACTTCGGTACAGGAGGAGAAAACTTCTACCTCCACCAGCCAGGAGTAACCCTTTGTTCGCTGAACAGGTTATGGAAGACAAGCAGATTCCTTGTCCACAGGTTTTCCGTACTACAGTGGAGAAACAGTGGTCCTCCCTGGCTACTTTACCTTCTCCTAATAGTACAGAGAAGAAACTGTTCAATGTTTCTTCTTCATTTGTTTCCCTCTTGGAGGTCTCTTCTGTAGGTACTCCTCTGACTTCTTTGTTTTCCATATCTGCTATTCCAGGGGATATGGCTGAGGCCCTGAAAGCGGAGGACAAGAAGTTTGAGCTTTCTCTCTGCCGAGCACACCAGGCTTCGGCATGGGCAATCAAGGCTGCGACTTCATCCTCTTTCTTCGCAAGGTCATCAATCATGTGGCTTCGCGAACTGCAGGCAATTGTTCCCCCGGATCAGGTTCGGACACATCAGACACTAGGGAAGCTAGTAGCTGCTTCAGAGTACATGGCAGATGCTTCTCTTCATTCGACCAGGTACTCTGCCAGGTCCATTGCAGCTATGGTTGCCTCTCATAGGTTACTGTGGCTGAAACAGTGGAGAACTGACTTGAAGTCAAAGTGGCGTGTGTCCATGTCCAAATATAGTGGTACACAGTTATTTGGGTCAATTCTTGAACCGCACATTATTGAGGGCAAGGATAAACGCAAGATTCTGGCTCTCCCCTTCAAATGGTCGGATAGGTGGCCCCAGCAGGAGTTTCGTAGGCAGGCCTTCTGTCCCAGTGGTTCCTGAGAGTGGAGGCAGTCCTTTCGGGCAGGGCAGTCCTGGGATTGGTCAAGAGGCTCGCGATCCTTTCCCCCAGGCAGGATCGTCCACAAGACTGCCAGAGCATGGGAGCCAAGGGCCAATTCCAATCCAAACGTCCCTTCTGGGGCTCGGGTGGCCGCCTTTACAGGTGGTCCAAGTGACGCCAAGGAGGACTCTCCCATTGGGGGTCACCTGGAGCTGTTCAGCGACATTTGGGAGGCTACCACCACTGACTCTTGGGTCAGGGAAACTGTCAAATATGGTCTCACCCTAGAGTTCTACTCTCTTCCCCCAGACCGTTTCATACAGTGCCCGATGTCACAAAATGCAACCAAGGCACAATTGGTAGCCACGGCCATCTCCCATCTGACAGAAATCAAGGCCATAGAACCCGTACCACAGGAACAGGAAGGAGAGGGGTTTTACTCCATTCTATTCGTGGTCCCCGAAGCCTCAGGGGGATGGAGGGCAATACTGGACTTAAAGGGTCTGAACTACTTCTTGACCTACAGAAGGTTCAAGATGCAGACCCTAAAGTCCATTCTCACCAGTATAAGGAAAGGGGACTTCCTCTCCTCCATAGATCTGACAGAGGTGTACTTACACATCCCAATACTTCCAGAACAGTGGTTCTCAACCTTTTTAATGCCGCGACCCCAACCGGTCGTAAGTCGAGGACTACCCAACCGGTCGTAAGTCGAGGACTACCCAACCAGTCGTAAGTCGAGGATTTTCCCTGCCTGGGAGCGCCATGCATGCGTGGTGCTGCCCCCTGTGCCAGCCGAGGCGTAGCAGGCAAGCGGCAGAGATGGCGCAGGCCGACCATGGGCTGGGCTACCAACTGGCCCAGCCCAAGGGAGGTAAGGCACCCGCCAGGCCCCACATGTGCCAGCAACCCTCCCTGCACCCGCCGGCCTCCCACCTCCCACCCCTGGCCCTCTTTTACTTACATTTTTAGTAGTTGCTCAGCAGGGAGGGGTGGAAACTTCCAGATAGCTCGCCTTCTCTGCAGACAACTTGCAGCACCGTTTGCAGAATGGGACTTTTGGCAGGCTCAGCAAGGCAGAGACAGCCTGGATAATTCCTATTGGCTTTTGAAAGCCAATAGAATTAGACTCTATTCAAGAGAAGCTATTCTATTGGCTTTCAAAAGCCAATAGAATAAAAGGGAGTAGCACAGCTAAGGAAAAGGGGAAAAAATGGCGGACTGCGTTGTTTGGCAACCCCCATGAAATGGTCGTTCGATCCCAAATGGGGTCCCGACCCACAGGTTGAGAACCACTGTTCCAGAACATCGCAGGTTCCTTCGGTTTTGTTACGGCATTACCTATACAGAGCCCTTCCCTTTGGTCTATCTTCAGCTCCAAGGGTCTTCACAAAAATTTTGGCTGTCTTGGCGGCTCACCTCAGGATGATACTGGTGCGTGTGCAATGCTATCTAGACGACATCCTAGTTCAGTCCAGTTCTTTCCAGTCAGCTCAGTCAGACCTGGAAGTCACAACACATACCCTTCAGGTTCACGGGTTCTCAGTGAACTTCAAAAAGAGCCACACTATCCCCACAAAGCACCTCCTACATCTTGGGGCGATCATAGATTCAGACCTTTGCAAGGTCTATCTTTCACAGGAATGTCGGGTCAGCATCTGAAAGCTGGTGCATCAGGTTTGGAGAGACAAAACAGTGCCCCTGGTACAGCTGTCTCAACTCTTAGGAAAGATGGTTTCTTGCATGGGGATCATTCCGTGGGCCAGGCTTCACTCAAGAAACCTTCAGTGGTTCCTCCTTCCCTTTCAGAAACAGAACCTCAGTTCCTCCAACAGAAAGGTCAGGGTCCCCCACCACACTCTGTTATCCCTCCTATGGTGGGTTTCATCCGCAATGACAGGGGGACCATCTTCAAGGAGCCCCTCAGACTCACCTTGACTACAGACGCCAGTCTGTTTGGTTGGGGTGCCCATCTTCAGACTCATCTGGCCCAGAAACAGTGGTCCCGGTCGGACCTAGTTCACAATATAAATTGGCTTGAACTCAGGGCCATACACTTAGAACTCCGGCAATTTTCCTCCCTAGTGACGGGACAGCACGTCCTGATTCTGACAGACAACGTGGCAGCCAAGGCTGACGTTAACAAACAGGGAGGGAGCCAATCCTGGTCGCTCATGCAGGAGGCCTTGGATCTAGGTCTGTGGGCAGAGTCCACCTTGGGGTCCATCAGGGCGGAACACATATTGGGGGAGGCAAATCGACAAGCAGATTCCCTGAGCAGGGTCACAGTGGACCACACGGAGTGGCGACTGGACCCAGCACTGTTCAGGGACATCTCGATACGGTTTGGCCATCCACATCTGGATCTCTTTGCCTCCCCGTCGAACACTCAATTTCCCAGATTCTTCTCCAGGTTCCCGACATGGGGAGCGGAGGGAACAGACACCCTCCAGGGCCAGTGGCCGGGGGGCCTGCTTTATGCCTTTCCTCCCCTTCCGTTGTTACAGGCAACCATCCGCAAACTGATTCAGGAAAGGGTGAAGATAATCTTGATTGCTCCACATTGGCCAAGGCGTCCGTGGTTTGCCGACCTTGTGGATCTATCGCTCTCACCACCATGGAGGATTCCCCCAGAACAAGTGGCTCTCAGCCAAGGGAATCTTCAGCATCCAGATCCACAGTGGCTCCAGTTAGCCGCCTGGCACTTGAGCAGGAAGGTTTAGCTAGGCAATCCTATTTGTCTGGGGTGATCTCGATGATTCAAGCCTCAAGGCGCCCCTCAACTAATAGGATTTATGACGCCACATGGAGGAACTTCTGCACGTGGTGCACTAGGCAACACCTCAGGCCGCTCTCGGTCATAATGCCCAATATTTTGGACTATCTGCTGAAAGGTTTGAACAAGGGGTGATCACCCAGTACCATCCGTAGGCAGATCACAGCCTTGTCAACGGTCCTTACCTGTGATGACTTGGTTCCTTTGTCGCAACATCCGGCAGTTAAGTGCTTTCCTAAAGGGGGCGGTTAATGCTAGACCACCCGCAGTACATCGCTATCCATCTTGGGACCTACCTGGGGTGTTACAGGCTCTTACCTCTCCTCCATTCAAGCCTCTCAGTTCCTGTTCTCTTCATTTTCTGTCTTTGAAAGTGGCATTCTTAGTAGCCATAACATCGGCTAAAAGGATTTCGGAATTGGCCGCACTCTCAGTTAGTACCTTTTTTGAGGATAGGGTGGTCCTCAGATTGGACCCTTCATTCCAAAAGTTAATACCTTGTTTCACAGGTCCCAAGATCTGGTTCTTCCGAATTTTTGTCCGAATCCTTCACATAGTCTAGAACGACAGTGGCATAAATTGGATGTGCGCAGGCTCTGCATCATTATGTCAAGTGCACCTTGGCCTTTCGTACGTCGGAGGCCTTGTTCGTGTCGTTTCAACCCTCTGCCATGAGTCAGAAGGTTTCATCTTCGACCATTGGTAGGTGGATAAGCGCATGCATTGCTTGGGCCTATCTTTCTCAGTCACTTCCAGTTCCTGCACACATCACGGCTCACTCGACGCGCAGTGCAGCTGCGTCAGCAGCCTGGTCCACCCAGGTTTCGGTCAAGGAGATATGTAGAGCAGCGACGTGGTCTTCCCCTTCCTCATTTGTCAGGCATTATAAGATTGATAGGTTTGCAGCGGCGGATGCCGCGTTTGGCAGACGGGTTCTGCAACAAGTGGTTTCTTCTCAGGGGACACAAGCCTAGACTTTTCCCTCCCCGTAGGGAATGAGCGGCTTTGGTATGTCCCACCGGTGGATTCTACACTCATCATGCTGGAGAAGGGGCGTTGTCTTACCTGAACGCCTTTTCTCAGCATGATGATGTGGAATCCACACCATCCCGTTAGGGTCGTCTAGGCATATGTCATGATGATTGGAGCCATTGCGCCAGACTTCGTCAGGGATGGTTTGCCTCATCAAAAACTGGGAAGACACACCCAGAGGGAGGTGTGGCTAAAGTTCTGACTTAGTCTCTTCTGAGTAGGAAGGCTGAAATTACCCACCGGTGGATTCTACACCATCATGCTGAGAAAAGGCGTTCAGGTAAGACAACGCCCCTTCTCTTAGCCATGTTCAAACATCTGTTTAATAATATAATATCCCATCTAATGGGTCAAAATATCTATTTTCTTCAGTCTTCCTTTAGCTTTCTCCCTTTGGCATTTAAATCATCAAGTAGTTCTTTCTCTATTTTTGTGTATATTGTTTGGAATAAGAAAGACAATTTGATTAAAGTATTTTTGGTAGAATGCTCAGCCCATTTATATTCATTAAACAGCCTCCCTCCTTCTCCAATTTTCCACAATTCTCCTAACAGCTTTATCTTCCGCTCGATCAGCTCTTCTTCCTTATCCTCAAATGTGTTCTAAGATCATGACAAGTAAGATATCTTTTCCATTTCCAGTATTTTCACTACGTCTTCTAATTCTTTGTTTGTCTGAGTCTGTCTGTTGATTCCTTCCTTTAGGTCCTCCATCTTTGGATCCGCTTCCTCTAATTTTCCTTCTATTTTCTGGGTTACAAGTTCCTTGTTTGTAGTTATTTTCTGAATTTATAGGTTTAGATTAGAAAATTGTTCTTTTATCTCCTTTGTGTTATTTTTAGTCTCATCATGAGCTAAGGCAATTGTCTCTTGAATTGATTTCAACATAGAAAGAATTTCTTTCTGAGATTCATCAATATTTTCTTTTAGCTATGTCAAGCTGGGGGCTTTAAAGACAAGTGTTAGGGATGGCTTTTTACCATTTAAGGTTAAGTATGGAATATCTATTTTGTTTTTGTATGTGGTCTTTATAGTCCAATCTGTTAGGGATTTTAAAAGTTTCAGTCAATTGTCACTTGAACTTTAAATTCTCGAGCCAGCCTATCAGTCTGTCCTTAAGCCTCCCCTAAACAAATACAAGCAAAATTCAAGTTTTTTTTTTGTCCAATGAAAAACATATCCTTTCTGTCCAGAGATAAAAAAGCAATTAAAAGTTGTTCATCAATCAAAGGTTTATAATCAACGTATTCTATCATCTCAATCAGTAATGCATGTTTCTTCTACAGGGAAATAGCTCCACGACACAGCTCTGAAAATCAGTTAGTATTTGTATTCATAATCCAGACAGGCCAGTTTCAAAATAATTTTGAAACAAGGTTGTTTTTTTCTGCTTTTCCTAGCTGCAGTCTTCAAAAGTGAAAATTTCTAAGGACACCAAAAGTTTTATCTGAATCTGGGCTTCAATCCAAGTTTCCTTTAAGCATAATAGATTGTAATGCCACGGTTCACCACTATATGTCATTGACGCCGTCTTCCAGCTTTTTAAATCCAAACTTACATTGTAAGCTTTTCAAGTCTTTTTTCTAAAAAAAAATCTCAAAAGCACTTTTAGTCCCCAAATTTCAAAGCTATATGTCTGTATTGATTCCAAATTAATCTTGTAATTTTCTCTGTTTTCCCCCAAGCAATTAGTTCACCGCTTTTCTTTTCCTGAGGGAATGGGGTGGAAAGTTCCCTTCCCTCATCAGGGGGGATTCTTTGCTTTAAGTCATTTTTTTCCAGGAAAAAGTCTTAAAGTCATAAAGCGAGGATAAAGTCTCATCCAGTTCCATCCATGTTGCTCAAAATTCGCTCCTTAGTGCTTATTTTCTTCAGTTGTCAGCACCTTCTGACTGGCCACACAAATGTTTCCCCCACTGATTTGGAGGGCTTCCTCAGATCAAATGGAAGGGCTGCTACCCCTCTGCGATCAGTGAGGGTCCCCTCCTTCATTGCCTCTCCGGGGCTGGTCCCCAGCGAGACAAAATCAAATGTGGAAGACGATGTAAGGACCCACCTCAGCTAACCACCCAAGAAAACAGAACTCTTGAAACAGGCATTGTCTTAAAAGGAAAGTTTTATTAGGGGTTAGTGACAGTAGGGAAGTCAAGGCGAGATCTGGGGAAAATCCCACTTAAATGGTATAGTTAAACCAGCAATATTCCTCCTCCCACCAAAGTCATAATGTCCATTTGAAATCCAGCCAATTCACAGGTGGCACGATATGCGTGTAACTGGTACAGTTGGCGTGCATCTCAAGGTCTTCTACAGTTTCATTTCTTTGTAACCATCTCCCTGATATGGGAGACACATTCCTTTCTCAAACAGATAGAGATGGGAGAAGAACAGCAGAAAGCGAAAGTTATCCTAAGCAAAAGCAAATATTCCCCCTCCCCCCAGCAGAATGGCAGGCCCCAAAGCAAAAGCACAAGAGTATATATGCAAGGAAAACTATAAGAATTTTTGGACCTGACATATACCCCCCCCTAAAAGAATGGGAAATCAACCTAAAAGACAAAAAGGGAAGGGGGACAAACAATACAGGCATATCAAATAGGCTTATCAGGATATTGAGAATGGAAATGACTTAGGAGTTCTAACATGTACACCCACTCACTCTGGGCAAAAGGGAGATTCTTCTAAGCTACTAAGTATTGTGTCACCTCATAGTGTCTTCGAGAGTCCAAAATGTCCTTAATCTCAAAGAGTTGTTCCCACTCAACCATGATAGGTGTGAGTGCTTGAGGTGCAGGAGGTCTAAGGTTAGAAGTGACCTCCAGTTTGAGCAAACTGCAGTGGAAAACAGGTTGGATTTTCCATAAGTTCTTTGGCAAGTCCAATTCACAGGATTGATGATGTGTTTGATAGGGAAAGGACCTACAAATTTAGGGCCTAATTTCTTAGAAGTTTGTAAAGACTGCAAATACTTCATGGAGAGGTATACTCGGTCTCTAATTTGATATGGTTTTTGCTCCACTCTCCATTTATCGGTCTGAGTCTTATAGGCTTCTCTGACTTCATCCAGAGCTTTCCTGACTATTGGCCAGGTATTTGTAACTGTTTAATCCATTCTTGCAAGGAGGGGATTTCAGACTCCTCGGTAGGGAGTTCAGGCATTGCCACAAATGTTTGACTATTAGCTTCCTGAAATGGAGTGAAACCTGTACTGGAGTGCATAGCACTCAGCAAATGGTAATAGGTTAGACCAATTGTCCTGCTGATAATTAATGAAACATCTCACGGATTGTTCTAGAACTGAGTTCAGTCTCTCTGTCTCCCCATTCTTTGGGGATGATCTGAAGCTTATAACCCTTGACTAGAACCCATCAAGTCCAGAAAAGCTTTCCAGAACTTAGAGGTGAATTGAACCCCTTTGTCTGAAAGGGGGGGGGGTGTCCCATGAAAGTGATATAAGTTTTGCACAAAGAGTTTAGCTAAGTTTTTGCAATTGGAATCTTGGGGCATGGAATGAAATGAATTTGTCTAGAGAACAAATCCATTATGACCCAAATTATAGCACTTTCAGGCAACTCCACAATAAAATCCATAGAGATCTCTCTCCAGGGTGCTGACAGACCTGGGGATTTTCCTTGCCGCCGTTTAGTCACTGCACATGTTGAGCAGCTGGCAATGTAGTTTTCTATGTCCTTCTTCAATGCAGGCCACCAAAATTGTATTTTAATGAGATGTAAGGTCTTTACAAAACCAAAATGTCCAGCAGTTTTTGAGTCATGCCTTGCTTGCATTATTTTAAATCTTAAACCTGCTGGGACATAAAGTTTTTCTCCCAATCCACGCTAATCCATCTTTAAACATACACAGGTTATTGTGGTTTTGAAACCAGTCATTGGATTCTAACGCAGTTTTAAAGACCTGCAACAATGTCTTTCCGACAGGAGCCATAGGTTTTGACTGGGCTCTGGTGGTTAATGGGGCTGCTAATTGACGAGGATGCAAAAAATGTTTTAATCACCTCTGCTTTCTTACTGTTATATTGTGGTAACCTGGATAATGGATCAGCTAAAAATTCTTGCTCTCAGGCATATAGTGAATAGTGAAATCAAAATGATGGAAATGTTGGGACCATCCTGCCTGTTTAGGGGGGTTTTCATGGCTTCAAGTTTTTATGATATGTCCATACTTGAAACGGTATTTTACTCCCTTCTAGGAAGTGCCTCCAAGTGAAGAAAAGCAGAAAGTAAAAGTTATGCTAAGTGAAAGCAAATATCCACTCCCCCCCCCCTGCAGAATTGCAGGCCCAAAGCAAAAGCACAAGAGTATATATGCAAGGAAAACTATAAGGATTTGGGCACCTGACAGATGGAGCCTTGCCTTCCTGTGTCTGTCTTGCCGCACCGCCTAACCGGAAGTCCCGTTTTACTAAACTGTTCTTGTGGATCTCTGATTTTTCCTCCTTAGTCAATTCAGAAGTAGTTATTAATTTGATGAATGATTTCTGCTAAGTCTTCTATCTTGCTCCTTGTCTCTGGATGATATGCCAGAGAGATGGTTAGCTGACCTTCATTAGATGTGTTCAGGCAGAAACTAGACAAGTGTTTGTTTCAGAGGCCTTAGTTGGGATCCCTGCACTGAACAAGAATGGCACCTTGTAATTCTAGTATAATATTATTTTATGAACTTCAAAATATACCACAAGTTTTGGAAGCTAAATGGACCTTTAGGAATAAAAGTGTTGTCTGAGGACAGAATTCCATGTTTATAGATTTTTAAGTTATTTTTCAAATTGTTATTGCTCCTGGCAACTTTCCTTCATGACCAGAGGCAAGCTCGCCTGACCAATAACCAGCCAAGACACAGTGAAGGCTTTTTGTTTCGTTTATTGCAATAAGTGGGGAGAGAAGCTATCAAAGCTTGGTTCTCTCCAAACTTTCAACCCAAAATATCCCCTTATTTATACAACTCTGTCCCAGCCACCACATCCCTCCTCTTTCCCTATTGGCTGAGGTACTATGGGGTTACATTCTTTCCGACCATCTCCTACCTATTTCCTGCGCCATACTTAATCATACATCATATATACATTAATAATATAAAATATTAGACATATTCCATTGTTGATTTTGAGTTGTGGGCCCCTTAGAACCATAGGTTCTTTTCTGTTTTTCAGTTTAGTTAAGTTTTCCTGGCTAGACATTTCTTCTTGCAATTGTTTTTATAGCTTGTATTTTTCCTTTCCCATTCTAAGACCCAGCTAATTTTTGTCTACGTATTTATCTTACATCCTCTCTTTATGCTATCCTTTCCTGTTTCCCATCCATTATAGTTTCTTTGGTAATCTTGTTTCTCCACTCAGTAAGTTTCCACTGCAGCAAATTCAATTTTAAATTTCTCTTTCAATATTAAATTTTGAAGACCATTCACTTATTCCTATCAGTATGATTTTATAAGGCCATGGAATACTTCAGTCTGTATGTTGATGTTCATGATCTATTATGAGCAAAGATCAGCATTTTACCTTACTTAGCACTACCGTTAGTTCCACTAATTATTTAACATGATTTCATATTCTCCATTTCTGAACTATAGGTTCAATTGTTTTTAATCATTGCCATTTTGCCTGGAACAGTTTTATTACTACAAAAACAGCATTGCTTTATGTTAAAAGTGCTGAATATTTAATAACTGGATATACTTACTTGGGTTCATGTAAGAGTAGTAATAGTAAACAGTAAAATATAATACGCTTTCTTAAGCTTATTTAGAGCCAGTTTGGTTTAGTGATTAAGCATCAGGCTAGAAACCAGGAGACTGAGTTCTAATCCTGTCTTAGGCACAGAACTAGTTGGGCCTTGGGCCAGTCACTCTCTCAGTCCAAGGAAGAAATCATAAACCATTTCAAAAATCTTGCCAAGGAAAATACAAGGATTTGTCCACTCACCAGGAGTTAAGAATGATTCAGTTGTGCACACACAGAGAGAGACCAGCATGCACACACACACATGCTTCTCCAGCACAGGAGATGGAGAATCCACCAATGGGTTAGCTCTGTCTTCCTGCCCATCAGACCAAGTCAGCCAAACTTGCCACGCCCCATCCTAGGCCAGGACACATCTAGTCTTGACTTAGTCTTCAGCCCTAAAGGATGTGACAAGTTTGGCTCCCAAATTAGCTGCAGGTAGTAGAGTTTATCCCATTGGTAGATTCTACCTCTCTTCTTGTCCTCCACAGTAATCTCAACAGCGCTGGGATCAGTGCTGTTTCAGATTGTCTGTTGGAGGCTTGGGAGGTGTTTTTCCCCCAGGGCCCTGAGGTGAAGTGCTGAGGCTTCAGTTTCTCCTTCAACTGATCCTTTCCTTTCAGCTGCTTCAGCGCTGGGCTCAGTGCCGCAGCTTGGATCTCTCCCCAACTCTCCAGGGAAGCTATTTCAGCTTCTCTCTTCACTGATACTTTTCCTTTCAGCTGCTTCAGCGCTGGGCTCAGCGCTGCAGCTCGGATCTCTCCCTAACAGCCCAGGAAAGCTACACAACGTTCCGCTCGGCTTCTTGCCCCAGTCATCGTGTCGCATCGTCTGGCCGCCATTTTGGCTGCCACAAGCATGCTGCAGCTGCCAATCGGACCTCCGGGGGGGGGTTGAGGCTGCCCCCTCGCCTACTGGCCTGAGTTCCCTTCTGAGGAAGGCAGGACTCGTGCATTTGCCAGGAAGCTATTTTTGGTGTTTTCGTGCTCCTCACTCACGATCCAAATGGAGCAGCCGCCATTTTGACCATGCCTCGTTTCCTTGCTAGCCAGGAGCATTGGGCCTGTTCTCCCTTATCATCGAAGGCTTGCCTGGCTTGGCCTGTATTCCCTCCCATCAGACCCTCCTCCATTTGGAGGTCTCTTCAACCCAGCCCTGTTCTTGCCACTGCTGCGCAAGGCCAGCACGACGGCCAACATAGGTCCTGATAGGATTTCTCAGTCGGACCCCTCGCCCAGTTCAGATCTGAACCCGGTGTTCTTTGAGCCCGTCGTGACTCAGCACCATATCCCTTGTCCATCTCTCTTCTTGAATGCTGTTTGGAAGCAATGGGCTTCACCGGGCACCTTTCTGGGAGGAATGGATAGGAAATTGTTCTGTACAGTGCCAGATTTGACTGACGCCCTGGAGGTGGCAACGGTGGACACACACTTGGCCCCTCTCTTGTCCTCGTCCACAGTGTCGGGAGACATGGCCAAGATGCTAAAGGCTGAGGACAGGAGATTTGAATTGACCTTCCGCCGGACTCACCAGGTGGTGGCGTGGGTGGTAAGATTGGCCACTTGCACATCCTTTTTTGCCAGGACCTCTCTCCTCTGCTCTGTCAACTCCAAGCCAGGCTCCTTCCGGAGGAGGTACGCACTCACCAAGACCTGAGTAAACTGGTTGCAGCAACAGAGTATGTATCTGATGCAACATTGCATGCGGCCAGGTTTTCCTCCAGGACCATAGCATCTAATGTCACAGTACGGTGGATGCTATGGCTCAAGCATTGGCAAGCTGATGCCAAATCCAAGTGGCGTCTGACTGCCATTCGACCTCTCCTTAGCTCCCAGGGTGTTCACCAAAATCCTGGCGATGCTCGCTGCATACCTGAGACTGATGCCAGTATGCATTCAATGCTACCTGGATGACATTATCATCCAGTCGTCCTCCCTTGTGGTGGCCCAGTCGGACTTGAGGTTGTCAATCAAGGTCCTCCAGCAACACGGGTTCTCGGTGAACTTTCAAAAGAGTCAGACAGCTCCCTTGACCTGATTCTTATACCTGGGTGCCATCATAGACACAGTTGGTTGCCAGGTCTACCTATCCCAGGAACGTTGGGACAGCATCCGGGACCTGGCCCTCAAGGTATGCAGGAAGCACGTAGTGACGCTGGCCCTGCTTTCCCAACTTTGGGAAAGATGGTTTCCTGTATTGCAATAGTACCTTGGGCCAGACTGCATTCCAGAAACCTCCAGTGGTTCCTGCTCCCCTTCCAAAAGTTGGGCACCATCTCCTCCAACCAACAGGTGAGGGTTCCTACTCAGAGCTTGCAATCCCTCTGATGGTGGTTCTCGCCAGTGGTAGCCAGGGGGTCATTCTTCAAGGAACCCGTCCGGCTCACGCTTATGACAGATGCCAGTCTGTTCAGCTGGGGAGTGCACCTTCGATCTCAGTTCACTCAGGGCCAATAGTCCCGAGCAGACTTGAGGCACAATATCAATTGGTTGGAGCTCAGAGCCATACACCTGGCTCTCCACGCCACTTCCGCAACAAGGTTGCGAGGCAACACGTGCTAGTCCTTACGGACAATGTGGCGGCAAAGGCCCATGTGAGCCGGCAAGGGGGTACCCGGTCCAGGTCCCTCATGGCCAAGGCCCAATTAATGGGCTCCTGGGCAGAGACCAACCTGTCCTTCCTCAGGGCCGAACACATCTCGGGGGAGGGGAACTGGCAAGCGGACTTTCTATGCAGATTGACCATGGACTATTCCGAATGGCACCTGCACCCAGACCTCTTTGAAGAGATAGCACAGAGGTTCGGCCAACCAGTCATAGACTTATTTGCTTCTTTGGCGAACTCCCAGCTCCCAAGATTCTTCTCCTGGTTCTCATCTCCAGGGACGGAGAGAGTGGATGCTTTACGTGTTTCCCCCTCTCCCTCTCATCCCGGCAGCCGTGCAAACTGCTGCAGGAACGGGTGGAGGTGATACTCGTGGTCCCGAACTGGCTATGGAGGCCATGGTTCTCTGACCTCGTGAATCTCTCCAGATCTCCCCAATGGAGGATTTCACCAGATTGCATGTCTCTCCACCAGGGGGTTCTACAACACCCAGAACTCCAGTGGCTGCAGTTAGCCGCCTGGTACATGAACTGACCTGGGAATCATATTCATCGGGAGTGATTTCCATGATTCAGGCCTCCCGATGGCCGGTGACAAATCACATCTATGACTCCACATGGAGGAATTTTTGCCATTAGTGTGAAAGGTGGTAACTGGATATCTCGGACTTGGCAATTCCACAGATTTTGGAATACTTGCCCGAAGGCCTTGATAAGGGCTTAGCGCCTAATACCATCTGCAGGCAGGTTGCGGCCCTATCAACCTTACTTACCTGTGCCAAATTGCTTCCTTTGACCCAGCATCCCAGAATATGATCCTTTCTCAAGGGCGCCACCAACACAAAACCGCCTGTGGTACACAGATATCCCTCTTGGGAATTGCCGCGGGTACTACGGGCCCTCACCAAGCCACCATTTGAGCCTCTCATAACTTGTGCTCTACGGTCCTTGTCCCACAAGGTCACCTTCCTGGTTACTATCACGTCAGCCAGGTGAATTTCTGAGCTTGCAGCTCTGTCGGTCAGGGATGACCTCTGTATCTTTCACCGGGACCGGGTGGTTCTTCGATTGGATCCCACATTCATTCCCAAGATCAACACCCTTTTTCATAGGGCCCAGGAGATTGTTTTGCCGGATTTTTGCCCTAATCCTTCCCATGTCTTGGAATGACAGTGGCACACACTGGACGTCCGCAGGGTGTTGTGTTATTATATCAAGCGAGCGGCCTCCTTCCACAAGTCTGAGGCCCTCTTCGTCTCCTTTCACCATGCCTCTCTGGGACAGAAGGTGTCTGCCTCCACTATAGGCAGGAGGGTCAGGGCTTGCATTGTGGAGGCGTACCAGTCATTTTCCCTGCCAGTTCCAAGTCATGTCACGGCACATTCCACTCGCAGTCCTGCGACCTCCACAGCATGGGCCACACAGGCATCCATCGAGGAGGTTTGTAGGGCGGCGACATGGTCTTCGGCCTTCCCCATTTGTAAGGCATTATAAAATAGACCGGTTTGCATCTGCGAACGCCTCCTTTGGATGGAGGGTTCTTTAGCAGGTGGTATCTAGGGACGTGGATCCGGCCTTGACTGCTTCCCTCCCATTGGGACAGTGAGGCTTTGGTATGTCCCATTGGTGGCTTCTCCATCTCCTGTGCTGGAGAAGGGGCGTTGTCTTACCTGAATGCCTTTTCTCAGCACAGAGATGGAGAATCCACTCCCACCCCTTAGGGTCTGTCAGGCCAGGGTTAGGGGTCTGGGAGCCATCTCGTCGGCCTTTCGTCAGCTGCTTTCGCCCTAGTCAAGACTGGGTGTGTCCTGGCCCAGGACGGGGTGTGGCAAGTTTGGCTGACTTGGTCTGATGGGCAGGAAGACAGAGCTAACCCATTGGTGGATTCTCCATCTCTGTGCTGAGAAAAGGTGTTCAGGTAAGACAACGCCCCATCCATGCATATGAGCTTATTTACTGTCAACTTGTTATGCTATGATTAGGAAATCTCTCAGAAGTTAATAATAAAAATATAAAAAAACAAATTAAAACTGAAACAGTCAATAATTATAAACATGTTTTAAAATATATTTATTTTAGAACTCTTTTAACATCTCCCCATTAAGTTTATCCTTCAGTTTGGCAGTGACATTACAGAGATCCAGGGCAAATTACAGAGAAGGTTCAATCGTAGGAACATGAGTTTTCAGGAATTTCCTACAATATTTAATAACCCATTTTCATTTTATCTTTTCCTTATCTTTTTTTTTGTTCTCAGAATCCAGTTCTTAAGTGCTGACAAAGTTCAGTAAGTTATGGACTTTATTAAGATGTTGGTGGCTATATCTTAGAAATTAGAAAATGGACAACATATTTGCTGATTTAATTTATTTGCTTCATGAGGATTTTTTGATGTTCAGGAAATAGTGGTGAGAAGTGAGCTATATTATTATTTCAGACTTACATGAAAGTGTTTGTATTGACTTGGTATGAATTTCAATGTTGCAGTAAATGCAGTATCTTAAATATTTAACAAATTTAACATTTAAAATTCACATTTTGTTCCTAAAATTGCAGCTAATTGCAGTCTTCTAGTTTTCATGTCCACTTTCTCTGGCAAGGGCAATAGAAGCAAGAAATGTATGCATCAGTGTCTTATTCACACAAGACACATGGTTGTAAAGGGGATTATACACCTCTTTAGAAAAACACTGCATATTTCATGTTACATTTTCCACACACTGGCCATTAACAAAAATGATTTCTATGAATGAACAACAATATGCCTGGGAAAAGGAGACTCCTGCGAGTCCCTTGGACTGCAAGGCGTTCAAACCGGTCAGTCCTAGAAGAGATCAACCCCGACTGCTCTTTAGAAGGCCAGATCCTGAAGTTGAAACTCAAGTACTTTGGCCACCTAATGATAAGGAAGGATTCACTGGAGAAGAGCCTAATGTTGGGAAAGATTGAGGGCAATAGAAGAAGGGGACGACAGAGAATGAGATGGCTGGATGGAGTCACTGAAGCAGTAGGTGTGAATTTAAATGGACTCCAGAAGATGGTAGAGGACAGGAAGACCTGGAGGAACGTTGTCCATGGGGTCGCGACGGGTTGGACACGACTTCGCAATTAACAACAACAAAATGCCTGGGAAAAAGGCACATTTATTATCCTTACATATATTTTGCCTTTTTTTTCAGTATAAGCCAGTGGTCATTAGAAATAGATATTTTGTTTGAAATGTATACATTCTATATGAAAAAGAATAGGAATAATAATTTCAAGCAGTAATATAAAATTTAACTTTTGGGAAATTATCTGTTTAAAAAGAATTTGATATCATACACTGAAAAAGTTAATGGTATATTTTACAATTTGATTACTCTTCCAAGAGCTTTAAGAAGAATTCTGCCTTTCTGCCCTAAAGAGGATGTTGTTTTCTTTACAAAAGGCAGTAATGCTACAGACAAGGGATAGACTCCGGCAAAAAGAGTTCAACATTCAAAGTCCTCCTCTCTGTTCCCTCCCCAAAGTGATAGACTGCACCAAATCAAATGAAGCCTTTAATGCAAGAATGTGCTCCTACATTCCACATGTTGAGATATTTTTGTCACAGGGGTTCAGGAATGTGTTTTCTTTCTCTTTAAACATCTTGGTGTGAGAAAAGGAGCATATTTTCCAGTTTTGGTGAAGATGGAGTGCTAGGAATTCTTGTATGATCTTGAAGGAAAACATACTGTGGGCTAGCTCAATCTTCCAGATACATACAGTGAGGGAGGAAATTATTTGATCCCCTGCTGATTTTGTATGTTTGCCCACTGACAAAGAAATCAATTGAGTTGATGCCAAAGAGCTTGATTTTGGTCTCATCTGACCACAACACTTTTACCCAATTCTCTGAATCATTCAGGTGTTCATTGGCAAATTTCAGATAGGCCTGTACGTGTGCTTTCTTGAGCAGGGGGACCTTGCGGGCGCTGCAGGATTTCAGTCCTTCATGGCGTAAGTGTGTTACCAATTATTTTCTTAGTGAATATCATCCCAGCTGCCTTGAGATCATTGACAAGATCCTCCCGTGTAGTTCTGGGCTGATTCCTCACTGTTCTCATGATCACTGAAACTCCATGAGGTGAGATTTTGCACGGAGCCCCAGACCACGGGAGATTGAGGTTTTTTTGTGTTTCTTCCATTTGCGAATAATCGCACCCACTGTTGTCACCTTCTCACCAAGCTGCTTGGCAATGGTCTTGTAGCCCAGGGGTCCCCAACCCCCGGTCCATGGACCGGCACTGGGCCGCAGCATGCCAGCAACCGGGCCGCACAAACAGGCAGCAGATAAAACCATGCCTCCTCTGGTCCGCAGAAAAACCTTTCTCCATAGAGCCGGTCCCTGGTGCCTAAAAGGTTGGGGGCCTCTGTTGCAGCCCATTCCAGCCTTGTGTAGGTCCTTGTATAGGCTCTTTGGTCTTGGCGATGGTGGAGAGTTTAGAACAGTGGTTCTCAACCTGTGGGTTGGGACCCCATTTGGGGTCGAACGGCCATTTCACGGGGGTCGCCAAACAACGCAGTCCACCATTTTTCCCCCTTTTCCTTAGCTGTGCTACTCCCTTTTATTCTATTGGCTTTTGAAAGCCAATAGAATAGACTCTCTTGAATAGAGTCTAATTCTATTGGCTTTCAAAAGCCAATAGGAATTGTCCAGGCTGTCTCTGCCCTGCTGAGCCAGCCAAAAGTCCCATTCTGCAAACAGTGCTGCACCAGTTGAGTAGTCCTCAACTTACGATTGGTTGAGTAGTCCTCGACTTACGACTGGTTGGGGGTCGCGGCATTGAAAAGGTTGAGAACCACTGGTTTAGAACCTGATTGATTGATTGCTTCTGTGGACAGGTGTCTTTTATACAGGTAACAAGCTGAATGTCAAGACTGCTAACATCGGATGTTCTTGCTTGCCATATATGAAGAAGCAAACATGTTTTATTTAACCTGCATATCACTTCTAAAGTTAAAGTCAGACAATGTTAGAATAGTGGGTGGGAAAGTATGTACTCGGGGGAGAGTTAACCACAACAATAATTCAGTACAGTATTTCCAAGGTCAGCTGTAATAAGAGTAGTTATGGGAGGGAAAGTTCACACTTCAAATTAATTGGAGAACGTGATTGATGACTGTAAAATGAAGGAGTGAGTTATGCTTTGTTACGGGTGATTGGGGGTGGGAGGATTCAGTTTTTGGCTTCATTATGTACGTGCCGAAGCTTTGCAGAAATAAAAGGATTCTTTAAGGTAAATAAAGCCTCAAAATTCTTTGAAAACCTGCTTCTTTCGGAACCATGACACTGAGATTACGAGCACTCTCATTAAGAGAGTGCTCCTAATCTCAGCTCGTTACCTGTATAAAAGACATCTGGGAGCCAGAAATCTTGCTGATTGATAGCAGATCAAATACTTATTTCACTCATTAAAATGCAAATTAATTTATAACTTTTTTGAACTGCATTTTTCTGGATTTTTTGTTGTTATTCTCTCTCTCACTGTTAAAATAAACCTACCATTAACATTATAGACTGATCATTTCTTTGTCAGTGAGCAAACATACAAAATCAACAAGGGATCAAATATTTTTTTCCTCATTGTAGCCTTTACCATTGGCTTTTTCTTAATTTAATTAAAGTGTAACACTTTTTTTGTTAAAGACCAGCTGCATTCTTCCAGTCTTGTAAAAAAGTTGGATTTTTTTACTGACATATTAATTATTTTTCAAGTAATTATTGAATTTCCAATTGTTTTGAGGTTGTTTATGTTCATATTATCTAATAGCATGGCCTGGTTAATTCAATAATGCATCTCTTCCAAGGGAAAAAAGGTTAGTTAAAAAAATGAACACACTTTGATGGGGATGACCAACTCCTGAACTCTGTTTAAAGCTTAGTATACAATCTTAGTATATAAAGAGAAGTGAGCAACTAAGCCACACTGATGTTATTAAAGAGGCATACTGTAATTCACAAGAACTGAAATCTTACAATACCTATGAATCAGATGTTTACTGATTTCAGAGCACACCTTATAGAGAAGAGGATGTACTTATTGTTGCTGGTTGCTACAGATAAGAATTATTTTTTGTCTATAAAAATAATTCTTAAAATTAGTCAAGGATATTGTTGTCTCTTCTCAGAATTCATTAATATAATAGTACTTGGATACTCATCATTAATTGGTTTCAGAAGGCATCATGAATACCAAAAACATTTTTCTATAAGGAAATAATATAAGGCAGCCTCACCCAGCACAAAGAAGGCGAAGCAGCTGGCTAGCAAGCTCGAGTAGAGTTGGTAGAGCATGCCCCCATGCGCTCGCTGGCCTCTGTGTGTGGGGGCTGATGGTGTTAGGCAGCAGCCGCCTCTGCCTCACCTTGTCCTGCAGCAATGGCACCCCCATCCTACCCGCCTCACCCTGCAGGATGAGCCCCCTGCCCACCATCCCACCCACCAGAGACCCCCTGGATCTCTCTCAATCCTGCCCAGCCCCCAGAGGCGTCCTCCCCACGAGCAACATCAAGGTGGCCACGCCCACCCGTGCCATGCCCACTCAGTCTGCCATGCCCACCATAGCCATGCCCACCCAGTAGGCCACACCCACACCTACCCCGAGGGCACCACAATGCTGATTTGGCCATGGCACTTTGCAATAAATAAGTAGGTTTTGGGTTGCTGTTTGGGCACTCGGTCTCTAAAAGGTTCGCCATCACTGTGATAGCAGTATTCCAGTGTTTACGGGGCTCCCACAAAGAAGAGGGTGTCAAATTCTTCTCCAAAGGACCAGAGGGCAGGAGAAGAAATAATGATTGGAAACTGATCAAAGAGAGAAGCAACCTGGAATTAAGGAGAAACTTCCTAACAATGAGGACAATTAACCAGTGGAACAGCTTGCCTTCAGAAATCGTGGGTGCTCCATCACTGGAGGTTTTTAAGAAGGGACTGGACAGTGACTTGTCTAAGATAGTATAGGTCCTCCCACTTGAGCAGGGGGCTGGACTTGAAGACCTCCAAGGTCCCTTCCAGTTCTATTCTATTCTACCATATATTTGTTTTGCAATTCCATTCTCATTTATTCTCTCTATGTGACCAAAACGTGACACAGTGTTTTGAAAGCATTAGCAATTTTTTATTTATTGCCTTTCCTTGTAGAAATCTTTTGGCACCTCGAATGAATAATTTCATAGAGTTTTTTCTTTTATATACTTTTTTATTTATAGCGTGAGGTCTCACAGCAAGATGGCCACTGTGTGACAGCTCTTATAGTGAGCTCCTCATCCTTTTATTTTAGTTATTTTTATATGGTTGTAAAACAGTTCATTTTCATTTAATTTTTATCTAATATTAACTATTAACTAGGAAAGTTAGATTTTTTTTTTTACTAGGAGTTGTATTTTTATGATTTTAAATTTAGGATTAGATAGGATTAGGTTTTAGACTATGAGTTCTGGAATTTATCAGCTTCAAGCATTTGTCAATGAAGTGGAAGTATGTTTTAAAAACCTTTAAACCACCCAAGGATGCCAAACCAAAAGGTAACAGTAAAAGCAAAAAGGGACTCTAAAGGAAAGTCTAAAAGGAGTCATAAATTGGATATACAGTTGGGAGGAAACCCTAATCACAACATGGCGGCAACAACACCCAAACAACCAAAGATAAAGGACCTATTTCAGATAATGGACACTGCAAGTAAGTCTCCTTTTTTTTCTTCACCCCTTGTAACCATTTTAAATAAGCCCTGCTCCTTACTGGATTAGGAGGAGGATGATTGTCTTTATGTGGAAATAGAGGCTCCATTAGGAGACAGGGGGGAGAATAAAGATAATATTAAGAACAATGTTAAGGGAGACTTGGACTTGGTTGCCAAGAATTTCCTCTTGACAGCACAAACAGTTATTGCTATATTTGATCAGCTCTTGGAAACAAATAAAAAGATTGAAGAATTAAAGTCTCTGATGGGAAATTATATCTCTCAATTGGATAAGGAAGTAAATAGCAAAGCCCATGCTCCAAAACTTACTTTGAATTCATGGACAGCTTACATGGATCAGGGGCCACAAGATGGAGAAGACATGGAGGAGAGGCTGGTTCTACAGAGACATAGTATACTACTCCAAGTTGCAGATGTTCCCTTGAACAGGGGCAGGTGGCATAACAGACAAGCAATACTGAATTCTCTTTCCCAACTTTTACATTGTAGGGTATATTTTAATGAACTAACAGATATTTCATGACTCCCCAGCAGACATGGTTGTAAAAGAATATTGTTAACCTTTGGGCAGATTGTTCTTCCATCAATGTTGCTTAGGCATGAAAGCTTTCTAAGGAAATACTGTATTCGGCCAATATAGGTATTTTATATCACCCAAATTCAGCCTCTGCTAAAGTCTTGTCAGAGAGCCAAGTTAGAGAGGGAGGCTGACTCCAACCTTGAAAATTCCAAAACATTAACGGCCAAGCAAAGAATCCCTCTATTAACAAGGATAGAACAAGATAAGGATAATAAAAAAGAGAACTCAGATCTACTTAATGGACAGTTACAGTTCATGGATGATGAAGAATTAATCCATCAGTTTGCCACCCTTTGCCCAGGAAATCAACAGTTGATTTTGAAGAAAATTGGAATAATTAGTTCAATGTTAAAATCGGCAACTAATGCAACAGAAACTCTGAACACTCTGCTCTCCACTAGCTGCTCTTCTGTGGAACTTTTATCGAACTCGGTTTCTGAAAGCACCAAATCTCCAACAAATAAAAAGAAAAGGCATGTCAGTCCAAAGCAAAAAGTAAAGAAAAAGGACATAACAGTACAGGTCCAAATTAATGATCCAATACGACAACTAGATAATGGGAAGGAGGATTGGAACCCTTGTTTATCAGTAGAAATGCCAGTCTTAGATCAAAATCAAGGGAATACCAGTAATCAAGATAAGAGCAACAACTACAACTTACAAAGAGGAATATTGAATTTCACAGTAACTGTGTTTACACAGGAAATATAGTCAACATTGATCCAGCTCCAAAAACAATTGACATCCAGTATCTTTTACTCCCTATTCAACCTACCCAGTCAGAATATCCTGCTTTCTAGACTCCTATATAAATTGTGATTTGGAACATAGCTGGCTGGAAAGAAGTGGTTGACAGTGGACTAGTGAGTTTCTTATCTAAATTTGATATAATAGCCATTCAGAAAAACTGGCTAACAGAAGAGGATGAATTAGTACAACTTTCAGGTTTTCAGGGATGGGCTTCCCCTGCCCAAAAAACAAAGAACTGTATCTATGTATTTTTATTAAGCAAGAATTGCAATGGCAGGGGGAGAAACTATATAATGAAGATACCGTAAATGCCGGCGTATAAGGTGACTTCCGCGAGCGCTGAAATCGGCGCCAAAGAGGGGGGTCGTCTTATACGCCGGAAATACTGGTAGTTTCCGGCATATAAGACGATGTTCTAGGAATGTGGCCCGGCTATAAAGACGGGGGTCGTCTTATATGCCGGGTCGCCTTGTACGCCGGCATTTACGGTAAGTTTTTGAATTTTTTAGCTGTGAAATTTAGATATGAGGAGTTTGAATTAATATTGGTAAATGTATACATTCCTCCAAACACATCCCTGTATTATAACTATGACTATTGGACATGTTTAGAAGTCATTCTGGATAATATATCTGTACTGTATCCCCAATCCATAATTATATTGTTGAGAAATTTGAATGCTATACTAGGTCCATCCTTGCATGAGTTTGCTCAAAAGAAAGGATTCCCAAAGGAATTTCTTGATAATCATCCACAGTGGCTTTCTAGAGACAACAAAAGTAATACTGCTGGGCTGTTCCTACTTTCTTTGATTTTTAAAGTAATCTCCAAATCTTGGGAGGTAAAGATAATAACTATATATACCCCTACACATACCACTCAGCCCATTCAAGCAGTGTGCTAGATCTCTTCTGTGTATCAAGACATAAAGTTGATCTCTTCAGAGGTTACTGTACATTTAGGTGATGAAAGTGACCATCAGTCTGTGACTGTAACATTAGGAGATTGCTCAGTCTTAAGATCATATAATATGGCTGACGGATGGCTCACTAAAAACTTAGAGGTGATCCAAAATAAAAGGTTAATCTACGCTAAAGTTGATAGAAAGGCAATATCAGACAATCTTAAAACAGAGAATGCTGTTAACTGGGCTAGAACAATCCAGTCGTCTACTACAAATGGCTATCAGTCTCCAAAGCATTTTTTAATCTTTGTAATATGCTGAAGAAATACCTAATAACTAAACCCCCTGCTAAAAGTTGTTGTGTGGGTAGGTCTCGCTAATTTGATTTCTAATGCCGGTCGTTGAAAAGGAAACTGAAGGCAGCCATGAGACTCGCTCAGAGGAGTCCTATTTCTCATATACAAGCTGAGATGCTGCATATAAGAAGAGAAAATAAAAAACTCATTAAATTAAATATAAAGTTTTGCCATTTAAATCTGGTCAGAACTTGAGCTAGCTGCCAAAAGTTATAACTCAGTAATATTTTGACATTGTGTAGCAGGAGTCCTAAAGGAACGGAGATTTCCATTTGATATACCAATCCCGGCTGAGGACTGGGAGAATTATTATCAATGTCTGTTTACTTCTACGGAACCTGTAGAGAAGCTGTCTTTAAGCAGTGACTTAGTAAATACTAGAATTCTGCTCCTTTGGCCTCCAGTCTCACTAAAAGAGAAACAATCCATCATTAAAAGCCTAAAGAGTAATAAAGCCCCAGGTGAGGATTTTTTTGCCAGTAGAATTATTTAAGAAATTCCCCCACTGGTGGGGTCCAGTACTGGCAGGTCTTTTTACACATATAAATAACACCTGCCATATACCAGATAGGTAGAAGATGGGAATAGTTATCCTCGTATATAAAAAAGGGAATAAAAAGGATCCTAGTAATTATAGGCCCATTAGTCTTATTGATCTTGTAGCAAAAATATATGCTAGGTTCCTTTTGAATAGAATTGAAATCTGGGTAGAGGAAAATCATATCCTTGTAGAAGAACAAGCAGGTTTTAGACAAAACCGATCTACCATCGATAACTGCTTTGTCCTGAACCATCTAATTTCCAAATATGCCTATAAGAGAAGATCCCTGTTTGCTGCTTTTATAGACCTTACAGCAGCATTTGATACTGTAAACAGAGAAGTACTATGAAATAAATTGACATCTCTTACAATAGAACCTAGACTGCTAGCTTTGATTAAAGCCCTTTACACATGTATCTGTTTGAAGGTGCAGTATAGGGTTAATGGAGCTCTGACTAACCAGGATTCACACAAATGAAGGGGTAAGACAAGGGTTTATCCTGTCCCCATTATTATTTAATTTATACATTAATGACCTGCCAGGGTTAATGAAGGATCCCATGGTACATATGCCGATGATCCTAAATGCATACTGTAACAGCTTGCTCTATGCCAACGATATGATCCTATTATCGTATTCACAAGTAGGATTAGGCAGGCTATTAAGAAGGTTTACTCCTATTGCCGGGACAACTCCCTAACCATCAGTAAATCTAAATGGAACAACCTGCCTCCAGAAACTGTGAATGCTCCAACACTAGAAGTTTTTAAGAAGAGACTGGACAGCCATTTGTCTGAAATGGTATAGGGTTTTCTGCCTGAGCAGGAGGTTGGACTAGATGACCTCCAAAGTCCCTTCCAACATTATTATTGTTGTTGTTGTTATTAAATTAAAAATCATGGTGTTTGGAAAACATCATGAGACACATAGATGTCAATTAGATGGTGAACCAAGTGAACAGATTAACACTTTTGTATACTTAGGCATAATGTTTTCCAAGATTGGATTCTTGGACTTGCCATCACCATCAAAGCACACTCAGAGCAAAGATTTGTTTGAATCTACTGCTTAAATTAAAGTATATAGTTATCCAGGGTCCCTTGTCCCATTAATCAGAGTATATAAAGCTAAGGTTACTCCTCTGCCCGTGTATGGAGTAAAATTTGGGGTATATTACAACACCAGAACAAATGCAGTCCCAACACCTGAGATGTATTTTTGGCATAGATCTAAGAACATCTGCTGCAGCAGTTAGAGCTGAACTGGAAATCTATACAATTCATGCTCTATCCAAAATCAGAACATATAATTACTGGCATAAAATTAATGAAATGGAGAGTGATAGACTCCCCAAGTTATGCTTACTAGAGCAGATAAAATTACAACCACAAACTTCCTGGTTCACTAAATTGACAAATTTTGTAAGAAGCTGTGACCTTTCTATCTCTTGCGTAACAGGGGAACGATCTAAAAAAAGAGCTGCCCAAAGAATTAAGGATATTGAAGCACAAAATGACATAGCTATCCTTAGTAAGATGGGTAATTTGAAATGGCTGAGCAAAATACAAACACACTTTTAAAGCATAGAACTATTTGAAGTTACAACTGCCAAAACACCTTAGGGAAATATTCACACAAGCGAGATTTGAACAGCTCGATACAATGGGTCAGATATGGGAGATTCCACTCTATACTCTATAATGGATGTCTCTGCATCTGTGGACCAGCAGAGGTCACATCCTATTTGACTGCTGCCTGTATAAGAAGGTGAGAGACGTGTACCTTGGCTTATACACTAAACAAATGACCCATTGGGATCCCCATATCAAAATAACTTACCTTAAGTGTGGCCAGAATTTGAAAATTACATTTAACACAGCACAGTACCTGAGCAAAATGTTTTGGCTGAGATCGGCATATGTGAGACTGACTGGGGTAGATGGGTAGGGGTGCTAGTGAAATATAATTTTATCATATTTTATCTATGTGTTAAATTGCTGTATTTGCTTCTAATTTCATTTTAAAAATGTATTTTATCCCGATTTCTTTTTAAATTATATTTTATTTTTATTTTATTTTAAATTGTATTTTAACCAATTCCATTTTAAATTGTTTTACTGCATTTTAGTATAAGGTGTGTTTGGAATCTTGATATGGCCCATGGACTAATCAATAAAGCAATTTAATTAATTAATTAATTAAATAGTGTGATATATTTTACACTTTGTCATTTGATCTTGGACTGTGAATGAATAAATAATAGAATTGTTAAAATCCTATTAAATGTTGTTTTATTAATTAAATGTGATCATATCAGAGTAGAAAGCCAGTGCGCTTCCATATTTAAAATACATGCATAGATAAGGTGACCAACTTTTTTACAATGAAAAGGAGGACACAAATAAATTGAAGAAAAAAATATCGTAAATAAAATAAACATTTTATTCATTGCAACAATAATACAGAATACACTATAATATGATAAATGTATAATAAAAACATTTGTAACAATAACATTTTATATTGTAATTATACTTACATGCTGTGCCCCTGCCCACAGCCACCCTGCCAGCACTGCTGCCCCACCATGTAGAGCAGGCCCCATGGCTCCCAAAGCACCAGCTGCGCTGGCTCCTGCTCCGGGGGGAGCAGCCTGCCATTGACACACCCCGCCTGCAGCTGCCCGCCAGCACCACCGCCCATCCTGCACAGCCCTGTGTAGAGCAGGCCCCGTGGCTCCCACAGCACGGGGGGCAGCCAACAACCGCCGCCCCTCACATCCCTGCCCGCAGCAGCCCCGCCGCCCCTGCCTCTTGTGCCTGCAGCCATTATTGCCCTAGCAGGGCCGAAGATCAAGAGAAAGTTACCATGGTGTTGCCGCTCCAGTTTCCTCCAGGTATCTTCGGGACTAACTAGGAGATGGTGTACTTGGGTAGCAGGGAGGGGTGCAAAGTTCCTGTCAATTTGTCTTCACTGCAGACAACTTACATGTGCAAAGTTTGCCAGCCGGGTGTTTTGGCGCACTCAGCAGCAATTCCTATTAGCTTGCAAAAGCCAATGGGGGGAATAGCACAGCTCATGCAAAAGTTGAAAGAAAGCCATCAAAAAAAGGTGCTGGAACGCCGTTCTGAGCGTTCTATGAGAAAAAAAAGCCCTGCAGATTGGTCTTCAAATATCGAAAAGGAGGACATGCAGGACACTTTTCGAGGGAGGACAGAACTCACAAAAAGAGGACTGTCCTCCCTAAAGGAGAACGGTTGGTCACCTTAGCATAGAAAAACATTAAAAAAATAATTTTACAATCCAAATCTGTTATGCATATTTTATCGATGTAGCGATGAAATATTGTTAGGCAGGGTTTTTTTTAAATGCAAAATGAAAGTTGACCTGTCAGAATCCATTTCTTTGATGGGGGGGGGCTTTTACCCATTCCTTTTCTTTTGTGTTCCTCTGGGTTCTGCCAAACTCCTGGGGGGAGGAGGGAGGCTTTTGGGGGTGTCAGAACCCATTTCTTTGATGGGGGGCTTTTCCCCATTCCTTTCCTTTTCTGTTCCTTTCTCTGGGTTCTGCCAAACTTCTGGGGGGAGGCTTTTGGGGGTGTCAGAACCCATTTGTTTCAGGAGAGGGCTTTTTCCCTTTCCTTTCCTTTTCTGTTCCTCTCTCTGGGTTCTGCCAAACTCCTGGGGGGAGGAGGGAGGTTTTGGGGGGACTGTATGTGTAATGGCCTTTTGCTTTAACCTCTCTGCTTCCTCTTTCTGCTTGCTCTTTGAACTATTCTCCCCTTGATGTCAACCTGGGGTGAGAAAGGAATGTGCCTCTAGCCATCTGGCTTATATCTCGCTGCGGATGAAAAGGTGTGAAGACCCAACAATGTTTTCACAGCCTTGGGAATGGAGTCTTAGCCTTATTCCCACAACAGACTTAACACCTGAGTATTTGGGCCATTTGAACTGACCAGATGAACTGCTGGGATGGGATTTGCTTTTTGCTCCTTTAACCTATTGATTTGAACGGGAAACCTTCAGATCCTGTCTTCTACACCTGCTATCAACTTATCCTAATAAAAGTTCCTTTTGGAATGGAATTGTTCCAAGAGTCCTGCTTTCTTGGGATGAGGTTTTGAAGTGAATCTTTACATGACCTATTTCTTCTATTTTTAAAACAAGATGCATTTGGTTAGTTAAGTTATTCAGTGGCAGATAGATTTCCCAGTTAAGCAAATTAACGGCACCTACTTCATATATAATTGAGAAGCTTTGTCCATTAATTTCTAATCTAGTTAATTATCATAAAGAGCCTGCAGGGAGAGGGAGTTTAGTATCTTGTTTCCTCAGAGAAAACGCTTGCATGTAACATTATATTGCCAAGAAGATTAATATTATAAATTAATGACTCAAATTTAGATAATAGTTTGTGTTCCTACAGAGAGATATAGCTCACTATTTGAGCCTACAGTTTTAAAGGTTTGCAACAGTTTCTTTATAATGGCTAGTCTAGGCTGTTAAGTTAGCTTTTCAATTATTTAAATGGCATAACTCCTTCAAGACCATTTATTTTCTAATCATCCTATAAGTAATCAGATCTGTTTCAGATGAAATCAGATGTGCTGTGTTAGAACAATAGCAAAAGATTGACCTGATGAGAACTAGACTTTTGGCATTGTAAAGAGATCACCAAACTGTTGAATTAATTTCCACCCTTTCTTTTTGGATTATATAATCACTTAAACTAGGCCACAGTGGATTCCGGTACATGCCTTGGTCGATTCCAGGGCAACCACTAACTTTATGGATGATGCATTTGTGACCAAATAGGCTGTTTCTCAATGCCCAGTAGACCTGCCTCTGCTAGTGGAGAGCATTGGTGGCCAATTGCTTCTGTCTGGGCCAATTAAGACCACCATGAAATCATTGGGTATGGCCATCAGCTCTCATAAGGAGGCCATTCAATTTTATATCACCTCTGCCCTGCATTTCCCAGTGGTCTTGGGCTTGGCCTGGCTCTGGATGCCTGACCCGCAGATTTAATGGTCCCAGAACTTGGTCACCTTCCTGAATTTACAATTTGTGGACCACAACTGCCAAGCCTGTGCAGGCCAGGTGCTAAGTCTCACACGGGTTTCCCTGCCTTCTGAACTGGCAGACTTCATAGATGTCTTTAATGAGAGACTGACCAATTGCCCCCACATAGGCCATATGACTGCCCCATAGACCTGGTCCCTGATGCGCCTCTCCCAGTGGGGCATTTGTACTACATGTCTGACCCTGAGTCGGCCGCGTTGTGGGACTACCTGGACAAAAATCTGGCTCGGGGGTTTATCTGGCTCTAATCTACACTGTTGTCAGTGCTGGTGCTGTTCGTGAAAAAGAAGTCAGAGAAATTGAGGCTCTGTTGCGACTATCACAAATTGAACGCCATTACTATGCACAACTGTTATCCTCTGCCCCTCATTCCTGTACTTCTGGAATGTCTTTGGGAAGCCAAAGTCTTCACCAAATTGGACCTGAGAGGAGCCTTCAACTAGTTAGGATCTAGCCTGGTGAGGAATGGAAGACAGTGTTCAGCACCCGATATAGCCACTTCAAGTATACCATCATGCCGTTTGGACTGACCAATGCCCCCTCTGTCTTCCAGCATTTCATGAACAATATATTCCGGGACCTATTGGATCAGCTTGTCATGATGTATCTGAATGACATCCTGATCTACTCCCCTTCATGGGAGAGTCATCATCAGCACCTCTGCATGGTCTGCAATGGCTCCGGGAATATCGATTGTATGCCAAACTGGAGAAATGTCAATTTTATCAATTGACTATCAACTTCCTGGGACATCGCATTTCTCCTGAGGGCATTGCTATGGAGACGAACAAGGTCGAGTCCCTGCATAGTTGGTAGTTGGTAACCCCCACGTTGAGCTAAGGATGTCCACTGACTCCTTGGGTTCGCCAACTACTATAGGATATTCATCCCCAGCTTTGCCTCCCTGGCCATGCCCCTCACTCGGCTCCTTCAGAAAAAGACCCCGTTTCACTGGAGCACTCCAAAGCAACAAGTTTTCCAGGCCTTGAAGCAAGCCTTTATGGAAAAACCCATTCTGAAACACCCTGACTCACACTGTCCATTTGTCGTGGAAGCAGATGCATCCAACATTGCTGTCAAATTGTTGTTACGCCAGACTCATGCACCCAGCGGTACCCTCTTCTCTTGTGTGTATTACTCAAGGAAACTTAAATCTGGCCGAGTGCAACTATACTATCTGGGAGAAGGAGCTACTGGCCATTAAGGGGGCGTTTGAAGTCTGGAGACATCATTTGGAAGAGACTGGCATCAAATTGAAGTTCGAACGGACCACAAAAATCTCAAATGCTTGCAGACCACCCCCAAAATGAACCAATGGCAGTTTCGATGGTCTCTATCTTTTGCCAGGTTCAATATCCGCGTCATGTATATCCCGAGTGATTGCAACCAAAGAGTAGATGCTCTCTTGAGGAAACCGATGGTTCTACTCATAGAGTCCTTCTCTGCAGTTTGGGAGCCAGTGGATGCGTGAGTGGATCAACGACGGGAGGAGGATTGGCTCTGTGTTGTGGAGGTGCTCTGGGGACTCATCCTCTCGCAATGCCATGACAATCCTGTGACGGTATTTTGGCCTCTTCAAGACTCCGAACCTGGTCTCCCATACATTCTGGTGGCCCCAATTATGACACAATGACCAGGCCTACTTCATGTCTTGTGTATGGTGCCAGCAGGCCAAGTCAGCGATGGGAGCCCCACTGAGTCTGCTCTAGCCCTTGCCAGCGCCTGAGAGACCCTGGGGAGCAGTGTCCATGATTTCGTCTTTTTTTTTAGTTTTATTTATTTATAACATAAAATGTGAAAATACAAAAGCAAGTAGTAGGGGACAAAGTAGAAAAAGGGGAAACAAAAAAGGTGTGAAGAAAGCGGGGAGGAAACAAAAGGCATTGACTTCTGACTCTCTCTGTTGCAGTAAGATCAGACATTAAAATCAGATCTCAACTTCTTACATTTCTGTAGTAGTATGCACTAGCCATTTCTGTATTGGCAAATCAGTAAAACTCAAAATCATGATAACATTTTTTTCCATCTCAAGCACAAAGTCCAGAAGCAGTTTCCAAGTAGAAAAAAAAGTACTTATGTTCTTTTCTTTTATCAGCACAGTCATTTTGGCCATCTCTGCTAATTCCATCAGTTTTGTAACCATTCGTCCATGGTAGAAATCAAGGCATTCTTCCACTTTTATGCATAGAGCAATCTTGCTGCCATCGCTATATATAAAATCAGAGTTCCAATTTTTTTTTCCAGTTCTCTTTCCATTAGGCCCAGAAGAAAAGTTTCTGGTTTAATCTTTATGTTCACTTTAAGAATTTTCTCCATTAATATATAAATCCTAGTCCAATATTTCTTTTCCTTATCACATGTCCACCATAAATGATAAAAAAATCCCTTCTTTACATTTGCATTTCCAATATTCATTTAAAATACCTTTATACATTCTAGATGACTTATCTGGTGTTAAATACCAGTGATACATCATTTTGTAGAAATTTTATTTTAGGTTATAATTTAATGAGAATTTTAAATCTTTTATTCACATATTCTCCCATTGTTCAAACATCACACTATACCCAAAATTCCTTGCCCACTGGATCATGCAGTGTTTTACATGTTTATTTCCCAAATTCAATTTTAATAATGTTTTACAGACCTTGACAATTATATGATCATCACTACCACATAGTAGGATTTCCAATTCATTTTTAGCGAACTGAAAACCATGGCCTTTTTTGTCTAGTTTAAATCTTTCCTTCATTTGTTGATATGTAAACCAGTGACAAGCATGACCTAATTCTAATTCTTCCCTAGACTTGAGGATGGGGCTTCCAGAATTGAAAGATCCTGTTTTGCCATATGTCCACCAGTTTGACTTCACCACCATTTCTTTTCTAAAAAAAACTTCTTGGGGGGAACCCCCATAGGTACAGTTTCATAAAAAAAACTTGTTTTATATTTATTCCAAACTCTTAATATGGCATGTCTATAAAATGATTATTAAAATTAACATTTACTTTAACTTTATTATACCATAAATACCTATGCCATCAAAACCTTAATTCATGGCCTTTCAAATTGTTCAGCCTCTTATTCTGGAGGTTCACCCACTCTTTTAACCAAACCAAACAGCATGCATCAAAATACAATTTTAAACCTGGTAAACCCAGATCCCCTCTTTCCTTAGCATCTTGCAATAACTTATATTTGATTCTTGGTTTCTTTCCTTACCATAATGAATTTAGAGATACCCCTCTGCCATTGTTAGACTTCTTGACAGACCTGCCCCCGTCTTCTGGGTTCATGACAGTATTTGTGGTAGTGGACATGCTGACAAAGATGGCATATTTCATCCCTTGCCATGGTTTGCTGATAGCCCGCGCCACAACTCACATGTTCATTCAGCATGTCTTCCGGCTTCACGGCTTACTTGATAGGGTCGTTTTGGATAGGGGGGCTCAATTTACAGCTGGAAAGGGCTGCTGAAGGCCTTAGACATACAAATATGTCATTGGCACATCCAGAAAGAAATGGCGGAACCGAGAAAGTGATTGGAGTCCTGGAACAATAACTGTGCTGCTTCGTGAAGCAGCAATAGGATAGTTGAGCAGACTATCTTGCAATAGCCGAGTTTGCTTTCAACAACTCGCAGCACGCCTCCATGCAGATGACACCTTTCCTGGTCAATGTTGGATATCCTCGGCATTTTCCCCTCACGCAACTCAACTCGCCCATTCCTGCAGCTAACGAGTATCTTGCCAAGTTATAGGCTGTCCATCAATTGGTACAATGGCAACTGGATAAAGCCAAGGCAGATTTTAAGAAAGTCGTTGATTGGTCTCGGCGTGATACGTCTACATTATTTGTGAGAGATCGGGTATGGCTGATAACAAAGTACCTTCTGGCTTCTGGTTTTGGCTTCATGGCGAGGCAGACGCAGGAAAATGGGGCTCCGTCTTCCGTGTTTGATTTCGCCCCATTGGGAGACCCTGGAAAGGGTTGAAAGTCATCCCGTAGAGGCGGCAAACAAGGATGGAATCCTCGTTGATCATGGAGGGGTGTCAGCCCTCCCATTTGATCCGAGGAAGCCCTCCAAACCGGCGGGGGAAAGACTGGCTACATTTACATAGTCAGTCAGAAGCTGCTGTCAACGGAAGACACCAAGAACTATCAAGTAATCTTACAGCAACATGGATGAAATTGGGTGAGATCTAAGCCTCTCTTTATGACTTTAAGACTTCTTCCTGAAATTCTGCCCAAAGCATTCCCCCTGAGGAGGAGGGAAGGAGAATTTCCACCCCATTCCCTCAGGAACGTGATGAATTAATTACCTATTAATATATAGTCCTTAATAACATTAAAAATGCGAATCCATCAGGGTTGGAATGCTAGGTGATTAGGGAGCTTGCCTATATAGCTACCTGTCTCTGGGCCTGGCTTCTTGAGCATGTAATCAGTCCATTAGTTGTATTAATCTGCAATTTGCTAAGTTGATTCACATGCGGCAGCCTGTTGGTGGACCCAGTGGTTATGTCCAGATCCTCCATTACTTTTCTAGCATGCATGCGAGCACCTGGGGGACAGCTGTCAAGCTGTCTCTGCCCCCTATCTTCCCCCCCCTCTCATTTTGGAGTGATCTTTCAATCTGCATTTCAAACGTCCTGTAGGGCTGTCATCTTCCCCTACAGCCGCCGTTGTCTCGCCCGTAGCTCTCTCTCCCCAATCCTGCAAGGAGCAGCTGTTAAGATCTTCTGGCCCACTATTCTCCCCCCCTTTTTTGTCATATATATGAGATTTGGAAATTTGAGGACCAAAAGTGTTTTTAAGACTCCCCCCCCCCCCGTTTTAAAGAAAGACTTGAAAAGTTTACAATATAAGTTTTGGATTTAAAAACTGAAAAAATGGCATTGATGACATCTAGTGATGAAGTACGGCACTACAATTTATTTAAGCTGAAAAAAACCTAGCTCAAAGCCCAGAGTTAGATAAGACATTGGCTGGCCTTGAAGCTTTTATTTTTTGAGAACTGCAGCTGAGAAAATGGAACAGACTTGGGGGCTGCTTATCTATGTGGCAGTTATGATAATATTATTCTAAAATTGGCCTGTCTGAACTATGAATACGAACTCTGACTTTCAGAGCTGTATTGTGGAACTATTTTTCTGTAGAAGAAACATACACTACTGCCTGATATGATGAAATACTTATTATAAATCTTGACTGTTACAACCTTTAATGGTTCTTTTTACTCCCTGCACAGAAAGGATATTTTTATCATTGGACAGAAAAACTTGAACTTTACTTATATCTGCTTAGGGGAGGTTTAAGAACAGCTAGTTGGTTGGACAAATTTATAAAGACTACTTACAAAAATAAAATGGATCCTTCATACTTAGCTCTAAATAGTAAAAAATCATCCTTAACATCTGTGTCCAGAAGTTTCAGTTTGCCATATTATCAAGAAAATACTGATGAACCACAGAAAGAAATTCTCTCTATGTTGAAATTAATACAAGAAACAATTGCTTTAGCTCATGATGACATTCAAAGTAACACAAAGGAGATAAAAGAACCATCTTCTAATTTAAATCTACAAACTCAGAAAATAACTACAGAGAAGGAACCAGCAACCCAGAAAATAGAAGGAAAGCTAGAGAATGCTGATACAAATATTGAGGATCTAAAGGAAGAAACCAGTGACCAGACTCAGATAAATGAAGACTTAGAAGACACAATGATAGAAATCAATTAGTTGTTTGAATATGGTTAAGAATAGATTGCTAGAAATAGAAGTATTATTACCACTAGATAGATAGGATTTGTAATCAGAATATCATATCTTGGTATGAAAAGGGAAATAAGAATATGTTAAGAACTTTGAATAAGGGAAGCTTTTGGTTATCCAAATATAACTTGTTCTGAAATTATAAATGATTGAGATATTTTGAACATGGATGGGGAATTAAAATTAAAAAAGGAAAAATAGGATATAGACTGAATAAATGGATATTGAGTGCAAATGCAATTAAGATATTCTTTGGTTAGTAAACATATTCTAAACTGTCTATTACCAGAAGAAGAGCGGTTGTACTGGAAGGTGTAACATTGGATTTAGTTTGAAGAAGCCTACATGTACCATGTAATCACTAATGGACTCAGTCATCACATTGTCTATTAGGTACTTGATTGTAAAAATAGAAAATTAATAAAATATTTTTTTTAAAAAAACAAAAACAAAGCACCTTCCATCAGAACGGACCTGCCAAGAAATTGGATCACCGGTACCTAGGCCCTTTCCCCATCAAAACTGTCATTAACCTGATCGCCTGACATTGCCATGCTCGCAAAGGGTACATCCGGTCTTTCACCAGTCCCTCTTGATTCCAGAACAACCAACTTGTCTGCTCTGCCAACCAGGACGCCCTCCACCAGAACAGCATGACAAAGACAGCGTTCCCAAATATGAGGTTGCCAGCATTTGAGATTCCCATTGGTTGAAAGGCCAGTTCCAGTACTTGATCGAGTAGAATGGCTACAGACCAGAAGAGTTCAAATGGGAAAAAGCAGCAACTGTGCATGCTCCTGCTCTGTTGCAGGCATTCCACTAGCAGTTCCCTTCATGGCCGCTTTGTGCCCATCAGACCTGGGGAAAGGTCCTGTGGTGAGGAATAGTGTTGTGGTTCCTTGACTGCTAGCGGATCTGGCAACCAAGTTAGATGAATCAGATGAGGGGGAAGGGGTACCTGGGTTCACATTGGATTCTGCAGAAGGCTCTGAGAAACAAGAAGACTCAGAGCCAGATGCAGAGCCAGGTCCATCTACTCATGCTCAGGCAGAGAGACAGCTGTGTTGGGGGCCTGAACTGAGCAAAGAGGAGGAACAGCTGGGGCCTGTCCCAGATGCACGTTTGTGCAGAGAGGAGAGGTGAGCAGGACAATGGAGAGCAGTGGGGCAGCTCTCCAGGAAAAGTAAGAGACTGTAAGAAGCCACGCCCTGGCTGGACTGTAAAGAGGAGAGGTGTGGGAGACACAGGTTGCCATAGGCAACTGCTCATGCTACGGTAACTGTTCCTCTGTCAGATTTCTTTTGCCAGGATTCTTTGCCAGATTTGTCAGCTTTCTTTGTGTTTGGGTTGAATTGCTAATTGAGTCTTCCTGCTTGGAACTCAGACACTTTGTACTTATTTCAGCTAAGTGGGAGCAGAGACTGCGATTGTTTGTTTCAACATCTAAGGACTTGTTATCTGTATTTTATTCCATAAACACCTTGTTAAAAAAAGGGGGGGTTTCTCATAAATTCCTGCCTTGCTCATGCCTTGTTAACTGTAAAAGGTTTTTTCCTCACAAGTAAGCTGTTGAGTTGCACTCGCGAAGGCTGGGTCAGAACAAATTGGACATGACAAATGCCTTATTGCTATAATCAGAGTTATCAGTGTTTTGGTGGATAAGGGATATGAATACAGGTAGTCCTTGTTTAGAAACCACAGTTGGAACCAGCAACTTGGTCTTTAAGCAAAGCTGTCAGGCTTCCAGTTCCGGGTCGCGGCGCCGCAGTTGTGTAAAGAGACTGCTCTCTTCACCGGCCAAATTTCCTCTGCCGGTAGACCCTTGATCGGGTCGAATAGTCGCCCTGGAGTGGCGACTACCGCTGAGGAGGCTTCCTGTTTGACTGCATAAGGGTGGTAGCATCTTCTACAGTCCAGGTAAGCTCCTTTGGGCCGACGGAGTAAAGATCAGTCAGTAAAATGGCCGATCACTCAGCTGCACCAACCACAAGCCACAAGAACATCTAAGTGAAACATAACCACCGTGGAAGATTCGGTGAGACCTTTTTTGCCTCTATTTTTCCTATTTACTCCTGTGAAAAGCCTTTTTTTTTTACTATTTCCTTACTTTGTTAAAGTAGTGCTATTGATGGGGGGGGGGAAAGCCATGGAACAAAGAAAAAATTAAGTTCTACTTTTTTAATGGCTGATATTATTTTGGGACATTTGGGGGTCCCAAAATTCCCTGATATAGAGACTTAATACATCAGCTATTTGGAGAATATTGGTTTTTTTTTTTTTTTCTATTTTTTTACTATTTTTGTAATTAAAGGAAAAGAGGGGAAGAGGAAAGGAGGAAAGAAAAGAAATTACTTTTACAGGGGGTTTGGAAAGACTGAATAACTTTGGATAACCCTCTGGGGACATCTTGTGGTGAAAGTACCAATTGCAATTGTTATTTTCTCTTCTTGGACTTTGAGTCTGACTCTGACCTTCAAATTATCATAAAAAGGAAAAGATAGACTTCCGGTGGTTAAAGCGGTGGAGATGGCGGCTACTTTGTAGCCGTCCTCCTGAGATGGTGTTAGATCCGCGGAGCACAGCGTTCATCAGCTGGCCCGCGGCTCGCAATCCCCTTCCCGGGCGAAGGGAAGGGGTAGAGATCGCATGAATAGAGGTAGAACCTCTTAACCCTCCCTGGATTTTTTATTTTAGGGGGGTAAAAAGAGTGCTCCCTCGGAGTTCATTGCCTTCTCCGCCTCTCAGCTGTCTTTGTTTCTTCGGAAACAAAGCGAAACGCCGCTACCATCTCCGTATTTAAAGTAACCGTGAGTAATCTTAAACCGGACAGAACTGTTTAAAGGATTTTATTTATAGTTTAGTTTTATTTTATTTTTATTTAGTTTATTTAGTTTATTTAGCATGTGTTGATTTTTTCTTATTTTTTAAGCTTTCTCTTTTTCTTCCCGGGAGGAAAAGTGAGAGTGAAAGTAAAATGGCGTTTTGAAAGTTTTTTTTTCTTTTGAAAGACGGACTGGCTGAACTGTTGTTTAATACTGCTTTCCTTTTTAAGTTTTTCTTTATCTTTTGGGAGCTTTTAAATTGATTCTATTTTATTCTATTTTACCTTATTTTTAACTTTTGGACTATTTACTTTTTATTGGTATTTTTATGAAGAAAGAAAGATAAATTGAAATGGCTTCAAAACGACAACCAGCTACTACAGCTCCTAAAGTAACTTCTTCTCCTGCTACCTCTACTGTGCAACAACAACTTAAAATAATACCCTCAGTGCAGCAACCTAAAACTACTCCACCCTCACCCCCCCCATCTGGCACATCAGCACAAGACATTAAAGAAATAATGGTAAGTGCTGTGTCACAGTTTAGGGAGGAAATGAAGCAACTTTTGGAACAGAATAAATCTGAAAGCAAGGAAGAAATGAAGAAAGAGATGAAGGAGCTTTTAGAACAGAATAATACTATATTGAGGGATGATATACTTCTAGCTTTATCTGGAGTGGCCTCAGTGGTTGTGAAGCTGGACTCTAGAGTGGAGGAAATTGAAGAAACAGTAGAACTCTTGGACTATAAATTCCAAGATATGGAGAAAAAAGTGGAAACTTCACAAGATGATATTCTTATGTTCCAGTATAGACAGATGGAATATGCTTTGAGAATAAGGGGCCTGAAAGAAGATAAAACTCAAGATCTGATGGAAATGGTGATTAATGACTTGGCTGTTATTTTGAATATAGACAAAGATGAGTTACGTGGGGAAGTGGAAAGAATTTACAGAGTTAATTCTTGGATTGCAAAACAGAGGAATCTGCCTAGAGATGTGGTGATATACTTTGCTAAGAAGTCCTTGCGAAATCAGATTCTGCAAACTTTTTACAATAAAAGATTTCAGATTGCTGCTCAAGATATTATTATTTTAAAGGAAATTCCACCTAAAATTTTAAGAAGCAGAAAAGATTTTGCTTTTCTAGCAAATGAACTTAAAGCAAGACAAATGTCATTTAGATGGGAGATTCCGATGGGCATTGTTTTGAGCCATGCGGGGACACGTTATAGACTTAATACAGTTGCTAAAGCTAAGGAATTTTATAAAACGGTCCTGGGTGCAGGCTCACCTTTGCCCATGATGCACAAAGTCCTGAGTGATAAAGAGATGGAACAGAAATCTGAAGATACAGGTGCGATGACTGCTGGACAGGTGGTATGGATGTCTCAAGCAGAGGTTAAAGAACAGAGAATGACCCGTGCAGCACATAAACGTAAAGAAAAAGAACAACAGAAAAAAGAAAAAGAAATCAAAGAATCTACTCAGCAAATTGTTTCAGTGCCGGTGGGAGGAGCAAGACCCAAAAGCTCTGCAACTTATTCTTCAGTAGCAGAATTTGAGGGGATCTTCTCCAGGCTTAAGGCCAAGGGAGATGGCAAAGCTCCTGACTTGGAATGTTAATGGATTAAATATTCCTCAAAAGAGAAAAAAAATTTACCATTATTTGAAACAACACAACAATGATGTTATTTGCTTGCAAGAAACTCATATTACATCTAAAGACCAAAAATACTTAAACAATCCTCGTTTGGGATCTCATTTTGTATCTCCCGCCCCTGGGAAAAAAGGGGGTGTGGTAATTTATGTTAAACAGAACTTATCTGCTACCCTGTTAGAATCAGATCCTCATGGAAGATATGTTATGCTTGAACTTGGTTTATACGGCAAGAAAATTCTTATTGTGGGGTTGTATGCACCAAACCAGCAACAGGAGCAATTTTATAGGTTGTTACATCAGAAAATAACTTTGTTGGACTATAGATCTGTGATTTTAATGGGAGACTGGAATGGTGTCTTAGACATACAAAAGGACAAAAAAGGCTCTTCTACTTTTTTTAAACAGGCTAAATTACCTAAAGCCTTCTTTGACATGAAAGAAGATTGGGAATTGAGGGACTATTGGCGTGAACGTAACCTAGAAGAAAGGGATTTTACCTTCTTCTCAGATAGACACCAATCTTTTTCAAGAATTGATTTCTTTTTGATTACAACAGACTTATACAACAGGGTGAAGAATGTAAAAATTTTTCCTAGGACATTGTCTGATCATAGTCCAGTATGGATGGAACTGTTTGCTGAGAAAGAAGACAGGAGATCCTGGAGGGTGAATGAGAATTTATTCAAACAAGAAAAAAATGTTCATAAATTAAAGGAATGTTTAAAGGAATATTTTGCTTTAAATATGAATAAGGGAACATCAATGTCAATGGTGTGGGATGCAAGTAAAGCTTTTATGCGTGGTATCTTGATAAAAATGAATAACTTGCATAGACAGAAACAGACTCAGAAACGTAAAGATTTAGAAGAGGAGATTAAATTAAAAGAGAAACTTTTAATTTCAAATCCTTTAGATGAAAAGGTGAAAGGAGCTTTAAAACTGTTAAAAACACAATTTAACATGTTGATGGCTGATCAAGTTGCAACCAATTTACTATTTATGAAACAAAATACATTTTGTAATGCTAATAAACCAGGGAGATGGTTGGCTTATCAGTTAAGAAAGAAACAGAAACAGAGGAATATAGATAAAATAAATTATAATGGTAAATTGGTCTATCAGAAAGAATTGATTAAGAAATCCTTTTTAGAATACTACCAAAAATTATACAAGAGTGCTAATATTCAAACTACAGACATAAACAATTATTTAGGTAAAGTTAACTTTCCTAAATTAACAGAAGATCAGGAAAAAGAGATTAATGGCTTAATTACTAAAGAAGAAATTGTTACAGCAATTAAACAACTGAAATTGGGCAAAGCGCCGGGTACGGATGGGTTGACATCTATCTATTATAAAACTTTAGTAGAAGAGATGACTCAACCATTGTGTGAATTGTTTAATAACTTATTACAGGGTTTAGAGATCCCTCCATCTTGGCGTAATGCATTTATATCATTGATTCCAAAAGACAATCAAGATCTTACATTGCCTAAAAATTACAGGCCTATATCTCTTTTAAACGTGGATTATAAAATCTTTGCAAAAATTTTAGCTAATAGGCTTATGGGGATCTTGCAGCAGTTTATACATAAGGATCAATCGGGTTTTATAACTGGAAGGTATATGAAAAATAATGTTAGACAAATTATTAACTTATTAGAGTATCTAGAAAAGAATAACCAAGTCTCTGCAGGCCTGATATTTTTGGATGCTGAAAAAGCCTTTGACCAAGTGAATTGGCAGTTTATGTTATGTTTAATTAAGGAGATGAATTTTGGACAAAATATATTACAAGTATTATCTAATATATATCAAAAACAGACTGCTCAACTTATTGTAAATGGGGGTTTGTCAGAGGCTTTTGTAATAGAAAAAGGAACAAGACAGGGATGCCCGTTATCTCCGTTATTGTTTGTTTTAACATTGGAAATTTTGTTGATTAAAATTCGGGAGTCTCAAGAAATAAAAGGAATAGAAATTAATAAAAAAGAATATAAATTAAGAGCCTTTGCAGATGACTTGGTTGTTACTTTGTCTCAACCTACCTGTTCGGTGGTAAAATTATTACAATTGATTCAACAATATGGATGTGTTTCTGGTTTTAAAATTAATAATAATAAGACCAAAATATTAGCTAAAAATATGACTAATGGTGATAAACAGGTTTTAGTTAACTTAACAGATTTTGAAATTGTTGATAAGGTAAAATATTTGGGGGTCACATTATCTGCTTCCAATGCAAAACTGTATAAAAATAATTATGAAAAGCTGTGGATGGAGGTACAGAAGGATTTAAAAAACTGGAACAATCTACAGTTATCCCTTATGGGTAGAATTGCAGTTATCAAAATGAATGTCCTGCCAAAGTTTATTTTTTTGTTTCAAATGTTACCTATTTTAAAGAATGAACGTAATTTAGATGAATGGCAAAAAGGTATTAATAAATTTGTTTGGGCAGGGAAAAAACCAAGGGTGAAACTTAAAATAATGCAAGATTTTCGTGAGAGAGGTGGACTCAAGGTACCAAATATGAAATTGTATTATGATGCTGTAGTATTAACATTGATCAGCGACTGGGTGAATTTAACAAATATAGAAATACTTCATTTGGAAGGTTGGGACTTACTTTTTGGATGGCATGCCTATTTAATATTTAATAAAAAAGTGGATTGGGTTTTTAAGTCTCATATTATAAGAATCTCTTTGCTTAGAGTGTGGAGAAAGTATTATAAAAGTGACTTCAAAATACCATTATGGGCTATACCTCGGCATGCCATAGAAGGTATAAGGAAAGGGGTTAATATGGACATGGTCTCTTATGCACAGTTACTTAGATGGGATGGCCAAGATTGGCAGTTAAAATCTTTGGAAGAATTAACGCACGAAAATTTAACTTATTCATGGTTCCAATACAGACAAATAGTGGACAGATGGAAGATGGATTGTAAAATGGGCTGGCTCAGAGAAGATGAAGTCCTTTTAAAACAAGTAAGAGATCAAAGGCCAACCCATATTAAGAGAGTTTATGGGGTTTTAGTGGAATTGGACTCAGAACCTGAATTAGTTAAAGATTGTATGATTAAATGGGCACAGAATATTGGTGAAACGATTTCAATGGATACTTGGGAACTTATTTGGATAAGAAATGTTAAATTCACACAAGCGCAAAATTTAAGAGAGAATTTTTATAAGATGTTTTATAGATGGCACCTTGATCCAAAGAAAATGTCCATCATGTACCCTAATCTGCAGCCGAAATGCTGGAGATGTGGACATTTGGATGCTACTTATTATCATACTTGGTGGACGTGTAAGCATATAAAAGCTTTTTGGATTAAGATATGGTGGAATATCCAAAGAATTTTTAAACGGAGGGTAAAATTTACTCCGCAATTATTTTTACTAGGTATTGTTACTGATTGTGATGCTAAGGAGGTTATATTGATGTTAAATTTGATTACAGCCGCTAGGCTGTTAATAGGGCAATATTGGAAGAAGGAATCCTTGCCTACTTTGCAAGAGTGGTTTCACAAAGTTTCGTATCTGGCAGAAATGGCAAAGATTTCGGCTTTTTTAAAGGAGCAATCTCAAGAGAAATTCTTTGCAGTATGGGAAAAATGGATAAATTTCATACAATATAATTTGGATATGGAAAAATATCATTTAGCTTTTTTATAACTTGTAATGATTGTTTTTTCTTTTTTTCTTTCTTCCTTTTCTCTTTATGTATTATTACTTATATATATATATATATTTTTTTTATATATATGTTCTATTTTTCGTCTACTTTTTTCTTTTTTCTTTCTCTCTCTCTTTTCTTTTCCCTTTTTTTTCTCTCTTTCTTAGTATATATTATTCATTTTAAAGTTTATGTTATGCATATTATTATTACATATATTATTATATATATTATTATTATGACCTTTATCATTTTTATTAATTATCTTATAAATTGTAAACGTTATTTTTTAAAATTTGTTAAATAATCCTATATTCAGTTCTGGGAAGTCGGGGGGGGGGAGGGTGGGGTGGTTTGGGAGGGGGGGATGTTTATTTGTAAAATTTTTGAAAAATTTCAATTAAAAAAAAAAAAAAAGGAAAAGATAAAGAAGCTGTATAGCTGGGTGGAGGTGGACTTTGACTGATTGTTATTAAATACAGCCTCCACCAAAAGAATAATGGCTCTAAACACTATTGAAATGGAGGAACCCTGCCTAGACTTTAATTATAAGTATATATTGGACAAAATTCTTGAAAATAGTTGCCTATACAAGGGAGATTATTTCTCAATGACAAACTAAAGCACAAGACCTAAGTGAACATTTTGCAGGTCAACAGACAGTAGAAGGGATATACACCCAAGAGACCTGTTCTCAACCTTGGTTTCAACTTACTGAGATGGAGGAACTAAATCCACATCTGGATTATCAATCTACATTGGAAAAAACCTCAGTTGCTAATGAACAAATTATTTTTAACACAGAAACTAAGGATGTTACCCAGAAGGACAAGCTGATGTGCAGAATTCAATTGACCTTTTGACAGATAAAAAAAATTAATAGAAGAAGAACCAAACAACACTAAAGAGGATTATGTATCATTTTATATACAATTTATTCAGATCTTGGAGCATTAAAAATGATTGCAACTAAACTATACATAACCTCAAAAAAGATGGGGATTGAGGTCCAATTATGAGCTATTGAGAATCGCCACAATTTTGTTACTAGCCTATTAAAATGGACAATAGGAGAATTCCCTTTGGTTTATGTACTCTGGTCAGAGATGAACGGAGACTTATTGTGGATCTAGAGGCTTTATTATGGAAACCTATTTGGAATAGAAAGAGGATATAAATATGGAATTTAAGATTACAGTTATGGGTCGCAAAGGTTTCATAGAAATATGGACTGATTTGGTTTTGGACTTTTAAGAGGTGTTATTAGGATAAGATTTAGAACTTAGCATTGAAATATAATAAGAACAGATTCTTTGGAATAATAGATCTTTCTTCCTTGCTCTTTTTTCCTCTTGGTTTGTTTCTGTCTTTTTTACTATTTTTTTTCTATTTTTTGTGTTTTTTTATTATTAGGCATGATAATTAATTTGTGGAGGTATAATGAGAAAAAGATTGTAATAATGGAAGAGATGAAATTAATAAATGAAGAATTACTGAAAAGGAAACAGAATATGGTTAAGAATTGTAAGAATGTAATGATGGAAATAATATATTTAAGTAAGAGAAGTTAGGGACATACAAATGGTAAATAATATATTTGTTTAATGCTAAGTTGGATATGGTATTTGGAAATTAATAATAGCTGAAAACAGGACTTTGATTTATATAAGTAATGGGTTGCAGATAACCTTTATTGATTAATGGAATTTTTATTTAGGAATGTATTAATGAATGAATCTTATTTAGAAATGTATTAATTTGACTATATCATGTTAATTGATAGAGAGGGAAATTTTAAGGAGTATTATGTGAGCTGTATATTTAAGAAGTTATTGTATTCAATTGATTACCCTATCTCCACATTGGCTCTTAAGCTTCTGGGTGCAAAAATGGAAAAACCAATAAAACTGTTTTAAAAAAAAGCAAAGCAGTCATTAAGTGAAAAAAATCCCATGATTGTGACTATGTTTATGATTTTATTTCATTTTTCCTTTGCTTTATAATGATACAACACCAGACAGCTGGATGAGCCCAAATGACATAAAAACTCAATTTGCAAAGAAGCTGGGTAAAAGGTAAAATCTTATAGTCCTTTTTCTTCACTCTCCCACCCTTTGAAATGTTGACTTGGCACTGGAATAAATAGTAAGAAGAGATTGAACATTTTTATTTACATTCATTGGAGGTAGTGGTTACAAGAGAATAAGCATACACTTTGAGAGGAATGTAATGCCACATTGTTTGACTAGTATGCTCACCATGAGCCACTTAGAAGGCAAACAAAAGCCTTTAATATGAAACTGATTAGAAACTTGTCAGTTTTAGGCAGCAGCTATAGCCAACTACCTATTGTCAACTAATTAATAATCAACTAATTAAGCTGGTTAACTTGCAGTTAGCATTTTTCAAGAAGTACTGTGCTGCTGAGAAAAGCAGTTCAGAAATAAATCACTTATTTAGACAACACCTAAATAAGAGGGTAGCAAATAAAGATGGGTCAGGCACAGGATAAGGTCTACTAATTGAGTGTAATGGCAAATATCTGACATAAAGAGACTGCAAAGATCATAAACAGGGGCAATGGTTACAAAGTTATCTTTTCATCATTGTAACTGAAGTCACTGTTTAAGACAATTGCTAAATAAGAACTACTTGTACAAAAGAGTAGACCCCCCCCTTATGTATCCCAATGTATTTGCCTTCATATTATCTATATGCCTTTGTAGTTTTTTTTGGGTCTGCCATTCTGGTGGGAGAGGGGCTGCTTGATTGGGGACTGTACTTGCTTTGCTGTACTCTGTCTTTTCTGAAACATCCCTTTGTGAGAAAGGAATGTGGCATGAAAACATCTGCCTTATCTCCAGATGACAGAGCCTGAGACTGTTGGGAAACGAAAGCAAGAGAAACCTTGAGATGGGTGCTAAATCACCAGGGCACCTGTGGATTGGCTGGATTTCACTCAGATGGTTGGACATTGGGGGGAGGAGTTCTGAATGGGTATTAGGATGTAAGCTTTCATGCATGAATTCTTCAGACCTTGCTTTGCTCTACTGCTATCACTAACTCTCAGTAAAAGTTCCTTTTGAAACAATGCCTGTTTCAAGAGTTCTGCTTTCTTGGGAGATCTAATCAAAGCAGATCCTTACAGTTGGAGTATAATGCAAAGTAGAAAGGCATAACATGCATAGGACTTTATGCCAGGCTTTATACATTTGAGGAAGAATTTCAGGGTCTTTCTTCCTCCCTGTCTTTCTGCTTCAGTTTTCATGTTTTTCCCATTTTATATGATGGAAATCTCTCTCACCAATGTCCTTTGTACTCCTGATCTACTTTTGAAAAGAAATATGAATGCATATAAAATAGAGCTTATAGGATCACATGTTTTCTCCAGTACAGGAGATGGAGAATCCACTAATGGGTTTTCTCTGTCTGCCTGCTGTTGAGACCAAGTAGCCAAACCTGACACGCCCCCTCTTGCTAGGAGATCCAGTCTTAACTTGGTCTCAGCTCTTGAAGACGTATCAGGTTTGGCTCTCAACAGATAGCAGGTTAGAAATCCGTTGGTGAATTCTTCTTTTTCCCCTAAAAATTAACTAAATACCCATTTGGAATCCTCCCTTAATTTTTCCCATAGCACTGGGATCAGTGTTACCTCAAATCAAAGATTTGAGGAGTGGGGGTGGGGAGAAAGGCTCCTGCAGCTTCCTTGTCTTGCTTTCCCCAGGGCTCTGGAGAAAATTTCTAAACGAGCTGTTTGGGACATTTTACTCTCTCCCCCCCCTTTTTTCCTTTCCCTTTTCTTTTACCTTCTACCACCGGGTGCTCCTTCAGACTGCCGGTCTGAAGTTGGAGCTTCGAGTCAGGGCCTCTGGACTCACCTCCAAGGGCCGGATTCGATCGCGGACGCCATTTTGGTTGTCGGTAAATGCAATGAAGCCCGATTTGACTCATTTCTCGCTGACCGTTCGAAAGCAAGATTGCTGGGTGCAATTTCGGCGCAGCGTTTATCGTTGCTATGGTTTTGCTACTCCTCTGAACAGGAGGCAGCAGGCAAACCAAAATCTAAGGCCAAGACCACTCTCAAGAAGCCTTCCAAGTTGGTGGAAAAGCAAGCCAGCCGTAGGCACCAGGCTCTGGAGAAGGAGTTCTCCAGAGTGCAGAGACAGGCCGGACTGGAGACGGATCAAATGGCAGCTCCTGAATTTGACCTTCCTTTAGGCCCTTCAACCTCGACCCAAGGTGTGTGTTCTCTCACAGGGACACCTGCCACACTCACCTCCCCTCCCGTATTGGCTCAACAGACAACAACTTCTCAGGCTGAGCCCCAGAGGCCACCTTTACTCCTATGGCTGCAGGACTCAGGGGCCCGGACATGGGAGACATTTTCTCTGACAGCCATCTTGAGGCCTTACTATCCAAAGTTGTGGAGACGCAACACTTCAGTCGGCCAACTTCTAGGTCTCTAGCATCCAACATTACAGCAGGAGGATGCTTTGGCTGAAACACTGGCAGGCCGACGCCAAAGCCAAATGGCGTCTCGCGACTGCTCCCTATCTGGGCAATAATCTTTTGGGGGAGGCCCTGGCCCCATACCTTGTGGAGAACAAGGACAAGCGGAAGGTCATGGCCCGTTTGAACAAACGGGCCGACAAGCGTCCCGCTCCCTATTTCCGCAGGCAGTCCTTTCGGCCAGCAGTGGGTCCAACAGCCACTCAGCCTTCCCACTCATATACACCCAGACAAGATAGACAGTATGACCGTCCGTATGACAGACTGGGCTTTCGGCCTAGACAGCAGAGCCAATCTAAGCAGCCATTTCGAGGGGCAGGATGCCCCTAAAGGAGGTCCAGGTGACTTTTACACTGCACTTCCCATCGGGGGAAGGCTGGCCCACTTCTTCCATCAGTGGGAACTCACTTCCATGGACACCTGGGTCTTGCAAACCATCCAGTTTGGTCTGTCCCTGGAGTTTCTGGCCAACCTCCCGGACCGATTCATTGCCTGTCCCGTTTCCCGGGCTCCACTCAAACAAAAACTTATGCAGGAAGCCATTCAACACCTAGAGATTCAGGCCATAGAACCGGTACCGCCGGACCACAGGGGAAGGGGATTCTACTCCATCCTCTTTGTGGTCCCCAAGGCCTCTGGGGGATGGAGGGCGATTCTGGACTTCAAGGGTCTAAACTATTACATCACTTACAAAAAGTTCAAGATGCAATCACTCCGGTCCATCCTGGGGGGCATCAGACAAGGAGACTTCCTGGTGTCAATAGACCTCACGGAAGTGTACCTCCACATCCCTTCCATCCAGCTCACCGGCGGTTCCTCAGGTTCTGTTACAGGGGCAATCATTTCTAGTACAGGGCCCTAACTTTCGGCCTTTCCTCGGCGCCCAGGGTGTTCACCAAGATCCTGGCCATACTAGCCGTCCACTTGAGGAAGGTACCAATACGCGTCCAGTGTTACCGGGACGACATCCTGATTTAAGCGTCATCCTTCCAGGCAGCTCAGTCAGACCTGGAACTCACCATTCAGGTCCTCCAACAGCATGGTTTCTCAGTCAATTTTCAAAAAAGCTACACAGTTCCATCATCCAGGCTTCTCCACCTGGGAGCCATCATAGACACCACAAACTGCATGGTCTACCTCTCCCAGGAGCGATTGGTCAGCATCAGGGATCTGGCTCGTCGGGTATATGGGGACCATACCGTTCCACTGATTTTACTCTCCCAACTGTTGGGAAAGATGGTCTCCTGCATAGCCATAGTTCCTTGGGCCAGGCTCCACTTGCGGGATGGTTCCTCCTACCATTTCAGCGGGTGAATGCCAGCGCATCCAACCGTCAGGTCAGGATCCCAATTCACATCCTCAGTTCTCTATGCTGGTGGTTCTCACAAGTGGTGACCAAGGGATCACTCTCCAAGGAGCCGGAATGCATCACCATTACGATGGACGCCACTCTATTCGGTTGGGGAGCCCATGTACAGTCTCAGTTTGCACAGGGCCGTTGGTCCCATGCAGACTTGAGACAGATCAATTGGCTGGAGCTCAGGGCCATCTACTTAGCTCTTTGCCAATTCAGGCACAGGATCAGAGGCTGTCATGTTCTGATCCAAGGCACACGTCAATCATCAGGGGGGGACCAGGTCCAGGTCCCTTATGTCCAAGACATGGCTCCTAGGTTCCTGGGCAGAGTCCAACCTGGCCTCTCTCAGGGCCGAACACATCTCGGGAGTAGACAACTAACAGGCAGACTTTCTGAATTGCTCTATGGTGGACCCCTCAGAGTGGGGGTTACATCCGGATCTGTTCTCCAAGATCTCCCACAGATTCAGCCATCTGATCCTTGACCTGTTTGCATCGTCAACCAATGCCCAGCTCCTCAGGTACTACTCCTGCTATTTTCTTCCAGGGGTGGAGGGGACAGACGCCTTGCGGACCCTGTGGCCACGAGGTCTCCTTTATGCCTTCCCTCTCCTCCCACTCATACTGGCAACCATCCGCAAACTACTCCAGGAGCAGGCAGAAGTGATCCTCGTGGCCCTGTACTGGCCACAGAGGCCCTGGTTTGCCGACTTGGTGAATCTTTCCAGGTCTCCTCCATGGAAGATTCCTCATCGCATGTCCTTGCACCAGGGGGCCCTCCAACACCCGGACCCTCAATGGTTACAGTTGATCATCTGGCGCTTGAGCACAGCATCATGACACAAGAATTATTTCCCCCTCCCGCGCGCAATTACCATGATTCAGGCCTCTCGTCGCCCAGCGACCAATCGCATTTATGATTCTACTTGGAAGAATTTTTGCTATTGGTGTAGGAGGCGACAACTGGATGTCTTCAAACTGACCATCCCTTAGATCATAGATTATCTCCTGGATGGTCTGGACAGAGGCCTGGCCCCTGCGACTATTTGCAGACAGGTGGCGGCCCTGTCAACAATACTCACCTGTGCGGATTCAGTTGCTTTAGCTCATCATCCTAGAATACGTACCTTCATCAAGGGTGCGTGCAACACCAGGCCTTCCGTGGTATATAGGTACCCCTCTTGGGAATTGCCTCGCGTGCTTCACGCTCTAACAAAACTACTCTTTGAGCCCATAGTGACTATTTCGTTGCGGAACTTGTCTCTTTAAAGTTGCATTCTTAATCGCCATCACGTCAGCCAGACGTATCTCTGAGCTGGCTGCTCTTTCGGTCAGGAATGACCTTTGCAGCTTCCACAGTGACTGGGTGGTCCTTCGTCTGGACCCTGCTTTCGTGCCCAAACTCGCTCTTCCATAGGGCACAGGAAGTCATCTTGCCAAATTTTTGCCCCAATCCTTCCCATGACTTGGAGCGGCAGTGGCACACACTGGACGTCTGCAGGGCACTGCAGCGTTACATGAAGCACACGGAGTCTTTTTGTACATCTGAGACCCTATTTATCTCCTTCCGTCCGGCTTCTCTGTGACAGAAGGTGTCCGCTGGCACTATTGGCAGGTGGATCAGGGCCTGTATTGTGGAGGCGTACCAGTCCTCTTCCCTGCCGGCTCCAAGTCATCTTACTGCCCATTCCACTTGCTGTGCTACGACCTCTGCGGCATGGGCCACTCAGGCGTCCATAGAGGAGATTTGCAGGGCTGCGACATGCCCCTCGCCCTCCCCGTTCATACGCCATTACAGGATTGACCGCTTTGCTTTCACAGATACCTCCTTTGGTTGGAGGTCCTTCAGCAGGTGGTCTCCGCGGACATTGTTCCAGCCTTATCTGTTTCCCACCCATCAGGACAGTGAGGCTTTGGTATGTCCCATTGGTGGATTCTCCATCTCCTGTACTGGAGAAGGGGCGTTGTCTTACCTGAACGCCTTTTCTCATATGGAGATGGAGAATCCACACCCACCCTTTAGGTCAGTTTGGCTGAATTTAAGGAATTTAACACCTCGTCCACCTTCAGCCACTTTCGCCCTCGTTAAGACTGGATCTCCTAGCAAGAGGGGGCATGTCAAGTTTGGCTACTTGGTCTCAAGAGCAGGCAGACAGAGAAAACTCATTGGTGTATTCTCCATCTCCGTACTGAGAAAAGGCGTTCAGGTAAGACAACGCCCCTTCTCACAGCTTGGATAGATGGTGGTATCCTAGGTAATGCATATGTCTCTGTTATATGGAATTAGCAGGAAAAATCCCAGAACATGTACTTATCCATCTAAATAATTTCTTTTCCTAAACAAAGTAACAAGAATGTTTTATGTAAATTAAGGTATCAATAATGTTTTTTTGATTTACATAGGGGAAAAGGGTATTTCATTGTGACTTCACTATGAAAATAATTCCCCTTTCTTGCTGTCTTTTGCAAGCCTTATGTATAAAATTTCACTCTCTACTTCAGCGGTTCTCAACCTGTGGGTCGGGACCCCATTTGGGGTCGAACGACCATTTCACGGGGGTCGCCAAACAACGCAGTCCGCCATTTTTTCCCCCTTTTCCTTAGCTGTGCTACTCCCTTTTATTCTATTGGCTTTTGAAAGCCAATAGAATAGACTCTCTTGAATAGAGTCTAATTCTATTGGCTTTCAAAAGCCAATAGGAATTGTCCAGGCTGTCTCTGCCCTGCTGAGCCCGCCAAAAGTCCCATTCTGCAAACGGTGCTGCACCAGTTGAGTAGTCCTCGACTTACGACCGGTTGAGTAGTCCTCGACTTACGACTGGTTGGGGGTCGCGGCATTAAAAAGGTTGAGAACCACTGCTCTACTTGAAATAGTATCTTGCTGATTCGTACTCTCTAAAAGCTACCCTCTGGCTTAAAGACAGAGTTTTAGAATATAGTGGGCTGATATGAGAGTGCATTTCTTACTGATAATGGCTCTATATCCATTGTTTAAAGAATATCCAGGTAAGATTATGTTCTTGGAGGGAGTAAGCTTCTTCCTCACTTTGGCATAAGATTGGGAAAAGCAAGCAAGAAGCTACCAGTTTTAAATTACCTATATATAAAGCCCACATTTGAAAGCAAAAGTACCGCTATTACTTCAGACTTACTTTCTTTAACAAATATTAATTAGAATTTAGAAGTTCTTTAAATGTTTGTTTCCTCTCTATTAGATAGTTCAGCCAGTTAAATTCATTTTCTATGGATGTTGTTGTTTTAACCATTTAGTCATGTCAAACTCTTGGCAACTTTATAGGCAAGTGCTCTCCATGCTACACTGTCAAGCACAGCTTCTTTCAGTTGTTGAATGTTTATCTTTGTATCAGTTTTGATGTTATCCAGCCAGCGTGTTCTTTGCTTGCCCCTTCTTCTGGTTCCATTAACCATTCCTAGAATCATTGTCTTCCCCAATGAATTTGCATGCATGACATGGCCAAAGTAAATCAGACATAGTCTAATGATTTTAGCTTCTAGTGATGTGTCTGATGTTCTATGATTCAGCACCTCTCTATTACTTGCTGTGGCTGTCCATGGTATATACCACAGGTCGGCAACCTGCGGCTCCGGAGCCGCATGCGGCTCTTTGAGCCTTCCCCTGCGGCTCCCAGCCTCCTCTGCCTTTGCAGAGAGAGACAGAGAGAGAGAGAGAGGAATTGCGCTTCCCTGCTTCTCTCTCTCTCTCTCTCTCTCTCTCTCTCTCTCTCTCTCTCTGTGTGTGTGTGTGTGTGTGTGTGTGTGTGTGTAAAAGAGAGTGCACTCACAGTATTCTCCGAGGAGCTGAAAAGCTTTCTGGGCGGAGCTCCTCCCTTTGCTGCGTCTCTGCAGGAAGCAGGAAACAGGAAGGGCAGGAGAGAGCTAGCTAGCCCAGCTAGGCTGACTCAGGAATTCTGGGAGTTGAAGTCCATGAGTCATAAAAGAGACGAGGTTGCCTACCCCTGATCTTGTTGGACAACAGCCTGAAGCTTGTCAGGTGAGCAGCAGATAAGAGAGGGGGGGAGAAAGAGAGAGAGAGAAAGAGGGAGAGAGAGAGAGAGAGAGGAAAGAGAGAGAGAGAAAGAAAGAGAGCGGGGGAAGAGGAGTGGCAGACCAAGGGCAGATAGAGAGGGAGAGAGAGAGAGAGAGAGAGAGACCCTTTTGACATCTAAAATGAAGATAACACTGCATATATCCTTTTTTTACCTGTGTGTGTGTGTGTGTGTGTGTGTGTGTATACATACATACATATACATATACATATATATATACACACACACACACATACATACACACACACAACACACACACACACAAACACACACACACCTATAATAAAGGTAAAAAAGGATATATGCAGTGTTATCTTCATTTTAGATATCAAAATGGTTTTGCGGCTCCCAGTGTTTTGTTTTTGGTGGGAAATGGGTCCAAGTGGCTCTTTAAGTGTTTTGGGTTGCCTACCCCTGGTATATACAATAATTTACGCCAACACTACAGTTCAAATGCGTCAATCCTTCTTCAATCAGCCATTCTTAATGTCCAACTCTCACATCCATACATTGTTATAGGGAAGATTACTGCTCTAACTAACCTGATTTTTTTATTTATATCAGTATCTCTGCTTTTTCAGATCTTACTCATCTTAACCATTGCAGTATAATCTAAGGTTATCTCTATATTCTCTATGGATAGAGTACAGTAATTCCGAAAGTTATCAAATATTGGGGAATTTCTGGGGAAGAAATGGCATACTGAAGAAGTGTCCACATTTTATGGAGGTGGCGATTGCAGCTAAGAACAAAGAACCCACAAGTAGACAGACTCCCTTGATTCTGTCTGGAAATTCTGTCTGATTAAGTAAGCAGAAAAAGTGCTTACTTAATATTAAGTAAGTGCTTACTTGAATAATAAGACTCTGAAATTAATTTTAAAGAATAAATGAGAAAGAACAAAGAAAGAACTTTTAGATATTGGAAATATAACAAGATAATCAATTTACAATGGCATTCAGAGATTTTTTTGAGGAATGGCAATGGAAATTTTAATCAACTTTGTCAGCTATTTGTGAATTTTTATGAACACCCTGTTCCCAGAAGAAGCTGTTACATCATAATGTATTACATAAAAAGATTTGGAAAAAATATCTGACATAATTGTAGAGAGCTATGTGGGTAAGAATTAATTGCTGTCTATGCAAGAAAAAACTCCAAAAATTAAGAAGGAAATAAAAATGCCAATTCAAGAGAATAATTGGAATATGTTTTTACCTTCTGGATTTACAAAAGAGGCTTGTTAAAATTTTGAAGAAACTTTAGGCAGAGGGTAATGATGATTAAATGAATTAAAGAGTGAGATTGTTTTGTGTAAAAAGAAGGAATATAAAATTGGCTTATTTGATAAGGATTAAAATGGGAAATGTTGTTATAAGGGGGAATTCTTTCTGGACTTGCTGACATCCAGACTAGAAAAGATATAAGTTTTATATTTATTAACTATTGTGATTATTTTAGTTCACTGTTTGCATTTTTTTCTGATACCTGGATCGGAAAAGTTGTTTAATGTATTTGCCAATAGTTAAAAGTTTTGTTATAGGATGAAGAGTCTTATATTTGTTAAGTAAGAGGAAGTGAAGTGGTAGTGAATATTGTTCAGTTATAATTATTGAAAAGCTAGGCACTGCATACCTGCCATTCTAGACTGAACTCAGATTCTTTATGAAGTTTACATGCAGGCAATATCTTGCCATTTGAATGATTTCCTTTAAGCTTCTCTTTTCTTAGTAAGCATATCCATCTCTTTAACTCTTTCTCAGAGGACTTGATTTTCATATGCAATGCTACCTGGTTGTACTTCTATTAAATCCAGCAGAATCATTCCAACAGAATTTGATATGCTCCAAATGTTTATCTTGCATTCCGTAGGAAATAATACAAACCAGTCATAGCATTTCTTTTTCTTTTTCTTTTTTTTTAGAAGTGCTGATTCGAAGACATTTCTATTAAGGCTGTGCAAATCAGCCAAGGCCCAACTGAGATTTGTGATTCAGTCGGATTCAGTAAAAGTGAATTGCTGTGATCAAAACCTTGTTGAATCACCATATCCATGTACTTATTAATTTAAAGATGTTATTAAACAGGATTGCTTTTGAACCAAAACTTCAAGTTTAATCTTCGCACAGACCTCATTTGCTGTAACACTTGGCATCTGTTTTGTTTTTAGTTTTACTAAAACTATAAATAAGTCAAGTGGTTCAAGATACAGGATAACACTGTTTTAGAATTGTAATGGTTACATTTACTGCTTTTCTGAAATAGATCGTAAAAAAATATAAATTTCCATCATGAAGTCTAAATTTAGCACAAGTGAAAATGTTTTGGTTAAAATTCCCACTTGTACAAATTACAAACATTAACCATAATAAGAAAGTGTTTTGTTCAGACTTTTTAAAATTAAGAGTTAGAAGGAAAAGTTGGATATTAAATTAAATATTGGATTTCATATATGTTTTTCATAATGTTTCAGCTTTTACAACCTGGGTGGCAAGCTTGATCTTTAACAAGAAATATTCATAAGCATTCTTTAAAACAAGGTTCCCCAACCTGTGGGCCGTGGCCCGATAGTGGGCTGTAGCCTACTTGCCAGTGGGCTGTGGGATAGGGTGGCCAGTGCACGCATGTATGTGTGCACATACCCCACTTGCGCTAGCGCCATGGTCACAGGATGCAAAAACAGAATGCCATGGCACAGGGTGCAAAAATGGGCCACCGCCATGCCTCAGGGCACAAAAACAGGATGATGCCATGCTGTGGGGCACAAAAATGGGCCACCTCTGCGTGTTGCGGCAAGAAAATGTGATGACAACACTCCTCGGGGCACAAAAATGCCCTGTTGCTACGCCGCAGGGCATGAAAACATGCTGCCGCCACACTGTGGGGCACAAAAATGGACTGCAAAAATGGATTACCAGCATGCTGCAGGGTGTGAAAATGGGTATCACCAAAGGGCACAAAAACCGGGTGCTGCAGAAGAATGGGGCAGATCTGGTGAGCATCACATAGGCATCAGCCCCGCCCCATTTGCATCACACGCGTGCTTGCATGCGTGTAAAATGCTTCCCCTCCCTTTCCCTCTGGTCCGCCAACCGAGAAACATTGGTGACCTCTCCTTTAAAACATGAGAGGATAAAAAAGTAGTCGGGGATAAATTTTCACATGATGTTTTGAACTATAAATCCCTTGAAATGAGTATTTAAATTGTTGTTTAACAATTATACATGTAACTGTGTAACTGAAAAATTGAGATATTTCAGATCTTGAGGTTTTTTTTAAATAATAATTATTTAAATAATAATTCTACTTGCTGTAGAATCACCACTTAATATTTTAAAGAGGAAAAAGTAGCTTCTGTTCATAGAGAATACATGGTTTGATTTTACCTTCAATTTTTGCTTATTAACATTTCCTTTCTCTTACCAGTTCTCTACATTTTATTAAGATTACAATTTCAGATATTTTTCTTTGGCAAGTAGCATTAAAAAAGTTTGTAGAATAGCTCCAGAACTCTTCCTCATCCAGGCAGATCTACTATATTACTGTTTTTGCAGAAAATGCTATAAACCAATAAAATATTTGTAGCTCAGTATTGAAATGCAGGGGCCTTGGTACTCTCTGAGCTAGGTTGTTTTTTGTAGATGTTTCATTACCCAAACAACATTATTAGTGCTAGTAAGGAGGGGGTTTGCTCCACTATATTTAGCATATATATCCCACAAATATATATGTCAGTGATGGCGAATCTTTTAGAGACTGAGTGCCCAAAAACTGGCCCTGCCCCCACTCCACCACACCCCACCAGCCCGCAGGGCCACGCACCACATCCAGGGCCCGCCGCAGATCGCCTAGCAGTGCCATGGCAGCCACGCCCTCTGCCCTTGTCCTGCAGCATCAACTGTGGCGATGGGGTGTGAGGGCAGAGTCTTGTCTATGCTACCTGGCTGCCATGTCCTTGGCTGCACTGCTCCACCTGGGCCACGCTTGGGGGCAACTCTTCTCCAGGAGGGCTGCTGGTGAGGGGGACATGGGGGGAGGCAATGCTGGGGCAACGGCATGTGTGCCCACAGAGAGGGCTCCGAGTGCCGCCTCTAGCACCCATGCCATAGGTTCGCCACTACTGATATATATGATACACACACACACACACACACACACACACACACACACACTACATACCTCCACTACATTTATTCAGTCTAAGTGTAAGATCATCCACAATCTCCAAAAAAGCAAGATAGTATACTTACATATTTGGAAAAAACAAATGAGGATTCTCCATTATATACAGTAGAGCAGGGCTTTTCAACTGGTGGTAAACATACCACTGTTGGTACTTTGGCACGTGACAGGTGGTACACAACCTTCCTATACAAATATACCAGGGGAGGGGAATAAGCTGAAGTGATAGAAGCATGAGGGAGAGACAGCTGGAGCTGCAGGACTGTCAGGGCTCAGTAGAAGCCCCAGGATTACTGCAGGGTTCCAGCTGATTGGCACTTCCCGAAGCAACACGTAGATGGAGGTAAAGAGAAAAGGAGGAGGGGAGAGAGGATATCAAAGGAGGTGGTTTTGGCAGGAAAGGGAAAAAAAGACAATGGGGAAAGAGAAGGGGACGGAGAAGAATCTGTGGAAGTCAGACATGGAGGAAAAAGAGACAGAGAAGAAGCTGTTGCTGGAAGAAAAGGTTAATTTTCTCCAGCCAGGAGAATGCAATCAGCGTTGATGAAATGAAAAGCTCGGAGATAAGCATATCAGAAAGGAGATTGGTTTATTTTGGAAGCCAATGGGTTCCGGGTCAGCTGGCAGCTTGATTGGGTTACTATAGGGATTTTTGTATAGTTTTTACAGCATTTTGTAATTCAGAAGCTCGGTTTGTGTGCTTTTGTTATTGGAATATTTTAGTCTGTTTCACAAAGGTTAGCAATGAGTCCAAAATGTTGGCTTCCATAGGTTCTAATCCCTTTAAACAAATATAATATCTTGATTCTGTCTATGGCTTTTAGCAAGTTTTCTTTGTAGGTAAACAGGCTTAATTTAAAGCTTCCACTTTTTGCAATTTCAGGCTCCAGTTGCAACATTGTTTAAGCTGAGACATGCCTGAGGCTATTATTTGACAGCTTGAAGAAAAAAAGAAACAGAGTTAGTGTTTCTTTATTCTGGGGGATTTTTGTAAGCCTTTCTTGCCTTGTGCTTGATTTCTGTGTCTTTAGGGGTACAGTGAAAGGACAGGGGGGTGCATTCTTACTACACTGTGGAAGGAGAGCTCAGAAGGCAGGGAGGAAGAAAAGAGAGGAGAGGAAGAAGGGCCGACCAGTCAGCTGACTACCAGTCAGCTGACTAGCCGACCAGTCAGCTGATGGATAAATTCATTTGTCAGTGTAAAGGGAAAGAGATTAAGCAAAGGAATTGCCACGAAAAAGTTAAAACTAGTACTTTTTCCTTTTTTCTTTTTTTTACAGTTTGTAAAATTTTATTAGATTATAGAATAAAATACAAAAATACAAAAGCAAATAGTAGGACACAGTGGGGAAGAAAAAGGGGAAAATGTGAGGGGAAGAAGGGAAAAAGAAAAGAAAAGGCATTGACTTCCGACTTCCCCTGTTGCAGTAGAAAGAAACATTAACATCGATCCTCAACTTTTTACTTTTCCATAATAGTATAAATTAGCCATTTCTATAACAAATGAATCTAATCAGTAAACCCAAAATCCCCCCCCCTTTTTTAGTCATCAAGTTTTTGACATCTTGCTTAGCACTGGTGGTATTTGAATGTTGTCATGTCCTAAAAGTGGTACAATCTGTGAAAAGATTGAAAAGCCCTGTAGTAGAGCATTATTTCTTAACCTCAGCAAGTTTAAGATATGTGGACTTCAGCAACCGTAAATTGTTTTTTTACAATTTACAATGTGCTTTAATCGTAATATCCATCTTGTTAATATGCCACCCAAGTCAATTCCTTTCCTCTTCCTAATATTTTGTAAGGACCTGCCTCAGTTAAATCTCCCAAGAAAGCAGAATTCTTGAAACTGGCACTGTCTCAACAGGAACTTTTATTAGAAGGTATTGACAGCAGGATAATGAGGTAGGATCTGAGGATTTCCCACGCAAAACTTTATATTAAAAGAATCCTTTCAAACCCCTCCCCATCTGTCCATCTGTCTGGTTTAAATTGAGCCAATCTATAGATGTCAAATTGTTGTGAGAACAAACCGATAAGGTGCCATTCTGAAGGCTGTCAGGTTTCTCTGTGGTTCTTCCCTCCACTTGGAGATAGGGAGATGGCCGGAGGCACATCCCATTCTCCAAGAAAGATACTTCAAAGAGAATAGAACAAAGCAAAGTAAATATACTGCAGAATACCCATAGGTCCCCCTCCTCCCATTAGCATGGCAGAACCCGAAAAATGAAAGCATAGGAAAGAAAGGCAAAATGCATAGGGGTTCTGACATATTTATTTGTTTGTTTATTAGATTTATATGCTGCCTATCTTGCCTAGAACTTATTCTGAGCATATCTGTATGTATTGGGACTTAATTGTCAAAATTCCCAACTAGCATCAACAAAGTCAACTCTGACAATTGAAGCCAAGCAGAAAAGGAGCAAATGGAAGGAAAGATCTACCGTACTTTCTGGCGTATAAGACGACTTTCTAGGCATGCGACTCGGCGCCGAAGACGGGGGTCGTCTTATACGCCGGGTCGCCTTATACGCCGGAATATACGGTAGATTTTGTCCATTGAAAACAATAACTGCCAAACACTAACATTTATACCAGATATCCTAAATCTATTTTTAGTTGTAAGAAATGTTACGGAACGAGAGTTGAGGTCATTTATGTCTGATAACAAAGCAATGATGACGACTAAGGCTCTTTTTCCAGCATAAGATATTAATGAAAAGAAACAAAAATGTGAATCTCCAAGGACAATAATTTGATACAAAGTCATCATTCCACATGACATCAGATACTGTACAACATAGCTTGCTTGTTCATACTGGTGTTGTTACAGGAGTGTAGACATTTTTGCATTACCAATGAAAGCTGATCAGGATTTTTTTTTTTTTTTTTTTTGTCTTTTGAGACTGCAACATCTTGATTAGTCTTTCATCTGTTTAAATCTGCAGATATGATTCCCTTTCCTCCTGTTCCTTGTATGTTGTCAGCATTCGAAAATAGATTTGTAAATATTCTTGGAATATTCTACACTATTCTTTAATGAAGTTTTTTTTCTTGGGAAGAGGAGGGATTACCAGCTTTCTCCTCATCGGTTTAAGGATTTATAGTACTTCATTACAGTTCTGTTTCAGAAATCAGCTTTCTTTGTACATGGCATATTTAGTTTGATCAGTGATAAAAAGCTTTAGATCAATGTTATCCATTTTAATAAATAACTTTGGAACTCTCATGCATGAATTCAGGTGAGTTTATTTCAGAAAATGCTGCCATACATGTTTTCAATGTACAGCATTTTATGAAATGATAAATTAAAAAATGACTTAAGGAAACAGTGTAATGTTGGATAAGACTAAATTTGTAAAATACAAAAACATGTTACTTTCTAAGCTTGTAGAAAGCTTTCTGCATCTAAGGGAGCATTAATTTGATTGATAACTAATAATAACAATTCATTTATCAGTAAATATATAACAAATCAGGAATTTCCATGTCCAACAATGTGTTTTATGCAGGAGATCTGCATTTTTTTCAAAACATTTATTGAAATTAATATTTATATTTCAACTTCAATTTTTTTGATATTAGATTTGCCTGCTCTTATCTTTTTTTAAAAAAATCAAAACAAAGGCATTTTTCTACAGGAAGTATTAATTCCAAAATCTTATTTCAGATTTATTTGGACCCTTAGTCTATTTGTAGCTTTTTTAAAAAAAAATCCCTTTTTTGCTGTTTATTCCAAAAACATTTTTTAAAAGTCATTAAAATTGTATTTTAAATGTCTTTCACTAAGAATTGAAAAAAAATTATCCAGTATTGTAAAACTTGTCAATCCAAAGGTTCATAATAGCTGAAAAGCAATTAATAAGCTATTTCCAAAAGTGATTAGGAAAGGAAGTATGCAAAACAAGTATCTTTTTAATAGTGCTGAGTCAATGTCCTCATGTCCCAGAGCTCAACCTGCCAGAAACTATTGTCTTGCAGTCTCCTCATAAGGAGCAATTGTTTGGAGCACTAGTTGATAATCTCAGGTCTTCTCCTTGTCCTGAGACAAATTATGAAGACCCAATATACTCAGCAGCTTTTTCTTCTGCCACAATCATCAGCTCCACATTTTGTGGAGCAGTCTTCAGTTTGCCATTTCTTTCCTGGAAGTCCAGAAAGCTGATTTTTTTTTTATTGTCATTTTATAGTGCTTTGAGCTGGTTATATAGCCAAAAGAGGACATTGATTTTTGTTGCTTGGACTATTTTTTCTCCAAATTAATAATTCAGTTTTGTGCATGAGAAAGCCAGGAAGTTAATCAAGTGGAAAGGATTTGGAGAAACGATACAAAGGACATTTTAACTTAAGGATATTAGTTTCTCAGTCCTAGACATATGTTTAGATAATAAAATTATTAATAATATTGAGATCTCAGAAAACTCTTATAAGGCCTATAGCAAATGTGTCAAACTCTAAGCCTAAATATGTAATTAATGCACTGAGTTCTTGTTTGTGGGTGCTAATTTTTTCAGGTATAATTAGCATAGCTAGCTGGTTTGAAATCCTAGAAAAAATGTTGAGATTCAAGTTTAAAAATATAACAACTAGAATATAATATTAATGACAGATAATAGAGCAGAGATGTAAATTGTATTGTAACTTATTTTTTAATGTATTATATAAAAATATAATACATTTAAATTGATGGATGCCCTAATATCATCTTGAAAATCTTACAAATCTCATATGAAAATCCTGAAACTTTTCAAATGTGTTATTCTCTCAATAATTTAGAGTTATCATGACTTTCTCACTGATCAAGAGGACAGTATTGCCAGCAATTTTAAAGTAAATTTCTATGTATAGTAGAAAGTGATTTAAGAATCTTTTTAATTGATTTGTTAAACATATTAATTAATTAATTATACTTTAAATCAGTGGTTCTCAACCTTTTTAATGCCGTGACCCCCCAACCGGTTGCAAGTCGAGGACTACTGAACCAGTCGTAAGTAGAGGATTACTCAACTGGTGCAGCACCGTTTGCAGAATGGGACTTTTGGCGGGCTCAGCAGGGCAGAGACAGCCTGGACAATTCCTATTAGCTTTTGAAAGCCAATAGAATTAGACTCTATTCAAGAGAGTCTATTCTATTGCTTTCAAAAGCCAATAGAATAAAAGGGAGTAGCACAGCTAAGGAAAAGGGGGAAAAAATGGTGGACTGCATTGTTTGGCGACCCCCTTGAAATGGTCGTTCGACCCCAAATGGTTGAGAACCACTGCTTTAAATATATAAAATAATATTTTTCAATCACAATTAAATACAATTTCTAAAAACAGCATGGAAAAAATTATGGCATTACAAAATTTTAACTGTTTGAAATGTTGACAAGTGTGCAAGTTTCAAGTTTAATTTATCTACTAAATGTCACAGGTGACTCCAGGCAACATACAGCAGAAAATATAAAACCACAAACATGTTCAAAATAATGATATAAAAGGTTTTTTTATATTTTGTATTTTAGCTTGGAATAAAATAATATATAAATTCTCTCTGTCTACAGTTCAGATCATTGTCTTTTTTGTCACAGCTGTTCTTTGTTGTTAAAGCTTTGAAGGTCACAAACACAGATTAGCTTTTCCCAGGTTATGCCAAGTCTTATATAAGCTATCATAATCCTCATCCACCACTAGATATCAGCATCTATTTGTTTTTCAGTTTCCAAAATGAACAATTGTCTTTAGAATGAGAGTCCTAACCATTCAACAATATTAGATTTATTCAGATTTAAGTTTTAAATTTCAGGTTCCACTGAATATATTTCCACAAAATATATTTCACTTCCATATATTTTGATCTTCCATAAGAAGATTAATTCTCCACTTCCATTAGTATAAGGATGGGGTGGAAATCCCCCTCCTTCTCTTTTGGAGGTATTTTGCTTCTTGGGGATCTTTTCCAGGAAATTAAATATAGAATAGAAAAGAGAAGATCAAATTCCTCACCCAGTTTCAAACACGCTGTTTACAGTTGTGCTGGTTAGTACTGTTGGACTTTGGTTGCAAGTAGCTTGGGCTGGTCAATGAAATATGGCCAGCCTTTCTCCTGTCAGGTTAGGCTTTCCCGCTGTTGTTCCAGAATCGCTGGGGCACCCTTCTTTCTTCGCTGCATCTCCGGGGCAACTTAGACCCATTTAGGGTCCCCTGGCAGGGCAAAATTAGCTGCGGGGGTGCAGAGAATCCGCACACCCAAAACTGGTCGCTACCACACAAAACCAGAAGTCCTGAAAAAATGGATTTACAAATAGTTAGGAAAGTTAAATACTTGGGAATATATCTAACAGCAAGATGTGCAACGATAAAAGAAGATAACTACATAAAATTACTTAATCAAATAAAATTAGATCTGGAAAAATGGAAAAACTTACAACTGTCAGTATTAGGAAGAATAGCTACTGTGAAAATGAATATTTTTACCAAAACTGCTTTTCTTGTTCCAAACAGTACCTATAAAAATAGAGAAGAAATGTTTTGATGATTTGGATACATGAATTTCAAAATTTATTTGGCAAGGAAAGAAAGCTAGAATTAAATTGAAAATGCTACAAGAATCCAAAGAAAATGGAGGATTTGGATTACCAAACTGGGTCTTATACTATCAAGCAGGTATCTTAACATGGATAAAAGAATGGATAATTCTCAGACATAAAAGACTGTTATATCTAGAAGGACATGCATTTCTGTGGTATAAGAAGAATAAAATTCATAGATACATTCAAAACCACTATGTAAGACATTCACTAATTCATGTGGGAAAGCTAAAATCTATTTGAAAATCCTAGGATGGCTTTCAATGATGGAAGCATTTGTTCACCTGAACCTAGTGAAATATGAAAATTTTTTGACATATAAGGACATTTTGGATATTGAAGGGAAACTAAAATCTAAACAAGAACTTGTAGACCAGGGTATTGAATTATCATGGTTAGCCTCAATTGCAAATGCAATCGAGATACGATAAAGATGCAAAAATGTATGGCTTTTATAAAGAACAGACAATGTTTGATCAGATATTGTTGATGAAAAATTGATTAAGAAATTATATAACTTTCTATTAAATTTGAAAATGGAGGATGAACAAGTAAAAGATACAATGATACAATGGGCAAAAAACTTTGGATATAATATAGAATTAGAGAAATGGCAAAATCTTTGGGAAAGAAATTACAAATTGACTATGGCAACTTCTTATAAAGAAAGCTTATATAAAATGTTTTATAGATGGTACTTACCACCTGCTAGATTAGCAAAAATGTTTAAAAATATGTCTAGTAAATGTTGGAAATGTGACCAAGAATCTGGCACATATTGCCATTTGTGGTGGATCTGTGTTAAAAAAAAATTGGACAAAAATACACACATCGTTAAAAAAGATGTTAGGAAAGCATGTAGATTTTAATACCAGAAAAATTTGATAAGCAAAGTATGTATGTATGTATGTATGTATGTATGTATGTGTGTGTGAATATATATATATACACACACTAAGAAATAAAACGTGAGCACCAGGAAAAGTTAAAACATTAAAAGTTTTATAAAATTTTAAAAGTTTAAATATAAAACATTTAAAAGTTTTTTAAAAAGCAGACCTAGCTTTTATTGGCTCCTGCCAACATCAGGGTGCAAATGAATCAGTGGGAGAGACATTTATAAACAAGCCAGCGCCTGCGCTCGACTCCTGAACCATGTAACAGGTCCCAACCGGCCAATCGTTGTACCTGTGTCAATTGCTACATAATTGCTCAGTTTGTCCTCATTCTCCCCATCTACATGCGTACTAGCTTTCACTTTCCCAGCTGTCTGCATCTGTGACTCAAGAGGGCACATAGCCTTTCTACAATCCAGTGTGTGATCCTTATCACCAAGTTGCTTCTCCCCCTCCTCTCCCTTAAAACCTTCTACACAGATGGACCTCTCCCCACCTCCACTCTTTCGACATCCATCACCATCATGTTCCTGCTCTCTATTCTGAGATCCTATTACAAACACCCTGCAAGCACTCATACTATCGGACTTCCCTTCACACTCGGTCTTTCTAACCACTCTCCTGTAATCCTTAACAGCATCAATCTCCTTCTTTCTTGTAATAGCTCCTATTCCATTCAGAGAACCAATCCGTGATTCCTGCCGTCCACTAAGTGGGGTGGCAGATACCCTCCGGGGCGATCGTTTCAGCATCCGATCTAATTGGCATCCAACAATCACCCTCTCTTCTTTCATCGCTCGAAACGCTGCTGTCCGAGGATGTATGATTGTTCCTGAGGCAGGGAGCTCACGGGCGCTCTCCTCCCATGCAACCGCAGGGGGCGTGGCTTTCCTCGAACGCAGTGAATAGGGAGGCGGGTTGGACCCGGATGTCATCGTCCTTCTGTCTTGTGGCAATTCCGCTGCTCCATACGAGTGCGAATGCCTTCCAGGTGGGTGGGTGAGGAAGTCCACAGTAACGGGGGTTTCCATACAAGTGGGGGGAGTATTCAGGCCAACGGGGGTGAGGTCTCTAAGGTTGTTGGGTTGCCTCATACACAGAAAGTACGTCTCCATCCTTAAAGTCGGGAGGGTCTCTGATCTTTGGCTGTTATTCTCACGGGTATCAGTTCTCTGAAGTGAGGGGATGGGACTACAATTATTGGGTCGTCCATTCCATGGTGGTCGAGTGCGAACTTCCCATGCTCTTAAAGCTAAATGCGCAGGGCATAGGTCAATGTGACGGTTGATGGCTCCTTCGCGCGAAAGCCAGGCCTCCTTTAATAGCCTGCCACTCTTCGTGATGTCATTAGCTATCACCTGCACCCCATCAAAATCAAAGCTATGACTAGACTCTATCATGTGTGTAAGTATTTGGGAGTACTGTTCCCCTCTTCTAATAGCCAGCTTGTGCTCTTGGATCCTGGTCTTAACCCTCTTGGAGGTCTCACCCTCATAACTGCTGGGGCAGTTATTGCAATGAATTTTATATACTACCCCAGACTTCTCCAATGTGGGGAGTGGATCCTTGGGTCTCATGACACAAGACCGTAATGTCTGGTTGGGCTTGTGTGCCACCCTAACATTATAGGGTGCCAACAGCCTAGCAGTGGCTTCTGAGACGTTATTAACATAAGGGAGGGTGACACGCGTAATCTGGGATGGTATAATCTCCGTCTGTGCACCGTTGGGAGGTCTGGACAGGGCACCATGGCGCTTAACAAAACTGGTGGGATATCCGTTCTGCCTACAGATGTGGAAGAGGTGTTGCCTTTCTTCCGCTCTGGCTTTGGCTGTATTGCAGTGGGAGTCCACTCTCTTGAAGAGTGTCCTAATACAGCTAACTTTGTGGGCCACTGGGTGATTGCTACGATAATGCAAAATCCTGTCAGTGTGTGTGGGTTTACGGTAGACCTTAGTCCTCAGGGTCCCATCAGGTTGGCGGTGGATTAAAACATCCAAGAACGCCAACCTGCCCTGGCGTTCTTCTTCCTCCGTAAACTGTATATCCGCACACACTGAATTGAGTGCACCCACAAAGTCAGCTTTTCGACTCCTCTTAATGATGACAAAAGTGTCGTCCACGTAGCGGGCCCAGAACTTGGGACGGTACTGGGCCATCGTTATGTGCTCCAATTGCTGCAAAACGGCCTCAGCTGTAACACTCGAAATTGGGGATCCCATGGGAGTACCCTTAATCTGCTCATAAATAACGTCCTGGAATGTAAAATAGGTTTTCAAGCACATTCCCAAGAGGTCCACAAGGTCGTCAGGGCGAAGGGAGTCCTGGTGCTGTCCTAATTCCCTGAGATAAAGTAGGTTCTTAACCGTCTTGACAGCTAAATCCTGTGGGATAGAGGTGAAGAGGGAGACCACGTCAAAAGACACCATCACCTCATCATCCTCTATCCTCAGGTTACTGATTTTATCCAAGAAATCCTCCGCAGACCTAACGGTGGTATAACTGTCATTGACCAAATGGCCAATACGATGACTTAGCCATTTGGCCAAGCCTGACATCGGGGTGTTCCTAAACGACACAATGGGTCGAAGTGGGACACCCTCCTTGTGAACTTTGGGAAGCCCGTAAAACCTGGCCACCGCCGTGTCACTCGGGTGTATCCTAGCAAGAGTATCTTCATCTATCCTCTTGCTGCGTTTAAGGGCATTGAGCATTTTATTGACACGGTTCTTAAGGGTCGTCATGGGGTCCCCACTTACGATCCTGTAAGCTGTGACATCACCGAGTAATTCCAACGCCTTGTTAACATAGTGCGCTCTGTCCATGACGTCCGTGGCCCTCCCTTTGTCAGCCAGCAATATGAGGGTAGCCTCATCCTTTCTGAGTTGGGCCACGGCTCCAACTCCTCCCTTGATAGAGTCTGGTGTTGCCTATGATTTATAAATATGTAACATTGCATGTACTAACAGCAATGTATTTTCTCAGCACTGGAAGAATGAAGAAACACCACTAGATGAAGAGATAATCAAAAAGCTATTGGACAAAATGGACAGACTTACATTAAGGATCAAAGAGAAAGAAGATACAGAATATTTTCAAACATGGAATTTATTTTATCAATGGTTGGAAAAAAGGGGTAGAGATTAAGAATTAACTTGTATTATTAAGCAAACAAATTAACCCAGACAACACGATGTTTATTAAGCACTATTCAAATGTACCCCTTTATGGATTACTGCCTTGTCGTGGCGAAGGGGCTTGCGTAACTCAATGAAGCTATAAGCTATGCTGTGCAGGGCCACCCAAGACGGACAGGTTATAGCAGAGAGTTCTGACAAAATGTGATCCACTGGAGAAGGAAATGGCAAACCACTCCAGTATCTTTTCCATGAAAACCCCATGGACAGTACTAAAAGGCAAAAAGATATGACGCTGGAAGATGAGCCCCTCAGGTCGGAAGGTGTCCAATATGTTACTGGGGAAGAGCAGAGGGTTAGTACTAGTAGCGCCAGAAAGAATGAAGCAACTGGGCCAAAGCCGAAAGGACGCTCAGCTGTGGATATATCTGGTGGTGAAAGGAAAGTCTGATGCTGTAAAGATTTTTTCTCCATAGGAACCTGGAATGTAAGATCCATGAATCAAGGCAAGCTAGACTAGTCAAAAAAGAGATGACAAGACTGAACATCGACATCTTAGGAATCAGCGAACTAAAATGGACAGGGATGGGTGAATTTAACTCAGATGACCATCAGGTATACTACTGTGGGCAAGAATCCCTCAGAAGAAATGGAGTAGCCTTCATAGTCAATAAAAGAATAGGACAAGCAATACTGGGATACAATCCCCAAAATGACAGAATGATCTCAATTCGAATCCAAGGCAAACCATTCAATATCACAATAGTCCAAATCTATGCTCCAACCACTGGTGCTGAAGAGGATGAACTTGACCAGTTTTATGAAGCCCTACAGCACCTTATAGAATTAACACCAAAAAATGATGTCCTTATCATCATGGGGGATTGGAATGCTAAGGTAGGAAGCCAAAATATAACCGTAATAACAGACAAGTTTGGCCTTGGAGTACAAAATGAAGCAGGGTACAGGCTAATAGAATTTTGTCAAGAGAATATGATGGTCATAACAAATACTCTTTTCCAACAACCCAAGAGACGGCTCTACACATGGACATCACCAGACGGTCAACATAGAAATCAGATTGACTATGTGCTCTGCAGCCAAAGATGGAGAAGCTGTATACAATCAGTAAAAACAAGACCAGGAGCTGACTGTGGCTCAGATCATGAGCTTCTCGTTGAAAAATTTAGGCTTAAATTGAAAAAAGTAGGGAAAAGCACTAGGCCACTCAGGTATGAACTAAATCATATTCCTGATGAATATACAGTAGAGGTGACAAATAGATTTAAGGAATTAAATCTGATAGACAGAGTGCCTGAAGAACTATGGATGGAAGTTCGCAACATTGTACAAGAGGTAGCAACTAAAACCATCCCAAAGAAAAAGAAATGCAAGAAAGCAAAATGGCTGTCTGAGGAAGCTTTGCAAATAGCTGAGGAAAGAAGGGAAGCGAAAGGCAAGGGAGAAAGAGACAGATACACCCAATTGAATGCAGAATTCCAGAGAGTAGCTAGAAGAGATAAGAATGCCTTCTTAAATGAACAGTGCAAAGAAATAGAAGAAAACAACAGAATAGGGAGGACCAGAGATCTCTTCAAGAAAATTGGAGATATGAAGAGAACGTTTCATGCAAAGATGGATATGATAAAGGACCAAAATGGCAGAGACCTAACAGAGGCAGAAGAGATTAAGAAGAGATGGCAAAACTACACAGAAGAACTATACAAGAATGAGCTTAACATCCCAGATAACCACAATGAGATGGTCATTGACCTCGAACCAGACATCCTAGAATGTGAAGTGAAATGGGCCTTAGAAAATCTGAGCAACAACAAAGCTAGTGGAGGTGACAGTATTCCATCTGAGCTATTCAAAATCTTAAAAGACAATGCAGTAAAAGTGCTACACTCAATTTGCCAGCAAATTTGGAAAACTCAACAGTGGCCACAGGATTGGAAAAGGTCAGTTTACATTCCAATTCCAAAGAAAGGCAATGCCAAAGAATGTTCAAACTATCGCACTATTGCTCTCATTTCACATGCTAGTAAAGTTATGCTTAAAATCCTACAAGCTAGACTCCAGCAGTATGTGGATCAAGAACTACCAGAAGTACAAGCAGGATTTCGAAGAGGCAGAGGAACTAGAGATCAAATTGCCAACATACGCTGGATCATGGAGAAAGCTAGGGAGTTCCAGAAAAACATCTACTTCTGCTTCATTGACTATGCTAAAGCCTTTGATTGTGTGGACCACAACAAATTGTGGCAAGTTCTTAAGGAGATGCGAGTACCAGACCATCTTATTTGTCTCTTGAGAAACCTATATGTGGGTCAAGAAGCAACAGTGAGAACTGGACACGGAACCACTGATTGGTTCAAAATTGGAAAAGAGTCCGCAAGGCTGTATACTGTCGCCCTGCCTATTTAACTTATATGCAGAGCACATCATGAGAAAGGCAGGGCTAGATGAATCAAAAGTTGGAATTCAGATTGCCGGGAGAAATATCAACAACCTAAGATATGCAGATGATACCACTCTAATGGCAGAAAGTGAAGAGGAACTAAAGAGCCTCTTGATGCGGGTGAAGAAGGAGAGTGCAAAAGTAGGCTTGAAACTCAACATTAAGAAAACCAAAATCATGGCATCCGGCCCTCTCAATTCCTGCAAATAGATGGGGAAGAAATGGAGGTAGTGACAGATTTTATTTTTCTGGGCTCAAAGATCACCTCAGATGGGGACTGCAGCCAAGAAATTAAAAGACGCTTGCTCCTTGGGAGGAAAGCTATGGCAAATCTAGACAGCATTCTAAAAAGCAGAGACATCACCCTGCCACAAAAGTGCGTATAGTCCAGGCCATGGTTTTCCCAGTTGCAATGTATGGCTGTGAAAGTTGGACCATAAGAAAGGCTGAGCGCCAAAGAATTGAGGCCTTTGAACTATGGTGCTGGAGAAGACTCCTGCGAGTCCCTTGGACTGCAAGGCGTTCGAACCGGTCAGTCCTAGAAGAGATCAACCCTGACTGCTCTTTAGAAGGCCAGGTCCTGAAGTTGAAACTCAAACTTCAGGATCTGGAGAAGGAAGGACTCACTGGAAAAGGGCCTAATGCTGGGAAAGATTGAGGGCAATAGAAGAAGGGGACGACAGAGAATGAGATGGCTGGATGGAGTCACTGAAGCAGTAGGTGAGAACTTAAATGGACTCCAGAAGATGGTAGAGGACAGGAAGACCTGGAGAAACGTTGTCCATGGGGTCGCGATGGGTCGGACACGACTTCGCAATTAACAACAACAACAACATTCAAATGTAATAATAGAAAATTAATAAATGTTTTTGAAAAATAATAATGAACAGACTCATCTTTTAAAAGTCATGTAACTTATGTCTTGTACTCATTATCCATTTTCTGGATTTTGTGACTATTTTTTCATATTAGGTTCATAGCTAAGTTATAGAAATTATTTTTTAAAAATCTATCTCAGACCATTTCTACAATGGATAGTTTAAGAAAATGTAGAAGTGATATTTTTTTTCTAATAGGCTGTACTACAGTTCTTCGTGTTCTTCAGCTTACTGAAATTCCACTTTCTGTTCTGTTCTGTTAAACAAAACAAATTTCCAACTGATGACTTGGGGTTTTTTTGCTTTTGTTTGGTTTGTTTTTGCCTTCAAAAGTTCTTTCTTGGTCTGTTTGGTAAATATTATGAAGAAAGAACATATGTCGCTTCACCTCAAATGTTATATTTATTATTAAATTTGAAAAAGCAGTTGTGCAACAGTCTTTTTGAGGTGTATGGCAATAAACATCTGCCCACTCTCTTTCAAGCAAATTTATATATATAATATATATTTCCGAATAAAGCAAAAAATTATCAGAAGCAAAAGAAAAAAAAAAGTAATAATGTACATGATATAAGGACTAGTGAGAAAGGGGGTAAATATCTCTGCTGTATTATTTTTTTTCTATAAAGGTTTCTTTAGAGAACTAACACATTAAATGTACTTCCTTGTATTATTCCAGACCTCATTTTTCTCCATATAGCAGTGTTCCCAAAATTATTAGGTGTTACCTCCTGTTTAAAGAATACCCAGAGGCCATGACTAGAGGGGCCTTTTCCCAGCTCTGGCTGGTACACTCAATGAATGACTATTTGGCTTCAGTAACTCATACTCTCATTACAAGGAGCATTAGCATTTTGATATCAATGATGGGACAGTGTTTGATCACTTAGTGATCTAATTGATCCTTAATTCATTTCTGTGATGGAAGCGAGGATTTATGGCACTTTAAGTTTGGAATTGCTACCTAGGTAGAGATAATAACAGCATGTGAGTTTTACCTTCTTAAAATGGTGTTATAAGGGACTATCTCTTGGACAAGAAAATTTAACCACAGTGCCTTCGTAACTTCCAGATCAACTATTTGGATGCCTTTTCTTCCTTTCTTTTTCCTTTTCCTTTTTCTTTCTTTTTATCTCCCAGAGTCACTTGGTACTGAAATATAAAATAAATAAATAAATAAATAAAATACTTCTTTTACACTATTGTCAAGTCAGCCGATCAATTTCTATAAGATAAACAGGCAGAATATGTGTTTTTTTAATAATCTATGTAAACCACGTTGATTTTTTTCTCATTTTATTTTTTAGATTGAAGAAGGTAGCAAAGCTGCAGCTGTGGATAAATTGCTTGTTGGAGATGAGATTGTCAGCATCAATGACATTCACCTCTCTGGCTTCAGGCAAGAGGCAATCTGCTTAGTGAAAGGCTCATATAAGTTTCTAAAGCTTGTGGTAAAAAGGTAAGATGATCACAATATGCAGTGGCAAAAACTGAAATTAGGTTTTGTTTCGATGTTGTTAATTTAGTGACAATGAATACTTTTTACAAAGATACCTTTGTCACCACAAATTTCTGTGTGCATTTTCTAAAGTAACTTCTTCAACATGTTTTATTTTTTAATTGCTTCAGAAAGCTAGTTGATGTTGTCATTCATTCTTGGGAAAAGATTACTCAACAATAGTCAGGTAAACTATTAGGATTTGTTCTGTAGCATTTCTAAATAAAAAAAACTGCAAGGTAAATATCTGGTTTGTACGTATTTTAAGTCTCATTATTTATGACTGTGACAGTTTTGGGGAAATGCACCTCATATCTAGAAATGATGCTTTGTCAGATATCGTGGGTTTAATCATTGAATGGTTGTGGGAAATATTCCTTCTCATTCTTTTAAGATTATAAAGTGTGATATTCATATCTCCACTGCAGTTTTTAGGTGTGTTAGGCTTCTGCTTTTAAGTCACTCTACCCCAATTTGGAAAACTGTCTATGTTTCAGTCTACTATTACTAATATTTTTAATAAACAGTAGCTTCAGAAGTCGAGTGTCAATGCTGTTAACATCGGATGCTCTTGCTTTGACAACTGATGGAAATGCAGCCATTTAGAATTAGTTGATGCTGGGAGGGGAAATAGGGATGAGAGTCCAGCTAGTCATAACAATAACAACTTAGCCATGGGAACCCAAGGACATTGGGCCCAGAGTTGATAGTGTTTTGGTGGGCTGGAGAGCTGAGGAGAAAGCTCACACTTCAAGCTAATTAGGAAATGTGATTTATGACTGTTTATTGGAGGAGGGAATTGTACTTTGTTACTTTGTATCCAGGGGAGGGGAATTTAGTTTTTGGTTTCAACTATTTGTTTCTCAAATAAAAGATTCTTTAAGGTAAACAATGCCTCGAAGTTCTTTTGAAGAGTTTCATCTGTCGGAACCATGACATGGAGTTTGTTGTCTCTGCACATACTGAGAATATCTTATTGAGTATAGTTATAGGACAGTATGGCTATATGTAAGGAATGAAGTTGGCATCCTAAAGAAATTATGTCAACATAGATCAGATGCATTCCAAGACTGTAAGAGAATAGGCAAATATAGGTTAACTCAGAAAGATGGAAAGAAAAAGACTAGCGTATAATGGCTGTAATTTCTGTGTATTACAGTGCACAAATTTTATGTATAGTAATTAGATTATCAATCTACCATTATACTATATATTGCCTCAAGGGTGAAGTGACTCCAGAAACTTGCACGATAAGATTGGCATATCAAGTAAAAAAAAAAACCCACCCTCATTATCCCCACACAAAAGCAAAAGTAAAAGTAAAAAAAAATACAGGAAATACCTGTGATTCAATAAGAAAAGATATAGAGTTTAGAGTCAGTTTGAGAACAGCCTTCTGGTTCATTTCTATAATTAGATCATATACCAAATTCCTTCTGAGCATCTAGTGAAATATCTTCTATCAATCTTTAATCTTTGTTATCTAGAGACCAGTCTTGCATGCTGTAAAGAAATTGTTGAAGAATTATAACAGAGAATCATGAGCAATAGGTTCTCATATTTAGTATTTTACCATAATCCTTAAAGAAAGCAGAACAAGATATCTAAAGAATCAACTTTTGGGGCACTGCTGTTTGTAACAATTTGGAGAAGTTTAAAAAGGGAAGAGGGAGGAGGAAAATTCAAAGTCAGCAGGGAACAGAGGGTGTGCCATTATATTGTATCAAATATCATATGTTGCTCATAGCTTGGGTTTATGTCACAGCCATGAATTCCTGCTCTAAAGGAGCAAATTTCTCTCCTTGAAACAAAAATTAATGAACTGGAAATATTTAGACAATAAGAGAGGTATAAAGAAAAAAATCTTCCAGAATATGCATCCCCCAAATAGAACATGTAGATAGAGTAATGGTTTTCAAGGTTTGAATTTATTCATAAAATGACTTCCAAGTGAATGCCATATAAGAGAAGAACTTTTAACTTTTTAAATATTTATATAAAGGCAAAAATTGCTAAAATTTTATGTTAGCCACATATGATAGAACTGTAGGAAGTGATAGGAATGGGAAATCAGGGAAGAAATAAACATGTCAGAATAACAACAAATACAAATACTTTCTGGGAGATCTATCAAAAATTATATAGCCAAAGAACCAATAGGTTATAACAAAGTCCCATCTGGTCTGAATATTTGATGGTATTTTGGGTTCTTGTTGGGAAAAAAGAACAATTAACATGTTATCTATTCCCTAAGCCAGGGCTTTTCAACTGGTGGTACGCATACCACCTGTGGTACATTGGCAACTGGCAGGTGGTATGCAACCATCCTGGAAGTGGTAGCGGGAGTGGTAGCGGGAAGTGGTAGTGGAGCACCAGGCTCCAGCTGATTAGTGTTTCTTCTGATTGGTGCTTTGAGACTCAGCTGAAGCACCAGGATCAGCGCCAGATTCCAGCTCTTTCCTTCACGGGGAAGGGGGCGGGAGAAGGGATGAGGCTTCCACATTCCTCAAATCTGGGGCAAAGTAAAGCAACAGAAACTGGAAATTGCCAATCATCTGGCCAACAGTGGCGGGCTCGGCTACACTGAGCTGGAAGCACAAGGCAGAGGCGCCCCTGAAAATGGACCAGAGGGAAAGCAGAGCAGAAGGGAAATCTGAAACCACCCCCCAAAAAAACAAAACCCACCTCCGGACAGTCTTTTCCCCTCCTTTCTGAACGTGAGGATTTGATCCCCTGAGAAGCTGCTGCCGCCGCCTGGCCATCCACTAAAGGAGCTTGGGAGGAGCAGAGCCTCAGGACCTTCGCCCCTTGGGCTGACTGGATTTGGAAGTGGCTTGTGCAGGACAGAGACCTCTTCCCCAGGGCTTGCAGTGGCTCTTCCTGGCCACCCTGATGGTCCCCTGCTACAGAGGCTTCGACCTGTACTTCATTTTGGACAAGTAAGTGGTCAGGTGTTGCAACGGCTGTGCGGGATGGGGATGGGCTGCGTGGGGTGCTTTGTTTTGGGAAAGGGCACAGCAGCCCTGACAGTTTTTCAAAACTCCGCAGCAGTTTTTTCCCTTTGCTTTGGGTGCTCAATTTGGACAAAAAACACCTGGCAGATGTTGCGTTCCTCTTTCCTCAGGAGAAGGTCAAAGGAAAATGTTTGGCTCCTTCGCTGGTTTCTCTTTTTTGTAACATTGCTTTTTTGGGGCGGAAAGTTTAGTAAAGAGCAGCTGTCAGCTTTCGTCTGTTTGATTAGACTTACAAACACCCATTTCCAAAGCCTTAGTAAATCCCTCGCTCGGCTTCCCTCATGGGATGCAATTCCCGCAGAGCAACCGTTTAAGACAAGGGTGGGGAACCCTGGCTCTTTTATGACTTGTGGACTTCAACTCCTGAGTCAGCCATGCTGAGGAAAAAGGGAGAGGTTTCCAAACTGAGCCGTGCTGGATCAGGAATTCTGGGAGTTGAAGTCCACAAGTCATAAAAGAGCCAAGGTTCCCCACCCCTGGTTTAAGATCTGTGAACTCCGGAATCAATTCGAAACTTGCTCCATGGCTGTGATGGATTATTGATTCAATCAATAATTAGAAATTAGCATCTACATACCCAAGAAAAAGAAATATCTTTGGGAAATATTAAACAGGCAGGAACAATAACAAACCTAACCCCAGAAACCAACTATTACAAATACGAAAGGCTGCTCCAAAAGAAACATCCATTTCCCTTCTCTTAGAAAAGTCAAGCCGAAAAATAAAAGTACCAGAGAAGAGGGGTTTTCTCTCTCTCTCTCTCTCTCTCTCCTCTCTCTCTTCCTCCCCGGCCTGGCACAGTTAATAGCCTCGGGCAGACAGCCAAGAAACATGAAGCAAAAGAAACAATGTAGTTTAAATGTAGCGATAAGCACTAGTGTTGAACAAACTACCGTATATGCCGGCGTACAAGGCGACCCGGCGTATAAGATGACCCCCATCTTTGTCGCCAAGCCGCATTCCTAGAACGTCATCTTATACACCGGAAACTACCAGTATTTCCGGCGTATAAGATGACTCGGCATATAAAACGACCCCCATCTTTGGCGCCGATTTTAAGCGCTTGCGGAAGTCGCCTTATACGCCGGCATATACGGTAAAAGAAAGCTGACAGGAGTACCCTATACCAGTGATGGTCAACCTTTTAGAGACCGAGTGCCCCAAAACCACCCCACCACCCCCGTCCCTGCTCCGCCCTGCCCACTGGGCCACCCACCACCTCCACTGCCTGCCACAAATCACCCAGCCAGCCCAGCAGCGCCATGGTGACCATGCCTTCCGCCCATGCCCTGCAGCATCATCTGCGTGCAACTGGGCACAAGGGCAGAGTCTTATCCCCACTGCCTGGCTACCATGTCCTTAGCTGCGCTGCTTCGCATGGGCCATGCCCAGGGGTGACTCTCCTCCAGGGGGGCTGCTGGTGAGGAGGGGGCTATGAGAGGAGGTGGGGCTGGGGAGACTGTGTTCCCACAGAGAGGGCTCTGAGTGCTGCCTCTGGCACCCGTGCCATAGGTTCGCCACCACTGCCCTATACACACATAGAAACCAATAACAGGATTAACCCCAGACACACACCAGCACCTGTGACAAGATTAACCTAGACACACATAAACTTTATCAACAAATTATTTCCTTCCCTGGGTGATAGGATTAATCAATCCTGCTGACAGTGAAAAAAACCAAGCTAGGAAATTACTTGTACCACCTGTGGTACATTGGCACTTGGCAGGTGGTACACAACCATCCTAGAAGTAGTAGCGGGGGAGGGGAATGAGCTGAACCAGCGGCAGCACCGCACAAGCCTGAGCGAGAGATGGCTGAAGCTGCAGGCTGTCAGGGCTCAGCAGAAGCGCCAGGATCAGCGCCGGATTCCAGCACTTTCCTTCGTGAAGAAGGGGACGGGAGGGGGGATCAGGCTTCCATATTCCTCAAATCTGGGGCAAAGCAAAGCAACGGGAACCAGAAGTTGCCAACTTCATCAACAAGTTATTTCCTTCCCTGAGTGATAGGATTAATCAATCCTGCTGACAGGGAAAAAAACAAGCTAGGAAATTACGCGTACCACCTGTGGTACATTGGTACCTGGTAGGTGGTACGCAACCATCCTAGAAGTGGTAGCGGGGGAGAGGAATGAGCTGAACAAACTTCTTACAAATCTCATCAAAACTTAAAATAGGAAAAAATATAAATTGTACCATGTATTTAGGTGATTTTTACTAGCTAATCCAGAAGTCATTGCTGAATCACTTCTCTGTCTGGCTTCTGTAATAAAATCCACTTTCTGGCAGCTTGCTTTGCTCAGTGTCAACTTTTTTATTTTTATTTTTAGCCTATTTTTTCACTTTAAGTCTGAGTCACTCACTGTTCCTTTGTTCTACATTAATGAAATGCACATTCTCTCTTTTTTCTATTTTTGCTGCTTTTTCTGCAGCTGCAGGAATTGTATCCAGGAAGGAAATAAAATGCTTACTCATGTTATTTGTCCTACAACTGACATGATGCATTGTGTTTCTTTAAGAGTTTTGGGGGTGTATTCTGAAATATTGGCCAGATGCATTGAAGAATGAAGCTTCCAGAGAGCCTTAACAGTGGCTGACATGTAAAAACAAAACAAAACAAAAGATTTTGTAGAGGCTGAGTTTCCAAAGAGCCACATTTTGCATAGTCCCAAGGCTGTGAAAAGATGATTTGGTGGGTGGATTTAATTATCTTTCTTCCAGGCGCTGATCCTGGCACTTCTGCTGAGCGCAGGCAAGCAGGCAGGCAGGAATGAGAAGGAGGGAGGGAAAAAGGAAGGATTCCCCCTCCCTGACGATAACCACAATGCTAATGTGGACCTCAATGAAACTGAGTTTGACACCCCGATATAAAAGGTTATTAAGTGAATCTGGTTTCACCATTGACTTTGCTTGTCAGAAGGTTGCAAAAGGAGATCACATGACCCTGGGGCACTGTGACCGTCATAAATATGAATCAGTTGCCAAGCATTCGAATGTAAATCATTTGATCCTGGGGACGCTGAAACAGTCATAATTGTAAAAAATGGTCATAAGTCACTTTTTTCAGTGCCATTGTAACTTCAAACAGTCACTAAGGGAACTGTTGTAAGTCGAGGACTACCTGTACTTTATCACTTTTTTCCTTTTCCCTTTTTTTTTTTTTTGGTCAGGTTTTTGACACCTTGCTAGGCGACTGCTGGTACTCGGATATTGCCATATCCTAAAAGTGGTACAATAGGTGAAAAGGTTGAAAAGCCCTGCCCTAAGCTGCACAGAATCTTTTATTATATATTTATTTCAGTTCTTTTAAACATTCTGTGGGATATCTCATTACTCAACCATAAAGATACATCTTCTCCATGTAGTTATGATTGTTTGCTATTTCTGAATGATTACATGAATCATGATTACCTTTAAATATTGGGTCTGGGTTTTTTTTGCTTTGTTAGCAAATTTATTACAAGTAGTCCTCAGATTATAATCATAATGCAGCCTGCCTATCATGGTTGTAAATTGGGTCACCAACGTGGCCAATTCAATTTTATCACCTTGTTAAGCAAATCACTGCAGTCATTAAGCAAAACCAATGATTTGTTACAGGCATGGGTTTACCAGAAGTAAATGCTGTTGGCTTTTTGCAAAAATGTTGCAAAATGTGGTCATATGACCCTGCAAACAGCTATAAATGTGACACAGTTGCCAAGCACCCAAAATGTGATCACATGATCATGGGGCAACCATTGGAAATTCGAATCCAGTTCTAAGTATTCCCAGGGAGATTTGTTGTAACTTCAAACAGTTGCTAGGTGACCGATCCTAAATTGAGGGCTACCTTTAGTATATCTATACATTTTAGTAACTCATCTTGCTGTGCTGCTGTGGAGTTTTGGACAGGCTAAAAAAATTGCCAGTATAATTTGCCATTATTTATATCTATTGTTTAGATCAGTGGTTCTCAACCTGTGGGTCAGGACCCCGTTTGGGGTCGAATGACCATTTCACGGGGGTCGCCAAACAATGCAGTCTGCCATTTTTTTCCCCCTTTTCCTTAGCTGTGCTACTCGCTTTTATTCTATTGGCTTTTGAAAGCCAATAGAATAGACTCTCTTGAATAGAGTCTAATTCTATTGGCTTTCAAAAGCCAATAGAAATTGTCCAGGGTGTCTCTGCCCTGCTGAGCCCGCCAAAAGTCCCATTCTGCAAACGGTGCTGCACCAGTTGAGTAGTCCTCGACTTACGACCGGTTGAGTAGTCCTCGACTTACGGCCAGTTGAGTAGTCCTCGACTTACGACCGGTTGGGGGGTCGCGGCATTAAAAAGGTTGAGAACCACTGGTTTAGATATACTTTGAAACAGAACAGCATTAGAATTTCTTAGGCTACTTGGTCATTTAATTTGATACTGCAATCAATGAAATCATCAGATAGCAGAAACAAATTTGACCCAAATCAGAAGGTACCAGTGAGTTGCTCTCTTTTTCCTCATTATGCTGAGGAATATATTGAGAATTCCTTCCTAAGTGCTCGAATGAGAGAAGCAACCAAATTAACATATTTGTTTTTATTTTCCAGGGTGACTCCTGGGGGCAAAATGCTTTTTCTTTTTGAAGTTCTGAGCATTAGTCAGAATCTTTTCATAAATTTTTAAACTGTAGTCTATATTCAACCATATAGCGAGCTTTGGATATGCAGAGTTACTGAAATAGTGAAGATATTACTTTTCTGTCCTGCTTATAGTGCTTTGTTTAAACTAATTTCCAGTAAAAATAAGTAAGTTTTCGCCTCCTGTGTTAAAAATAGTTTTAAGTACTCATCCAATCCTTAAAATCTTAGATCTAGAATTGATAATCTCTTACTGCGTGCAGCACTTCTGAGATATTTACTCTCAAAATCCATGATAGGCTGAGTTAAGGCTTTTAGGAGGCATGTTGACTAGGTTAAATATATGAATATAGGAATAAAATGGAAGTTTTGTGTGGTGTTGAACTTCTTTTTAACAGTTTAATTTTTATTCTAACAAAATAGTGCAATAGACAATCAAATATACAGTGTATACAGTATTCTTTAATTTATTGCTTTGGATCTGCTGGAGAAAATATGTTGTTTGCTCTTTTGAAAACATTGTAGGAAATGCTATTCATGTAAAAAATATGTAACCTTCCTCTCCCTCCACACACAGTTTTGAAGTTTTTCCGCATATCCAGTGTTTGTTTTGTGCTTGTAATTGTATCAAAAGAACACCAAAATAAGCTAATTAATGTGTGTAATTGCAGTTTGCTCTAATTGTTAAAACAACTAACTTGATTTGTATATGTTAGTGAAGCAGAACCTGATTTAGTACTTATTAAATGACCTTGACAGCACTTGTGGATTTATTCTTTTATCAATTAAATGTACATGTTGATAACACATATACTTCTATTATGACAATTTTTAAAAACTTGCTAAATTTCTTGCCTCATTGCTAACATAAAAGCAGTATATCAGTCTTTTTTGTGGGTTGCTAAAAAATCATATATCAATAAAAGAATATTTATAGCTCAGTGTTGAAGTGAAGGGTCCTTGGTACTCTCTGAGCTTGGTTGTTTTGTTGCAGATGTTTCATTACCCAAACTAGGTAACATCATCAATGCTAGTCTGATTATATTACCTAGTTTAGGTAATGAAACATCTGGAACAAAACAACCAAACTAGAGAGCACTAAGGACCCTTTAGAACCACTTCTTAAAGTTTTATAGGAAGTATTATACAGTACCTTTGTGTCAATGAAGATTCAATCATCCAGGCCAAAGTATCTAAAGGTTCAAACATGGCAACTGGACCAAAGTTTGTTAATCTGAGACATTTTGTTACTCATCCAAGCAACTTCATCAAACAGAGCAAAATTAGGGTGAGTCAGAGTGTCATTGGAATGTACCAATTCTTGTCAAGTTATGATACAGTATCTTTCCTATTGCTGCTGCATTTCATTATTATTTTGATGATTTTAATGTTTTTAATGCTTCAATACTTTTATGTTATAAGCTGCCCAGAGTCATTGGATATGGACGGTAAATACATTTTGTAAATAAATAAAATTTTAAATATGAACCTTCATAAAAATATGTCACATAAATAAAATGAAAGCCAACTGAAGTGAGGACAGGATAAAGGCAATTGCTATAATAGGATGTGTCTTCATTTAAAGTCCTAGTACACAAGTATGCACATTTGGATTTTTTAAAAATAAGGAGATTGCTAGAAATTGCAAGCTTCCCATTTTGTACATAGGTAAGGAGGTAGGAATATGTGCACTGGTTGGGAAACTGATTAATTCACCTTAGAAATATCTCTGTTCTGCAAGAAAACAATAATGTAAGATTCCTCTTGTTTATGGAGGTTTGGGGTACAAAAGATATTTATGACTGGTATGGCGTATGTCAGGGGTCCTCAGACTTTTTAAATGGGGCCAGTTCATTGTCCCTCAGATTGTTGGGGGGCCAGACTATAGTTTGAAAAAAAAATGATTATAATATTATGGAAAAGTAAAAAGTTGAGGTTCATTGTTAATGCTTCCTTCTACAGCAACAGAGGAAGTCAGAAGTCAATGCCTTTTCTTTTCTTTTCCCCTACTCCCCCTCACTTTTCCCTTTTTCTCTCACCCTTTGTCCCTTTTTCTCTCACCCTTCTCACCCCTCTTTCAAAGGCCTCTCGCATGGTCTCTCTCCCACTCCTCCGTCTCTTTCAAAGGCCTCTCGCTTGGTCTCTCCCCCACTCACTTCCAAAGGCCGCTTGCTTGCTTGCTCACTCTTCCATCACTTGGAATGGCTCCTCTTGCTCGCTCATTCTCCTCACCACTTTGCTAACAAAAGCCTCTTCTATTCTTTCTCTTTTCCATGTGTTTTTTCTCTCTCCCTCTCCTGCCAAAACCTGCTCCTTTTATAGCTTCTCCTCTCTCTGCCTTCCTCTTCCTTTTCTCTTCCGGGTGCGCCGGAAGCTCCAATCAGCATGGAGCTGCCTGCACAGATCCTGGGGCTTCTGCCGAGCCCTGCAGCTTCAGGTGATCTTCTTCAGGCCTGTGCAGCGCCGCTTTAGCTCATTCTCTCCCCGCTACACTTGGCTAGGGGTCGTGTACCACCTGCCAGGCACTAAACTTGAAAAGCCCTGCACTATACCACCAACATTCGCCCGGCGGGCCGGATAAAAAGACAAAGCAGGCTGCATCCAGTCCATAGGCTGTAGTTTGAGGACCCCTGGCATATATGTAGGAGATATATTGTTTCATTAAACTGAAAAATAAATAATACTGGAATGCACATTTATTTGAGTAAGGATCTATTAAATGTGGTTAAGTCATACTTGTTCAGAGGAAGTTAATGGGAAAGTCAAGATGAATCAGTACAAAATAAGCTTAATTTTGGATTCTCAGCTGTTGCCTTTTATAGTGTATGGGCACTTTTTCATCATAAATGTATTTATATACATGGATATTACATGAAAAAAAACATGTTTATTATAGAAAACAATCTGCTGATCAGCATTCCACATTTCCTTTATTTGTTTGACAGATTTTCCCTCTACATTTCAGGTGCTGTTGTCTTCTGAAAGCAGTTTACATCAATTAAAACACAGGCTTTAGTCTCTGGTGTACAGTGTAAATGATAAAACATATATAATATTTGTGGATAAATGTTAATCTTTTGATCATTTAAATCATGCAAAATAAATAAGCATTTGATAAGGATAATGCAGAGATAAAATTCCAGCAGATTACAGACTGGCTAGGGAGTTGACTGTCCAGTCTCTTCTCCAGCATGTAAAGGAATGTAGAATCCACAAATGGGTTGATTTAGTCTTCTAGCCCAATCAGACCAAACAATCAAAGTTGCCACTCCTCTGAAGGGTCTGACCATGCCCCAGTTTCGTTTGGTCTCAGCCCTGAAGAGACGTGAGAATTTGGCTCCCAATTTAGATTCAGAAAGGTAGTTATTGCCATTTGTGGATTCTCTACCCTTTTTTTCCTTCTTTGGGGGGGGGGTTGGTTCAGCTCTGGGCTCAGTGCTGCACCATTTCTTCTCTCTTTAATCAATTCCCTTCTCCGTTGAGTTTTTCAGAGGCAGACAGTTCATTACAGACAGCTGCCTCCTCATTACAATCCACCCCCCACCCCCTCCCAGGATCTTTGCTGTGAATGCAAGCTTTAAACTACTAGTTTTCGGCTGAAAACTCTCAATTCACCTTCCTGGGTTCATTACCAATTCAAACAACCTGCGGGTGCCATTTTGAGCTTCTAGAAGGCTCGATCCTCACATTACTCAAGTACTTCCTCGTTACTGTTGATTATCAGCTGTAAATTACCCAAAAAACCCATAGGTGAAGTGTTTGACTAAAAGAACTTATTACCAGATTACTTGAATAAGAGGATCTTTTCTCTCGGCTTGTTTTATCTCTCATTAGATCGTTGCGGCCACCATTTTGGGCTCCACCCGATCGCACACATTAAATTGACTGCTTTGACCTAATTACAGCCTTTTCAGTCACAAAGCAACTTACTTATTTGGTGATTCTCCCTATGTGGTGGGGGGAATAGGAGTTCTAATTACACTCTTTTAGATCTTCATTACCTCGTGCTTCAGCTGCTTAATAGGCGCCATCTTAGGTTACCTAGTGGACATAGGGAAAATACCTTGAGTCTCTCACTCCATTTTATCTGGTAATATTCCAGACTGTGTGACTTACCAGTACCTTTCAAATATCCAGTGCCAACAGATTGGACTGCTGCTTGCCTTGCCTGTTTTCCGCTGTCTGCATAGTGGTCGGCACTTACTGTCCTAGCCGTCACTAAGTGAGACACGAGGGTCAAAAAAATTTGAAAATTAATTAAAATAAAACAGAATTAAAATAAAAAGATATATATCTATATTCATATATAGACTTATCTTTAATTGACATTTGATACTTTTTTTGGCCAAATTGTCTCTCTATTATAGTGGGCCTGAAAAATTGAACGGGGAGGACAGCCCCTGAGCGTAGCACGGCTTATATCGCATAGTGACTCCGTGCTTAATGGCGGGCCGGACCTCACAGATCCTCATGTAGGCCTTTACCACCCAGGTGGGCCATGGCCTTCCTTTCTCCTGCAGACCAAGGGCCGATCCAGGGATCTCCTGGTGAAAACCTGCCCTTTCTTCTCCTGCAGAACAGGACTGATCCAGGGATCTCCTGGTGAAAACCTGCCTTTTCTTCTACTGCAGTATAGGCCCGATCCAGGGATCTCCTGGTGAACACCTGTTGTTTCTTTCCTATTGTTTATTTCAATATGGCGGATAACACTGTTTCACAGGCTTCCACCTCCAGTGGAAATGTAAAACGCAAGCCATCCAGTCAGGATACACCTGCAAAAGCCAAGGCCAAGGTCAAACGGACCTCTAAGGCCGATGACAAGCAAGCAGATAGCAGACATAAGGTGCTGGAGCGACAATTCTCCAAAGCCCAGCGACAGGCAGGAGAGATGCAGCTTATCCCCTCCCTTCCTCTTGCATCCACATCAGGGGAGCACCGGCCTTCCCCTTTTACATGGGCTTGGTCTCCTGAGCAGACCCTGGACCAGGGTTCTTTGCTGGGATATGAACGGGACCATCTGTCCCTCTTTGACCGAGAATTGAGATTACAGGTCCAAGATTCAATTCCAGCTGCTGAGCCAGGACCTTCCTCAGTGTCTTGTGAGTCTCAGGGGGAGGTTACTACAGTTGTCCCTCCCCCAATCCCATCAGCATCTTTCACGCCGACGGCGGCGGGTCTTCAGGGTCCCGAACGTCCTTCATTTACTGTCCAGCTCCAAGCCATGATCTCACAGGCAGTGGCTCAGGCAATGGCGGCTTCAGAGAGGGCCATTGAGGTCCAAGGACCGTCAAACCCCACTATGCCCACGGAAACTATGCATCCCAGGGAGTATGTGATCTCAGATCACGGTTTTCCACCTCAATCTGAAGGGAGCGAGATATCGGATTATTCCGCACAGATTCCAGAAGAAGGCATGTGGTCAGACGGGGAAGACATTCAGGTGGAGGCCACTCCTATGGTAGGGGTGTTGAATCCAAATTCCTTCTATTCTCTTTTACAAAAGGCCTATGTCACCGGAAAAATTGAACCGGTGAAACCACAGACGACCGATCAGGACTCTGGACAGAGTTCTGACCTACTGTTTCTGGAACCAGTCAAGAAGAACCTACAGATACCTTGTCCCCCCATGTTTCTCAAATCCATTCAGGATCAGTTGGGATCTCCTGGAAGTTTCTCTGCTCTTGGGGGATTAGATCGTAAGCTCTTAGATACGGTCCCTTCCCTCAACGATGTCCTCGAAGTTCCGGGTGTAGACGAGGCTCTCGCCTCCATACTGTCAGGCACCAAAATCCCAGGAGATATGTTGGAGCCCTTAAGGCTGAGGACAAGAAGTCTGAGATTTCCCTTAAAAGGACCCATCAGGCATCGGCTTGGGCTATAAGAGCCTCAACATCTAACTCCTTCTTCACCAGAATCGCATTAATCTGGCTCAGGGAATTACAGGCCAGAATATCCCCAGATGAAGTAAGGGTTCACCAGGATGTCACTAAACTAAGGGCCACACTGGAATACATGGCGGATGTGTCTCTGCAGTCAGCCAAATATTCGGCTCGGGCCATAACTTCCAACATGGCTACACGCCAGTTGTTCTGGCTAAAAAATTGGAAGGCCGATACCAGGCACAAATGGAGAGTAGCTGTGGCACCATATCAAAAGGGTCATCTTTTTGGAGAGGCTCTCACTCCTTACCTGACTGAAAACAAAGAAAAGTTGAAGGTACTAGCTCATATTGTCAAAAAAATGGGCAGACGTTTTTCTCCATACAAGCGGCGTCCGTCGTTTAAGTCTGGCTCAGACCGAACTACCTGGAGTGGGTATCGGCCCTTTCAAGCAGGGCCGGACCACTCATCAGACCGGTCTGGCTAAGAGACAAGCCAAAGCCACAATTTCAGTCTAAGCGGTCCTTTCGCGGCAGAGGAGGTCGTCCTTTCCGAAAGTCAAAGTGACTTGAGGCAGATTCCCCCCATTGGCGAAAGACTGGCACTATACTTCCACAAATGGGAAAGCACCACCACGGACAATTGGGTTCTAACCACTATCAGAGACGAACTGTCTCTGGAGTTCCTCACACTCCCCCCTCGGAACTTCATCTCCTGCTCCCTATCCCAAAATCCCGTGAAACAAGGTCTCATGGAGGAGGCCAGTCGTCATCTGTTAAGCATAGAGGCAATAGAGCGGGTACCCCCAGATCAATGGGGACTAGGTTTCTACTCCATCCTATTCATGGTACCAAAGGCCTTGGGAGGATGGAGGGCGATCCTAGACCTCAAGGCTCTAAATCGGTACCTAATTTACCAAAAATTCAAGATGCAAACTCTTCATTCTATTCTGGGCAGTATTCGGCCAGGGGACTTTCTTACATCCATAGATCTGACAGAAGCTTACCTGCATGTTCCCATACATCCAAATCACAGGCGTTTTCTCAGATTCAGGTATTCCAACCATCACTATCAATACAGGGCCCTGCCATTCGGCCTATCGTTAGCTCCAAGGGTTTTCACAAAAATCCTGGCAGTTCTCGCCGCACAGCTCAGGTTGGTACCAGTCTGCGTTCAGTGCTATTTGGACGATATCCTAATCCAATCGTCCTCGGCACTGAACGCCCGATCAGACGTGGCACTGACGATCAAGACACTCCAGGATCATGGATTTATGAGGCAGATTCCCCCCATTGGCGGAAGACTGGCACTATACTTCCACAAATGGGAAAGCACCACCATGGACAATTGGGTTCTAACCACTATCAGAGACAGATTGTCTCTGGAGTTCCTCACACTCCCCCCTCGGCGCTTCATCTCCTGCCCCCTATCCCAAAATCCCGTGAAACAAGGTCACATGGAGGAGGCCAGTCGTCATCTGTTAAGCATAGAGGCAATAGAGCGGGTACCCCCAGATCAATGGGGACTAGGTTTCTACTCCATCCTATTCGTGGTACCAAAGGCCTCGGGAGGATGGAGGGCGATCCTAGACCTCAAGGCTCTAAATCGGTACCTAATTTACCAAAAATTCAAGATGCAAACTCTTCATTCTATTCTGGGCAGTATTCGGCCAGGGGACTTTCTTACATCCATAGATCTGACAGAAGCTTACCTGCACGTTCCCATACATCCAAATCACAGGCATTTTCTCAGATTCAGGTATTCCAACCATCACTATCAATACAGGGCCCTGCCATTTGGCCTATCGTTATCTCCAAGAGTTTTCACCAAAATCCTGTCAGTTCTCGCCGCACAGCTCAGGTTGGTACCAGTCCGTGTTCAGTGCTACTTGGACAATATCCTAATCCAATTGTCCTCGGCACTGAACGCCCGATCAGACATGGCACTGACGATCAAGACACTCCAGGATCATGGATTTATGATCAACTTCCAAAGAGCCATCTGATCCCAGCAAACCGTTTGCTCCACTTAGGCACAATAATAGACACCAACCAGTGCCGAGTTTTCCTGTCTCAGGAGCGTCAACTCAGCATACGTACGATGGTCACCAGGGTGCACAAGGAGAAACGTGTAACCCTGCTCCTACTGTCACAGCTGTTAGGGAAACTGATTTCATGTATTGCCATAGTGCCCTGGGCCAGGCTTCATACGAGACAATGCAGTGGTTTCTACTCCCTTACCAGAAATGGGGTGTAGCATGTTTTCCACAGAGGGTGCAAGTCCCACCACAGACACTCACGTCCCTCATCTGGTGGTTGTCCCCAGCATTGTCCAAAGGATCCCTGTTCAGATTCAGGTAACCTTGACCACAGACGCCAGTCTGTTTGGATGGGGGGCACATCTGCAATCCCAATTCGCCCAGGGGCGGTGGTCCCAACGGGATCTCAAGAAAAATATCAATTGGTTAGAGCTCAGAGCCATACACCTAGCACTTCGCCATTTCCACAAGAAGTTGGCGGGCCGCCACGTGCTGGTTCTGACAGATAACGTGGCGGCAAAGGCCCATGTCAACAGGCAGGGTGGCACTCGATCGTGGATTCTAATGTCCGAGGCCCAATGTCTGGGGTCATGGGCAGAACAGAATCTGTTGTCCCTAAAGGCGGAACACATGTCAGGGGTGGAAAACGACCAGGCGGATTTTCTGAGTCTATCTACGATAGATCATTCGGAGTGGCGTCTACATTCCCCTCTCTTTCGGGAGATAACTCACCCTTTTGGTCGGCCCAAAGTTGACCTGTTTGCATCCCCGATGAATGCCCAGCTTCCCTGGTTTCTATCTCAGCACCCATCCCAGGGTTCGGAGGGAGCAGACGCCCTCCGCAGACCTTGGCTGGCGGGCCTTCTATATGCATTTCCACCCCTTCCCTTGATCCCGGCCGTCATCAGGAAGCTGTTACAGGAATGGGCGGAGCTAATTCTTGTGGCCCCATATTGGCCGAGGTGTCCATGGTTCACGGATCTCGTGAACCTTGCCGTAGCCACCCCCTTGGCAAATCCCTCCAGAGAGGATAATTCTAACGCAGGGGGCCATACGCCACCCAGACCCGCAGTGGCTACAACTAGCCACCTAGCATCTGAGCGCCAGTTCCTGATGTGTGGATCTTACTCTTCAAGGGTGATAGCTATGATCCAAGCTTCCAGAAGGCTGGCGATGAACCGGATCTATGATGCCACTTGGAAAAACTTCTGTGACTGGTGTACCTATAAGGGTTTGTCTATTTCTTCTGTCACTATTCCAGTGATTCTTGAATACCTCATGGATGGCGTGGATAAGGGCTTAGCGCCCAACAGCTTGCATAGACAGCTGGCCGCTCTTTCCACGGTGTTCACCTGTGCCAACGCCACTCCATTGTCCCATCATCCCAGGGTCCGGTCCTTTATGAAAGGAGTCTCCAACACCAGACCTCTGGTAGTACACAGGTATCCATCTTGGGAACTACCTCGGGTTCTGCAGGTACTCACTAGGTCTCCCTTTGAACCTATAAGGTCTTGTCCTCTTCACATTTTGTCCCACAAGGTGGCCTTCCTAGTAGCCATCACGTCGGCGAGGCGCGTGTCAGAGCTGGCTGCTCTTTCAGTTAGGGAAGACCTGTGTACCTTTTATCAGGACAGAGTGGTGATGAGGTTAGATCCCTCATTCATTCCCAAGGTGAATACACTGTTTCACCGGGCTCAGGACATTGTACTACCAAACTTTTGTCCCAATCCTTCTCACACACTAGAAAAGCAGTGGCATTACCTAGATGTACGTAGGGCATTGCATCATTACATTAAGAGGACAGCTTCCTTTCGCAAATTGGAGGCATTGTTTGTCTCTTTCCACTCAGCTTCCAAGGGACAGAAGGTTTCCTCCTCTACTATAGCCAGGTGGATCAAGGCCTGTATCTCTCAATCTTACCAGGCTTACTCTTTACTTGTCCCAAGCCACCTGACAGCGCACTCTACTCATAGCACTTCCACGTTGGCGGCGTGGCAGACTCAGGCATCCATAGAGGACATCTGTAAATTGGCTACGTGGTTGTCCCCTTCACCATTCATTCGCCACTACAAACTTGACAAGTTTGCTTCCACAGAGGCCGCTTTTGGCCATCGGGTTTTACAACAAGTGGTCCATTTCAGCAACGACACTTAACCAACCTGCTTCCCACCCATGGGATCATAGGGGCTTTGGTATGTCCCATTTGTGGATTCTACATTCCTTTACATGCTGGAGAAGGGGTGTTGTCTTACCTGAACGCCTTTTCTCAGCATGAGGAATGTAGAATCCATTCCCTCCCTGATCATTACTAGCAATTAGGTTAGTGTTAGCTGTTCAGAGCCATCACGTCACACAATCATTTGCTTCACCCTTTCTAAACTGGGGCATGGTCAGACCCTGCAGAGGCGTGGCAACTTTGATTGTTTGGTCTGATTGGGCTAGAAGACTAAATCAACCCATTTGTGGATTCTACATTCCTCATGCTGAGAAAAGACGTTCAGATAAGACAACGCCCTTTCTTAAAAACCTCCAGTGATTGAGCGCCCATGATTTCTGAAGGCAAGCTGTTCCACTGGTTAATTGTCCTCACCATTAGGAAGTTTCTCCTTAATTCCAGGTTGCTTTTCTCTTTGATCAGTTTCCAGTCATTGTTTCTTGATCTGCCATCTGGTGCTTTGGAGAATAATTTGACCCCCTCTTTTTTGTGGCAGCCCCTCAAATACTGGAATACTACCATCATGTCACCCCTATTTCTTCTTTTCTTTAGACTAGCAAAACCCAAGTCCTGCAGCCATTCTTCATATGTTTTAGTCTCCAGGTCTTTGACCATCTTAGTTGCTTTTTTTGAACTTTTTCCAAGGTCTCAACATCTTTTTTGTAGTATGGTGACCAAAATTGGTTGCAGTATTCCCGTTGTGGTTTCACTAGGGTTTTATAAAGTGGTATTAATACTTCTTGTGATCTTGATTCTATGCCTCTGTTTATACATTTCAGGATTGCATTAGCTTTTTTGGCAGTGGCTGCACACTGCTGACTCATAGTCAAATGATCATCCAATAGGACTCCAAAGTCCTTGACAGTCAACTGTTTTTGAGCCAGGTTTCACCTAATCTGTACTTATATCTTTGATTTTTCCTGCCTAAATGTAAAATTTTGTTTTTCTCCACATTAAAACTCATTTTGTTAGATAGGGCCCATTGTTCAAGTTTGTCAAGATCTTTTTGAATCCTGAGCTTATCTTCTGGGGTGTTGGCTATTCCTGCCAGTTTAGTGTCATCTGCAAATTTGACGAATTCCCCTTCTATTCCTCATCTAAGTCATTTATGGAGATGGTGAAGAGTACTGGACCTAAGACAGAACCTTGTGGTACCCCACTGCTCACTTCCCTCCATATAGATGTAGTACCATTAAGGACTACTCATTGACTATGGTTTGTCAGCCAGTTACAAATCCATCTAGTAGTGATGTTGTCTATTCCACCTTTTTCTAGCTTAACAACCAGTAGGTTATCTACTTTGTTGAATACCTTACTGAAATCTAAGTGTATTATGTCCATAGCGTTTCACTGGTCTACTAATTTGGTCACTTTATTAAAGAATGAAATAAGATTGGTTTGGCATGATCTGTTTTTAACAAACCCGTGCTGGCTATCACTTATAATTTCGTTTGCTTCTAATTGTTTGCAGATCTGTTTTTTATTATCTTTTCCAGGATCTTCCCAGATATTGATGTTAGACTGATTAGTCTGTAGTTTCCTGTGTCTGTTTTTTTTTCCCCTTTCTTGAAGATGGGAACCACATCAGCTCTTTTCCAATCCTCAGGTATTTCTCCAGTGCTCCAGGATTTTTGAAAGATAGGGTGCAATGGTTCTGAGATAACAACTGCCAGGTCCTTCAGAACTCTGATTCATTCACTTTTCTATTTTCCCTCCATATGTAGTTCCTATGCAGTAAATAAATGTGATGACTAGGTAGCAAAATATTTGCATAGTACTGTCACTCTTCTTTAGGAATAATGAAAGTAGAGCTATGCTTGTCCTTCCTCCAAATAGGGATAAGACTAAGCATGGATTTAGCAGTCCTGTTGGGAATTATTTTTTCCTAAATGTTAGCAGTATTTGTCTTTTAAAAAGGCACGATAAATGTGAAAAGAAATGGTAATTATTTTAATAAATGTTAGAAACTATTTTCATATTAAGGAATGATTTGGAGGGGGAAAGAGCTGCCTTTTTATGACATCTGCCTAATATGCTTTTTATAAATCTACTGAATCAACATTTCACAGAAGAAATATTTCATGGTTAATGACCAATGCTGCTGGTTTCCAAAATGTTAGATTTTGCTTTTTTAACATTTTTTTATGTTACAGTTATTCCTCACTGATATAATTCTTCAGATATCTTTTCTTATACCTAATGGATATAATTTATATTTACTTTGATGAGTACATAAAAATGCCAAGTATTTGGATTTAGGTTTTGCAAATGGGGTTTCTTTCCATATTTCATTATTTTATTTTTTTACTGCATATTTTGCAACCTTCAATATTGAATAGTAGATTGTTAAAATGTCAAAATTGTTTCCAAATGATATTAAGTTGCAACTATAAGAACTTGGTCCTTTGCTTTAGGTGCCCTCTAGTGTATATTTTATTTATTTGTTCCAACTGATTTAAATGCTGTTCTGCATTAGGGAATTACATTTGGATTCAGCAGTGTGTCCATTATTATCTAATGTACTTGTATAGGGACCAGATTTTTTTAATATTGTAGATGACATTAATACAACAGAAATGAAACAATAGGATGGGGATTTAAACATTTATTTGGCTTCATTGCTGTATAATTCCTGGCATTGTGTCAACAAATCTTAGATCAGTGGTTCTCAACCTTTTTAATGCCGCGACCCCCAACCACTCGTAAGTCGAGGACTACTCAACCGCTCGTAAGTCGAGGTCTACTCAACTGGTGCAGCACCGTTTGCAGAATGGGACTTTTGGCGGGCTCAGCAGGGCAGAGACAGCCTGGACAATTCCTATTGGTTTTTGAAAGCCAATAGAATTAGACTCTATTCAAGAGAGTCTATTCTATTGGCTTTCAAAAGCCAATAGAATAAAAGGGAGTAGCGCAGCTAAGGAAAAGGGGAAAAAATGGCGGACTGCGTTGTTTGGCGACCCCCGTGAAATGGTCGTTCGACCCCAAATGGGGTCCTGACCCACAGGTTAAGAACCACTGTCTTAGAAATAGAGTTGATTTGTGAAAGTACACATCATGTCATGAAGGGATATGAGGACAAGCTAATTCTTATAATACTATCCAAATCAGAGTTGTGATTTCATACTATTTATTTATTTAAGTATTATCTCAGTTATCATTGGCCTGACTTCAATGCATTTATATCAGTCTTCTACAACAGTACTCCAAATGTATTTGACCTCAGCTCCCATAATTCCCAAGTAGCATAACCTTTCCAAACCCAGATATAAGAAAAGCATGAGTTATAATGGGACTATACACATGAACTGCTCGTTTTTGCAAGTGAAAGGCTGTTTAGGAAATTATTATACAGGTGTAAGCAGAATTACATATAAATGCATTGTCCAAGAGAGAAGATGGCTTTATTCTCCAGCATGACGAGTGGAGAATCCACCAATGGGTTTTCCTCATCTTCTACCCATAGACTAGTCAGCCAATTTTGCTCCGCCTCTCCTCTTGAGACCTCCCCTCCCCAGTCTCAACTAGTCTTGAGCCCGATTAGACTGAATTTCATTGACTCCTGAAGATAAGGTCGTATCTCTTGATATTTCTTGTTGTTCTGACTAATTTGAAGGGGGGGGGTCGCTAGAAAACAAACGGCTGTTCGCTTTCCTTTTCCCTTTTTGCTGCCTGATTGGCTAATCGCAGCACAACCGCGAGGTTGGCTTGCGTCCGGCCGGTAGCCGAACAGACAAAGAGCAGATGTCATTTTCCGGTCACCAAGTGTGACTCCTTCTCCTTCCATTTCACCCCTCCCACAGGAATTTCCAGCCACAAGAGGAGAGCTTCCCACTAGCCAGCTGATCCGCAGGTAAATTTAAACCTCCCGCGGTTCCTACGGCAGCCTGTGAGCCACGGAGGTCTAACAGCACTCGCAGGCTTTTCTTCCGAAACTAGCCGAATCACTCAAGGATCAGCTGGTCTGTGGAGAGCCTTTAAACTCCGCGACTCTCTCCCGAAGATCAGCTGGTCCGCGGAGAGTTGCAGTTCTGTGGCTTAATTGAAGCTCCTCTGTCCGGTAGAGAGCTAGTCTTCAAAAGTTACCTGATTTGGCTTTATTCTCAGATGCGAACGCAAATGGAGTTCAGCAGCCTCCAGGGAGCCCTGCTGAGCTGCACAGGCAGAATACACAAATGGAGTTCAGCAGCCTCCAGGGAGCCTGGCTGAGCTGCCCAGGCAGAATAGCTACCTCCACATGGTCTGAGGCCAGGGAATCGGAGTCAGACTTCCTTCCTTCTTCCTAGCCATGATAGGGCAACTTTCTGACTCTTTAGGGTTGCTGGGCAAAGTAAAATCGGACTGAGAAGCCAGAGCTCCGGCTTCTTCCATCCGTCTAGTCGGCTGACAAAACTGGAAGTCAATAAATCTATACTGATTTAATAGCAATTATAATATACAGATCCTCTGCGAAATTATTTTATTAATAAAACTATCTCCCCAAATGAAAATTATGTTAATTTCTAATGCTGTCATAGATTCTTAATATTACTGAATGAAATATCAAGGCTCCATATTTGTTGTTTTAAAGGCATATATTTGGCAATCAAACTTTTCTTTGTTGTGCAAATTGGTCCTAGGAAATAAATAAGGGTAAAGCTATGTATAAATCAATGATATACAATGTGTTTGCTTTTTGCTTTCCCAGCACACAATGCACCCAGGTGTACCTTAGTCTTTCCAGTGAAGTTAAGCAATACTACTCAAAAAAGTGGCCCATTCATCAGTAGGGGGTGAATGATGCCCTTACAATTGCTATTCTTTAATTTTGGCTAATTTTGAATCATAAAACCAGCTGTTACTGTCTTTTTTTACTTCTCTTCTAAAGTTAAATTATATTTATGTTCCAGTTCATTGTCTTACTCATTTCATTGTTGCGATAATTTCCCTTCCTTTCAACTTCAGGTTCATACCATAAATCACTTTAGCTTAGTTCAAAGTGTATTTCTAAAGGCTGTATTTCTAAAATGCAAATGACTAGAGGAAAAAGTGCTCTTTATTTTTTTCATAGCAGTAATGTTATTGCTACTTCATTGTGAACAGTTGTAGTTAAATAACAGTGTTCCATTATATTTATTTGCTACCCATTTCTGGTCAACTCAAAGAGGTGCAAAACCTATAGAAAGTTAAAGTTGATTCCTTAATGAAAGTAATTTCATCAGAAAAGTAATTTGCTGCTTCAACTTTCTTTAAGTTAAAGGTTTTATGTTAAAACTTTAAAAAGTTACTGCTTGCAGTTTCACATTCCAATGGATATTCAAAGAAATTAGCCTTTAAATAATGTACATTTAAGTCACAAAACAAAAATGTCCTTATTAAAAAAACTCCTTTTTTGATGGTATTCATTTAAATGAAATCTGATCCTGTGAACACAGCCATGAATATCCATTCTGTCTCACAGAAAATTCGACATAAGATATCAAAAAGCTGTCAAGGTATTATATTGCCTTATAAATTGCATTGTGAAGTAAAGTCATACATCTGTTTCTGGTTAACAAAGCAGCACTATGGGATTTAAAACAATAATAGCTTGGTATGTGCATGTGCCCTTGAGCTTATGCAAATTAAGAGTCTTAACAATATAGGAATTAAATGTTCATTTTAGATTGACTTTTGTTAAATGCATGCATTCACAAAATAGCATCTGTTGTGGAAAATATATGATTTGAGGCTTCTGAATATGTTCAGGAATATAAATTAAGTAGCAATATTATTTTTCTCTAGAAAAGAATGGTAAGGAAGGCTTTATAGATCAAAATGTAGTAGAGCATTCCCTGGCATTTTTTTTTAAAAAATACTTAATATAAGAAAGACCCACAAAATCAATAACTGATTGAAGATAATAATGAAATTGAATATTATAAACATCAATCTAACCATGTTATTGATGGCCTAACATGCACATTAGGTCATACTGTAGATCTGGTGGGGTTTTTTTTTTCCCCTCAGGGAAGTAGTGACATGATCTGAACATGGAAGACATTACCACCAGTGCTTTATCATTTAATCAGGTGACTGTGAGTCACAACCACTCTGTGGTTTTTTTTTTTTTTCAGCTTCCTGGTGTTGCCCTCCTCCCTGGTCATTAACGCATCAGGCTAGAGGAGAGAGTGAATTTTAGTCCTGTCTTAGGTATGAAAGTCAGCTGGGTGACTTTGGGCCAATCTCTCTCTCAGCTCAACTTACCTCACAGGGTTGTTGATATGGGGAAAATAGGAGGAAGAAGGAATATTATAAACATTTATAAAAATAATAAAGGTAGGATAAAAATAATAAAATTTGTCCAGAGTAACTAATAGACCTGAATGGGTTTAAGAGAAAGCTTGTGGTGTTTCCTAATGATTTGATAAACAGTTTGATAGAGGCTTTGCCTCTGCATGGAAAGATTTGCATTTGACAGTTGTTTGTCAGTGGCAGACATGTTTCACTTTATAGCCTTACCTGGGATACAAGAGTTTAACCCAAATTCATCCAGAAATAAAATATTCTATAACTGGGCTACATCCCATACAAATAAACAAGCCACTAGAATTATTGTGATGTAGTAGATAGCTATAGAACAAGGGCCAGGAGACACAGGTTTTTAGTCTATTCTTATCCATGAAAACTCACATGATAAAGAAAGTCACTTTTTTTCAGCCTACCCTATTTCACAAGGCTGCTGATCTGAAAGTAAGATGAAAGGAGATTACTAGGACACTATGAGCTCCTGTGGGGGAGGAGTGAGTTATACATTAAATAATAATAAGCAAATGTAAAAGTTAATCTTTTGTAGTGGAATGTCTATGGAGATTCTTAATTATCCAGGTCATGGTTTCCCAATAGTGCTTTTCCCAAAGGCAATTTTTGGATTTTTTTTTTTAAATGTTTTTCTTCTGAAAAGCTTCTTGGATGAGAAGTGTAATGATTTCAAAAGAAAAAACACAAAGTCCAGTTGCCTTTTGGAAAAGCACCTTTGGGACTTTTCATGCATCAGTGGGTTGGACTAGAAGGTCTCCAAGGTCCCTTCCATCAATTATTATTATTATCATTATTATCATCATCATCATCATCATTTGATCATGAAGTGATCAGCACAATAATTATTGCTAGATTGGTAGACAGGAGACAGCTTCATGAAGGAAGTTACATAGGATTTGAGGATCTTTAGGAGATCCATTCCTGGTTATGTAAAATTTTGAAGCAACTGGGCTCAACCCCCTCCCCCACTCTCTGGAGCAGCAAAAGTCAAGAAGGCATAAGAGGCTCCTTCAAGCCTGCTGTTTCGTACATTTTTTGTACACCTGAATAAGAAAGCAAATGGGTTATAAAACCAAAGAGACAAGCTTCTGGTCTTCAGCTGTGGGGTTTTACAACTGTAGAATGTGGGGTAAATTCTCTTTTTCAAGGTGATGCTTTATTCTGTAAACAGCAGGCATTTGCATCTGTAACAAAGTTTAGCTTTTCCTATAGCTAACAAACCACACCTATTTTATTCTGAGGTTCAAATAAGAGGAATGTCTGAGTACTTTTTTTGTACTTTCTTTCTTGTACACAAGGTTTAATTGTTTTGAATTTGATTTACCTGCTCTTAAAAAAATATTTCAGCTTGCTTTGGAGTGTCATTTAAAACAAAAGCTGGATTCTTCTAAGAGGTGACTTGTTTAAAAAAATGTTCTGTAATGCAGTCCTCTTTACTGCATCTGTGAACTACGTCTTTGGTTGTTTTCCACAGTGTGATTTCCATATACAATAAATGTATTTGCTTCACTTTTCTCATTCCAGAAAAAACAATCTAGCCTGCAGGCCTCATTCCTGGCATGCTACCAAATTCACTGAGAATCAACTTGAAACAGCTGTGTCACAACTCTCCTCCACCAATGTCTGTGCTTCATGGCCCTCTCAGTATCATTCAAGGTAAGTTCTTGTTGAAACGTACAAACAGCAGGCTCAAATGGTAAGAAAATAATTGCTTGTCTTATTTTATTATTAACTTTAAACTACCAGCAATGTACTGTGTTGTCCTGTTGGGCTTATTGTACAAAGCAAGCTCTGTTATTAAAAAGATCAGTAAATTATATACCCAAGAGTTATTAATTCAGAATGTTTTTTCATTGTGAAGAAGGAAAAATAATACCTGCAAGTTGTGATGGCTAGTGATTTTTTTTTCTTTCCTACAACTGGTACCAGAATTTATAATCATTTCAAATCCGGGCAGCTAATTGCACCAAATAACTTCTTCCAGCAGCCTTTAATGGAAGAAATAGAAATTGCTGTTCCAGGGTACCTTATAATAATAATAATAACAATAACAATAACAATAACAATAACAATAATAATAATAATAATAATAATAATAATAATAATAATAATAGTAAAGTTGGAAGGGACCTTGGAGGTCATCTAGTCCAACCCCCTGCTCGGGCAGGAAACCCTACACCATTTCGGACAAATGGCTGTCCAGTCTCTTAAAATTATACATGTGTATAATTAAGAAGGCTGTCCTTCTTAAAATTATACATGTGTATTCTTCTCTGGCATCTTTTAAAAGAATAAATCTGTAATTACTTTTCTATATACTGTGTAATTTCCTTGATGAGAAATAGGTATTGCATACCATTGCCTTTTTAATAATTGAAAAGTCTACAGTAATAATTATTTCTGTGAAAATTCTTCCAGCGCTTAAAAAAGAAGTACCTTAATTAAGATATGATTTTTTTTCAATCATTCATAATACTATGATTTAATTACAACACAAAAACCCATAATATAAAATATTCAAATTTGTAATGAATTTAGAAATACATTTAGCATTATTAACACTATAATGCTGGTTGGTTAAGTTTATATTATTAAATAAAATATTCTGTTTCCTAATTTATATTTTGACAACTATCTAAGGCTGCAATGATATACCAGTTAGGTAGAAATAAACCTTTAAGAACTCTGTGGGATTTTTTTTCTAATTATTTTTTTACTGTTATATTGCGTCTTTTTCAGAAATACTATGAAATTCTTTTTGAATAAAATTAATTCACTTGTGGATTCTGTCTGTGCTGATTTTTAGTAAGACAGAAGTGAGAGAAAACTTTTAAAAATGTATTATCTAACATACTAAGAACATATCAATTAGCTTGAGACAGTGGTCAATCAAGCAGGGAATTGATAGGCACAACCATGGGCTTGCTGTAGTCTTCACTAAAGCCTTTTTCACACTTTGCAGTTTTTTAAAAAATGACATTATGGTTTTAATATACAGCTCTAATACATAAAATATTGCTGTAAGTAATTGTAATGATGGTTTTGTGTATGTATTATATTAATGGAGGTCTGTTTGTTTTACTTGTTGCAGTTCCTTTGATCTTTTAAATTCATGGGATCAATCAAATCTACATCATACCTCAGGCCAGTTCAGCTCTGTGGGAAGCATGGATATCAGGGATCACACACCCCAAACATATCAGTATGGTCAGATTTCCTCTGCAAAGTCCAATAGCAGCATTGATCATCTGAGGAATCCCAGCAAAAGAGATTCTGCATATGGTTCTTTTTCTACTAGCTCCAGTACACCTGATCACACATTGTCTAATGTAGATGCTATGTCAACAGAGAATGTGATGTATAAAATGGGTCACTGGGAAACTCCAAAACAAGGAAATAGCAAGACCGCTTCGTTTCTAAGTGATAATGGAAGTTCTGAAGAAAAAGTTAACTCCTTTGCAACTCCCCCACAATATGAAAACAACCTAAGTTTGCGACTGGAAGTCCATACTAATTCACTCTATTCTGGGGCTGGAAGAACTAATTTTGTACCTGTATGGTATGTCCCTGAAGGGAAAAAGTCTGCTTCCCCTCCACCTCCCCCACCCCCTCTGCGTAGTGATAGCTTTGCTGCTACCAAAAGTCATGATAGAGATCATACACCTCTATATTCAGAAGGCATTCAGAGCCCCCAGCATTTTGAAGTCCTACATAGAACACCAATCAGAAATGACTGGAGTGCTGAAGCTGCTGAAGAACAAAAGCTAATGATCAACTCAGTTGTCAAGACCTCACACAGAAGACGAGGAAGCAGCCCAATACAAAGACCTGATTTTATTCCAGATTATGGTTTCTCTTCCCCAGGTGACAGGATAAACAATAATATGGGAAGTGCTAAGAGGCTGCATTCTTCTCTGTCTAGTACTGATGTTCGATTTGCCCAGTCTGTTTATGAGTCTCAGCACCATCAACATCAACGTCAGTATAGTGATGAATATAGTTTCTTTCACAATACAAAAGCCTCTGCATCATCTAAAGAGCCAAAATGGCTCTCTCCTTATAGTGACATTAGGGAAAGGCCTTCTGATAAACATAACTGTCATCTAAACCAAACCAGAATTCCCAGTAATACCACCACTGCAGTTTCTGACATGAGTTCTGAGGAAAACCCTGGACTAAAGCATTATTACTGTGCAAAAGTGAGGCAGCAGCCTGCTCAGGGAATCTCAAAACCATTACAATATAAAAATGAACGTAGGAATTCTGGGACAGGAAATCTTGCTGCTTCTGTGTCAAGTGAGAATCCTGCCATAACCATGAGCCAAAATCCTAAGTATTCTCTACCTCAGCATATTACTTCTCTGGATATATGTGAAAAGGGAGCTCATTGTGTAGTTAATAAAGGAGAGAATATTAAGGCTATTGTACTAGAAGATTCTAGGAAGGTAAATTACCCTGAGAAATTGGGTCAGAACAAGACATTTGAAGAAAATCTCAGTAGTCATCATGATTATAAGGATGGGCAAGAGTATTTTCAGGTATCTGACACTAAAATAGCCCAAAAAGATTTCAAATGGAATCAGGAGAAGAACTATCATATTTCTCCTCCAAAGACTCCAATGTTGCATACTTTAGCTCAGGAAGAGAAAAAGCAAGTTAATGTTGCTGCCGAAATTGGAATTAATAAACAGACAGGATTTGATGTTCACCTAAGCAAAAATGCACGAAGGAGTGATCGTTTTGCTACCACACTGAGAAATGAAATTCAAATGAAGAGAGCAAAACTCCAAAAAAGCAAAAACACAGCGGCCTTAGTAGAGCCAACTGAGGAAAAGGACTGTGCTGAGAACTGGAAGCATGATCCTCAAGAAAAGACACTGTTTATCACAAGTTGTTATTCTCACATGTACAAAGATAATCTGAAAGAGGTCCAAACCAGAGTCTTAGCCACTTCTCAGAGACTTAGAACCCAAGAGAAATCTTCCAGACCGAAAGATAAATATGTATAATACTACTCCGTTGGCTTTTGTTTCTAAAGATGAATTAGGTTTTCCTGAACTTAGGCAGTCTTCTAGACAGATATCACTGAGTAATGATGCTCATCATCTTTCACGTATTGGTACTAGGAAGAGATTTACTACAGAACAAAAATTAAAATCTTATTCTGAACCTGAGAAAATAAATGAAGTGGGTATGTGGAATGATAACTGCCAAACACACCATCGTCCAACTACATCAGAGGAAGTTTTGGAAACTTTTGCAGATAAATGGAAGTTTTTTGAAGAAACTAGTAAGCCAGTCTGTCAAAAATCTTCACAGAGATGTGAATCCTACTTTCATTCAGAAGTAGAGCTTGCTACTCTTCATAGAAATTCTAATGAAATTGAATCTGGAGGATCGTGGTACAAAAAGAGAACGCGGTCAGCTTCTTTCGGAGTTGAGAATGTACTTTGTGCATCTGATAGATCTAGTGAAACTGTACATTACAGTGGCGACATCACTAAATCAAGACAACCTCAGAGGTTAGAAACATTTGCAGAATACCAGGCTTCCTGGAAAGAACAGAGAAAACCTATAGAAAGCTGTAGTTCTGGAAAGTGCCATTCAGCTGATAACATCCTTGATGCTGGCTTTGAACAACTTGAGAAAACTCAGTATAAACATGAAAGGTCCAGGTCATCTCCTTCTACTGATTTTTACAAGCAGGTAAATACATTTTACTACATTTTGTTTCAAAGCAATGAAAAATAAGTATATATAAAAGCAAAGTTCTTAAGCATAGTTGCATACAAAATTTCAGGCAAGCCTGTTAAAGTATACATTTCAATGAATCCTTAAATAAACAGAAAACTGACTCAACATTTGCTTGGTACAAAGTTAAATATACTTTTCTGCAAACATGAATGCGTACTTAGTATAGTATTTTTTGTTATATACAATTTCCAATTAAAAATTGAAAATATGACAGATTTTGAACTATGGACACCTTTTCAGTTGGTACTTTGTAATATTTTTTTTAGTTGTAATTAGAGCTTCCAAACAACTGTAATTAGAGCTTCCAAACCTAAGAATTTTTCTTTTTGGGGGGTTGGGCCAATTTTTCCCTATGTTTCTTGCAGAAGCTAAGAAATTTTCTTAGGCTTCCTTGCCTGCCACTGCATGTTTGAGATCGTCTCATAGATGTTCAATAATCTTATAGTTTGAAGATAAAAGGGCTGTTCCAAAACCTTTGACCTTTTTTTCATGTAATACTTCATAATTGTCTTCATGAACTATCCAAATTCTTTTCAGTTTTAATTACTTTATTAACTGTTGGACATTAGTTTGAAACCAAGAAAAAACTCCACCAAAATTGGAGATTCAAAAGTGGTTAGGTCTGCAAAACAGAGCTCATAGATCATTCTAAATGACTTTCCAAAAATTTTAGCTGATATATGTTCAATCCCAGTACAACATTACTTACTAAACAACAATAATGTACATATGTAAAGTTATCAGAAGGAAATCTTTTCCATGGCTCTATGATGTATTTGAAGAAGAAAAAACCAATGCCAGCTGGTAAAAAATAGAGAGGGTTTAGTTATACTTGTGGTTGTATGACAGACAATAGCACAGGAAATTCTGAAAGGAAGAATGGATTTGGCTAAATATCAATAAACCCTGATCTTCTTTTAAAAGACCTTGAAGGGTAAAGTAAAGCCCCCTTTGGATTTTATGGTTTTGTTTCATTTTATTCTTATCCAGGTTTGTTTTCATTGTATTTTTGTTATGGTCATCCTTCTTATCTTTACTTCTCATTTTTGTCTGCTGTATTTTTTCCTTATTTTTAGTATTTCCATTTATTGCCATCCAGAATAGTTTAAAATTGGACAAGATATAAATTTAAAAACAAAGAAGTAAATAATGTCCACTCAGTAAAGAAACTGAATCTGAAAAGGGAATGGATATTTCAGCAAGATAATGATCCAAAACATAATTTGTTTCTCACATACCTCATAAAATGCCAGTTACAAATATCTTGCATTATATGTGGTTAACCCCACAGTCTCTGTTATGTTGCTTTTTCTCTTAAATATATACCTAGCCTTCAGCATGTCTACATCATTCATTTCTTCCATAATTCAGCCTCCCCCAGCCTTGACATTGTTTCTTAATTAAGAGTGGAGTTTATTATTTTGTTGCTTTAAAAAAAACATTCAGCCTGGCTAAAGCCATCATAGTTGCCACATAGATTGGGGGGGCAGACGGGAAGGAAAATGAAAGTATTGATAGTCAAAACACAGAATGGTCCTGTGGGAACCAAGGTCATTCCTGCTGGAAGGAGGAGCAACGACGAATTAAAAAGCCCGCCAATTACTTTCATTGGGTCGTATGATCTACAGCATAGTAGAGGGGAGGGAATTGTTACTTTTAGTTACATTGAATCTCTAGGAGAATTTCAGAGTTGGTTTCACTTTTGACCGTGCTGATATTATGTATCCAATAAACATGTGCTTTGAGGAAGCTTCAAGTCTTGGAGTTCTGATGTATTTGGTTTCATTCATCGGAACCTTGACATTAAACCAATTCTCCTAAAACTTTTTTTTACTGCTCTAAGATAGAGGGCTATTGAGGAGTGATCCTTGGGGTCCTGAGCCCCAACCACCCACCTGATTCTTTTGGGAGGATGATGAAGACTCAGGGATGATCCCAGGATGGAGAAGAAAGGGGGAGCAACTGCTTATCCCAGCACAACCCCTACTGAACACGGGTGACAGCCCAGGCTGGGGATGGAGCCCCACTGGCTGGGACACGACTGAAAGCCCATGCAGACAAAGCTGATAGGCCAGCGGTGTAGGAGGAAGCTCTAGCCATTTGGGACCATTTGAGTATTCCATGACTCCCAGAGAGATGAATGAACTAAGGGAATACATTGACAATAATCTGTCAAGACGATTTATCTAGCCTGCAAAATCATGCGTAGCCGGTTCTGTGTTGTTTAAAGAAAAAAAAGATGGGATACTGAGATTGTGCGTGGATTTTAAACGCTTATATGCTGTTAGCATAGAGAACATGTACCCATTTTCCTTGATGAAGGACATGTTAGCTCACCTCTCCAAGGGGAAAATCACTAAGCTGGATCTGCGAGAAACTTAACTACCAAGTAGGAATTAAGGAGGGAAATGAGTGGGAAACTGCTTTTAATTGCATTGGGTCATATGATTTGGGAAGTTTCCAGTTCAGGGTGATGCCCTTTGGTCTCCAGGGGGCCCTTGCTGTGTTCATGCAGCTGATAAATGAGGAAGCTCTAGCCATTTGGGACCTTTCCGTGCAGAGGAAGATTTCCTCTGCAAGAGCTCCCCTAAAGCTGCTAAGGCTGAGTTCCCCTTGATCTCTACCCACAGCTCTCTATCCCTCACACCCAGGTATAGAATGAAGAGATTGGCCAGAAAGGATGAGTCAGGGGAATGGAAATACCTGACGACAATGCATGGCCATTCGGTCAAGAAATTAAAGGAGAAATTTGACTAATTGGAGATTGTAATCCTGGGGTTGGCCTGTACAAGGGGGGTCCTAGTTTATCCTCATCTTTACAGAGATAATGGAGGAGCATGTCAAATTGGTTTGCGAGGTGCTCAAGAAATTATTAACAGCAAACCTTTATGCCAAACTAAATGTGAGTTCCATCAAACACGCCTGGACTACCTAGGTTACCGAATCTCGAGCGAAGGGGTGGAGATGGATCCAGGGAACATCAAAGCCATTTTGGAATGGCAGCCCCCTCGAACTCACAAGCAGCTACAGAGTTTTTTTGGGGTTCACTAACTTTTACTGGCAATTCATCCCCTCTTTCGTGAAAATAGCCTTACCGATTACCAAACTCTTGAAAACTGGCAACGGAGAATCAAAACCCCATTCTAGTCAAACTTTAAAGTAGACTATAGAGTGCCAACAGCCTTTGAGCAACTCTAAAGGTTATTTGCGGGAGAGCCATCCTCAACATTCAAACAGATGTGAGTGACGTTGCAGTGGATGCCATTCTTCAAAAAAAATGACAAGGGTGTGCATATGCCTCTAGAAAACTCACCAACACAGAGTAGCATTGGGCTGTATGGGCAAAGGAGGTATTTGCTGTGTGTTGGGCATTGCTAATCTGGTGTCACTTCCTAGATAGTAGCAAAGTACCCTTTAAAGTATGGACTGACCGTAAGAACCTCGAAGCACTAAAAAACCCACGCAAATTATCCCCCAAACAGGTTTGATGGGCACAATATTTCAATTGTTTTAACTTCTCTCTCAAATATATTCCCGGGGGAAGAACATCCTGGCTGACACCTTGTCTAGAATGTCACAGTACAAGAGCTGTTGGGAGGAGGTGGTGAACGCTATCATCCCCTCACCTCAAAAAGCCTCTCAACTCACCACTAGACATCAAGGCTGAAAGCAGCCCATCAGCCCTAACAGCAGCTTAACCCAATAACTTAAAAACAAACTGAAATCCAACCCCTGGTTCAGAGACAACAAACAGCTGTTAACCTATAGGGATGAACTAGCATGGAACGGTTCCAAGTTGTACCTTCCTAGTATCCTCAGGGTGCAAGCCCTGCAACAAAGTCACGATGCTAAGCAAGCCAGCCACTTTGGATTTGTAAAAACTTTGCACTTAACGAGATGGCAATTCTGGTGGCCAGGAATGAAAAAGGACATTGAAAACTATATTAAGAGCTATGCTGTACCGCCATGAAAACCAGACCCCTGGGCTGCTAGAATAGGTGGCGGAACCATCCCAGCCCTGGGAAGAGATCACAATGGATTTTATCGTCAAACTCCCTGAAAATAGCAGAAACACCCTGATTTGAACTGTCATTGACCTTTTCTCAAAGCAGGTTCATTTTATAGCCTGCCCTGATCTCCCCTTCACCCAGAAACTGGCGAAGAGTTTTTTAAAAAACATTTACCAGTTCCACAGAGTACCAAAAAGAATCATATCGGATCGAGCGGTTCAGTTCACTGCAAAAATTTGGAGGGAGTTCATGAAGCTGATCGGATCCATCCAGAGGCTCAGCTCAACTTTTCATCCAAATACAAATGGAGCTTCTGAACGAGTGAATGCAATGGTGGAGCAATATTTGAGATGCTATGTCAACTATCAGCAATTAACTGGGCAGACCTCCTGCCTTTCGCTAAAGTGGCGTATAACAATATAGTGCACAGCAATACTGGTCTAACTCCCTTTAAAGTAGCTATAGGCAGGGAATTTGTGCCTATGCACAAATTCAGGAACCCCCCTCTTCACAAACACTAACCAAGTGGATAAACACATTGCAGAACCTTTGGGCAAACGTCAAATGTGCCTTAGAAAAAGCCACAAAGATCCAAAAGGAGCAGGCTGATAAGAGGTGGTCCCCCCAGAAACCATTTCATATAGAAAAGAAAGTCTATCTCTCAACCAACTATTTATGAATGAAACTATCCTCCAGGAAGCTGGGACCCAAATGTAACGGTCCTTTCTCCATTGTAAAGATTATCAATCCTATCGCAGTTGAGCTAATGCTCTCACGGCTATTGGGGAAAATACATCCAGTTTTCCATTGCAGTTTGTTGAAACCAGTTATAGAATCAACTTTGAGACCAATACCTCGAGCTGCCCCAGGTCCCATTATAGTGGAAGTGACACCCATTATGAAATAAACACATTCTTGACTCTAGGTTATATAAAGGGAAATTACAGTATCTAATTCAATGGAAGAGCTACCCTTTGTCAGAAGCTACGTGGATGAAGAGTAGAGATGTAAAGGCAGACAGATTAATACATTGTATGTACTAATCTGTACGCATACATCTGTATGTTTCATGACAAACAGATCCAAAAGCCTAGGGAGCCATCAAGACATTAGCAGAACATTAATGTGTATTTATGCTTAATATCTTTCAGGGACTACTTTCTCTTTAGGGGAGTCTGACTGTCAATTTCTGAAATGAGCCTGCTTGAAGCCATGTTTGTCGTTCTAAGTTGCCACATAGATTTTGTGGGGGGAGACGGAAAGGAAAATGAAAGTATTGGTGGGCAAAACACAGAACGGTCCTGTGGGAACCAAGGTTATTCTTGTAGGTGTTGGAAGGAGGAGCAGTGACAAATTGAGAAGCCCGCCAATTACTTTCATTGGGTTGTATGATCTATAGCATAGTAGAGGGGAGGGAATTGTTACTTTTAGTTATATTGAATCTCTAGGAGAATTTCAGAGTTGGTTTTACTTTTGACTGTGCTGATATTATGTATCCAATAAACATGTGCTTTGAGGAAACCTCAAGTCTCGGAGTTCTGATTTATTTGATTTCATTAGTTGAAACCTTGACAAAAACATTGAAAATACATAGCCTGAAACATTAATTTAGACGCTGGGTTAATTCCTCAAATCTGGCTATTCTACAAGTGATTCCAGCTCAGGGCCTTGGTATGTGTCACCAATAAACAAAAAGAGAGAAGGGAATCTTCCCAACTCAGCTGTGAGAAGCTTTTTGGCTTTATGGATTATCTGAAAGTCATGTTGGGAGCCAAAATAAGTTAAGTCTAATATGACTATAATGTTCCATTTAAAAATGCCATGTTGATATATTAGTATTCCCATTTAAAAACCCATTTAAAATAATAAGTATGCAATAGTGCATTATTAGATATATGACCCCCTTATCAGATTAATATGTGGTCATATGGGTCATATGGATGTGAAATGGAGAATTAAAGATCAAATAACAGCGAAGAAACAATTATATTTAAAGTTTAAGATAAGCTAAATATCCATTCATTGCAACAATTATTGGCCATCTGTAATGGTAGCATTGTTCTATAAATAAAATTTTAAAGCAAATTTATAATGTATGAAGAAGTTACGCCCATTGCAGATTGTTATAAATTGTTCATGGGGGATATAAACATTGTACTACTATTTTCACACACATGTAGATTCACACTGCAAAAATTGTTTTGCAATTTATCAGTAAACAAGTACTGTTATTTTTTATGTTAATTTTGTGTGTATTTATTGTTGAGCTATTGAAAAAGATGGGCATTCTGATGGCATAGTCTATCACATTGGAAATGACTCTACAAATGAGTCAGGCTGTGAGCAATATATTGTAAAGGAAATTTTCAGTAAATCACAATATACTGGATGAGGCTAGGATCTTCTTCAAGACATATTTCCTTATGTTTGCAGAACTATTACATGATCAGTTATTGTTTAATGCTGTTTCAAATTGCTATTAGTTGTTTTCTACTTATTTGAAGGGAGATGGTTGCTTCCTGTTAGTAAAGACAAGCTTTTCATTTTCAGCATTTGTAAAAGTATGAGGAATGTATATGACAAGCTATGAAGCTATCTTGCATTAGAAGTGCCATGCTGCATTTAGCTTGCCTACAGTTACGAGGGGGGGAGGGGAAAAGATTTGGAATGCACAGGTGGTTTCTATCAGCATGAGAGCCAAGGTCGCTGAAGAGATGATTTTGCAAATAGAGACTTTCTTCTCATAACAACCATTTGAAGACTAATTGAACAATGTAACCTGAACTGTCAGAGAGGGAAGGTTTTACTCTTTTAATTATCTTTTCCTGCCATATTGCCAGAGCTGGTTTTCTTTCTATCGTGCCAGTATGCTATGCCTAATAAAGTTTTACATTGTGGGAGGTCTTCAGGGCATCTAAGTTCTTATGATCAGTCCATACCTCAAATGGGGCTTGCTTCCCTCCAGGAATTGCCTCCATGTAGGGCCCACCGTATCACAAAAGCTTCTTTCTTTCACACAACCCATCGCCTTTTGGTCTCATTTAACTTGTGAGATGTGTACACACACGGCTATAAGTTTCCCTCCTTGTTTAGTTGGAGGAGGACCACTCTTAAGGCTACATCACTGGCATCTGTATGGATCACAAATGGCTCTTCTGGGCTTGGTTGTTTCAATACTGGTTCAACTGCAAACAGCCCCTTTAATCTTTCAAATGCTGTTTGGCATTCCATTTTCCAGTTCAAGGGCCAATTCAGCTGAGGCTTCTCCCTCCCCTCTTTTCCAGTTTTCAACAGCTCAGTAATTGGCATGGCAATCGTAGCGAAGGAGGGGATGAAATGGTGCTAAAAATTTGCAAACCCTAGGAACCTCTGCAGCTGTTTGCGGGTGTGAGGGGCTTGCCACTCCAAAATGGATTTCACTTTTCCTGAATCCACCTCTTACCCCCTCACATGACACACAGTAGCCCAAGTAGTCCAGCCTGGACTTGTGAAACTCACATTTTGACAGTTTAGTATACAGCTTAGTGTCCAACAGCTTTTTCAGCACATTCGTTCGTCCATGGTCTCAGTGTAAATGAGGATGTCAACCAGGTACACTAAAACCCCTTTGTATAATGCTCATGTAGCACCTTGTTTATGAGTTGCATGAACACAGCAGGGACCCCTTGCAGTCCAAAAGACATTACTTTAAATTGATAGCTCCCAGGGGGAAGGGGGAAGTTGAAGGCCATCTTCCACTCATTTCCTTCCTTGATTCTCACTTGTTAGTATGCCTCTCTCAGGTTTAATTTTGTGAATATCCTCCCCTTAGCTAATGTCCCAACATATCCTTCATGAGGGGGAGGGGATACATGTTTTCCATGCACATGCTGTTGTTCCCACGAAGATCCATGCACATTCTCATCGACTCATCTTTCTTTTCCTTAAGCAACACTAGCGCTGCCACTCAAGATTTTACCACTTGAATAAATCCCTCGCCAAATTCCCTTACTTCCTCCATCTCTTTGGGAGTCATGGAATACATCTTTGGCTTAGGGAGCTTCGCTCCAGGCAGGATCTCAATAGCACAGTCTGTGGGGCAGTGAGGAGGCAGAACATCACACTCTTTCTCACTGAATGCCTCCATGAGGTCTCAGTACTTCCTTGTGAAGAATTGCCACTCCTCCCCCTTCTTTGATGCTCCCTTTCTGTGCTCAGGAGTTTTCCTTGGCCCCCCACCTTCTCGAGCTGCTCTTTCCTCTTGCCAGGGGGGCTCAGGCCCTGCCTCCTCATAACCATTCATTTCAATGATTTCTCCCAATAGATCTGCCCCCCTTTGCTAACCAAGTCAGGCCTAAGATCATATCCTCTGCCATCTTTGGGGTGACCATGAAGCAAATGGTCTCTTGGCGGCCCCCAAATTCTAGTTGCACTGGCCCCATCAAATGGGAAGCTTCATTGCCTATCAGGGTGCCATCAACCAGCTTCAATTTCACAGTTTCTAAATCTCCTCACATGCAGACCTAGCCTCTGCACTGTGGTGTCAATGCTGTGGCAATGGATGTCGTTGCTCTGACAACTGAGAACCAGCAGCCATTTTTACTTTCGCTTTTAATGTGCCTTTCTATTCTTTTAGAGTTCAGATGTAGAAGGGGGGATGGGGTAAATGCCTAAGGGTTTAGCTAGCCATAACAATGTAGAAGTGTGGAAACTCAAGGATGTGTTCTGTTAAGATTTTGGCGGGCTAAGGGGCCAGAAAGGAAAGCCCACGTTTTGTGCTAATTGGGGAATGTGATTTATGACAGCCCTTGTGGGGTGGGAATTGCAATTTGTTATTTTGTATCTGGCAGGAGGGAATCTCATTCTTGGGTTCAACTATGTAAATGCCAATATTTTGTTTCCTAAATAAAATGTCCTTTAAGGAAGAATTATTGCCTTAATTATTTTACTGGTTTCATCTAATGGAACCATGACATGTGGCTTGGCTAATAAGACAACAGGTGCTGCCCAAATCTATGACGGCCTTCACCACCCTCTTCACCCCCTTGTGGGATGCTGCAATGTCTACTATAACTTCAAGGTGGTTGACAGGTCCACTCACCATTGGTTCATCCTTCCCCTCGCTCTTGCTGTCATAGAGGATCATCAGTGGTTCCTCTTCAGTCAGAGTTCCCTCCCCTTTGCTTTCTGGTGGGGAGACCTCAACGACCTGGGCTACCACTCATGATTTCTCCTTCCCTTTCTTTGGCAGCTTCTTTGGTCTTGAGGGAATCGGTGCCATAGGAGCCATCCGGTTGTGGGTGCTGTGCACATTGCTGCCCTATGGCCCTCCGGGCCACAGCAAAAGCACATAAAGGGTGCCATGCTCAGACAACCTTGCAGGCCTGGAGACACTGCCACTGGTTGCCTTCTCCCTAATGTGCACTTCTCTTGACTTTTTTTCAGCTGCAGTCCAAACCTCCTGCTGCCCTTGTACACCACCAGATCTAGCTCCACAGTGGGATCCCTCAGGTTAGACACAGGTGAAACAGGTTGTGGCTCAACCCTTCTCTGGCCAGTGCCTTAGCTTTCCTATAATCTTCCTGAAATCTCTGATGTACTCTGCTATGGGTCTTTCCCCTGTCTGACATTGTGGACCTCTGCTTCTACTCATCAGGTTTGTGTGGGGTCCCTGAATTGGGTGCTAAGGCCACAGAAGAGTGCATCCAGATCTGCCAGCTCAGGGATGCCCTCGTCATGGAGATCTGTCACCCATTCCGTCACCTCTTCTTCAAGGTTGGCCACTATGACATCCACCCAGACCTCATTATCAAGATATTCTGCTCCATGTTGGTGAGGGGCGGGTGTGGAGGCGGACTCAGGGTGGGCTAGGGTCCTGGCATCCAACCCCTCCATAGAGGTACATCCATGGGTGAGTCCCATACCTAGAAGCCAGTGGCGGTCACCACTCTACTCCCCCAGGCTGGGAAGTAGGCACCAGTGGTGGACTGCAGGCCGCTAGCCCCAGATTGGGGCTGGAGCAAAGGGGTCGGTGTTGGCTCTGGGAGTTGAGCCAGGCACCCTAGGATCCAGTTGTGGGACCGGCTTCCCTCCTCAGATCTCCAAGTTTCTGAGCCTTTGCCTCAGTTGCTCCACCAACTGAGAACTGTAGACCTGATGGAGTACAAGAGCCATGGAAGTTTTGAACTGCAGCTGAAGAAAAGTCAGGAGAAGTGCACACTAGGGAGGAAGCAGCTGATGGAGGCATCTCTGATACCTGCAGTTCCAGTTGTTCCCCCATCACGTGTTTTTGCTGTGGCCAGAAGGACCTTCAGGCAACAATGTGCCCAGAGCCGACACCCAAAAAAGGGAGAAGTCATGAGCAGCAGCCCAAGTCGTTGAGGTGTCCCTCACTGGAGAACGAAGGGAAAGGAACTCCGACTGAAGAGAAACCGCCGATGGCCCTCTATGAGAGCGACAGCGAGGGAGAAGATGACCCAATGATGAATGGATTAGTGAACCACCTCAAGGCTAACGTGGACATTGCAGCACTCCGCTCAGGGGTGAGGGGGCGGTAAAAGCTCTCATAGTCTCGGTTTGCACCCATTGCTTGATTAGCCAAGCCATAGTATGGAGTTTAGGGCTGCATGTGAGGAAGCTTATGAAGTCCATGAAGTTTAAGCAAGTTGATGGCACCTTGGTAGGGGGCAGAGCAGTTCCCATATAATGGAGCCAATGCAGCTCAAATTTGGAGACCATCAAGAGACTATTCGCTTCATGATCACTCTAAAAATGGCCAAGGAAAGGATCTTAGGCCTGACTTGATTAGCAAAATGGGGCCCCTGGATCTATTGGGAAAAAGCCTCAAAGCAAGTAATCATGAGAAAAGAGAAACTCAACCAGAAAAGGGGAACAAGGAGACCTGTTGAGCTCAGCTAGACCATGACAAAGAGAGAGAAGGAACAATGACCTGTTCCCAGAGTGTACTGGGACCTTGTGGAGGTGTTTAGCGAGAAGAAATGTGACATTCTGCCCCATCACCACCCCACAGACTGCACTATCAAGATCCTGTCCAGAGCAAAGCTCCCTAAGCCAAAATATGTATTCCGTAACTCAGAAGGAGATGAAGGAGTTGAGGGAATACATTGACAAGAATTAGGTGAGGGGGTTCATCCAGTTGTAAAATCCCAGGTGGCAGCAGTGGTGCTATTTAAAGAAAAGATAGATGGATCACTGAGATTGTGCATTGATTTCCATGGGATTAATGGAGTGCACATGGAAAACATGTATCCCCTCCCCCTCATGAAGGATATGTTGGGACATTTAAATAAGGGGAGGATATTCACCAAATTAGACCTGAGAGAGGCATATTATTGAGTGAGAATCAAGGAAGGCGATGAGTGGAAGATAGCCTTCAACTTCCCCCTTGGGAGCTATCAATTTAAAGTAATGCCTTTTGGACTGCAGGGGGCCCCTTCCTTGTTCATGCAGCTCATAAACAAGATGCTGCATGAGCATTTATACAAAGGGGAGTACCTGGATGACATCCTCATTTACATTGAGACTATGGAAGAACATGTGAAATTGGGCAACAGATGCTGAACAAACTGTTGGACACTAAACTATATGCTAAGCTGTCCAAAAGTCTCACAAGACAAGCTTGGATTACTTGGGCTCCTGCGTATCGTGCGAGGGGGTGGGGATGGACCCAGGGAAAGTGAGGTCCAACTTGGAGTGGCACGTCCCACATATTCACAAATAGCTACAGAGCTTCTTGGGATTTGCAAACTTCTATAGGCAGTTCATTGTCTCTTTCGCAGAAATTGCCTTGTTAATCATTGAACTGTTAAAGAGGGGGAGAGAAGCCCTGGACAATGGAATGCCAAGAGGCATTCGAAAACTGAAGGGGCTGTTACAGCTGAACGAGTTCTAAATTCCCAGACTCAAGAGGAACCTTTTGTAATTCAGGCAGATGCCAGCAATGTAGCCATTGGTGCGGTCCTCCTCCAGTGGAATAAGGAGGGAAACTTGCAACCGTGCATGTACACATCTCACAAACTGAATGAGACAGAATGATGGTGGGCTGTGTGAGACAAAGAGCTTTTGCGGTTCAATGGGCATTATTGATATGGAGGCAATTCCTAGAGGGGAGTAAAATCCCATTGGATTTTGAAGGCCCCCCATAAGCTCTCACTCAAACAAGTCTGATGAGTGCAATACTTCAATTGATTTGATTTTGAGTTAAAGTACTTCCCATGGGGGAAAAATTTTCTGGCCGATGCCCTATCCCGCATGCCTCAGTACAAAAGCACCTTGAAGGAGGTGATGAGTTCCATCATTTCCATCAAACAACAGGTGGCGCAAGCTATGACCAGGCAACAGGAGAAGAAAAGGAACTCACCCCCCACCTATGTGTTTGCCCAAGCTACCAGCCGACATGTGGCTTGTGGCTCATCAAAAAGAACTAACCATGAGGGGTGGGCTGGTGTGGAACGGAGATAAACTGTATGTCCCCGACAGCCTATGACTGCAAGTCTTGCAGTTCAGCCATGATGCTAAGTAGGCTGGCCACTTTAAGAACCCAAAGTGGCCAGCCTACTTAGCATCATGGCTGAACTGACTCCACCTTGCTAACCGTCAGTTCTGGTGGCCAAAAGTGCACAAGGATATTGAAAGTTATGTGAAAAAATGTGCTGTTTACACAGCAAGTAAGAGACTGGAAGAGCCCAGGACTGTTGCAGCAGGTGGTTGACCTGGCTAGACCCTGGGAGGAGATAGCCATGGATTTTATAGTGGAGCTACTGGAGAGTGGGAGGAACAACATGATTTGGACTGTAATAGACCTCTTTTCCAAGCAAGACCACTTTATCGTGTGCTCTGGACTCCCTTCAGCCCAGAAACTAGTGAAGATGTTTTTACAGCATATCTACCAGCTGCATGCAGCACTTAAGACCATCATTTCCGACTGTGAGGTCCAGTTCACTGCTAAGTTTTGGAGAGAGTTTGTTAAGATGATTGGGTCCTCCCAGGGGCTTAGTTCAGCTTTTCATCCGAGTATGATTGGGGCCGCAGAATGAGCTAATGCAATGGTGGAACAGTACTTGCGTTGCTATGTCAACTATCAGCAAACAAACCGGGCAGGATTTCTGCTGTTTGCAGAGGTGGTGTATAACAACATAGTACACAGTAGCACTGGTTTTATTCCATTTAACCTAGCCATGGGGTTGGAGATTGTGTCAATGCTAGAATGCCTGCAGCAGCCTCCCTCCTCGAGCACCTTAACTGAATGGGTAAATTCATTCCAATGTTTTTTTTTAATTTTTATTTTTAACCAACAAAACAAAACATAACACACATACACACACAGTATATACTCCTCCCTTTTTTTAACAGCGATTATGTAACGATAATCTTCTATTATTTACATTTCCCCCCTTATTTTTCTTTAGAATATTTGTCCTTATTGCCCCGTTGTTTCTTATTTACATTTTTCTTCCTTCATATTCTACTTCTTACTAAGAATAATTCATATTATTATTATTATTATACATTATTATACACATATTTCCAGTTTTGACCTTTCCATATTTATTCTCCTCTATTATTTCTAGTCTCCAACCAGTCATACCACTTGTTCCATATTATATAGTACTCTGTGTCTTCCTTTTCTTTTATCTCTTTTGTTAATTTGTCCATCTCAGCACAGTCCAAGATTTTTCTTATCACTTTTTCCTCTGATGGTATATTCTCATTTTTGCAGCACTGTGCATATGCTATTCTTCCGCCGTTATTATATGTAAAATTAAGTACCATATTTCTTTACTATATTTTCTGTTTAAAATACCCAACAAAAAGATCTCTGGTTTCCAGTCTACGGGTTGGTCTATTATTTCTTCGATCCATTTTCTTATTGTAGTCCAGTATTTTTTCACAACTGGGCATGTCCACCATAAATGATAATATGTTCCATGTACTTTTTTACATTTCCAGCATGTTGGCGAATTGTTCTGGAACATCTTGGCAAGCTTTGCTGGTGGAAGATGCCATCTGTAAAACTTCTTCAACTGGTTTTCCTTGAATGCCGCCGACATAGTCAATTTTATATTTATTTCCCATATTTTTTCCCATTTTTCCAATTCTATATTATATCCAAAAATTTTTGCCCATCTAATCATTGTGTCTTTGACAACCTCGTCTTCCATTTTATATCTCAATAGGTATTTGTATAAATTGCTAATTAATTTTATTTCTGTTCCATGTATAATTTTATCCAATTCTTAAGGCTCTTTTTGGATTTCATATAATTTTTTGTCCTCTGTATATTTAGATTGAATTTGTGTAAATGTCCACCAGTCAATCTCTCTGCCAATATCTTGTTCCAATTCTTGTTTTGTTTTCAGATTTCCCTGTTCATTTACTAATTCCTTGTATCTAATTATCTTATTTATATCCAGTAGGTTTGGGTATTTCAGAGCTTCTGTTGGGGATAACCACATTGGAATTCTTATATAATGTTTTTGTTTTATTTTTTCCCAAGTCTGTAGCAATGCATTCCTAACTATATGTCTTTGAAATATTGTATTTTATGTTTTTCGTCCCATAGGAATGCATGCCACCCTGCTTGCAAGTCATGTCCTTCTATTGTTAAAACTCTAGTATTTTTCTGTAATGCAAATAAACCTGGTAGATGGTTAGCTTATCAATTACGTAAGAAACAGAAATCGAGGATTATAGATAAAATAATTTATAAAGGTAAAGAAGTCTCCCAACAAAATTTGATTAAAAAGTCTTTTTTAGATTTTTGTTCTAAATTATATGCTAGTGAAAGTATACAAACTTCAGATATAGAAAAATATTTACAGGGAGCACATTTTCCTAGACTTATGAGTGATCAATGTGATGGGATTAATGGTTTAATTACTTCTGAAGAGATTATTTTTGCAATTAAATAATTGAAGGTTGGTAAGACTCCAGGTACTGATGGGTTAACAGCGATTTATTACAAGACGTTATCTGAAGAAATGATAGAACTATTAAAGGTACTTTTTAATGATATTTTATCTGGAGCAGAATTACCTCCATCTTGGAGAACGGCCTTCATATTATTAATTCCAAAGGATGACCAGGATCTGTTCCAACCTAGAAATTGTAGGCCTATATCTCTTTTAAATACAGATTGTAAGATTTTTGCAAAGATACTGGCAAATAGATTAATGCAGGTTTTGAAACAATTGATTCATACTGACCAATCTGGATTTATAATGGGGAGATATATGAAAAACAATGCAAGACAAATTGTTAATTTAATAGAGTATTTGGATAAGAACAACCAAATCCCTGTTGCTTTAATATTTATAGACGCTGAGAAAGCTTTTGATCAATTAGATTGGAATTTTCTATTGAAAGTTGTAGAGGAAATGAATTTTGGAGATAAATTCTTGTCTGCTCTCAAGGCCATTTATCAACAACAATCGGCACAAATTGTAATTAATGGGGGATTAACAGACGTATTTAAAATAGGAAAAGGTACAAGACAGGGTTGTCCTTTATCCCCCTTGCTATTTGTATTAACAATGGAGATTTTACTTATTAAAATTAGAGACTCATCTAGATTAAAAGGAATAAAAATAAGTAAGATTGATTATAGGCTGAGAGCTTTTGCTGATGATTTGGTTGTGACATTATCCCATCCAACAGATTCGGTCAAAAATTTGGTGGAAATTTTAGCACAGTATGGACAGGTCTCTGGTTTTAAGGTAAATAAGAATAAAACTAAAATATTATTGAAAAATATGTCTAGGAAGGGAAAAGATTTTATAGCTGAAACAACCGGTTATGAAATAGTTAATAAGGTTAAGTATTTAGGAGTTTATATTACAACATCTAATGGAAAATTGTATAAGAATAATTATGAACGCTTATGGGTTAAAGTTCAAAAAGATTTAAATGATTGGCAAAAGTTACAACTATCGTTATTGGGGAGAATTTCAGTAGTGAAGATGAATGTTCTACCAAAGTTTCTTTTTTTGTTTCAGATGATACCCATTTTAAAGAAGGATGCTAATTTGGATGAGTGGCAGAAGGGTATTAATAAATTTATTTGGGGTGGGAAGAAATCAAGGGTAAAGTTTAAGATTTTACAAGATGCTCGAGAAAGAGGTGGACTTAAAGCACCAAATTTGAAATTATATTATGATGCGGCCACTTTAACTTTAGTAAGTGACTGGCTCAATTTAACAAATAGAGATATTCTTGTTCTTGAAGGGTGGGATTTATTATATGGTTGGCATGCATATTTAATTTTTGATAAGAAAGTAGATTTGGTCTTTAAGTCACATATTTTAAGATATGCTTTACTTCGAGTTTGGAAAAAATATTATTATAAGTTAAATTATAAAATACCTATTTGGGGGATCCCTGGACAAGCAATCCAGGGGGTTTCTAAGGGGGTGAATTTTGACAACATTTCGTATAAAGAGTTACTTATTTGGTCAGGCACTGATTGGCAGTTAAAGTCTTCTGATGTGTTAAGGCAAGAAAACATTTTACAATCGTGGTTTCAATATTTGCAAATCGTGCAGAGATGGACTTTGGATAAGAAAGTGGGAATTACTTTAGTAGATGAAAATTTGGTAATTCAGATCAAGGATCAGAAATGTGCCCATATTAAAAGAATTTATAATGAGTTAATAAAATTGGATTCAGAAACAGAGTTAGTTAAAGATTGTATGATTAAATGGGCCCAGAATATTCAAGAACCGATCTCGTTGGACTTATGGGAGGTAATTTGGACTAGAAATGTTAAATTTATGCAGGCCCAGAATTTGAGGGAAAATTTTTACAAAATGTTTTATAGATGGCATTTGGATCCCAAAAAGTTGTCCTGTATGTACCCGAACCTGCAACCTAAATGTTGGAGATGTGGTTGCTTGGATGCAACCTATTTTCATGTTTGGTGGACTTGTAAAGTTATTAAAACCTTCTGGATTATGATATGGCGGAACATTCAAAAGGTTTTTAAAAGGAAGATTAAGTTTACTCCCCAACTGTTTCTTTTGGGAATTTTTGTGGACTTTAATGTTAAAGAAACTATCTTAATGTTGAATTTAATAACAGCAGCAAGATTACTGGTGGGTCAATATTGGAAGAAGGATACTCTGCCTTCTTTAGAAGAATGGGTATTTAAGGTTTCTAATTTAGCAGAAATGGCTAAAATTTCTGCTTATTTAAAGGACCATTCACAAGAAAGATATTTTAATGTATGGAGAAGATGGATAGAATATGTTCAGAAGAAATATGGAACTACAAAGTTTCACTTATTCTATGAGTAATGATTTCGTTTATAAACTTATGATGTTAAAGTTTGAAGAGAGTTAAGGGTTTTTAAGATTTTGTTTATTGTATAATTAGTAAACTTAAATAGATTATGTTTAATATGTTTGCATAATCCTGTATTTTGCTCTGGGAAGTCAGGGGGAGGGGTGGGGGGAGGGGGGTGGGGGTGGATGGGTTGAAGTTTAAGTAGTTCAGATAAAGTAGAAATAGTCTTATTGTATATAATATTAATGTTTTAATTTTGAGAGAGGAACTGCTCGGGCATTTCCCCTGGACCGCATCAAGAGGGAGGAGAAGAAGGTGAGAAGTAAGTAGGAAGGTTGAGGTGAAGGAGGAGAGGGGGTGAGTGAAGAAAAAGAGGGAAAGAAGTAAGTTGGTTTGAGGTGGGATGCGGTTTGGGGAGGAATGGGCGGGCAAGACTGAATGTAGTGTGTATCAATTTGTTTTATTTTTTATCTGAAGTATTTGTAAGATTGTTATTATTGTAAAATTGAAAATAAAAATTTTTACAAAAAAAACCCAACCTCTAGTATTTTTCAAATCCATCCAATCTTTTAGCCAAGTTAAGCTCGATGCTTGGTAGTATATTTCCCACTCTGGTAACGCCAATCCCCCTTTATCTTTCATATCTTGTAAGAGTTTTAATTTAATCCTGGGTTTTTTCCTTTGCCATATACATTTAGTGACCAATTTATTTAATTCTTGGAGTGATGCAAAGAAAGCGTTAAACAAAGCAGCTGGAAGTCAGAAAAAACAGATGGACAAGAGATGAGTTCTCTACGGGACGCTCCGGGTAGGGGAAAAATGTATCTATCCACTAAAATGCTTCAATTTGAAACAAACTTGCAAGAAGCTAGGTCCAAAATACATAGGCCCTTTCCCTGTTGTGAAAGTTATAAACTCAGTGACAGTAGAGATCAAGCTACCTAGAATACTGGCATCCAATATTCCACTGCACACAGCCTACTGAAGCCATTTCAGGGGTCCACTATGAGGCCAGTGGGGAAGGCAGTCCCAGCGCCTTGACAAGCAGATCCTTAACTCCCGAATTCACAAAGGGAACTTACAATACCTAATCCAATGGAAGGGCTATCAAATATCTGAAGCTAGATGGGTAAAAGCTCACAATATAAAAGCACATCATTTAGTAAAAGAATTCCATACTAAATATCCCCAGAAGACGGGAACAGGGCAAGAGAAAGTTAACAAGTAATAATGTGGATTCATTTTGTTTTCCAGGTTCCCCCAACCCCCTTGCGTTAGAACGCTGCTTCTAGCTTACCTACAGTTACAAGAGGGGAGGGAAAGGTTTCGAATGCACAGGTGGTTTCTAGTAGCACGAGAGCCAAAGTTGCTGAAGATATGTTTTGGCAGATAGAGACTTTCTTCTCATAACAATCATTTGAAGACTAATTGGCAATGTGAGCTGAACTGTCAGAGAGGGGAGGAAAGGTTTTACTCCTTTAATTATCTTTTTCCTGCCATATTGCCAGAGCTGGTTTTCTTTCTACCTTGCCGGTATGCTATGCCTAATAAAGTTTTACATTAGAGACCAAAATGTCTCTGCTGTGTTTATTTGATTGGGCTTTTCAGTCGGAACCTTGACACTATATTAGTTGGAAGCCAAGGGTAAAAAATGATGAATAATCACTTTTTCATCTGACTATGCCCTGCAATAAATTATACACAAATGGGTGCCATTTCATTTTATTTTGTCAATACCTTAGATCCAGTCAAGGTACTGAAGCTATATATTAGATCCTGACTCTAGAGAAGGGGTGTTCAACCTTGGCAACTTTAAGACTTCTGGACTTCAACTCTCAGCTGCCTAGGGAATTCTGGGAGTTGAAATCCACACCCCTGCTCTAGAGATTATATCAATCATCTTCAGCCTAATGCTTCCAGAGGTATTAAGATTTCAACTTTCTTAATTCCCAGCTACTCTATGTTAAGAAAATATGGATCTTGAAATTGAAAACATCTGGAGAGGAAAGAATGCATTGGAGAGATATAGATAGATAGATAGATAGATAGATAGATAGATAGATAGATAGATAGATAGATAGATAGATAGATAGATAGATTGATTCACAAGTATAAATAATTATTTTAAAAGCTTCACTTTTTGTAATCTTGTTTATTTATGTTGCATGCCAAATACATTTGTGCATAATACATAATCATTAGTTTTTCAGTGTCCTCATTTAGGTTTTGCCCAAACAGAATTGCAAATTATTATAGTTTCTTCTTTTTAACTGGTCAGATGAATTAGTAACTTGAATGTAAAATTTGTGAAACTAACTAAGATGTTTCATTTGTTTAAGCTAAATCAGCAGAATGCAGGATATTTTGTGGACTTCAGGCAAATCCACAAATGAAGGGGTGTGTAATAATATGTTTAAGGAAACTGAAAGTTAATAATTTGTTGCTTATAAAACTGTGTTTTCAGGGAACATCAACAGAAGCAAAGAGGCAAACTGAAAAATCCAGGAAAGATGAAGAGCTTATTTCCTCTGTTGCAAAATCAGATGAAAGTAGCTGCAATTTGAGGTAAACAAGGGAATTTTTCTTCAAGTCTTAATAGCATATATTGCAGAAAATGCTTAGTCAGATATTTTCTGGGAAGAACAGAAGCTGTTGAACAAATCTAATTTTAATATTCCTCATTTTGTAAAATATGTGCTTCCAAAAGAGAACAAATGTTAAAAATTAAGTATATATATAATATTTTGATGCTATAGAAATATTTAAATAATTGTGTTGTTACTAGTTTTTCTTACTAAAATTAAGCTGAATAATTTCTGTCAAAATTAAATAACCGCTCTCAAATCTATTTTTTATGGAGAAGTTAAGCATATATTGTAAATCAGCGGCACTTGAAAGTATTTAGATTTTCTGAGGAGCTCCCTTTTATGTAGTAATGTATTTCTAAGTTGTTATTGCTATTGCTTGGTTTGAATAGTATGTTAAATTTCTGCTGGCTAAAAACAGAAGTGGAAACTTTCAATGTTCTCCTTGTGGCCTGCCAGAGAAGGGGAAAGAAAAAAGTAGGGTTGCACAGAACAACATGGCTGAGATTTATTCAGCCAAATTAAGCTTCTCTGTGTTTGAACTTGCCAACCAGCATGGAATCAAAAGAGAAGCATGTCAGTGTGCATCACATTACTTTTGTAAAGCTTAATAATCAAACTTGACAAACAAGATAACAAACATAAAAAGATTCTGAGAATGGATGGCTAAATTATAAAAAGAGAAATATATAATTGAAGGTTCTACTGTATTGCAATAAATATACAATTGCATGGATGAAAGTAGGGTAGGATCTTACTGGCTTCTCTTTTACATTATTATAGTAGTGTTTTGTGTTTTAGTACAGTTCATAATCAATAAGCATAAGAAAGTTTTTTTTAAAGATGTGAGCATGATGCAAATGTTGAATATAGCATTGCAAATGGGACAGAAGCACTTATTTAAAAAGTATTTATCTAAGAACTTGCACCCTTGCACACTTTATAAAAGTTGAAAGTTTTCCTTTCCCGTACAATTAAAAAGCATAGTAATGCCAAATCTAAGCACAAGAAGCATTGTAACAAATCAGCTTTGTGGAAGAATATTTTAATTGTTATTGTTAATATTCCACAAATATAGGTAGTCCTTGATTTATGTTCACAACTGGGACCAAAATTTCCATTGCTAAGCAAGGCAGTTAAGTGAGCTATACATCTTTTTACAACATTTTTTTTTGCCATGGTTATAAAGCAGATCACTGCAAGTCATTAAGCAAAACCAGCTTCCCCCATTGACTTTGCTTGTTGAAAAGGTCACAAATGACATTCACATGACCCCAGAATACTGCAACTATTGTAAACACATGACAATTGCCAAGCACCCTAATTTTGATTATGGCTGCAATAGTTGCAAGTGTGAAAAACAGTTTTAATTTTTTTTTCAGTACCATTGTATCTTTGAATGGTCATTAAATGAATAGTTGTATGAAGAAATATTTTATTTTATTTTTTGTAGAAATACTTATAATTTTAAATTCTGATAGTAAAGACAGTTAAGAATAGATGACAATACAGTGTTTGTATGTGGCTTCCGATGAGGTAATGGTCTCCTTTGAGCTAGTATCCCAGCTTGCATCCATCCCCCCCCCAATCTAGCATATGAAGTAATAGATAAAAACTAGGAGAAGAATACAGATCAGAACAATCTAACCAGGACACAAATCATGAAGCTACTCCAATACCGCCAACATACCTTCTTCAAAGGGAAAATGTATGAGCAAATAAAAGGGAGTTATTGCACAAACGGTCCTGCCTCAGTTAAACCTCCCAAGAAAGCAGAACTCTTGAAACTTGCATTGTTTCAACAGGAACTTTTATTGGAAGGTATTGACAGCAGGAAAGTAAGGCAGGATCTGAGGATTTCCCACGCAAACCAATAGATTAAAAGAACCCAGTCAAACCCCACCCTAACAGTCCATTCGGCCAGTTCAAACAGAACCAATCCATAGGTGTCAAATTGTGTTTTTTTTAATTGAAAAGTTTTATACAAGTTTTTAACAATATCCCCCCCTAAAATAACCCCCTCCCTCCCCCCTCACTTCCCAGAGATGGTTACAGGGTTACAAATAAACAAACAAATTCTAAATAAACTTATCCAACTATACAAATAACAAAATCAATAATGTACTTTAACTCAAATACAAAACAAATTTAAGCAAATTGTTGTGGAAAAGAACCAATAAGGCGCCGCTCTTAAGGTTGTCAGGTCTCTCCGCGGCTTCTCTCCACCTGGAGATAAGGCAGATGGCCGGAGGAACATTCCATTCTCACCCCAAGAAAGATACCTCAAAGAAGAAAGAACAAAGCAAAGATAATACACTGCAAATACCCATAGGTCCCCTCCCCCCACTAGAATGACAGAACCTGAAAATGAGGAGGAAGAAGAATAGGGAAGGGAAGAATAGGGGTTCTTACATGCCATCCCTCTTAAAAAAAATGAAAGATCCACCTGGAGAAAGACAAAATAATAACAGGGAGATAAAAGGAAACACAAGGGTTAGTCACATTTGTCAGGGTAGCAAGTGTGGAACTTCTTAAATAACTTAGGGGCCCTCAAATGTTTTTTATTCACCCACTCATTCTGGGTGGCTGGGAGGTCTTTCCACACCACCAAATATTGGGTTGACCCATGGTGTTTTCTGGAGTCTAAAATCTCTTTAACTTCAAAGTGTTGCTCTCCTTCCACCTTAATAGGCTGTGGTGGGGAATATGCAGTTGGCCTTAAGGGTGAACTCAATTCCGGCTTTAGTAAACTACAGTAAAACACCAGATGAACCTGTCTTACGGTTTTGGGGAGTTCCAACTTGACTGTGACTGGGTTAATGATGCGTTTGATGGGAAAAGGTCCCACAAACTTCAACCCTAACTTCTTTGAAGGTTGTAAAGATTTCAAAAACCTTGTGGAGAGATATACCTTATCCCCCAGCTGAAAGGCTTTGGCTCTACCCGTTTCTTTTCTGCCTGTACTTTATAAGCTTCTCTAGCCTCGTCTAACATTTTTTTAGCTAATGGCCACGTATTCTGTAATTGCATGATCCACTCCTTCAGGGAAGGGATGGTGGGTTCGTTGGCTGGCAATTCAGGCATCGGGTTGAAACTCTGTCCTCTAATGACCTGGAACGGGGTGTAGCCAGTACTAGAATGCACTGCATTGTTGTACACCACCTCAAAGAAAGGAAGTAGGTCAGTCCAGTTATCTTGTTGGTAGTTTATAAAGCATCTCAGGTATTTTTCTAGTACTGAGTTCATTCTGTCCCCCCCCCCATTTGTTTGAGGATGATGACTAGATGACAGCCCCTGGTCGGTACCTAGTAGACACAAAAAAGCTTTCCAAAACTCTGAGGTGAATTATACCCCTCTGTCTGATATGTGCTGTGGGGTTCCATGCAGCCAGTAGATCTGCTACACAAACAGTTTAGCCAAGGCATTTGCAGTTGGGATTTTTTGGCACAGTATAAAGTGGGCCTGTTTGGAGAACAAGTCTGTCATTACCCAAATAACAATATTTCCAGCGCTCTCTGGTAGCTCCACGATAAAGTCCATAGAAATCTCTCTCCAGGGTGCTGAAGGGCTTACTACCACCTGTAAAAGGCCAGGCATTTCCCCTTGTCTTCGCTTGGCTGCTGCACAGATGAGGCAACTAGCCACACAGCTTTCAATGTCCTTCTTTAGGGATGGCCACCAAAATTGTCTCTTTAACTGGTGGAGGGTTTTCATGAAGCCAAAGTGTCCAGCTAACTTTGAATCATGGCAAAGTTGCATGAATTTTAATCTCTGAGTTGCAGGTATATATAATTTTCCCTCTCCCGTGGCAGTTCGTTATTCACTGAACAGAGATTTTTGTGGCTAAGGAACCACTCGTCCTTCTCCAGTGCTGGTCTGACTTCCGCGCCTACTGTGCTGTCCAGGAGGAGCAGACTCTTTGCTTGTGTTCTCATGGTGACGGGAGCAGCTAGTTGTTTCGTGGATAACAGTGGCTTGACTACTTCAGCTTTTGCGCTATTGTATTGTAGCATCCTTAGCAGGGCATCTGCTAAGAAATCCCCCCCCCCCAGGCAAATACCAGATGGTGAAATTGAATTGATGGAAATGTTGTGACCACCAAGCTTGCTTGGGGGACAGTTTCCTATGCGCTTTTAATCCTTCAAGATTTTTGTGATCAGTCCACACTTGAAAAGGGATTTTGTTCCCTTCCAGGAAGTGTCTCCAAGTGAGGAGGGCCCAGCACATGGCATATTCTTCCTTTTCCTACACTATCCATCTTTGTTCGGTCTTTGTGAGTTTCCTCAAGGTGTAGGTGCAAGGTTGCAACTGGCCTTCCTGATTTTCTTTGAATAACACCACTCCCGCCACTATGTCGCTGGCATCAGCCTGAATGACAAATGGCTTCTCTGAATCCAGATATTTAAGCACCGGCTTGGCAGAGAAAAGCCTTTTTCATTTTTCAAATGCCACCTGGCATTCCATAGTCCATTTCAGTGGCTGGGTGGGTTTTGGCTTGTCCTCCCCTTCATTTTTAACAAATTTGTAATGGGGAGTGCAACTTGCGCAAAAGAGGGGATGAATTGCTGATAGAAGTTAGAGAAACCCAGGAAACTTTGCAGCTGCCTCCTGGTCCGCTGTGGCACCCACTCCAGCACAGCCCACACTTTCTCTAAATCTATTTCCACCCACTCATGGGAAAGACGGTAACCCAGATAGTCGATTTTTTTCCTTGTGGAACTCGCATTTTGAGAGTTTGGCGTAGAGCTGACTGCACAGAACTTATTCAGAACTGCCCTGACTAATCTGACATGTTCATCTTTCATTTTGGTATAAATTAGGATATCACCAAGTACACCAAACCCCCCTTTTACAGGTGCTCATGAAGGACCTCATTTATCAGCTACATAAAGACAGCTGGCACCCCTTGCAGCCTGAACGGGAGCCCTTTGAATTGGAAACATCCTAAGGGACAGTTAAATGCAGTCTTCTATTCATCCCCCTTTTTGATTCTAATCCGGTAGTATGCTTCTTGTAAGTCCAGTTTAGAGAAAATCTTTCCCTTTGAGAGATGGGCTAGCACGTCTTTCATGAATGGCAAGGGGTAGATGTTGTTCACACATACTGCGTTCAAAGATCTATAATCCACGCAGAGGCAAAGAGACCTGTCTTTCTTTTTGTGAAACAGTACTGGAAAGGCCATCTTTGGTCTTGCCACCTGAATGAAGCCTCGTGACAAATTTTTATCTATGAGCTTTTGCAGTTCCTCTAACTACTGGGGAGTCATTGAGTAGAGTTTAGGCTTGGGCAGCTTAGCCTCCGGGATGATTTCAATGACGCAATCTGTGAGACGATGAGGGGGATCAACTCATCCGCTCTTTGCTGAGCACTTCAGCTAGATTCTTTGGGCATGCCCTCTAATCCCTGATCACCACTACTTCTTGAATGTGGGCTTTCCTTTTGGGAACCTGTCCTCCAATTCACCCTCAGGTTCCACTTCCTTCTCCCTGGTCTCTGATTTGTCGGCTGAGCTGGAGGAGTCAAAAGCCTTCAGGGGGGACCTCCAACCAGCGCTCACTCTTTCCCTTATCACCGCCATGATTAGACATCACTTGCACCGTCCCCACAATAGGGTATTTTTTCCCTCCAGGTTGGCTACTATGCAAATCCTGCCTAATGTAAGGAGCTGCCTCAGTTAAACCTCCCAAGAAAGCAGAACTCTTGAAACTTGCACTGATTCAACAGGAACTTTTATCGGAAGGTATTGACAGCAGGAAAGTAAGGCAGGATCTGAGGATTTTCCGTGCAAAATGATAGATTAAAAAAACCCAGTCAAACCCCACCCCAACAGTCCATTCGGCCAATTCAAACAGAACCAATCCATAGGTGTCAAATTGTTGTGGAAAAGAACCAATAAGGCGCCACTCTCAAAGTTGTCAGGTCTCTCTGTGGCTTATTCCCTCTGCCTGGAGATAAGGCAGATGGCCGGAGGCACATTCTATTCTCACCCCAAGAAAGATACTTCAAAGAAGAAGGAACAAAGCAAAGGAAATACACTGCAAATACCCATAGGGCTCCCCCCATTAGAAAGGCAGAACCCAAAAATGAGGAGGAAGAATAGGGAAGGGAAGAAATAGGGGTTCTGACACATGGACTAGAACACTGTGCATTTCAAAATTAAACACCTAAACATTGGTGCTGCTATGTGGACGACACGTTTCTCATCATCAAAAGAAATGCACTGAAAGACTTTCATATGCTATTGAACTCCATCTTCCAAGACATACAATTCATAATGGAGGAAGAAATGTCTAGATAATTACCATTTTTAGATGTGCTCGTCAGCAGTCAGGAAGATGGAAGCCTAAAAACCACAGTTTATCGTAAGACCACCAACACTCTATGCATTCTTAGTTTCAACAGTAACCAACCACTGTTTTACAAAAAGATCTGCGTCAGAACACTATATGGCAGAATGAGAACCCATTGTAGTACCCAGCAAGCTAAACAACTGGAGAGAAGATACCTTCATGAACAATTCAAGCATAATGGGTACCCACAAGTATTTATTACAAGATGGCTGCACAAAATGCAAAGAAAAGAAAAGAAAAGAAAAAGGTAAAAGACCAACACCCTGCCATACTGTCAGAACCCGTTTCTTTAGTGGGAGGGGGAACTTTAGCTGGTTTAGTCTTTTCTTTTCCCTTTTGAGGGTTCTGCCATTCTCCTGGGGGGAGGGGGAAGCTTGAGGGAATTGTTTTGTATCTTTTTCTTTCACTTAGCTGCTACAATGTATCCTCTCCACTTCCTCTATCTGCTTGCTCTTTGAACTGATTCCCCCTTGACACCAACCTGGGGTGAGAAGGAATGTCCCTCTGGCCATCTGGCTTATCTCTCGCCACGGAAGGGAAGGTGCAAAGACCCATCAATATCTTCACAAGCATGGGAAAGGACCCCGTTATCAGCTCCTTTCCCACAGCGGAATTAACACCTGGGGATTGGACCATTCAAACTGACCAGATGAACTATTGGGGTGGGGTTATGCTTGGGACTCTTTTAAACTATAGATCTGAGTGGGAAACCCTCAGATCCTGCCTATCATGCCTGCTATCAGCTTCTCCTAATAAAAGTTCCTTTTGGAAAGAAACTGTTCCAAGAGTCCTGCTTTCTTGGGAAGGGGTTTGAAGTGGGTCCCTACACATATATCAAAAACATTTCAGAAGCAGTAGAATGCAGCTTCTGAGATCTGCAAGTGGCAATTGCACACTGCCCAGAGATTACCATATAAGGACCAATTATACGTTGTAAAGATCGCTTGGAGGTGGGAGATGCTTCCAATGTAATCTACTGGATTCCCTGCATGGATTGTCCCTGTGACTATGTAGGACAAACGGGGAGGAAGCTAACCACCTGATTGCAAGAACACAAGTGAGCAGTCAGACAAGGAGACCTGAACTCATTGGTCTGAACTCGTTGCAATGAACAAGGACACACATTTAATTTTAGCAGCTACTAAGATCATTGGCCATGCAGGTACAAAGATAGCTAGGGAAATGATTCAAGCCTGGGAAATGGGCCCCTTGTCAGTTAACAAGAGTGCTGATTTACCACCAGCTTATCAAGTACTTAGGAGCCAAGGGCTTGGCAGCACAAGGAAACAACACCCAATTGCTAGCCATCAACACTTCAATCAACCAATAGGAAGCAGCACATAAATATGACTCACAGAATAGCCCAAAGCACATATTCCAGTAGAGAGAAGTTCCCTGAAAATGGGCTCCAGCGTGAGTCTGAAAGCTCAGAAGAGCAAATCTCTGGTCCTGGTGACCAATCCAGATTCAACTTTTCATCATTATCTTGGGACATATATATTTGCCTTCCTGTTAAAAGATTCCTTATACTGCCATTAAAATCTGTGGATTGGGCAGCATTGGGATAAAAATATTACATTTGAAAACCAGAATATATTTATGGAACTGGAGTATTGAGAGGTTTAAAAAAGAACACAATACGGACTTCCGGTGGTGATCGCCGCGCCAATGGCGGCTTTTTTTAGCCATCCGTCTCGGGAATGCGTTAAAGCCAGCAAAGACAGCAATCATCAGCTGTTTTCAGGCTTGTAACCTTTCTTCCCGGGAGAAGGGAAGAAGGTGAGTTTTTCCAGATAGAGGTCGAGTTCCTCTAGTCTCCCCAAAATTTTCTTTTGGGAGACAAAGGGTGAGAACTCCCTCAGAGGCTGGATCATCTCCGCATCCCTGGACGCCTTTGTTCTTCGGAACGAAGCTAGACACTGCTTCCACATCTACTGCTTAAAGGGAATTGTGAGTAAAATCTAAAGCAGACGGAGCTGTTCAGGAGGAGCAGAATTGTGATACTTTGGAACTTTAACTCAAAAAAGAATTAATATCTTCTCCACTTATTATTTTAATAAAAGGAGGGGGGAAAATGGCAGAGGAATCCCATTTCTCTGTCTGAAAGGACACTGTTAAGAAAGACTATACCATTAAAGGTACTTTTTAATGATATTTTATCTGGAGCAGAATTACCTCCATCTTGGAGAACGGCCTTCATATCATTAATTCCGAAGGATGACCAGGATCTGTCCCAACCTAGAAATTATAGGCCTATATCTCTTTTAAATACAGATTATAAGATTTTTGCAAAGATATTGGCAAATAGATTAATGCAGGTTTTGAAACAATTGATTCATACTGACCAATCTGGATTTATAATGGGGAGATATATGAAAAACAATGTAAGACAAATTGTTAATTTAATAGAGTATTTGGATAAGAACAACCAAATCCCTGCTGCTTTACTATTTATAGATGCTGAGAAAGCTTTTGATCAATTAGATTGGAATTTTCTATTGAAAGGACTGAAGTATAAAAATCTTTTGCTTGAGCAGCAGTATTAAGTCTATAACATATCCCCAGGTAGTTCACCACCATTCCAATCGGAACATCCCATCTAAACGAAATTCGTCTCTTTTTAAGTTCATGTGCTAAGAAAACAAAGTCCTTTCTTCTTCTTAAAATTTTGGGTGGGATCTCCTTTAAGATTATAACGTCTTGTGAAGCAATTTGAAATCTCTTCTTATAAAAAGCTTGTATGATTTCATTGCGTAAAGATCTTTTTCCAAAATAAATTACCACATCTCTTGGCAAATTCTTTTGCACTGCCACCACGGAGTTAACTCTAAATAATTTTTCAATTTCACTAAATATTTCCTCCTTTCTTTTATTCAAAATCACGGCAAAGTCCTTTGCAACCATCTCTTTCAGATCTCCTTGCAAAGACTCTCCCAAGCCTCTTATTCTTAAGGCATATTCCATTTGATCATATTGAAGCATAAGAATCTCATTTTCCATTTCTTTTTCCATACTTTCAATTTTTCCCTCCATTAATTCCACTTTTTCAACTACTTCTTCCACACGGGAATTCAACTTTTCAAGAACAGAAGCAACTCCTTTTAAAGCCAAAACTATATCTTGCCTCAAAGTCTTATTATTTTCCTCTAAAATCTTTTTCATTTCTGCCCTAATTTGAATTATAACATTTCCCATCATATCTTGCAAATCCTTCACAATTGTTAGCTGGGCCACAGAAGAGGGTGGAACTATTGATTTAGGAGCTGTAGAGGTTCCTGAGCGCTTTGGAGCCATCTTAAAAAAAAAACTTACTCTTTCTTAAAAGTTACAAAAATTCCTTCAAAAAAAAATCAAAACTCCCTCAAAAGAAAAATCATTATGATAAAAAGAAAAAAGGGAGTTAAAAAAAAGGGAGTTAAAATATCCATTCCAATCATTAAAAAGAAAAGGAAAGAAAAGGGGGAGAAGAAACATCAAAAAGCCTGCCTTTTAAAAGTCTTAAACACCAAAAAGCCAGACTGTTAAAAATACAAAAAACAAAACTAAAAAGTTAAATAACAAAAATAATAATGCTTCTAAAATCCATCCAGTCATTAAAAAGGCAAAAAAAGGAAGAAACCGATCGCCGTTCTAACTTCCCAAAAAAACAAAAACAAAAAAAAACGCCGGAAAGTCTGCCGATCGCCATTTTACTTTCCCTTTCAGCTCAAAGTAAAAAGTAAAAGGAGAGAATATAAACATGAAAATAAATCTTTAAACTTAAAATGCATATAAAGTCAAAGAAAGCAAAAAAATAAATCCTCTAATCAACTCTGTCCACTTCTAAAAAAACCTCACCAGATCACTTTAAGCGCGGAGGTGTTTGCAACGGCTTGTTTTGTCCCTAGGGACAAAAGCAGCTGGGAAGCGGAGACAGTCTGAACTCCGTGGGAGCACTCTGTCACCCCCCCCCCCAAAAAAAAGAATGGGGGTACATAAGAGGCTCTACCACTATTCAGACAACCCTCTACCCCCCCCTCTTTGCCCAGTAGGGGGATTTTGAACTGCTGAACAGCTGATGTCTGCTGTTCATAGCGGTTCATTACACTTACCCAGGAGGATGGCTACAAAGTAGCCGCCATCGCCGTGCAGATCCACCGGAAGTCGGATAGGATTTCTTATAAGGAATTACTTAGTTTGGTAGGGAAGGATTGGCAACTAAAGTCTTTAACTGAGCTGAAGCAAGAAAATATTGTACACTCTTGGTTTCAGTATAATCAATTGTTAGTTAGGTGGTTTAGATCAAAAGGTTGGCATTACCTTAGAGGATGTGAATTTGGTAAAACAGATTAAAGATCAAACTTGAGCCCATATAAAGAGAATTTATAATGTTTTAATAGAATTGGATTCTGAAATGGAGTTAGTTAAAGATTGTATGGTTAAATGGGCTCAAAATATTCAAGAGCCGATTTTATTGGATACATGGGAGACAATTTGGGTTAGAAATGTAAAATTTACCCAAGCGCAAAATTTAAGAGAAAATTTTTATAAAATGTTTTATAGATGGCATTTGGATCCCCAAAAGTTGTCCCGCATGTATCCCAATTTACAGCCCAAATGTTGGAGATGTGGAAGTTTAGATGCAACCTATTTTCATATTTGGTGGACTTGTAGAGATATAAAAGCTTTTTGGATTAAGATTTGGTGGAATATTCAAAAGATTTTTAAGAGAAAGATAAAGTTTACTCCACAATTATTTTTGTTGGGTATTATGGTTGATTTTGATGTTAAAGAAATCAATTTGATGCTGAATCTTATAACAGCTGCAAGATTATTGGTGGGGCAATATTGGAAGAAAAATTATTTGCCTACTATGGAAAATGGATACTTATGGTGTCTAATTTAGCAGAAATGGCGAAAATCTCCGCCTATTTGAAGGACCATTCACAAGAAAAATATATTTCGGTTTGGAGAAGATGGATTGATTATATTCAAAAGAAATATGAGACTGAAAAGTATTATCTTGCTTATGAGTAGATTTTAGATTATTATTAATAGTTTAATATGGTTGAATTTATATTATTTTTAGTGTTATGGTTTAATTATATTTTTATTTTTGTTTTTAATTACTTAACATTTGTTTTGAAAAGGAGTTAAAGTATGTTATAGATTGATTGATAGTATAGTTGGGTAATGTTAGTTAGATTATGATTGTTTATTTCTTACCCTGTAATCAGCTCTGGGAAGTGGGGGAGGGGGGAAGGGGTGGGAGGGGTCTGGGTTATATTGTATTAAATTTGTAAAACTTTTAATAAAATAAAAGAACACAATACTTCAAAACCTAAAGCCTTAGCACCCCAGGTCAAGAATTTCTGATGAAATAAAAAAATGCAAAAGCAAAAACAAGCCACTTGCCTGTCATACAGATGACCAAAGCCATCTGTATGACAGACAGTGAGTCAGAGTTTGGAGCAGATTTCATTTTTCTGCTTGCTGGGTTGCATTTACAAGGATGGAATCTTCATGAAACAAAATGAATAGAAGCTAATGTTTATATATTGCAGTAATTTAACACAATTTGATAAATAGAAAAGATTTCTCTGGTAGGAGCTTGATTTCATTTGCTTTCAGTGAAAAGGGTCTCCTTTATATAATATGTGTTTGTTCTTATTCCTGCAGTACTGATCATGACTTTGTACAGATATCTTCACTCTGAAATTAACTGAAACTCATCCTTATTTATTAATACATTGATTGAATTTATATACCAGCCATCCTGATATCCAATGTAACACAGGTGGTATTTTTTTAAAAGTTTTTTATTTATAAAACAGTTAAAACAAGGATGGACATAATGTAACATTCCAGTATATATATTCCTAACAATTTGTTCCTCATCATACATATAATTCTTAATCTCTATATATACATATTTTTCTATACAATACAGTCTCTAATTTGTTTCTCTGTATACTGACATAGAGTTTTATATATCTCTAGCTTAACACTAACTTAAAACCCGAACAGTTCTCCTTGATTCACACCAACAATAGAATTTGTCCCAGATTTCAAAGTAATCTGACTCTGTCTTGTCCTTCATTTCCATTGTGAGACTATCCATATCAGCACACGATAAGATTTTATATAAAATCTCTTCTTCTGTTGGAATTTCTTTATTCCTCCAGTTTTGTGCATATGCCAATCTAGCAGCCGTGAGAATATGTAGATCAAGTACAATATCCCTTTGTTGTATTTCTGCATAGTTATGCCTAGTAGGAAGAGTTCTGGTTTTAGCTCTACCTCTATCATTAGTATTTCTTCCAGCCAGTTTTTAACCTTGTTCCAAAAGTCATGGGCTTTTGAGCACTCCCACCACATGTGGTAATATGTCCCTCTTGCCAATTTACATTTCCAGCACGGTAAAACAGGTGATATTGAAGCACTTTCCTTAAATATTTTCATGTAATACCACAGTGGGTAAAGCACTGCATGAGGATTTAATGCTTTTGGTTCTTCTGATCCTTTTTTTAACTATTGTAATGACTGAGGAACTGTTTCATTTCAGCAACATACATGGTGCTTTTTATGCAATTGACCAAGGCGGTTGCTTCAGAAAGTTGGGAATTGGGACCACAATCTTAAATGGTTCTACTCTGTAATGAAATGCATTAGTGGCCTTGAGGAAAGAGAAGAAGAGATACTGCATAAGAAACAATCAGAAAAGAGTGGTAGGAAGCCACAATTGATTAACAGTCACAGAAAGAAACTGAGAAAGAACTCATTCTAATGGAGCAGGCAGTTAAATGTGGCTGATGGGAAGTTTGTACTTTCACATTTGCCCGATTATATTAATATACTTACAATAAAGTGGAATTGGTTCATCTAGTCCTGTTAGTTGCCTGATTATCTGGAAGGCTGGCACACTCCTTCTTTAGCACTTGGTTCCAGTTGGTATTAGTGAGAGAAAAATTGGCTTTAGTGACCTGTTACTTCTAGAATGGAGTTTGGTTTTATATCTCCTACTATTCAACATCTATATAAAGCCACTGAGAGATAATCCATCAGTTTAGTTTGCAGTGTTATCAGTATGTGATGATTATACATTGTTATCCTAGGTCCACAATTATAATATTGTCAAAATCTTTCTCTAACATGCACAGTATAAAAGGGAAAAAGAAACTGAAAAGAAACTTGCTGAATTTGAACCCAGACAATATATTGTTGCTGTTTATTCATCAAAAATGACTGTCAGCTTCAGTATCCAAGGGATAGGATTGTCCTGAGGGTCCATGACTTGGTGATGATGATGATAGACATGATTTCCTTCTGTTATATGGATAGTTTATATTTTTATTATTGTGAATGTTGTCTTGTATGTCACAGGTATGTTATGATTTCAGAAAGTGAAATATTTAATAAAGTAATTTAATAAATATGCATTTTTGATTTAGAAATTAAATGTGCAGAATCTATTTAGGAAAGCATTTTTATATTTAATTTGTAAGAATGTATTTACTATTAGATTTACATTCCACTTTTATTTTGTACAACTCAAGGCTGTATATACAGTTCTTTCTATTCCCTATTTTTCCCAAAACAATCCTATTGTTGGGCTGACAAAGTGACTGGGCCAAAGTCACCCAGTTAGCTAAGGAAGGTCTAGAACTCAAAATCTTTAGGTTTCTGGTTGAGCAAAAAAATATTCTTATCTGTTTTTGCTATTGGGCACAACATTGTCTAGACCTTTGTAATTGACAACAGCATATATTTATAAAGCTTGAGTGTCATATTTTACAAATGGCAAAACAAAATTTAGACACACTCAGAGAAATAACCATGTTGACCAGTATTTTGCTGCAATCAGACAAGTTTGTAATAAGGGCAATATAACAAAACATGGGTTAATATTTCAGGAACTCCTTTACCACTGGGACAAATTCTTTATTTGGATATCCTGTCATTCCCCCTCAAGAATAGTTGCTGGAAGAGCATTAAATCTTGCTAGAATGCAGGACCCTTCTGAATTTGGGGATATTTGATTGAAATATCTAGCCATCTTGAATAAAGGTGAGCAACTACCATCTTTGCATATGGTAGCTAGATCTGATTTTCTTCCAAATCCTTGGCTGTTTACAGACTGCTTCTGTGTACTCTTCAGGATTGTATTGGGTGATAAACTAATTAGGTGCATAGAAAAAGTTTTGATGGAATTCAAAGCAATGCTCCTAGGATTCAAGACTTGTCTGTGACCAAGGCAATAGCTACATCCAAATCTGCTTAACCTCAGTAAATGTTACATTGCATATTTTCAGATTAGATCAATACCAAACTGGTATTAAATATATTTCTGCAGAGCAGGAATGAGGAGGGAGAAAAATGTGCATGTGCCTATATCTATCAGAAGGATGACTGGTACTGCATGGAGCAAAAATGTACAGTATTTGTAGGATTGCTTAAAAGTATTTCTGGATTATGATTGAAAATCTTAATACTGTTTAATGAACATGAAAATAAATCTACCTTAGAAAATTTATAGTATACTGCAAGAGCAAGAGAGTTAGAAAACTGTTTTAAATAGATTTTATAAATCCAAATTTTATTTCTTTGGCACTTTAGACTGTCTCTTGGATTATTCCTCTGTTCACTTCATTAGTCTTTATTTTTATAATGTGGTGTATTTTATATCAACTTGTTCATTTTTCTGTTTTTCCTTGTCTACATTTAAAATCCTTATTCAGCAGCTTACTATTGATATATAATTTCTTCTGTGTTTTACTGATTTTAAATGATATTAAAGATATTCTGCAAATAACTGTTGAATATTTGGTCTCCAAAAAGTAGAAGAGATAAGCAAGTATTTTGGATCTGTTTTCTGAGCTCTGGATGTAATTATTTCAAATGTGATTATCTTCTCTTTCGTTCTGAATGAATTGAAGAACAGTCCTATCACATTTGCCCACACAAGAATATAATAGTTATGGTCTGCAAAATTCATATATCTGTTTCCATTTAGCTAGAAGTAGACTTTAAAGTAAATATGCTGTCCAGCAAAAAACCTGTAGCTTTGTACATTGTCTTTTGTATTACTACTGTCCTGGAAGCAGCCATGCAAAATCTTGGCTATATCCTTTCCAACTAACTTCCCTGGCTCCTACCTCTTTAAATACTTATTTGTATTTAAACCCAATGTCATGGGTCCGATAGATGAGACCAGTAGAAATTCAAACAAATTTGGCTCTCAATTTTTAAGAATTCCTTGACAGTGTACTTTTCTATGATCCACAGATTTATATATCTACTAAATATAAGAGTTAACATAAATGAGATCAGTGCTTTTTTTGTAAAAAAAAAAAAAAAAAGGTGCCGGAACTCCGTTCTGGGAATTCTATGACAAAAAAAGCCCTGAATGAGAGAATAGCAAATATATAGAAACTCAAAAAGTACGATTTTGAATCTCATGTGAGGCTTGATTATAAATCTGAATTCTCCAGACCTATATTGGGAACTGAATATGAAACAGTCAAAAAAACATACTATTGGACACTGATGAACTGGTCAAGGGGAGATAGGGAAATGGGGCAAAGTGTAACCTTTGCACGAAAATACTCAGATCTACCTTTACTTTCACTGCATCCACTTAACATTCATAAAAGAACTTATCACTATATTCATAGACTTGCTTAGGAAGAAACTCACTGAAGTTTCTTCAGTGTAGGCAAGACAAAACCCATGTGTGCTAATATACAGATCTACTTCTTGTGAAATACAGCATCAAATATGCATCTTTTCCAAGATTGCAATTCTAGGGCTTTTTTATCATCTTTTTGAATAAATGGAAATTTGGACAGTGTGTTCCCCGTCTCGAAATTGGGTATTGATTGTTCAATTTTTTTAATCGTAGTTTCATCTGGCCTTGCCTTATCAGCTTCAACTTTTATGCAAAGGTCATAAAAGCCACATTTTACTAGTGATGAGTTACCTTGCAGTCTATACTGCTAATTTTTAATGAGCACAAAATAAGAGATTGGGAGACCCTGGTTTTGTAGTAAACCAAGTCCCTGCTTTAATTTATTTTAAAGAGAACATTAAATTGCTTCAATGTATGTTCTGCACTCTAAGAAAATAAGTGACGTAACTGTTGGAATGTAAGATAGCAGAACAACAACCAGTTTGTTTTGGTAGAGAGAGGTGTCAAACTGCTGGCCCATGGACTGATTGCATCATGAGGAGGTGCGCCTACCCCAGCTCCGCCAATGCGAAAAATGTCATGACACGTCACGTGATGTGGCAAGTTTGACACCCGTGCTCTACAACCAAAAAATATTTGATTAAGCATAGACATATGCCATGATTCACCTATCATAGATTGAGATTTTAAAATGCTAGGCGATTTTTTTTACCTTATACAAAGCTTATAGGCATACGTTTTCCAGAATGGGTATGTTTATTTTTTAATTAAAATTCATTATTTTTAGGAGCTAGATTTTGTGTGTGTATGGTTTTCTGCTGTTTGTGAGAGGAAAATGACCTAAGTCACATTGAATTACATTTCTAAGCTGTGTTTGTAAATTCTTCAGGGTGCTTGTTGAAAGTTAATATAGCTGTAACACAGTGGTTCTCAACCTTTTTAATGCCACGACCCCAACCGGTTGTAAGTCGAGGACTACTCAACCGGTCATAAGTCGAGGACTACTCAACTGGTGCAGCACCATTTGCAGAATGGGACTTTTGGCGGGCTCAGCAGGGCAGAGACAGCCTGGACAATTCCTATTGGCTTTTGAAAGCCAATAGAATTAGACTCTATTCAAGAGAGTCTATTCTATTGGCTTTCAAAAGCTAATAGAATAAAAGAGAGTAGCACAGCTAAGGAAAAGGGGAAAGAAATGGCAGACTGCGTTGTTTGCCAACCCCCGTGAAATGGTCGTTCGACCCCAAATGGGGTCCCGACCCACAGGTTGAGAACCACTGCTGTAACATTTTACGAGTTTTGCCTCTGAGTGTTTCTGGTGCTTGAAGCTTTCTTTTGTCCTTTTTGAACAGTAAGCTCCTGTCTTTTCAGGGTAATATGATCAGCATGTGTTGCATGAAAAATAGCCATTTGTAATATATACATGCTCCTTGTTGAATGAAGATTTCATTTTTGATAACACTGTGTCATGGTTCCGACAGATGAAACCCTTCAAATGAACTTTGAGGCACTGTTTTCCTTAAAGAATCTTTTATTTGAGAAACAAGTATCGGCACTACATAGTTGAACCCAAAAACTAAATTCCCTTCCCCCTGATACAAGGTAACAAAGTGCAATTCCCACCCCCAATAAACTGTCATAAATCACATTCCCCAATTAGCTTAAAATGTGGGCTTTCTCCTTAGCTCCACGGCCCGCCAAACCATTCTCAGCTTGTTCTTGGGTTCCCACCACAGAGTTATGGCTAGCTGAGCTTATATTGCAACCCCCCCCCGCCTCTGCTGCACCTAATTTCTAAAGTAAGAAAAAGCATGTTAAAGGAATAGAGAAAACGGCTGCATTTTCATCAGTTATCAAAGTGGGAACATCCAATGTTAGCAGTGTTGACTTCTGGCCCCCCTTACAAAAAAGACAAATCCTGTAATTCAAACAAAGTTATAGGTTAGGGGTTGCCCCTTAGTTTATTAGGGTGTTTCTCATACAATCTATTAATGACTCTGTCGGCTTTTACATCACTAGATTTTACCCATGTGGCTTCATACAATGGATATCCTTTCCATTGCACTAAGTACTGTAACTTTCCCTTAAAAATTCTAGAATCAAGAATACATTTCACTTCATAATGAGTCTGTCCAGGTGCTTTCTTGGGGGGAGGGGTCATAAAGTGGAACCCCGGAAAGATTTCAGTAGGCTACAATGGAACACAGGGTGGACTTTCCCTAGGAGTCTGGGAAGTTTTAATTCTACCATGACTGGGTTAATGATTCTCACTATGGGGAAGGGGCCCATGTACTTCGGTCCTAACTTCTTACTAGGCAACTTAAGTCGTAAATATTTTGTGGATAAATAGACTTTTCCCCCAACTTGGAATGATCTTTGGGGACCCCTTTTTTATCAGCTTGCTTTATATACATCTCAGAAGCCTTTTTCAGGGCAATTTTAGTGTTTTTCCATCCCATACTGCCCACCTTCTCTCACAATTGGTGAACTTTTTGAGGTGTAGGCACAGGGCTATAGGACTCCATCATGGTTCTTTTGCAATAGTACAGCTCTGATGGCCACATCGCTGGCATCAGCTTGAATCACAAAGGGTTTCCCAGGACAAGGATGCTTTAGGAGTGGTTCAAATGCAAATAGTCTTTTTAAATTCTCAAAAGCAGTTTGACAGTTCATAGTCCATACTAGCTGCTGGCCAGGTCGTGGCTTCCCCCTTTTTTACCTGTTTTCAGTAAGTCTGTGAGGGGTAAAGCAATTTCAACAAAGGAAATAGTATGAACTATCGGTAAAAGTTGGCAAATCCCAGAAAGCTCTGAAGCTGCTTACGAGTCTTTGGGGGTTGCCATTCTATTACGGCTTTCACTTTAGCTGGGTCCATTTCAATGCCCTCACTGGAAATTCTGTAGCCAAAATAATTTAGTCGTGTCCGATGGAACTCACACTTTAACAAAAAGTTTGGCATTCAACAGTTTCTTTCGCACTTCTCACACTAGTTTTATGTGGTCAGTCATATTTGTGCTGTATATCAGGATATCATCAAGATACACAAAAACTCCTTTGTATAAATGGTCATGTATTACCTGGTTGATTAGCTGCATGAAGACAGCTGGAGCCCCCTGTAGTCCAGACTGCATGACTTTAAATTGATAGCTCCATATGGGACAGTTAAAAGCAGTTTTCCATTCATCTTCTTTTAGTCTTACTCAGTAATATGCCTCTCTCAGGTCCAATTTAGTGAAGATACTCCCCTTCACCAGGTGGGTTAGTAAGTCCTTCAGGAGGGGGAGGGGGTACTTGTTTTCTACGCTCACAGCGTTTAACCTTTTATAGTCCATGCAGAGATGAAGCGACCCATCTTTTTTCTCTTTAAATAGCACCGGAGCTCCCACCTGAGATTTGGCCCATTCAATAAATCCTCTCGCTAGGTTCCTGTTCACATACACCTGCATTTCCTCCATTTTGAGGGGGGTCATAGCATACATCCTTGGCCATGGGAATTTAGCTCCCGGTAACAGTTCAATGGAGCAATCATTGGGCTGTTGGGGAGGTAGGATGTTGCATTCTTTCTCACTAAACACCTTTGCTAGGTCCCGGTATTCACTGGGAATGGTGGCTCACCTGGTTGAGGCAGGGTGGCTATCTTTGCTAGCTCAGTAGTCAGCCTAAACTCTCCAGTAACATTGGCTGAATTAAGGGGGGCTTGGGCCCTATAGGTAGTCTCACAGTCCTCATCCCTTTCTCCCACCAAATAAATTGTTTCCATTTGTCCAACCAGGCTAGCCCTAGAATCACAACCTCAGTCATCTTCAGAGCCACCATAAAGCGAATGAACTCCTGGTGTTCACCTATTTCTAAGCATATTGGCTTCTTATAATGAGCTAGCTCAACATCCAATCTTAACTGCTGCCTGGTACCACTCTTGCAATAGATTGGGGACAGCTCAATAGACACAGGCTTGGAAAAGGTGATCGTCTAGTCCATCCTTGAAGTGGTGCACTAGGGACTGTTCAGGCCACCTTTCTATTTGACCTGCTATGTTACGAGCAGGTCTGCCCTCTTGTATTATCTTATGTATTTGTGTTTCCACTTTAAGAGCTATGGATGGGTCCTCAAACCTGGTTCTTAGTCCAAGGAAGAAGAAGGGGAGGTTCCCCAACTCAGGCGCCTGCTCGTTATACAAATTGTTTAGCCACTGGGTCAGCGTCAAACATCACTCTGAGGGGTGGCGCCATTATGGATCATTGTCCCCCCCAGTGTGGCTGCATTTCCAGTGGTTGTTGGCCTCCCTGTTGTGGCTGTTGCATTCCCAGGGGAAGCTGACCTCCCAATGGAGGTTGTGGCATCCCCAATTGCTGCAGGCCCCCCATCGGTTTCTGCACATTCAGGGGCTATTGCCAACCCCACTGCTGCTGCACTCCCAATGGCTGCTGACCTCCCAAGGGTGGCAGCTGTGGCATCCCCAGCTGCTGCAGGCCTCCCATTGGTCCCGGTGTGGTTGCTGTGGCATCCCAGTTGCTGCAGGCCCCCCAGCAGTTGCTGCATATTCAGGGGCTGTTGTCAGTCCCAACTGTTGCTGCGCTCCCATCGGTGGCTGCAGCATCCCCAGTTCATACAGGCTTCCCAATGGTTGTTGCACATTCAGGGGCTGGTACCATCCCACTGCTGTGGTACCCCCACCTGCTGCTGACCTCCCAGTGGCAGTGGCTGTGGCATCCCCAATGGTTGCAGGGGCCCCAACTGCTGCAGTGCTCTCACCTGTTGTTGCCCGGCCAACAGATTGCACAGCTGTTGCATTATGTCATGTTGAATGCTCACATCGGAGTCTTCCCCCTGTGTAGACTTTGGGCTTGAGTGGTGCCAATGTAGAAGCTCTGGGCTGTGTGACCGATAGCAGCAATGGTCAGGGCTTTCACCGTACCTGTGGCGATCTGGCCTTCTAGAAGAAATGACAATGTCTTGGGCCACCGTGTTCAGAGCGGTGGCTGGGACTGTCCCTCCTTGCAGAGCTGGAGGTTAATGTTGGCGACTTTGAAGACAGGGAAGCCGCTTGTGCTCCATAGGCGGGGCTGGGCTTCTTTTGGGCATGGATTGGCATCTGCTCTGCCGATCGTCGTGATCAGTTGCATGGGAAGAGTGAGAGGGTTGCTCCCCACTCTTCATCTCTAGCCCCTTGAACCTTTCCACCAACTTCTCCACCGATTGGCTATGGGCTGCAGACAGGTACTTCCATTCTTCAGAGTCCTCAGTAGTTATCGATTTCTTGACTCTCAAGCACCTCGGGGAGTGTGATTCTAGAGAGATTCCTTCTTGTAAAGCAACTTCGGACACTTTTGAAGAACTTGCTTTTGGCAGGGTCGTCTCGAGGGGTTTGGAGTCTTCACTGGGCAGGATCCACTCTGAAGATCAGATCAGCTCCTGTATTTTGGGTCTCGCCCCCAGCTGTAAGGCCTGGGAAGATTCCTTCTCCACTGGTGCGCTGGCTTGCGCTCCTCCACTGAGACGGCAGCCACAGCCATGGTGCTGGATACAGGCATTTCTTCCTTCTCCATGTTGATATCTTCCCCAATTCTTTGTCAGCTTGTCCCTCAACTTAGGGACAGTGACTGGAGCTCAGGAGCCCAATGTGGTTAAGATAGAAAATGCTAGTTTTGGGATTAATGTCATGATTCCGATAGATTAACCCCTTCAAAGAACTTTGAGGCATTGTTTTCCTTAAGGAATCTTTTATTCAGGAAACAAAGTATCGGCACTACATAGTTGAGCCCAAAAACTAAATTCCCTTCCCCCTGATACAAAGTAACAAACTGCAATTCCCACCCCCAATAAACTGTCATAAATCACATTCCCCTATTATCTTAAAGCGCGGGCTTTTTATGGGGAATAGAAATATAATGAAATGAGGTTAATACTACAGTCTGGATAAATCGGAAAACCATGAAAACTGTTAAAATTTCACATCTGAAAGAGTATTGATGAAATTATAAGAAAATAATTCTCTGCTTTAAAAGTTGGGGAAAAAATAGCTACTAATATCTAGTGGCGATTAAAGCATAAAACTATAGCTGCATTGATTTGAAATTGGCAAGATGCCCAGAATAGAGAACAACTTGTTCCTTTGAACTTCAGTGACTTCTAAATAAACAGAAAGCAGCTGGGAACAAAGGAAAGAAAATATACTGGGCTATCTACTACAGAGTGAGAACTATATTTATTTAGAAACTGTTGACCTTCTGGGATTATAAATACACTGAGCTGCAGTTTTCAAGCTCAAGAACTGTTTGCAGAAAAAGAAAAACCTTGACTTTTGGCTAATCTTCTAAGGGGGTTGTTACTGGAAAGCTTTCAGGTGGTTAAATTCTGGACTGAAATCTTGGTTGATTGATAATTGTAAGACCCCTGAACAGAAGAACTGATACAAAATACTGCTTTCAATGGTGCTTTGATAATTGGAAACGTACTGGAGTATAAAAACCATATATAAAGATAAGAACTAGGTAAGATTTTATTGTTTGGATTTTAAGTGGCTGTTTTGACAAGGCTAATCAAAGAGACTATGGTACCCGTGAAAAACTATCTGGGGGGGGGAGACAAAATGGATGTTGTACATCTATCTAAAAGTGACAGGAAACAACACCTAATACTCCCTCCTGAAAATCTCATCCTGGAATATCAGAGTTCTGCAGGAGCAATGACTCAAGACAAAGCAAACACATTTCAGGAGAAAATGTATGCAATGCTGTGACAGATTCAAATGACAATTGTTTCAAATCATGAGGAGATCAAAAACAACTTTGATGATATAAATGAGCATATCTCCAACTTAAACTTACAATTAAAAAACTCAAATATGACAATAAAGAATGAAGAAACAAATCAGATAATAGAACACAGACCAGAGGAAAGTGATTTAAATATGGAAGCTACAAATGAAGAGAACTGCAACTTAATACAAACAAAAGAAAATCTGCAAGACTTTACTACAACAAAGGAAATAAAAAAGATGTTTTATCTTCCAGGACTTCAAAACAAACTTGAGGACAAGAAAGAAGATCTAACAAAATGAATTAAAAAGCTGTCAGGAAAATCATTAAAGTTGGGAGACAAAAAATGAATATCCTACTTAATTTGTCTTTTTTATCCCCAACAATATCTACAAAAATGCAGCAAAAATCCCCTCGCAAGCTGAACATACTGAATTGGAAAGCGACCTGGCAAAAGAAGAGGGCTAGAGTCAGATTTAAGAGACTTGATTCGACTTACCAGATGGAGTACTATATGATTAAACACTTGTTTGAAAACGGTTAAAAGAACAGATAAAGTTTAGATATAAAGGGGATTTACAGTAAGAGGAATAAAATATATAAGTAGTATAATATTTTTCACAATACATGAAATGTAAAAATATTGGGATGGTGTATGTGAATGAAAAGTTTGGATATTTAAAAATAATTAATATTGAGAAAATTATGACTGATAAGAGCGGTTTGAATACAGTGGGGAAATTAAGCTTAAATAAGAATTTTGAAAACAAGACACATAATGACTTAATAAGATGACTTTTATAAATACAATTGAAATATAACCGATTAAAAAAGATATTATATGTTGATGTTATTGTTCGTTGTACAAATACTAGAAAAATGTTTATCCTCAACCTTGTATATATCAAAAATATTAAGAATTATATTTGTTTAATGCAGACAAAAGGAGAATACTACTGGAAGAAAAGAAATCAAGGAAATATATCATTGACTAACATTAATTATATAAATTAATGATTATTGATTGTTTTTAAATATATGAACTCAGACAACACAGTTTGCTAAACACTAGGGATTATTATTGTAAAAAATCAATAAAATATAATACAAAAAAAAGATTGTTCACCAACATGCTAAACAAATCACATATGCAGTCCATAAGCAAACTATAATCACAATTCAACATTTATAGCTGTTGTTTTACTTTGACAGTACTCCTGTTGCTATTAATCAGCCGTATTTCCACATGACAGTGTTTCAAACTTTATTACAGTAAATATTTATCTAAATAATTTTTATGTAGCTGGCAGGAAGTTGAAACAATGGCTTTCTAAAATATTTCAAAAAGATAAAGTAAATTCCATATAGACCTAGTTTTTTAACTTCTGTCTTTACTGACTTATACTTAACTTTAGAAAATGTCTAATTTATTGCTCTTGTTTGGTAAGTAGCTATAAGTAGAATTACTTTACTGTTTCAGCTTCTTTCCTAAACTTACAGTATCTCTCTAGCCTCCTCTAATCAAAGAGCAAAGGTATCTTCTTTCTGAGATTCAGAGGTATTTCTACTTAAGTTTAATTCTTTGATGATGATCAAATATACTTTGATCATCTAATATCTTCATTCAAATAATCAGAATTCAATTCAATATTCCAAAGTATGCACATGCATTTTATCTTCCCTTCACATACGCAAATCAATTAGGAATTGAAACTTCACCATATTCCCACAATGGGAATTGTGTCTTCAGGAAAGCAACTAAGGCAGCATTTCTTATTATGTTTTTTTTAAAAAAATAACTGTTTTCATCTCATTTGAATGTAAAAGAAAGACCTGACTGATTCAATATAAAGGGAGGGACAAAGCAGTACAAAAACTGCTTTCAATTAAATGAAACTCATACATATTTCAGTATCTCAGATATGATCCTGTAAATGTTCTTACTGCCATCACTATTGGTTTTTTAAATAATAACATTTATATCAATTTATATCAATATCAAATAACATTTTAACAATTACTTTTATCTCACATTCATTCTTTCATGTGTTTCTTTTTTGCTATTTATTTTATTGTGTACTTAGGGAAATTTTGAAAATGGATCCTTTATCTTTTATAATTTCTTTAAATTTTGGGTCTGAACCAATTTAGTTCATAGATTTAAAAAAACAAAGTATAATTCCAGAAATACTATGCATCCCATTTTGTATTAAAGTAAAACTTCCACTACCCTGTCATCTATATATTGAAGGAGACTTTATTTGGAAGAATCCTTGAGATATAAGTCTATTTATATCTTGATTTATAAGGCCTGAGCGTATGGATTTTTTTTCATTGAATAATCTGATTGTCAAAATTGTATTATATAATATATTAATCTTGCACATAGTATCCTAAGAATTTCAGATGTAAGAGATAATAGTTTATCTATTATGGCTGCACTTCTGGTTACAAATATATTCAAAAACTGCTAACTCTGCAGATGCCAGGAAAATGGCTGAATGAGACTAAGTAATAATCTATGATATGTAGGTGCTTTTTTATGCTAGTATAGGAATATAGATACCCACTTCTAATAGTGGCTGCCCCTTTCAAATTGGATGCTTAAGTTTGCTTTTTAAAAATTGTATTCCCATTGTGTCAGGGATTTTAAAAGAAGGAAAGTCCCTCTGTTAGTGTCAACATCCCTTTATAAGCATTGTTCACTTTTGAGTGTGAGTGGGTGGGGATTTGTTTTTACATAACTCCCAAGATTTTGTAAAATATTTTCATTTCTTCTCTTCTACATGATCTTTTTTATGTTATATTTATATTAGTATTTTTTGTTTCTAATTTAAATTTTTCAACTGATTTTAGTATAGTTTATTGCAATGATTTAAAGGAAGAAAAAGGAACATATCAATGTCTACAGATCTAGAAATTTATTTAATGAAATAAAATATGCTGTGCATAATTTTGTTCAAGTGGCCTCATTTAGTTCACATGAAAAGGAAATAACAATTCTGTTATTTGTGTGAAGTAATTGAAGTATCATGTCACAAAATGGATTCTATATAACCTTAATCTTTGATAATAGTTTTCTGAAAGCCAGTTTTATTACAAAAAGTACATTTGTTTTATTATGGAATGCTGTAAGGTTAGGCATAATTGAATAATAGAAATATATTTACTAACTTACCCTACTTACTGATGCTCAAATAATTCATCATTTAATAATTCCCCCATCCCTCCCTTTTTCCAGATCATCTGATAAAGAGTACTCAGAAGACTCTCTGAGAGAACTCAGGAGGACTTGGGAGGACTACAGTTCAGGAAACAAGTGGAAAGTATCTGCAAAGACCTTCTATGTAGGACAGGCCACAGTTGCATTACAGTGGAGCCGAGGTAGATCTGGGACATTGCCCAATGATTACAGATATTCACAGGAAAATGTAAATGAGAAAAGCAAAGATTATGGTGCTTTGCCTCTTGCTATTTCTGGACTACAAATATCAGATAAGAATCAGCACTTTTTAACACATATCAAAGCAGAAGAAAATTTACAGGGGAATTCTAAGAATAAGAAACATGGCTCTTTTCCTCAGAGGCTACCCGCACCCAAACGAGATAAGAAACATGAGCGACAGGATAGCTTTTCAGCTTCACTTGCTTCAGAATCTTTGCTGACAGTGCTCAACAGATCAGCCCAAACTTCCCCTGCTGCTACCAATATAGTAGTAGACAGCTCGTCACCTTCTCAGGTTTCTGCAAAAAATTATGGAAAATTTGTAAGTGCAGAGCTACCAGAGACTGGGAAGTTGGCATCCACAGAAAATGTTTTTCAGCATTTAGAACAAAAAAGACATCTCAAATCTGAACCTCCCCTTCCTTCAGCTTATTGTTACCATCTAAAATCTAGAATGGAAACATCAAGATCCCCTTCACCACAGTTTGCTCCACCAAAGCTGACTGATAAGCCACCTGTGGCTGCTCAGGATGAAAATTTCACAAGGTAAGCCACCTTACACAAACGGTTAAACATTTGTCACGTTTTATTGTTGGATTTTTTTCACCAGTTTAATATTAAGGTTTCCAGCCACTGTCCCTACATGATTTTAGCAGTTTAATGTTAAGCTTCCTAGACAGTTTTAGAACCAGATTATTTTACCTCAGCAAAAATTATATACAATTTATTTATTTCTGCTTTTAAACTGAATTCAGTGCAACATGCTTAAATTACAAGTGAATCTCATTAACAGTTCTTGAAAATAAAGATAGTCATCCAATGACTCTATGACTAATTAAAGAATAGTCCCCTTTTCAGGTGCCCTGCCATTCTGGTGGAGGGGGGAGGAGAATGCTTTTGGGAAGCATTCTTTGCATACTTTCGTTTTGCTGTAATGCTGTAGTGCTTTGGAATTAGGGAAGGGGATCATCTTTGGAGACAGCAGGACTCCCTCCAGCTGATTCCAGCCTGACTCCAAGGCCACTGCACCTTGAAGATGACCTGATATCTGTCATGTGCTTTGGTGTTCTCAAAACAATCTTGCGGCACTATATTGACTGCCAGTGGACTGGTCAAGGGAGTTTCAAAGTGGTTTCAAAGTAGGAAGAATAGCTTGGTATTTTGCATGAGAATGTTAGATTCTGCTTGACTTTGCTGCAAACACTGTCTTTCAGTAAAAGTTCTTTTGATTAACCACATGGAATCAAGAGTCGTACTTTCCTGAGAGGGCCAGTTGAGGCAAGTCCTTACATTAAGCGGAATCTGCAATAGTGGTCAACATGGAGAAGCACCCACCTCTACCATGGGGACCATGCAATGTCTGCAAAAGGCAGCAACCAAGAGGAAGCTGAGTGCTGGGGGGAAGCCTCTGCCAAGGCTAACCTCGGGGCAGACCTCTCTGGCTGGATGGAAGAGGTTGCTAGCCTAGGAGATTCATCAAAATCCAGGTGATTCATTGGTGTTGGGAAAAAGGATGACTGGGAAGGGAGAACTAAAAAAGTGACTCTCATCTGAGCCGAGACACCTGACGACGCAAGTGGCGAATGGAGCTGGAAGAGCTTAAAATTGAAAAAGAAGAAAGTGGCAAAGTCAATCACACCAACTTCCTCATGAAGTAAGCCATGCGCACCATGATGGAAGCATTCCAAAGCCTCAAGGCACACGAGATCCTAGCCAGGCAACTTCTGGGAAAACTCATCAAACCCGAGAGGAGGAGGATGGCAGGGTAGCTTCACCACTAGACACCATTGCAGGGGTCTCAGCAACACCAGCCAGAGCAGCTGCAATTTTGGAAGCAGTGCAGGGTGGGGTCATGCCAGAACCACTGCACTGGGAGGTGCTGGAGTTACAAACCCACAAAGAAGAAAAGCCCCATTGCTGTGTGTGAACTTTGACAGGGACTCCCAGCAGCTGATATTCTTCCTGGCCTATGTGCTAACCTACATTCAGGAGTACAGGCCAGATATCCCTACCGAAAGTGCCAAGATGAGGTGTGTTACATTATCTTTGGAAGAAGCAGCTTCCCATTGGATGGTAACCCTCCACAACGCGAATGCTCCTGATTTGAGGAACTGTGATTGTTTTATGACCGTGCTCCATCATCAGTTTGTGGACCCTTTCACTGATAAAAAAAGCCAGAGACCACATCAAAACCGTAAGGCAAGGGCATGGAGCAGTAGCAGAATACACCAAAGAGTTCCGTGACCTGGCTTATTGATTTGATTGGCTAGAAGACATCAGCTGTTTTAAAGAATGATGACCTATACAATGCTTGTGTGGTGAGAGGACCCCCTGCAACCCTGTACAGCTAAAGAGGTGGAAAATGACCAAGCCCACAAGAAACACCAAGCGGTGAGGTCCTGGAAGAAATCCCCTCTAGAGATAAGAGAAACGGCAAAACCTCAACCTTCACAAGCCAGATCAAGGCTTGCTTAAAATATGGCCAAGAGGGTCATCAAGCCACTGAATGCAAAATGGGCTGTCCAGCCAAGAATGCCAGCCCAAACCCCACAGGGAAACCCTCTAAGGTGCAAACACGGGCCAAAGAAATGGCGCTGAAAGGAGTGAAGGTTGTGGAGTTCACTCCCTCACCTAAAAGAGCAGAGGGAACTCTGACCCCACCAGAGGATGGCCAGGGGTTCACAGATACTGACTCAGATGACGACCCCCTGGTAAATGACCCAATCATGCTAGTGATGGTCTGTATAAAACTGAGCTTCCCTGGGTCCAGGTTGAAGGCTAACCTCAGAGCCCTATTAGATTTGGGTTGCACCAGATGCTTAGTAAATCCAGCACTGGTCGAGAAGCTGGAAATTTGAGACGATTAAAAGTCCCAGTGGCATTTTGTCAAGTGGACAGTTCGGTCACAAGGGGCATCCCAGCCACTTCTGCCACCAAACCCATAAGAATACAAATGGGGCTCATTCAAAAATTATGAGCTTCATAGTAGCACCTGGAATGGAGAGAGCCCTAATTCTCAGGCTAGCTTGTCTAAAAAAGTGGAACCCTTATGTGAACTGGAGAAACAGACTACTAAAGTTTCAAATAAACTGTTCCTACCAAACTCGAAAGGAACCTATTAAGCCAACTACCCCAAAGTGCGAATTAGGGGCAATCATGCAAAGGAAGGACCTTCCTGTCATTCTCAAAAAGTATTGAGATCTCCGAGAGGTGTTTAGCGAGAAGAGTTTGGATGAATTTCCCTCTCATAGATCTACTGATTGTACTATAGAAATCCTGCCCATTGCCAAATTGCCAAAGCTGAAGCTATACTCAATGACCTCCAGAGAGCTAGAAGAATTTTGGTTATTCATTGATTAAAAACCTAGCCCAGGGCTTCATTCAACCAGCGCGGCCACTGGTGATGGCCCCAGTCCTGATCTGGGGAGAAAAAATGGGGCCCTTCGTCTATGCGTGGACTATAGAGGGTTAAATGCAGTGTGTGTGGAGAATGTTCCTAGCTCTGATGAAAGATATGCTGGCCCACTTTGCCAAATTCTTTACTAAACTGGATTTGCAGAAGGCATATTACGGCATGAGAATCAGAGAGGGAGGATGAATGGTAATGAACCTCTGGAACGCTTTCCTATCTGCTACTGTGTAGCAAGCAAACCACACACAAATGCAATAGGTTAGAATGCTCTCTATGGAGCAATGGTAGAAGGTCACCAGCAGTTTTTCATTCAGTTGTTGTTTCCTGAGAAGTCTCAAAAAATATAATCTCTGCTGGGCCTTCTTAACCAATGCTATAATATGAGCACTCCAGGTCAGGTCCTCCTTTATGGTAACACCCAGAAATCTAAAGCTTGCCACCCGCTCCACACAGTCCCTGCTGATGATCAGGGGCTGAATGTCTGATCTATTCCTCCTGTAATCTACTATAAACTCCTTGGTCTTAGTTGTGTTGAGAATCAAATTACTGTCTCTGCACCACAAGAGCAACCGCTCCACCTCATTCCAGTAGGCAGACTCATCCCCCTTGGAGATAAACCCCACCACTGTTGTATCATCCACAGATTTAACAATAATATTGCTGGGATGAATGGGAGTGCAGTCATACATGTAGAGGGTGTAAAGTAGAGGGCTCAACATACAGCTGAAGAGATATAGTTGCCTAATCTAACCCTCTGAGAGGGCCAGACAGGAAGTTCATAATCCAAAGGCAGATTGAATGTGAAAGTCCGAGATTGACAAGTTTAGACACCAGTGTGTATGGAAGAATTGTGTTAAATGCAGAGCTAAAATCCACAAAGAGCATCTTTACATAAGTCCCCTGCTGCTCCAGATGAGTCAGAGCAATATGGAGAGTGATGGCTATGGCCTCCTCTGTGGATCTTTTTGCTCTGTATGCAAATTGGTGACTGTCAATTGTGTATAGGAGGCAGGACACAGTGTGCCTGTGGACCAGTTTTTCAAAACACTTCATGATAATAGGGGTGAGTGCTACTGGTCTGTAATCACTGAGACTGTTAATAAAGGACTTCTTTGGTAATGGAACAATGATGGAAGTCTTCAGACAGGATGGAATAGTGGACTGGGATAGAGACTGATTAAAAATCTTGGTAAAGACCCCAGCCAACTGGTCTGCACAGTATTTAAGCACCTGGCCAGAAATGCCATCAGGTCTAGCAGCCATCCTCGAGTTCACAGCTCTCAAGGTACTCCTCACCTCATGCTTCTCTACGGTGAGGGGAGGGCTGCAGTGGACTAGTGCCTGTAACACAGCTGCCTCTGATGACTTCACTTTGAAGCAGGCAAAGAAATGATTCGTCTCCTCTGCCAATGAAATATCCCTGTCAACAGGAGTGATGTTATTGGGTCTATAGTTGGTGATTTGTTGGATCCCCTGCCACACCTGCCTCGCATCATTATTATGAAAATAATCTTCAATCTTCCTCTTATAATCTGCCTTAGACTGCTGAATGCATCTCTTCAGACTAGCTCTGGCAGCACTATATTTTTCCCCATCACCAGACCTAAAGGCATTGTTTCTGTCATGCATGCATATATGTATGTATGTATGCCGCAATACAATTGCTCCAAAGTGCAAGTAGTCAAGCCAGTGCTTCAATCCCATCAACTTGCTGCTCAGGTGACCACCCGAGCCCAGGGAAGGGAAAAAAAACTCCAGTACCAAAAGACGTGACCTTAGCCCTAAAAACAGCCCTAAAGAATAATAAATAGTTCCAGAATTAGGGAGGGAGATCATCTTCGGACACGGAATGGACTCCCTCCCAGCTGGTTCCAGCCTGACTCCAAGGCCACTGCACCTTGAAAATGACCCATTCTCAAAACAATTTTGTGGCACTGTTTGGACTGATCAGGGGGGTTGGGTTTCAGTAAAAGTTCTTTTAATTAACCACATGGAGTCAAGAGTCGTACTTTCCTGAGAGGGCCAGTTGGGGCAGGTCCTTACACATACGTTGTGATTGCATGTTCCCTTATTATCCTAAAACTGAATTTTCCGTTGAATATTTTGTGTATCACACATACAGCCATATTAATAAAATCCAAAGAAAACAGAATGCATATATCCAGTCTTACATATACTATTACAAACATTATTTGGATGTTTTCAAGCAGAGGTTCATACCTTTCTCACCATGGAAATCTGAGAGTTATTTTTATGAATGGTTGAAAATCGCTATCAATCGCTAGCAAAACAATGTTAATCTCTACATCTAACTTCTCTAAGTGAACAACTATATTTTTAGGATAGAAGATGAGGGAATCCTGTATTACAATGACAGTTCTTCGAACTTCATTTTATTGCCAACAGAACAGGACTTCCTAAAACAAAGACAGACTTAGAACTGCCGGTTTCTAAACATTTCTGTTCCCTTGGTAGCCAGATTAGCATAAAATACATAATATACAGCATATAATACAACAATTTCTTTCCTATTATGGCCAAAAATAGAGGATATTTAACATCAAAAACAATTAAAACAACTGCTAAGAAAAGTAGCTTTTCACTGGTACAAGTTAGCAGGATTTTATATGAAGGTATAGAGCCCCTGTTGTGCTGCCCTTCAAAGTCTTGCACACTGAATTTTAATTTGTGAATAATACAAATGGGCCATATTATTCATACTTTGTAAAGCCAATAAAGAAAATAGATATATCCAAGATGACCCAAGTCAAAATCCCCAATATATTCAGTCCAGCTGTCCCGGCACCCCTGCAGTCATGTAATCACAATCGGGGCACTTGGCAACCGACTTGCATTTACAATGGTTGTAGTATCCTGTGGACACATGATCACCATTTGCGACCTTTCTGGCAGGCTTCCCACAAGCAAGTCAATGGGGAGGGTGGCAAGGAAGGTTGCAAGTTGCTCCTGCCACCTCTTTTTTTCCTGAAAAGCTTGAACTCAACAGTATGAGATCCCAGGGACCTTGTACTACATAGTTTACACATGGCTACAGCATGCCCAGCCATGTTTATGCCAGGCTGCAGCAATCATTCCTCCTTGCCCAGCCATACTCATTAACTGTGTATCCTACTGCACTCATAGCAGCCAACTCTGCATATGGCCACACTCCTGCTGCACCTTGGCAGCCACTCCTTGCCTTTCCATTGGTATCTGTTGGCCTGTTTTCAAGATGCCAGAAACTCACTCCTTCCTGCCAGCTTTTTCATTGACTTTGCTTGTGGAAGCTGTCAAGAAGTTACAAATCACAGTCATGTGAGGTCTTTGCTTAATGACCTTGCTTAACAACAGCAATGGGGGCTGTCTGGATTGCTTTTGCTAAGCAATGGGATCACATGATGTTATTCTTTATGACTGCGTCATAATCCCAATTATGGGCTTTAAGTAAGGACTATGTATAATAAATGCCTTAAGTGAAGAATCTTCATTAGTCATTAGCTACAAATTTACCAAATGTTATGTCTCATGTGCCAATTCAAGTTTCATACTGATTTATAAATTGCTGTTCAATTATTTCACCAGTATATAATAAACCTAGCTTAAATTTTAGAAAACTTTGTTATAAACAATGAGAACCTTGTTTAGATTACAATAGTAATTTGCACATTATTGGAAAAAATTGTCACTGAACAGAGTAGATGTTTCTTCATATCAATATATGTGGGTTCAGTCAGTACATTTAGGCTTAATTTTTTGTTCACCTTTTTTAAAAGGAAAAAGCATGTTAAGTATCTTTAAAATTTCAGTTAAGTGCAGTTCTTTGTACATTTTATAACTTTAGTAACAATGGCTAGTGCTCAGTAGAAATAAGGATACTTGAAATATACATGGGTATGTGAAAAATGTTACTCATTCCTAAATTTATAAATAGGCTATTATTAATCTATATTTACATCAGTCAACAGAATGTTTACATAATACATGTAATATGCTATTTTAATTTTTTTCCAAAGAATTGAAAGAGTGATGGATAACAATACAACAGTAAAAATGGTTCCAATCAAGATTGTACATTCTGAGAGCCATTCAGAGAAGGCAAGCAGGCAGAATCTTGGCACTAGAATAGAGTCTCCTACTTTACGAAGCGGCTTTAAAAAAGACCAAATCAAGACACTTAGCACTTCTGAACAGTCCTATTCACGTTTTTGTGCTTATACAAGACCAGGTGTGGAAACTGACCTTGAGAACAAATCAAGCCTGTCTTCTTTGCAATCTGTTGAAAGTTTTGGGAGGAACATAAAGGAAAGTGACATATCCACCCATGCAGTTAATTGTGTGAGAGCCAAAGAAAGGACAATTGAGGACTGGAAATCAGAAGAATTAGCTAGAGAAATAGTGGATAAGAATAAATCATTAGCAGAAATTTTGGACCCAAATGTGAAAATAAAAACCACAATGGATTTAATGGAGGGAATCTTTCCCAAAGATGAATATTTCTTAGAACAAGCTCAACATCGCAGAAAATTTCTTTTAAAGGTTTCAGCAGCCAAAACTGAAGAGGAAAAGTAAGTACATATTTGTCCAACACAAATTAATGCTTTTATCTTTTTTTTAATCTTATATATGCACACATTCTATTTTAAGTTTTGTTTTATTAAAATATGTTATATAATCAAGACAAACTTAGCGAACATTCTTCCAATTCACACCCAGTTTTGGTTGGGATTTAGATTCTATTTTTTTTTAATATATTTTATTGATTTTTTAACATAGTCACTTTAATATTTGGTAAGCGGCATGTTGTCTGGGTTTACATTTAAAAACAATCCATAACAATTATTAGAGTTTTACAGCTTTCCAGTGCAAAATTAAGCCCAAAAAGTAAGCACGCATTCAAAATGAACAGGAGGAATAGTTTAGAAAAACGTTATCTATAAAATATATATAAACATGATACATACAATTTCATTCAGCTCTGGGGAACATGGTAGAGAACAACAAGTAACTCAGGAGATCAGGACACAGGGAGAGACTAAGACACGCCCAGACCTAGGCTGGATCACATGCTTCACACAACCAATACTGTACTGTGTCTTAATCAAAACAGTTCTCATTGGCTGGTTTGTTGCTATGGCTATTCCAGTTCATAAATTCTTAGACAATGACACTCCTCCTTTTATGACTGGAATAGACATAAAACCAAATAATTTAATACTCTACTCATGGTGTACTCCACCCAATGGCTTGGTCATTACATCTGAAGAACATTGTCATCTGAAGAACAATGAAGCAAGCGAATTAGTTTACTTTTGATGGCTTCTCTGACATTACAATACTTAATGTCCACATGCTTGCTTCTACTTTTCACTCTGTCACCTGTTGTCATTTTAATGCAAGCAGCATTATTTTTAAATACTGTTACAGCTTCTTTAACTTCTATGTTTAAATCCTTTAACAACTGTACATACCAGGTTACCGCTGAATAAAGTTCAGACAGGGCAATAAATTCTGCCTCCACAGTAGAAATAGCTACAGTTGTTTATTTTCTGGATTTCTATCCAATCAAAGTCCCTCCAAATAATATCACAAACCCAGAATTGGACTTTCTGGTTTGCACATCATTGGCACAATCACTGTCACCATAACATTTTAACTTTAATACTTCAGAGACCTGTATTTGAAAACCCAAATTTACAGTTCCCTTCAAATACCTGAGAATTCTCTTCACACCCATCCTGTGTAACTGCGTTGGTGCGGCAGTAAAGCGACTTAAGATGCTTACTGCACAAACTATGTCTGGTCTGGACCACTGTGACAAATATAATAGGCTTCCTATTACTGACTGATATATCTCCTGATCACAGGTTTCACTTTTGTCCTCACCCAAAGTGTTGTGAAAATCTATGGTCATAGGTGTTCGAGCAGAATTACAATCCTTCATGTTGTATTTCTCCAACAGCTGTTCAATTTTCCTTCTTTGACTGAGAACGTAGCCACCTTTCTCAGTTTTTTGTATCTCTACACCAAGATAGTTTTGTATTTCACCCAGACTTTTCAAATCAAATGTTTTTGCCAACTGATTAGCAAATTCCTTGACCTGTGCTAGATCCTTTGCAATGAAGCAAAGATCATCCACAAATGCTAATAATTGGCAATCCCCACCATGGAACCTTGCAGTATATATGCAATCATCAGCCTTACAACTCTTGAACCCAAGACCCTTCAATGCCACATCTAAACAGATGTTCCAGTTTCTGGCTGATTGCTTCAGCCCATAAATGGCCTTGTTCAGTTTATACACAGTGCCAGTTTTTTACTTTCATACCCTGGTGCTTGAACCATGTAAATTTCTTCCTCCAACTCTGCATTGAGGAATGCTGTAGTTATATCAAAGTGCCAAATTTTATGCCCACGTGCCATTGCCAATGCTAGTGCCAACCTTATAGTTTCACATTTTACTGTTGGAGCAAATACCTCATCATAGTGCACATTTTTCTTCTGCGAAAACCCCTGTGCCACTAATCTTGCCTTATATTGGACTTCATTGTTGGGTAACACTTTCTTTTTGTATAGCAATTTACAGCTTTGTAAGGTGAACACTTTATGTTCATCCATGGGTTTCATTTTTTTATCCATGACCTCTTTCCACTTCAATTGCTCCACTTTGGGTAGTGCCAATACTTCCTGATAGTTTCTTGGCTCATACCACACATTACACATCTTTACTTTCCCAGTAGAATACCTGTCAGGTGGAATTCCTTTGTTCCATCGCTCTGACCTGCATGGCATTGACTGCTCTTGACTGTCAGCCCTTTCCTGCTTCATATCACCATCTTTTTTGACTCCTTTTCTTGTCTTTTTTTAGCTTCTCCTCCCTGAATGCTGACACCATCACTAAGTGAGTCACCATCACTAAGTGGATCATCCCCAGAATTGGCATCAATTCTGCCCCAATTCTGTTCTGCAAAGCTAGCAGATCTGGAAATTACTATTCTTCTGCTCCCAACACTAAAGCGATAGCTTTTTGAGCTAAGCTCATAGTCCATAAACCTGAGCTTTCTAGCCTTTAGTTCCCCTTTTTTCCTAACTGCCTTTGGAATATGCCCCCTTGTATAGCTTCCAAACACCCTTAAATGTGCTAGAGATGGCTTTCTTTCATATAGCACAGCATATGGAGTATCATTTATAGAGAACTCCACAGCCTATTGACCAAATAATTGGCAGTCAACATGGCTTCGCCCAATACGACTTGCTTAGACCAGAATCCTCCAGCAGTGAGCCTTTCATGGTCTGCAAGACTTCATTCTGTCTTTCAGCCACGCCATTCTCAACTGCTGTGTACGGATTTGTACATACACAAACAGCTGGCATACCTGTTGCCTATATCTTCTTTCTGCGAAGCTCACCAATTGCTTGAACTTCTGCAGCACCTCTGGTTTGCTCTTTAGCAAATAACAGAAACCAAAACTGCTATGGTCATCTACAATGATCAGCGCATATCTGGTTCCTCCCATTGGTCCTACTAAATCTACATGTGCCAGCTCTAGAACCCTTGTTGTCTGCCTTGTGCTCTTCTTGCTCACGGGGAATACCTTAGATTTCAATGATTTACATACTGCACAGTCTAGGTATGCCTTGAACCCTTTTAAGGTTAATCCCTCTGCAAACTCTGGCATCCTTTGCAACACTCTGAAGCTGGCATGGCCAAGCTTTCTGTGCAAGAGATGAATGCATGAATCATGCTGTACCACATTACCAAATGTTTGTGCACATTGACTCTTTTGTGCCCACAACACATAAAGATTATCCTGTTTTATGCTCTGTGCACTTACATTTCCATTTCTTTTTATGAGACATTTCCCATTTACAAATGTGGTCTCAAATCCTTGTTTGTCAAGACTGGAGACACTCAGTAATTTATGCTCCATTTCAGGCACACTTAATACATATTAAACCTTTCCTCCAGACATGGAATCAGCACACTGCCTTTCCCCATGACTTTTGCCTTCTAGCCATTTGCTAAGGCCACTGCATCTCCTCCAGTTGAATCCAATCTGGAAAACAACTTAGAATTATTAACAATTGTTTGACTAGCCCCACTGTCTAGTAACCATTTATCTCTGCTATTACAATAGCTAACTTTTGCAACAGCAGCTTGTCCATGTGCTGTTGTTCTTGCTTGTAAACAGTCTTTCTTTAAATGAGTTTCAGCCCCACAAATGAAGCATTTCTTTTTCTCCTGTTCTTTCCTCTTGGTAATTCTCTGCTGAGATGTAATCTGATCTCTGCAGACAGTGGGTCTGGTGCTTTGCTCTCTCTGCTCCTTGGACCCCCACCTCAGGAATTTCTCCTCGTAACTTCATCCAAAATGGTGTTTCTGTTCTTCTGAAATCAAACAGGCTTTAAGCCCTTCCATACTTAATTCCTGTTCTGGTCTGCATTCATTCTGGCTTTGATGGATGCAACCAGGCTGCAGATCAGTGTCACCCTCCCACGAGCACCTCCAGCCTCACAGCCACAAGGCTTTTCTTTCACAGGGACAGCCCCCGCCTGCCCACATGAGATAGCAAGACGGTGGCAACATAGCAGTACTGGCAACCTCTCCCCCTCCCATCACCCCTTCCTGAGTGTGGAGGAAGGAAAGAGATAAGAAGGCGAAGCAAGGAATGGAGGGAGGAAGGGAGGGAGAGTGGGAGGGAGGGAAAAAAGAGAGGGAGGAACGGAAGGAGGAAGGAATGGAGAGTGGGAGGAAGGAATGGAGGAACAGAGAGGGAAAAAAGGGAAGGGGGAATGGAGGGAGGGAGGAATGGAAGAAGGAAGGAATGGAGAGAAGAAGGAATGGAGGGTGGGAGAGAGAGAAAAAGAAGGAAGGAAGGAAGGAAGGAAGGAAGGAAGGAAGGAAGGAAGGAAGGAAGGAAGGAAGGAAGGAGAGGCAACTTGGTTGGAGATGCCCCAGATCGTGCAGTTCTGCTTCAATTCTGGATCCACTGAGACTTGGGCTCAAAGGAGAAAGCAATTTTGTGTTCTCTTTTGTCACAGGCAGGACTTTATTGGCAATCCAAGTTAACACGGGTATTCTTGAACTGTGAACTCTTAGGAAACTATCCCTTCCTTGTATGTTGCAAACAGCCATTTCTAGTGGGGAAAATAGGACAAAGTAGAGTAGGGGAAAATATTTTTCTTTGCTATATTTCCAGTCTGAATTAGACCATGGCAGGGTCCCTGCAGGAGAGCTCTTTTAATGATTATGTATTAATAGAAAAGCAACTAACTTATCTCTGTTCCTAAATGCTAAAGCTGTTGCACATAAAAAACAGAGAAGCTCTGATCAACTATCACAGCTACCATTTTGACAGTTCTGCTATACTGTTGTTTGTGGATGCCCCCACTAAATGCAAGCATGGGATAAACTGAGCCTGGTTTGTTCTCAGTCTTTTAAGTGGCCACAGACGACTAGCAAAAGTGGCATTTGATCACAAGGCAAGGAGGCATCAAGAAATGTTTCCCCTTTTGCATTTGAGCATCCAAGAAGGGACAGGAAAGGAGAAAGGGAAAGAGGAGAGACAAACAAAAAGAAGGAAAGAGGGGAAGGAAGAAGAAGGAAAGGAGAATGAAGAGGGAAGGAAAAAGAAGAAAGGGGGGAAGGAAGGAAGGCAGGAAGGTAGGGAGGTTATAATGAGAGGGAGGAAGGGTCTGAGGAAAGTCCTGCCTTAGCACTTGGCCACGAGCAGCCCTGCTACCCTTTCGCCATCCCCTTGTCCCCTTCTCCTGACCTCTTCTGGTGGTCTCCCATCCTATTGCTGAGGATGCTTTGGTTACAAAGCAGGGTCTCCTCACATGGAGATGGAGTGGGCTTCCCTCTGACCCACACATTTTGCCATTCTGCAACACCATGAGCAGCTTGGCCAAGGAGAGCGAGCACAGCAGCAGCAGCCTCAAGAAAGAGGTAAGTGCAGCTGGGTGCCCCCTTGGGGAAGTGGGGCTAGGCTAGGCTGGGCTGTGGGGTCCCTGAACAAGGGCTGGACGCTTGACCTTCGCTGCCCAAGACTCTGGGCAGCCCGCACCACAGTCTGGAGCACCCCCACGCGGCCTGAGAGGGACAGTGAGGGTCTTCCAGTGGACCATGTCTCGGTGCTTGCCCTGGTCCCACCCTCCTCTGCTGGAACCCTTGGATCCGCCCCATGCCTGCACAGGCACCCCTGATGCGAGCGATGTCAAGCTCGCCATGCCCACCCCAGCCACACCCACCCAGTAGGTCACACCCATGCTAGACACACCCACCCGGCCCCTGAGGGCAACCACAGTGCTGATGTGGCCCTCAATGAAATTGAGTTTGACATCTCTGAGTTAAGACATTGAAGGTCACAAAAACAAGTTATCTTTTACTAGGCTTTCTGTCAATTCCTGTATTAGAGTAACTACAGTTGTATATTTTCATCCACCACTAGATGTCAGCACCAGTTCATTTTTTCAGTTTTCAAAACAAACAATTACTTTCTTCTGTTTTCATTAATAATCTTTTGAAAAGAAAACTTTAACAAATTACACCAATTTCAAACTTAATCAGATTTAAGTCTTATATTCATTTCATTTCAATATATTTCTGTCCCCCATAAAAGTTTAATTTGCCGCTTCCTTCTGTGGGAGGATGGGGCAAGAGTCCCCCTCCTTCTCACTTTCAGATGATTTTTGCTTCTTGGATTTTTTTCCCCAGGAAATCAAATATCAAGTAGAAGAGAGAGAATCAGTATTGTTACCCAGTTCCAAACACGTTATTTACGATCAAGCTTAAATTAGTGCTTTTTTGCTTCGGCTGCTTGTAGCTTGGGCTAGATTCTGGAGTGAAGCTAGCTGTCAGATCCCCAAAACCCTCTTTGTTTCCCCTGCATAGTTATTCTACTTTTGGGGCCTGCCATTCTGCGGGGGGGGGAGGGGGAGCATGCTTTTGCTTGGGATAACTTTCGCTTTCTACTTTCCCTCCTGCCTCTATCATCTTAAGAAAAGAATATGTCTCTCTTATCAGGGAGACAATTACAGAGAAACGAAAAAATGAAGAAGACCTTCAGATGTGCGCCAACTGTACCAGTTACCTGCTCATTGTGTCACCTGTGGATTGTCTAGGTTTAAAATGGACATTATGACTTTCGTGGGAGAAGGAATATTGCTAGCTGAACTATACCATTTGCACGGGTTTTTCCCCAGATCTCGTCTTGACTTCCCTATTGTCACTGACCCCAAATAAAAGTATACTTTTGAGACAATCCCTGTTTCAAAAGCTCTGCTTTCTTGAGTGGTTAGTTGAAGTGGGTCCTTACACTAGCCTTTCTTCTGCAGGTTTCTGGAGGGCTTTCACCGAATGACCGGATTGATCGCCATTCTCCACAGTTGTTGGGGTTTCCCTCCTTCTTTGTTGCCTCTCTGGGACAACTTTAGGCCCATTTAAGGTCCCCTAACAGAAAAGAATCAGCCATAGGGTGCAGAGCCCCACAATTCTTCAGGTACTTGCGCTACTGTGCAAAATCAGAAGCCTTGGATTTAGATTCCAATTTGTCTGGAAAACACCAACTTCAAACAGACTGAAATACCCAACGTTCTATTTTCAGGAACCAAATACTTGTGTTAAGCTTACAAACTAGAGATGAATCCCCATTTCTCCTAGTGGTTTATCAAAAACTTATAAATCTTAATGATTGTGGAAGTTTCATTTCACTGTAATATATGCTTCTTGTTGACAGATTCATTGTGCCTTGCTGGATAAAAATTGTTTTCATTACTTCCTAGCTTTTTATTATAAATGTTATTTTTCATAGCAAGTAAAAGTTATTGCACAGAACAGGGAGCTCTACAGTAATTTTGTACTGTAATTACAATCACCAGCAACACTCATATTTACATTTTTGAGCAATCTGAGAAAGGCAGTAGGTCTTATGAGCTCAAAATTAAGAGTGGGTAGATTGGATTAGCACTAATACAACGTGTTGATGAGTATTGGATATGGTAGATGCTGATTCAGATAAGTGAATGACTTTCGGTGAGTCACTATTTTACACCAACTTAATTTTCAAACCTGTTGCAGGGCAGAATGAAAGAGAACTTCCATATATGTCATCTTGAGTTGTCAGAAAAAGAAGCTGGATATAATTGCAGTAAATAAAATAAAAAATAATGCATCCTAGTAAATACTTTGATAAATTATAATCTGATTCACCATAAGTAAGGCTCACTTTAGCCCTATGACAACATTGTTTTCCTCATACAATAGCAGAGGAGTTCTTCCAGTAACTGCTTGTCTGTAAAACTTAGTAAAAATTCAAAAAGTATATAAAATATTTTATATGTACTATTGAGTTTTGCCAAAATTATATTTTCAATTTGGATATTTCTATAGATTTTTGGAGCAGAATCATAAGAAATTACAAACATCTACCTGAAAATTAATGGGGGATAGAAAATGAAAATATAGTATTTTCACTAACACCCACATGAAAATAAATAAATTTGAAATCTTATTTTCAAGCAAGTAACATAATAATAATAATAATAATAATAATAATAATAATAATAATAATAATAATAATAATAATAATAATAATAATAATAATAACTGGCTGCACAAGACCAAGCCTTAAGGACAAATGCATATAAAGTCAAAATTGAGAAGACAGCAACAGACAGTAAGTGCCACCTATGCAAAGAAGCTGAAGAAACAGTGGACCATCTGGTAAGCTGTTGCAAGAAGATTGCACAGACTGACTACAAGCAGCGGCATGACAAAGTAGCAACAATAGTGCATTGGAAGATCTGCAAAAAATATCATTTGCCTGTAAGCAAAAACTGGTGGGATCATAAAATAGAGAAAGTCATAGAAAATGATAAAATTAAATTGCTATGGGACTTCAGAATTCAAACAGACAAGCACCTGCAACATAACACCCCAGACTTAACACTTGTCAATAAGAAAGACAAAAAAGTATGGATAGTGGACGTGGCAGTGCCTGGAGACAGCAGAATAGACGAGAAAGAACTGGAGAAGATAACAAAATACAAAGGCCTACAAATAGAAATAGAAAAATTGTGGCAAAAGCAAGCAAGGGTAGTACCAATAGTAATAGGCACCTTGGGTGCAATCCCAAAACAACTGGAGCACCACTTGAACACCATTGGCTTTGACAAATTCGCTATTAGTCAATTGCAAAAGGCTGCCTTACTAGGAATTGCTTCCATCCTGCGACGATATCTGTAATACCATAAAACATCCACATCTGCCTATCCCAGGTCCTGGGTAAGGACTCGATAGGTAGACAAAATGCCAAATCCAGTCTGAATATCTGGCTGACTGTGCGATGATACATAATAATAATATTAATAATTCCAGTCATTAGGTACAAAGCTGGAATAGTGGACTGGACTCAAGCAGAACTGGTTTACATCATTGTTCTTCTGAGGATAATTTGGCAGACACGATGACTAAACCATTGGGTGGTGTTCACTATGGAGAAGACCAGAAAAATAATGACAATGAATCATGCCCTTCATCCACGCAGTGACATTGACAGACTTTATCTACCAAGGCAAATAGGTGGGCATGGAATGCTACAAGTACATCAGATGGTTGAAGAAGAAAAAATGGCTTTGGAAGAATATCTGAAGAACAATGATGAAGATGCACTGAAATTAGTATATCAGGAAGGCTTACTGACTACTGGAGAGACCAAACTGGCCTACAAGAAAGACCAAATGAAGAACAGAATAGAGGCATGGGAAGACAAAGCACTACATGGCCAATACATGAAAAAAATAGCTGGGAAAGCAGATAATAATAAAACCTGGCAATGGCTAAGAGCAGGAAAATTGAAGAAAGAGACCGAGGGACTAATTCTGGCTGCACAAGACCAAGCCTTAAGGACAAATGCATACAAAGTCAAAATTGAGAAGACAGCAACAGACAGTAAGTGCCGCCTATGCAAAGAAGCTGAAGAAACAGTGGACCACTTGGTAAGCTGTTGCAAGAAGATTGCACAGACTGACTACAAGCAGCGGCATGACAAAGTAGCAACAATGGTGCATTGGAAGATCTGCAAAAAATATCATTTGCCTGTAAGCAAAAACTGGTGAGATCATAAAATAGAGAAAGTCATAGAAAATGATAAAATTAAACTGCTCTGGGACTTCAGAATTCAAACAGACAAGCACCTGCAACATAACACCCCAGACTTAACAATTGTCGATAAGAAAGACAAAAAAGTCTGGATAGTGGATGTGGCAGTGCCTGGAGACAGCAGAATAGAAGAGAAAGAACTGGAGAAGATAACAAAATACAAAGACCTACAAATAGAAATAGAAAGACTGTGGCAAAAGCAAGCAAGGGTAGTACCAATAGTCATAGGCTCCTTGGGTGCAATCCCAAAACAACTGGAGCACCACTTGAACACCATTGGCATTGACAAATTCGCTATTAGTCAATTGCAAAAGGCAGCCTTACTAGGAACTGCTTCCATCCTGCGACGATATCTGTAATACCATAAAACATCCACATCTGCCTATCCCAGGTCCTGGGTAAGGACTCGATAGGTAGACAAAATGCCAAATCCAGTCTGAACATCTGGCTGACTGTGCGATGATCAATAATAATAATAATAATAATAATAATAATAATAATAATAATAGTAATAATAAAGTTGGAAGGGGCCTTGGAGGTCATCTAGTCCAACCCCCTGTTCAGGCAGGAAACCCTATACCATTTCGGACAAATGGCTGTCCAGTCGCTTCCTAAAAACTTCCAGTGTTGGAGCATTCACTGCTTCTGGAGGCAGGTTGTTCCACTGGTTAATTTTTTTTTTATCTTGAAAATTTTTATTTTTTTAAAAACATACAATCATTTATAAAAATACAATAAAATTTTAAAATAGAGAACCCCCCCCTTACCCTCCCTCCCACCCCCACCCCCCCTCCCTTCACTTCCCAGAGCAGAATACAGGGTTAAGAAAAAAAAAGAAAAAGAAAATTATAATAATTAAAAAAAAGAAAAAAAAAGAGAAAGAAAAAAAATATCATAATTAACCTTTAACTCCATAACTTATAAAACAATTCTCTATAATATTTGATATTCATTCATAAAATAAATAAAACTTTTTAATTCCATATTTTTTCTGAATATAATCTATCCACCTTCCCCATACAGTAATATATCTTTCTTGTGTATGATCCTTTAAATAAGCAGAAATTTTTGCCATTTCTGCAAAACTAGATACTTTAAATATCCATTCTTCTAAAGTAGGCAAAGAATCTTTCTTCCAATATAGACCTACTAGTAACCTTGCTGCAGTTAATAAATTCAACATCAAAGTAGTTTCTTTTTCATTTAAGTCAACAAAAATAACAAGTAAAAATAGTTGAGGAGTAAACTTTATCTTTTTTCTAAAAATCTTTTGAATGTTCCACCAAATCATAATCCAAAAAGCCTTTACTTTTTTACAATTCCACCAAATATGAAAGTATGTCGCATCATTATTGCCACATCTCCAACATTTGGGCTGTATGTTGGAATACATACAAGATAATTTTTTAGGATCTAAATGCCATCTATAAAACATTTTATAAAAATTTTCTCTCAAATTTTGAGCTTGTGTAAATTTAACATTTCTTATCCAAATTATCTCCCATAAATCCAATGAGATCGGCTCCTGTATATTCTGAGCCCATTTAATCATACAATCTTTAACCAATTCTGTTTCCAAATCTAACTCTAATAAAACATTATATATTCTTTTTATATGAGCCGGACCTTGGTTTTTAATCTGAATAACCAATTGTCTATCTTCTAGTGTTATTCCCTCTTTCTTGTCTACAGTCCATCTATCCATTATTTGTAAATATTGAAACCATGACTGTAGAATATTTTGCTGCCTTAATACATCTAGGGATTTCAAATGCCAATTCGAACCAGAACAAATTAACAATTCTTTATATGAAATTTTATCAAAATTTGTCCCCTTAGAGGTTCCCTCAATTGCATGTCTGGGAATCCCCCAGATAGGTATTTTATAATTTAATCTATAATAATACTTCTTCCAAACACGAAGTAAGGCATTCCTCAAAATATGTGATTTAAAAGTCCGATCAACTTTCTTATTAAAAATTAAATATGCATGCCAACCGTATATTAAATCCCAACCTTCCAAAAAAAGAATATCCATATTTGTTAAATTAAGCCAATCACTTAACCAAGTTAGGGCGGCTGCATCATAATATAATTTCAAATTGGGTGCCTTAAGTCCCCCTCTTTCTCGAGCATCCTGTAATATCTTAAATTTAACCCTTGGTTTCTTCCCGGCCCATATAAAATTATTGATACCCTTTTGCCATTCCTCCAAATTTGCCTCTTTTTTAAGAATAGGTATCATCTGAAACAAAAAAAGAAACTTTGGTAGAACATTCATTTTTACAGCTGAAATTCTCCCCAACAATGACAATTGCAATTTTTTCCAATCTATTAAATCCTTTTGGACTTTTGCCCATAGTGGTTCATAATTGTTCTTGTACAATTTTCCATTTGAAGCAGTTAGATATACTCCCAAGTATTTAACCTTTTTTACCATCTGAAAACCTGTGGCTTTAATCAAACTTTCCATTTCTTTAACTGACATATTCTTAGATAATATCTTAGTCTTATAATTATTAACTTTAAAACCAGAAACATTCCCATACTGTGTTATAAGTTCTAATAAACCATCAATCGCCTGATTCGGCTGTTCCAAAATTAAAACCAAATCATCCGCAAATGCCCGCAATTTATACTCATTCTTCCTTATCTTTACACCCTTAACTAACTTCGATTCCCGAATCTGAATCAATAAAATTTCCAATGTTAAAACAAATAACAATGGGGATAATGGACATCCTTGTCTTGTCCCTTTTTGAATATTGAAATTCTCAGTCAATCCCCCATTTACAACAATTTGTGCAGATTGCTGCTGATATATAGCTTTAAGTGCATGTAAAAAATTATCCCCAAAATTCATTTTCTCTACCAAAGAAAATAAAAATTGCCAGTCCAATTGATCAAAAGCTTTTTCAGCGTCCAAAAAGATAAAAGCCACAGGAATCTGATTATTCTTATCCAAGTACTCAATTAAGTTAATAATTTGTCTAACATTATGTTTCATATATCTCCCTGTTATAAATCCTGCTTGATCACTATGAATCAAGTCTTTCATAACCTGCATTAATCTATTTGCCAAAATTTTTGTAAAGATCTTATAATCAACATTCAATAATGAAATTGGCCTATAATTCTTAGGCTCTGTAAGATCTTGATCTTCCTTCGGAATCAGTGATATAAAAGCTCTTTTCCAAGAAGGAGGAACTTGCATACCCAACAAAATACTATTAAAGAGTTCCTTTAGTGGCTCTATCATTTCTTCAGATAAAATCTTATAATACCTAGACTGGTTAATTGTTCTAACTGTCAGGAAGTTTCTCCTTAGTTCTAGATTGCTTCTCTCCTTGATTAGTTTCCATCCGTTGCTTCTTGTCCTGCCCTCAGGCACTTTGGAGAATAGGCTGACTCCCTCTTCTTTGTGGCAGCCCCTGAGATATTGGAACATCGCTATTATGTCCCCCCTCATCCTTCTCTTCATTAAACTAGACATACCCAATTCCAGCAGCTGTTCCTTATATGCTTTAGCCTCCAGTCCCCTAATCATCTTTGTTGCTCTTCTCTGTACTCTTTCTAGAGTCTCAACATCTTTTTTACATCGCGATTACCAAAACTGCAGTATTCCAAGTGTGGCTTTACCAAGGCATTGTAAAGTGGTATTAACACTTCACGTGATCTTGATTCTATCCCTCTGTTAATGCAGCCTAGCACTGTGTTGGCCTTTATTGGCAGCCAGTGATTGCTTGGTTCATGTTGCTTCATGCCAAAAAGAGAGACAAAGAGCTATTTATATCTTAGGTATTCAAATTTTGTTCCTTTTGATAGAATGTTTATTAAGTGTAGCAATTGAGGAATGAAACCAGTCATCTTGGTTATTTTTTTGAAGTGATATATGATAGAAAATGTTGAATTTTGTGAAAGTTTTTCTCAGATTGATTCTCTATATGTTGTCTATTATTCCTCGCATTACATCCACCAGGCAAGATACTGGTTTCAGTATAGTTCATGGCTTGTCTCTTTGTACTATGTGTGCATGTATGTGAGTATGTGTGCATTGATCTCTAAAAGGAATAGGGCTTGGGTTGGATACCATCTGGCCAGTTTTGACTCACTGCAGACATCATTGTTTTTTTTTTTTTTGTGCATCATTGTTTTTTTACTATTTATTTGGAGGAAAAATAAACCTCCTTTAATTGAATTATGTTCCAAAAGAATTGATCCTATGTATACAATATATTTGCTATCAGTGAACTGATTTCAATCTTAACTTTTGTAGTATTAAGAGAAAGGTGTTTTTAGCAATAGGTTCTTTTAAGCATTAGAATTGTAGATAATGAAACCCAAGAACCTATATATTTACTAAATGTGTGTTTATGGGATTAGATAATCAAGGCTAATGAAAGCCACAAACAGATTTAAATATTATCTTTCTTCCATTCCCCATGTAATCAAGGGTAGGACATAGAAATCTAAATATGGTCAAAGAACATCAATTAGAAGCAAAATAGAAACCAGTATTTTAGGCCATAATTTTGAGAGATTCCTTTAATTTCCTGTCTCTCTAGCTAGATTCTTGGTGATAAAATAATATGGTTATTTTATCTATTGTTTCTTTGGGTATCTTTCTCTTAACCCTACAATCTGTGTACTGCAAATAGTATTTCAGAATAATTATTATCTTGCTTTCAGTGCATAAACATGTTTAGAAGCCTGTTGAAAACTAGTATTTTTTTAAATCTTTGCTTAGGAAAGAGGAGTTGCCTCTGTCTTTGGCCATTCCCTTAACAACTAATTCCACTTACTATAGCACCTCTGCACCCAAGGCAGAACTTCTGATTAAGATGAAGGATATGCAGCAGCAGCAGCAACAGCAAAGTGAGGAAGATTCTGAAAATGAGTTAGACCACAATTTGTCTGAGAAGAAGGTAAGTTTATCATGAGATTTTGTTTTCAGTGTTACTTATTATTGGAAGCCATGGTCTTGAGCTGTCTAGTGGTTCTGTCTCAGTGTCTGTTCAGCTGAAATAAAATGTGATCACACCAAAAATTAAGAGGAAGAAACAGTGCTTAGTATCCAATATCCACAAAGTAAAAGAGAGAAGCTCCTATTGAAAGGAACAAAAAAGTAAAGTGATAGCATTAATATCTCTTCAGAATATAGAATAATTTACTAGTACTATACTTAGTAGGACATAGTATCCTTAGATTTCAGTAAGCCATTTGATAAAGTAGACCACAACCTACTCCTTGGTAAGCTAGAAAAAGATGGAATAGACAACATCACCACCAGATGGATCTGTAGCTGGCTAGCAAACCGTACTCAACGAGTAGTTCTCAATGGCACTACATCCACATGGAGAGAAGTAAGCAATGGGGTACCACAAGTTTCCGTCTTAAGCCAAGTACTCTTCAATATCTTCATCAATGACTTAGATGAGGGAATTGAAGGGGAACTCATCAAATCTGCAGATGACACCAAACTGGCAGGAAGTAGCCAACACCCAGGAAGACAAACTCAGGATCCATAATATAATAATAATAATAATAATAATAATAATAATAACAACAACAACAACAACATCAAGCACACTGAAGTCAAGAAAAAGATTAGAGGTGAATACATCAAGAGAGTGAAGAAGATCTTAAAGTCCAAACTCAATGGAGGAAATACCATAAAGGCAATCAACACCTGGGCAATCCCAGTCATTAGGTACACAGCTGGAATAGTGGACTGGACTCAAGCAGAACTAAAAGCAATGGATAGGCAGACCAGAAAAATAATGACAATGAATCATGCCCTTCATCCACGCAGTGACATTGACAGACTTTATCTACCAAGGCAAATAGGTGGGCATGGAATGCTACAAGTACATCAGATGGTTGAAGAAGAAAAAATGGCTTTGGAAGAATATCTGAAGAACAATGATGAAGATGCACTGAAATTAGTATATCAGGAAGGCTTACTGACTACTGGAGAGACCAAACTGGCCTACAAGAAAGACCAAATGAAGAACAGAATAGAGGCATGGGAAGACAAAGCACTACATGGCCAATACATAAAAAAATAGCTGGGAAAGCAGATAATAATAAAACCTGGCAATGGCTAAGAGCAGGAAAATTGAAGAAAGAGACCGAGGGACTAATTCTGGCTGCAAAAGACCAAGCCTTAAGGACAAATGCATATAAAGTCAAAATTGAGAAGACAGCAACAGACAGTAAGTGCCGCCTATGCAAAGAAGCTGAAGAAACAGTGGACCACCTGGTAAGCTGTTGCAAGAAGATTGCACAGACTGACTACAAGCAGCGGCATGACAAAGTAGCAACAATGGTGCATTGGAAGATCTGCAAAAAATATCATTTGCCTGTAACAAAAACTGGTGGGATCATAAAATAGAGAAAGTCATAGAAAATGATAAAATTAAACTGCTCTGGGACTTCAGAATTCAAACAGACAAGCACCTGCAACATAACACCCCAGACTTAACAATTGTCGATAAGAAAGACAAAAAAGTCTGGATAGTGGACGTGGCAGTGCCTGGAGACAGCAGAATAGAAGAGAAAGAACTGGAGAAGATAACAAAATACAAAGACCTACAAATAGAAATAGAAAGACTGTGGCAAAAGCAAGCAAGGGTAGTACCAATAGTCATAGGCTCCTTGGGTGCAATCCCAAAACAACTGGAGCACCACTTGAACACCATTGGCATTGACAAATTCGCTATTAGTCAATTGCAAAAGGCGGCCTTATTAGGAACTGCTTCTATCCTGCGACGATATCTGTAATACCGTCAAACATCAACATCTGCCTATCCCAGGTCCTGGGTAAGGACTCGATAGATAGACAAAATGCCAAATCCAGTCTGAACATCTGGCTGACTGTGCGATGATCCATAATAATAATAATAATAAAATGTTAGAAGGGACTTTGGAGGTCATCGAGTCCAATCCCCTGCTCAGGAAGGCAGGAAACCCTACAACATTTCAGACAGATGGCTGTCCAGTTTCTTCTTAAAAACTTCCAGTGTTGGAGCATTCACCGCTTCTGGAGGAAGGTTGTTCCCTTGGTTAATTGTTCTAACTGTCAGGAAGTTTCTCCTTAGTTCTAGGTTGCTTCTCTCCTTAATTAGTTTCCACCTGTTTCTTCTTGTCCTGCCCTCAGGCACTTTGGAGAATAGCCTGACTCCCTCTTCTTTGTGGCAGCCGCTGAGATATTGGAACATTGCTATTATGTCCCCCCTCGTCCTTCTCTTTGTTAAACTAGACATACCCAATTCCAGCAACTGTTCCTCATATGTTTTAGCCTCCAGTCCCCTAATCATCTTTGTTGCTCTTCTCTGTTATCTTTCTAGAGTCTCAGCATCTTTTTTACATCGTGGTGACCAAAACTGGATGCAGTATACAATTACCAAGGCATTGTAAAGTGATATTAATACTTCATGTGATCTTGATTCTATCCCTCTGTTAATGCAGCCCAGCACTGAGTTGGCTTTTTTGGCAGCTGCAGCACACTGCTGGCTCATATTTAAGTGATTGTCCACTAGGACTCCCAAATCCCTCTCACAGTTACTACTATTGAGCAAGGTACCCCCTATACCAGTGATGGCAAACCTTTTAAAGACCGAGTGCTCAAACTGCAACCCAAAACCCACTTATGCATCGTCGGGTGCTGGGTGGGTGTGACCCATTGGGTGGGTGTGGCTATGGTGGTAATGGCAAACTGGGTGGGACTAAAAAGTTCAATCAATCAGTTCCAACTTTGCAAGATCTTTTTTTCCCGTGAGAAGTTGAAATTGACTGATTGATTGAACCTTTTTTTTTTTTTTTTTTGCACATGGTGGCAGAGCCTAAAGCAAAAAGGTTTTATAAAATCCAGCTGAAGGCCTAGGACTGGGGCGATGGCATGCGTGCCCATAGAGAGGGCTCTGAGTGCTGCCTCTGGCACCTGTGCCATAGGTTCGCCACCACTGCTCTATACTATACCTGTACAAACTTAAAAAATGGGCCCTGTCCAACAAAATGAGTTTCAATGTGGAGAAAAGCAAAGTTGTACATTTAGGCACGAAAAATCAAAGGTACAAGTACAGATTGGGCAAGACCTGGCTTAAAAACAGTAACTGTGAGAGGGACCTTGGAGTCCTAGTGGACGATCACTTGACTATGAGCCAGTAATGTGCAGCAGTAGCTAAAAAACTAATACAATCCTGGGTTGTATAAACAGAGGCATGGAATCAAGATCACATGAAATATTAGTACTGCTTTATAAAACCCTAGTAAGATCACACCTGGAATACTGCAGCCAATTTTGGTCACCATATCACAAAAAAGATGTTGAGAGTTTGGAAAAAAAATTCAGAGAAAAGCAACTAAGATGATGAAAGGCCTGGAAACTAAAACAAAGAACAGCTGCAGGACTTGGGTTTGGCTATTCTAAAGAAAAGAAGAAATAGGGGAGACATGATAGCAGTATTCAAGTATTTGAGGGGCTGCCACAAAGAAGAGGGGGTCACATTATTCATCAAAGCATCAGAGGGCAGGACAAGAAACAATGGTTGGAAACTGATCAAAGAGAGAAGCAACATGGAACTAAGGAGAAACTTCCTGATAGTGAGGACAATTAACCAGTGGAACAGCAGAAATTGTGGCTGCTCCATCATTGGAGATTTTTAAGAAGAGGCTAGACAGTCACTTGTCTGAGATGGTATAGGTCCTCCTGCTTGAGCAGGAGGCTGGACTAGAAGACCTCCAAGGTCCCTTCCAGCTTTATTCTATTGTATTGTACTATGCTTATAATTGTTATGTGCTTAGAGCTTAAAGCATTGTTAGAGACCCCACACATCCACTTTACGGTCTGTTTCTGTTGCTCCCCTCTGGGAGGAGGTTTCGAAGTATTTCTAGCAGGACTGCCCAATTCTATAATAGCTTTGTTCCCTATGCCATCCATCTTGTAAACTCGTAAGATTTGTTTTTCTCGACATGCGCATGTATACATAACCCGAACAAGACTGTTGTTTCTCTGTGTCATATAATATATGTGGGTATATGCATAATTCTGCATTTATTTATTTATTTTTGTCATATTTATGTAGTGTACATCGGAGGTGGTGACCCATTGAGAACTGGATGCAACAAAATTTCATTTTAATGTATGCCGATTAGTATACATTCAAAGTGACAATAAAGTTATTATTCTATTCTAAAAGATACTTTTTAAAAAAAATATATTGTACATCACTGAATTGCATTAACTTTTAGAATTAAATCCTGTATAAACATAACTGAGAAAAAGTATTATTTAGTTCAACAGCATTTATTTCCCAGTGGACATGTTCAGAATATCAGTTATCTGATATTATCTGAATCAGCACATTTAGCTCAAACTCTGATGTTTGCTCACAGACTACTGTTAAGTACAACTGGTTGATGGACATAAAAAAGAACCTTCTTGGTGATCTTAACTCTAAGCCTATCATTTCAGAACTTCTAAAAGAAAATTCAGCCCTCCTGTTTAAGAACTATATTTATTAATCATTTTAATTTTTACTTAATTTGAAGTTAATGACAACTTCCAAATGAAAATTCTTTAAATTATTGCTGATTTTTATCTTGGCTCCAAATAGGATTATTTACAGATATTTATTCATGATATTTACTTTATTATTAGGTTATGATTTTTATTTATTTAATTTATCAAATTTCTATACCATCCTCCTTATCTAAGTGACTTTGGGCAGTTTACAAATAAAATAATATATAACCCACTTCAAGAGAGATATTATATATAGCTTTAGAGGCAGTATAAATACTTGTGACAAAATAAAAATATTGAAGTCCAAAGTTAAGAAGTGAGATTTCAGGATATCTGAAGGATGACTTAACAGATAACAGAATAATAGTCGAAAGGGACCTTGGATGTCTTCTAGTCCAACTGCCTGCTCAAGCAGGAGACCTTGTACCATTCCAGACAAATGGCTGCCCCATCTCTTAAAAACCTCCAGTGATGGGTTTCCCACAACTTAGACTGGCACTTGAAGATTGTTAGGATTTTGATAAATATAGATCCATATCCATTAACATTTGATTACTGAACTTAATTATGCAACACATAATATTGACAGTGGCAAGAGCAAAGGAATTTTTTTTCTATGTAATCAAGATAAAGTCATTCACAATACTCTTAACAAAATGATTAAAATATACTATAATATCCCTGCCAGATCATAATATGTAACACAATTGTACAAAATATATTCAACTGAGCATTAGAATTTTGGGTTTTAAAACTTCTCTGAGTTTGGTTTTTTATTTGCAGACATTTCCACATCCACTTGGTAATATCTGCTCCTTTTATAACTTTTCATAGTTCTCTTCACATGTGCATAAATCAGGAGAAGACTTGAATAAAAACAGTTGTTATCTTAAAAATAATTTTTGTAAAATAAATATTCCCCATATTAAAAAAATAATAGTGATTCTTCTCAAGTTTTATCTGTTAATATTTCCTATCTTTTAATACAAAGAATATAATTTTGCACAATTTCTGTAATTGTCTGAGATGCTGTGTAGACAGAAGTACAGTTATGTGGGAGTTGCTTTTGATTAGATGATTCTCATGGCTCAGTCTGGTTGTTCACAGTGCTGCTGCCACAAGGTGAGTCAAGGCACATGGGGGAGGGGAGGAGCTGCCCCATGCACCCTGCATCCGCTTGCCTCTGGGCCTCGCAACCAGGCCTCCCATACCCCGATACCTGCCTCGCCTTGGGGCAGTGGCAGCAACAGCCCCATCCTGCAGGACCCACGTGACCATTGCCGGCTCACATTTTCTGTGGCCACTAGCCGTAGCTCACACGCATCACACACCCCCCCCGGCCTCTGTTTCGCTGGCAGAGGTCTTTTCCTGAAGGCCTCTGCCAGAGAAATGGAAGCCAGGAGGTGACACGTGCATCAACCCAGGGCTCCATTATGGGCTGAAGAGGCTTTCCCTGAAGGCTTCTGATGGCAAAATGGAGGCCAGGGGGCAACATATGAGCGGTGGCAAGTGGCTGCAGAAGAAGTGGGCTGGCAGTGGCTATGCAGGCTCCTGCTAGACAGGGCCATAAGGCAAGACAGTGGAAAAAATAAGACACCCCCTGAAAATAAGACCTAATGCCTTTTTGGGAGGAAAAAAATATATATGAGACCAGGTCTTATTTTCAGGGAAACATGGTGTATATATAGTGATAACGGGATAACATAACATGTTCTGCTACTTTTAAGGAGTGTTTTTTTCAGTTGGACATCCCAATTCTCTTCCTTCAATTCTGTTATAATTTACATTGATTTGAGGGCACTTTTGTTTTTGTTTTGTGGACTATTGTTACATCAAACTATGATAGAGAAACATTTATGCAAATGCAATAAGATCAATATTACTTCTGTTATTCTCTCATTTACTTTTCCCAACCTATTCTATTATATCCATATTTCCCATTCCTACAATATACTTTTCCAGCTTTACTGAAGATCAAATCACTGGAAGAAAAAATCCAGCTTGCATTTTTATGTTTTTGCCACTAAAATTCTTTCTTATTTAGCTTACAGTTATTTATTCCTTGTCTTTTCTTAATCCCAAATCAGAAAATGCTTACAGCATGCCTTTATAACCATTCCAGTAAGAGAATATTAACAGCTGCTCTAACTATTTGAAATGACCGTATTTTGCTTGCATTGCTTTCATTTTTCTGAATAACAAAAATATATAGACTACTTTGGCAAGATTCTGTTATCTTGTGGTTTCATCATCTAGCCATTTAGAGTCATGAGATGAGTAGCCATATAAACCTAATAATTAATTGTATCTCATAAATTGAGCTCCTCTCTCTCTCTCTCTCTCTCTCTTTTTTTTCAGCAAGAGCTTATAGATAGCATTAGTCGAAAACTAAAAGTGCTAAAAGAAGCTCGAGAGACACTCTTGGAAGACATTCAAGCCAATAATCATCTTGGAGATGAAGTGGAGATAGTTGTAAAGGAGGTCTGCAAATCCAATGAATTTGATAAGTTTCGGATGTTTATTGGAGATCTAGACAAAGTGGTTAATCTCCTGCTATCACTCTCTGGTCGACTTGCCAGAGTAGAAAATGCATTAAACAACTTGGATGAAAATGCTTCTCCTGAAGAAAGAGTAAGGCATTTGTATTGTCATATGAGGAAGAACTGTCTAATTGCACCATGTTATTTTGTTTTTGCCAACTCAAGTGTATATGTATATATATACATATATATATATATATATACATATACATATATATACATATACTATATAATACATACACACACACACACACACACACAATATATATATATATATATATATATATATATATATATATATATATATATATATTCACGATTAAAAAGGTTAAAAATGTGAACCCTAGGGATATTCATAATAAAATATAAAAATGAACACTAGGGTAATAAAAACTAAAGAAGTTTTTAATGGGTTAAAACTATAAAAGTTTTAAAAAGCGCCAAGCTTTCGCCGTCACCTGCCGGCATCCTCAGGGCTGGCGTGCCAGAGAATGAGAAGGTCTTTTTATAGGCGTGCCGAGGTTTGCACTCGGCTCCTTGATCTTGTTATGGGGCCTGATTGGTTCAGCCGTGTGTAGTTGGCCTGCGCTTTTTTTCTCTTCTTAGTTGTATTTTTATCCTCGTCCGTCTCCAGTTCTCCCAACCTCAGATTAGCTGAATGGCAATTCCAGTTATTTCGGTTGCTTTCATGTTCCGATCTCCCCTCAGGCTTGGGTGGTGGTGGACGTTCCAAGTTCCTTTCTCCGCCCCGTTCTGTCCGGTTGCTACTTTTAGAGTCCCATATATTTCCGGTCTCAATGCTTTCGGTTTTAATATGTTTATCATCCTGGTAATCCCGTAAATTGTTACGAGTCTGGTATAGCGTGGGGGGGTATTCCGCATGGTGGAGGGGTCGTCTCTTGTTCGTTGTCATGCCCAGCTGTCTCGCACGTGTCTTACTCCGAGTGCTCAATCCTGGGGGTGTGTGCATAGTCATCGGGGCGCGTCCCTCCTGGTTACCGTGTTCTTCCTTAGTTCTCCCCTTTTTTACCTTGTTGGAAGCGCTCGCGTATGTTCTATGGGAGTCCTCAGGATCGTCAGGTAGGGGGTATGACAGCTCGATCTCTCGCCCCCTGCCGCTCTCCGACTTTCCTTCCTCCTCTCCAACGGTATGTAGGGGTTCATCATCAACCACCTCCCATGGTTTGTCCTCATAGGAGCTGATCGTTCCAGCTACATGGGGAGGTTTTCTCCTCCTTTCCCGACCAGCTGCGATGTTTCTTTTGGTGTGTGGGCAGGCCATTGCGTTTGGTGATTCCTCCGCATTTCCACCTGCCGTATCTTCCCTCATCTCCTCTTTGTAGCCGGGGGTCCGGACCTTGGTTCTTGTCCCTCCCCTGATCTTCTGGGATTGCGGCAGTCCCGCGGGGATGGTCAAGGTGCCTCGCGTTTGCTTCCTTTCTTTCGAATTGCACCTGGTTCGTTGGGCGGTGCGGGTGCTACCCAGATTGTTATCAAGCCGTCGGGGGTGTTGCCGCCGATTATTGGCACTCCATGATCTTAAGGCTAAATAGGATGGGCATAGGTCAATGTGCCTATTAATAGACTTACTGTCTGAGAGCCATGCTTCTCTAAGAAGGCGGCCCCCTTTGGTGTTATCATTTGCCAATACACTGACGTCACTAAAGTTAAACTTATGGCCTAGATCCACCATATGGGCCCATATTTGGGAGTGACAGTCTCTCCTTCTCACTGCTAATTCGTGCTCATGGACCCTGGTCTTAATGCGTTTAGCAGTCTCCCCAGTATAATTACATTGGCAGTCCGTACAGTCAATCCTATAGACGGCTGCTGATCTTTCGGTGCTGGGGAGCGGGTCCTTAGGGCGCATTATGGCCGCTCGCAGTGTTTGGTTGGGTCTATGGGCCACCTGTATTTTGTGTGGTGCCAGGATCCTAGCTGTGGCTTCCGATACGTTATGGATATAGGGGAGGGCAATACGTGTGGTGGCTTGAGGCACGGATTCTTGAGATGCAGGGTTACTCCGGAGTCCAGGTGGTCTCCTGAACTGATTAATGATTTTAACCGGGTAGCCGTTGCCTCTACATGTTCGGAAGAGGTGGTTTCTCTCTTCTTTTTTGGCTTTGACGGTGCTGCAGTGTGTCTCCACTCGTTTGAATAGCGTCCTGACACAACTGGCTTTATGGGCCATCGGGTGATTACTCCTAAAGTGGAGAATCCTCTCTGTACACGTTGGTTTTCGGTATACCCTGGTAGCTAGACATCCATCCACCTGGCGCTGCACTAGTACATCCAAAAATGCTAGACTGCCCTGATCTTCTTCCTCCATGGTGAATTGGATGTCCGGGTATACCGAATTCAGGATGCCCATAAATTCAGTTTTGTGTCTTTTCTTAATGACCGCAAACGTATCGTCCACATAGCGGGCCCAAAATTTTGGTTGGTATTGGGCCATCGCTATGTGTTCCAGCTGCTGGAGTACCATCTCTGCAACCACACTAGAGATCGGCGACCCCATAGGTGTTCCTTTAATTTGCTCATATATAACCCCCTGGAAGGTGAAGTAGGTGTTAAGACATATTTCCATGAGCTTTACCAAGTCCTCCGTTTGAAGGGAGTCCTGGTGTTGCCCATGGTCTCCTTGGTTAAGCCGGTCTCTTAGGACCTCAACCACAAGTTTCTGCGGGATGGACGTAAATAAAGAAACTACGTCAAAGGAGACCATGAGCTCATCCTCTTCTACCTTCAGGGTTTTTATTCTATTGAGGAATTCTTCTGCCGATCTTACGGTGGTGTCGCTGTTACTTGCCAAGTGGCCGATGCGAACGCTCAGCCACTTGGCAAGTTCAGAGATGGGGGTACCCCTAAATGCTACGATGGGGCGGAGGGGGACATTGGGCTTATGTATCTTAGGTAAGCCATAGAATCTAGCGAGTGCTGAGTCACCAGGACGGATCCTTCTCAGCACTTCTTCCCCCATCCTCCCCTTACGTTTGAGGTCATCAAGGAGCTTGTTAGTACGGTTTCTCAAAGTGGTGGAGGGATCTTTACTAACCACTCTATAGGCAGCACCGTCTTGGAGTAAATCCAATGCCTTTCTTACGTATGCCTCTTTGTCTAAAACGACAGTTGCCCTCCCCTTATCGGCTGGGAGGATGACAATGGTGTCATCTTTTCTAAGTTGGCTTAAAGCCACCCTTTCCTCTGCCGATAAAACTTGTTGGTGTCTGTGGCTCATAATTAGGCTCGTGACCTGTTGCCTGATTACATTCTTGGTTTCCTCTCCTATCCCAGTATGGTGTAGGGCGGGCTCTAATGCCGCCACAAAGTCCAGTGTATCCGCATCATTAAGGTTGTGTCCTGCATCTCGTTGCAGTAGGGATAACTGTGGCTGGCTTAACACCCTTGAAGATAGGTTGTGCACCACCCCAGGTAAATTGTTATTACAAGACTCACGTAATGAATTCAGCCTTTTAAGGAATGTTCTTGTCATGTGTTGAGTCGTCCGGGCCATGACTTGCCGAATATGCTGGTTTAGCATATTGAAATGCTGATGGTTTAATTCTGTATTACAGGAGTCTCGATAGCCTTGGATGTCTCTCTTTAAATTGCCTATTCTTCTGTGTTGGTCATTAATTAACGCATATAGTGTGCGTCGTTGGAATTGACGGGCGGCCTGCCAGCATTCCAAGGAGTCTACTGTTGGTTTTCTTCTTAACGAGTTTGGTGTTAGGTTCTCCTTGATACAGCGGTGGAGGAACGCCAGCTTGCAATAATTAGTTGAGATACGCCGTGCTGCCCTTTCCCATTTTCTGGCTCTGAGCAAGACTGCTCTACTATATTCACGATTAAAAAGGTTAAAAATGTGAACCCTAGGGATATTCATAATAAAATATAAAAATGAACACTAGGGTAATAAAAACTAAAGAAGTTTTTAATGGGTTAAAACTATAAAAGTTTTAAAAAGCGCCAAGCTTTCGCCGTCACCTGCCGGCATCCTCAGGGCTGGCGTGCCAGAGAATGAGAAGGTCTTTTTATAGGCGTGCCGAGGTTTGCACTCGGCTCCTTGATCTTGTTATGGGGCCTGATTGGTTCAGCCGTGTGTAGTTGGCCTGCGCTTTTTTTCTCTTCTTAGTTGTATTTTTATCCTCGTCCGTCTCCAGTTCTCCCAACCTCAGATTAGCTGAATGGCAATTCCAGTTATTTCGGTTGCTTTCATGTTCCGATCTCCCCTCAGGCTTGGGTGGTGGTGGACGTTCCAAGTTCCTTTCTCCGCCCCGTTCTGTCCGGTTGCTACTTTTAGAGTCCCATATATTTCCGGTCTCAATGCTTTCGGTTTTAATATGTTTATCATCCTGGTAATCCCGTAAATTGTTACGAGTCTGGTATAGCGTGGGGGGGTATTCCGCATGGTGGAGGGGTCGTCTCTTGTTCGTTGTCATGCCCAGCTGTCTCGCACGTGTCTTACTCCGAGTGCTCAATCCTGGGGGTGTGTGCATAGTCATCGGGGCGCGTCCCTCCTGGTTACCGTGTTCTTCCTTAGTTCTCCCCTTTTTTACCTTGTTGGAAGCGCTCGCGTATGTTCTATGTTCTTATTATATATATATATATATATATATATATATATATATATATATATATATATATATATATATATATATATATATATATACGCATAGGGGCTACAGTAATATATAAATATATATAGGAATATATTTAAAATATATAAATATTTACCCCTTTCCACTTTCAGGTCATTGGGGCTAAAAGCCAAAAGCTGGAACCTGACTTTTGGCTGCTTTTTGGCTCTTTTTTGTACCGGGGGCCGACCAGGTGTTGTTACTCTCCTTGCACTTCCTTCTATCGTTCCTCCGGATCACTCCTCCCACTCCTCCACTGCTAGCACCCATCTCCTCCAAAACCCCTTCATCCTTCTTTCCTCCCATAATATTAACTCTCATCCCCTTCCCCTTTTCATTGTCCACCCTGGGGGGATCCGGTTCTCCTCTGTCGGCAATACCAAGGTCCCTTCCAACTCTGTTGTTGTTGTTGTTGTTGTTGTTGTTGTTGTAATGGAGCAGAACAACAACAATCATTACAAGATCATTTTCCTGAAGACACAATTTAATTAGAGCTTGTAGAACTCTAAGAATAAAAAGACTCTCATAGCAGATAGTAAATTAAATCTTCATCAACCTTTTTGAGACGTGGGAGTGCTGCCATCAATTATACAATATATGTGTTACAATGTTCTACCAAATAATAAAATTCAGAAAGCTGCTTTGTCATTTTATTATTTGCTTGGGAAGCATGTAGGTCTTCCTAAGATGTTTCCTTTAAAACAATGATAGGAGAACGTTCATTATGGAAAAGAATATAAAGCTAAATGTATTAATCACTACAATTTCCCTGTTCTGTTCCCTTAGCAGATTCTAGTAGAAAAACAGAAATTACTCACACAGCAACATGAAGATGCAAAGGAGCTGAAAGAAAACCTGGATCGAAGGGAACGGATTGTCTTTGATATTCTGGCCAGCTATCTTAGTGATGAAAGCCTTGCTGATTATAAGCACTTTGTCAAAATGAAATCAGCCCTCATAATAGAACAGCGAGAGCTAGAGGACAAAATCAAACTTGGGGAAGAGCAACTCAAGTGCCTAACTGAAAGTCTCCAGCCTGAAAGGCCCAAATAATGATTCAATAATGGCAATAATCCTCAGACTTTGCTTTACATAGTTTTATTTGCAAACCTTGAAACTTCTTATAGTTTTTTTAAGACACAAAAGAAGTCAATATACATATGAGTACTGTTCCCTGATTCCCCAAAAGGGAATAAGAAAACTGTTAATTTTAGAGATTTTGAGAAAAAGAACTTCTATTAAGCAGACAAAACAACTTTTCCAGCACTATGATTGGGCTGGTGAAATACATTGGCAACATTGTACATTTAGATATAATTTTTAAAAAAGAAATTTTGCATGACATTAGTCCTTTCAGAATTATTTCAAAACCATTTGCAAGTAAGCTTTTAATTATATCCAATTGAACTATTTCAGAATGTACCAGTAAATTGTATATTTCTGTGGCCCTGTGAATTTTAATGTTGTAATGAAATATAACTATAGTTTATTAATTTATCACTTCAGTAGTGATGGCTGTAGCAGGAACAAAAAAGAAGAATCCAAAGGCAGAAGTTTAATTCCAAGAAATTGTCTTAGCTGAATGAAAAATTGAAGAATTGATTCTTATAAGTCTAAATTTGTAATGCAGTACAAAATTAATACGACATTTCATTAGGTACTATTTGCCAGGTTTAGTGAGTCATATATTTGTATGTTGTTCTGCATGCTCTTCATCTGTTTGTTTTCACCTGATGACTTTGCCTTTAATAATCACTGTTTGTCCTGTGACTGTACTATAAGAAGCTCGTTGTTTTACTTAGATTTACAGTTGGACACCTCAATGCTGTGTTTATATTAACAAATAATAAGTTTGATCTTATTTTCCAATTACATGTAGGGACATATTAACACTATAATCTAAAAAATGTTTTTAAAAAGCCCCTTTAAAATCTTTTACATGATAACAATGCAATAACTGTTGGTGTATTTACCAAATTATAAATAATGTTCCTTAATATTAATATATGTTTGTAATGAATAAAGATAATATTATATCTTTTCTATAGAGTATTTTTAAGACTTACTGAAAAATAATTTACTTAATACCTAAAACCTTGAACCATTCTGTACAGTACCCTTTTTTAGAAGTTAAATTAATTACACCATTAAAAAAGAACTTAATTGTGAATCATTTCACAAAAGTAGGTACAATTTCAGCTGTTCTGATTACTCTAGCAATAAAATCGTTAGCTATAGAAGGACTAACCATAACTGATTCCACATAATCATGTATTTCATAAGCAGATATCACTCAATCCTATGCATTTCTATTCAAAAGCAAACCTAGGACTCATGCAACAACACACATGTGTATGGCATTGTAATTATGAGTTCTTGATTGATCTCACAAATATCAATGCAAATTCATACAATTGATGCCATTTCCTTCTATATTGTTAACATTTTAACAGTTTTCCCTAATATTTATATCTGGCAAATTGGCATCATTGTGATATACATTTTCCAGTCCATATTAGACAAATGTTACATTTTGTTTCTGGTTTAATCCTTATATATACACAATATAAAGCACCAGTTTTGTTCCAATCAAATGTAAAGTTTTTTCTTTAACTCTATAAGGAAATAAAAGTTTTCTGTGGTGCTTCAGGTTATATATGTGCACTCAAAATATAACCAGTATGTACACAGTAATTTGCATTATGACATACAGTATAATTCATATGAATTTAGTACATAAATTAATGTATAATTATATTTTACTTTGCATAATAATATTTTTAACCTCTGGTTAAAGCTTGCCAATTTTTTTGTTTGTTTGTTTGGCTGGATCTCTGGAAAGGGCAGGTAAGGGATTCCCTTTTCTATATATATACTTTACAAATATCTCTGTTATTTGTTCTATCTGAAAGAGAATCGGGTGCTAATGTCTTGCTTTGGCATCATGAGTGAAGGATTATTTCTTCACTTTATAGGTTATTATAGTATTTAGATTTTTTGTACAGTAAAAATATATATTTTGATTTTTTCCCCCTGTGGTCCATTTTTTATATTTTACTCCAATTCAAACAGCATATTTCAATTTCTTAATTTTTGCTTAATTATTTACCAACTGAGGTTATATTGTTTTATCAAGAAAAATAAAATAAATATTGTGCTGGGGTATTGAGTGATGTGTTAATTTTAGCCATTATGCATAGCCGTTACAAAATGGGATGTTGCCATTATGAAGAATGTTAATTCTACTTGGATGCTGATTAATTAGCATCAAATTATAAATCCTTAAAATTACTTCCATTTACATTTAAAATCTTTACCAAAGACAGCTTCTACAGTAAAATAAGAGATAAATACAAAAACAATTGGAAAGTTCTAACTTGTACATGCAATATGATAGCAGTATTCACTTTTCTAATATGAGATGACAAATAGATTTTTTTAGAAGACATAGAAAGTTAAATCATTCCTATACAAAGTTCTGCCTCTTATGCCTTATCTTCTTTTCCTTTTTGGAAGAATGACCCAACAATGAATTTTTTGTGTCCACTGAATACATTAAGATCTTATTTATTTTATTTTTTTCCCTTTTACTTAAAAGATATTCTCTCTATATATGGCTTTACATTGTTTTATAATACATATATTAATAAATAAGAATATTTAGCAAAGTATACTGGCTTAATCCAAGAACATGCAGACATTACTTCAATACATGTCTAGGATATCCAGTAAATATCGATCTACGGAGGATGCTATTTCTTCCATTCTCCATCTGAGCTTGAAACACTTAGAGGAAAGAAATATTCATGTGCTCTTTTGTTTGTCAACTTCAGTTCAGCATTTAACATAATCATTCCCCAGCATCTAGTAGACAAACTGGGCCTTTTTGGCTTAAACACTCCTTTGTGCAACTGGATTCTTGATTTTCTTACCAACAGGCCCCAATATGTGCGTGTTGGAACAAATACTTCTAACACTATTTTCTTGAGAACAGGTTCTCCTCAGGGCTGCATCCTAAATCCGCTGCTGTTCACCCTGTTGACCCATGATTGTTGTGCTAGGTTTGCCATATTGTGAAGTTTGCAGATGATACAATAGTAGTGGGCCTTATTCATGATGACAATGAGGGTGCTTACCGCAAGGAGGTTGAGGGGTTGGTGAACTGGTGTAAGGAGATCAGCCTAGTTTTAAATACCAGAAAAACCAAAGAGATCATTGTCAATTTCAGAAAAGGCAGGCACAGCCACACTTCTCTGTGCATTAATGATTCACCTGTGGAGATGGTTACTACCATCAAAGTCCTGGGTGTGCAGTTGTGCTTGGTTGCTCAACAGCGAGACACTGGTGAAACAGGCACAGCAGTGCCAGCATTTTCTGAGTTGCATGAGAAAAGCACATCTTCCTTCCCCTATCCTTACCACTTTCTATAGGGGGATGATCGAGAGCATCCTGTCATACAGCATCACAGTCTGGTTTGGAAGCATCACTGCTTCAGACAGGAAGGTGGTGCAGAGAGTGGTGAGGATGGCTGAAAAGATCATTGGCAGTTCCCTCCCTCCCATCCAGGACATAACACAGAAGCGTTGCTTGAGCAGGGTCCGTAAAATTGTCTGGGACACTGCCCATCCTCTTCACAACCTGTTTTCCTTGTTGCATTCTGGGAGGAGGTTCCGGGTATCCGAAGCAGAAGATGCAGATTCAGCCACAGTTTCATTCCATACAGTATAAACCTTGTGAATTCTCAAGCTTCCTCCTTCCGTTATATATTCAAGATGGACAGTGTTTAATATTCATATGTTATGTACTGTATATGTAGGGATGTAGGTCTATACATATGCTATATATAGTATATTTAGGTGTATGTCATGTATGTGTTCAATTTGAGAGCAGGCAATTAAATTTCATTTTTGATGTGTGTCATTGTGCCCACTGTAAAAAATGACAATAAAGGTTATCTATCTAAAATATGTGAAAATGAGTCTTCTGTTGACTAAGTTGGGCTATTAATTTGGAAAGCTTTTATAATAAAAAAAATCAAGAAAAACAAATAGCAAAGAATTTATTGGTAATTATCTATTTATAAGTTCTCAGTTTTCAAGATCTTTTGGTACATAGCCACTGTGTAGTTTTGCTTAGCTTTCTCTGGCAATTAAAGTCAGAGATAGATAGTTCAAATGATTGTATGTTGGATTACTGAGGAGATCAAGATTCAGTCATGGAATCTCACTGACAGACTTTGGACTAGTTGCTCAGTCACAGTCAAGTTTATCTCACATGATTTGTGGAAATAAAACAGGGAGATCCTGGTGCAGGCTTTCATGGCTTTCAGTATCTGTTGGGCTGTGTTGGACTTCAAGGTTTAGCAACTATGCTGTAGACAACAAGATTCTTGACATTTTGCCAGCAACAGTGGCTGGCATGTTCAGACAAGGTGGACTACTATAAATGCCTGCCATAGTTGCCAGAAAAACTTCAGGAAATCTCTTGTCTAGACCTCAATCTCTAAACCCTGAAGCTCAGCAATGTCCAAGGAGAAATCCCTTTCAGCACCAACACACTGAGAAATATATAAATCCAACACATTAAGAACTGTACCTATTTTCCTATTCTGTTTCTCTTCCTTAAGAGTAAATTACTGGCAAATTGCCTTTTCTTGTCAAAATGAACATTTTGTTCTTTTGTTCATATGACATATTGTGCCCCCAAATAGGCCAGAGCAGATAGGCAGCCTACAAATCTAATTAATTAAAAAGTGTTAAGTTAACTTTTTGATTGTAAAAATATATGGCATGTCTAGAGCAGTGACTCTACATCAGGGGTGTCAAACTGCCGGCCTGTGGACTGGATGTATCATGCCGAAACCGCGCCTACCCCATTGCTGGCAATGGAAAAAAAGTCATGATATGTCGTGACACATCACATTGCGAGTTTGACACCCCTGCTCTACATCTTCAGAAGAGATCATTTAAAGGTCATTTTGTTACAATGTAATCTAGCATGTTGTCATTTCTAAATTGGCCAAATTGACTTCTCTAAGAATCTCTGTTTGCTTGATAGCTATACTTTACTATTTAAAAAGCAATAGAACTAGTACATTTCAGGTTTTCTCCCAGATCACGAAGACATTTTACAATCTGGAGAAGTGTTCCATATAAGCTTCACTAGCATAGAAGTACACAGATAATATCTATTGGTTGTGCAAAATTTGGACTACTCAGACAGGATGATATTGCTATCCTTTTTTCATATTTGAGTAATATGTAAGATGAAAATGGGTGTTCTGATACTTTCAAGCTGGCTTGAGTCTAGATATTTTCTTAAGACTAATATCAATGATATCAATATCAATAGAACAGTTGCTCTGTTCAGTTATTCGCATAGGAAGACATTTGAAATGTCTAGATGCATGCTTGTATTACTACCATGTTTCCCAAAAAATAAGCCCTTCCCCTGAATAAGAACTACTCTGATTTTTTGGGAGGGCTAATATAAGCCCTACCCAAAAATAAGCCCTAGTTGGGACCCTGCCCACTCCATCCCACCTCACTGCCTCAATAGGGCAGGAGGCCAGGTGGCACATCACACCACTGCCACCATGAGTGAGGCAGGTGGGGGAGGGGTGGAACTGACCCACATGCCCTGCACCCACTTACCGGTACTTCAGGCTTCCCCTGGCAAGCCATTCCTTGATCAGCAATCTTTCACTCCCCTCCCGAGCCAGACTGCCATGCTACGGCAGATGGGATGGGTGGGCTAGGCTTGGTCCCCCTCTGCTGTTTCGGAGCCAGGGGGAAGTGACAGTGAATGGCTCCGCTGCTGCTGTGTGCCGCTGGAGGGGTTTTCTTTAAGCTTTACCCTGCAGATCACCTGCCCGTGAGCAGCCGCCACCTCCTTCACGAGAAGTTGGAAGGTCTGACTGAACTTTTTTTAGTCCCACAAATTCCATTTCCCTGTAGCAGAATAGAAACACACCAGAGCTGGAAAGCAGGTTAGCAAAGAAATGCTTTCAGGAAGAGGGAGGAGCTGCGCCAGGAGGAGAAGCGGGGCTACCATTTCCAGAAGGGAGAGGCAGGACAATGCAGGCAGCAAGCAAGTGCTGTTCTCTGCTCTGCATTCATTCTTCGCAAGATAGGCGACAAAGGGCTGGCGGAGGCAGGCAGCTGGGAGAGTTGGTGGAGGACAAGGAGGTGGCAGCTGTGCTTCGGCAGGTGATCTGAGGACCAACATTTAAAGAAAGCCCCTCCAGCAGTGCACAGCAGCAGACAGCGGCAGCAGAGCCATTCGCCATCATTCCTCCCTGGCTCCGAAACAGCGGAGGGGTTATCCCGCCCATCCCATCTGCTGTAGCATGGCAGTTCGGCTTGGGGAAGGAATGAAAGGAATCAAGGAATCAAGGAATGGCCTGGGGGGGGGGGTAAGCAGGTGTAGGGCGCGTGGGGCAGCTCCACCCCTTCCCTCACCTGCCTTGCCTCATTGTGGGGACAGCAACACGATGTGCCAGGTGGCCTCCTGCCTTGAGCGGCTGCAGCAAAAGTAGGCCGGCATCCATGCGGGCTGCTGAACAGGGCTATTGGTGCTTCTGCCGTGAGGTGAGGCAGGTATTGCGAAAAATGTAAGACATCCCCAAAATTAAGACCTAATGCCTCTTTTGGAGGCAAAAATAATATAAGATAGTGTCTTACTTTCGGGGAAACATGGTATTATTTGCTTACAGAGATTATTTTATATGAACATTAAGCACAATCTACTTTTTCAAACATCAGGGTATCTGGGGTAGTTTTATAAAATATTTACTGTATATCCACAACACATACATTATTCAGAACCATATTTGAAGCATACTAAAAATGATTCACTCCTAGAAACATTGCTCAACCAGGTGATGGGATCTAGTTGAGCTTGGCTGATCTCAAAAGGCTCAGCAAGATCAGACCTCATTAGTATTTCAATGGAAATGCCTGTGAAATCCCAGGTATATAAACTGAGAAGTAAACAAAAGAAAGAATACCTTGACAAGACATTTAGACCTCACTGTTGCCAAAAAATACTCCACATATGTATCTATGAGGTCATGAAAATTTGAGACTGATGCAAATAAAATTTGCACAATTAGAAATTATCTGGGGTTTCCTCATCAATTCTAGCACTGCTGTCAGAACCCATTCCTTCCCTGGGGGGGGGGGATTTATTACATTTCTTGCTATCAAGATCATGTGAAGTGCTAATACCACTTTACAATGCCTTGGTAAGGCCACACTTGGAATACTGCATCCAGTTTTGGTCACCACGATGTAAAAAAGATGTTGAGACTCTAGAAAGAGGGCAGAGAAGAGCAACAAAGATGATTAGGGGACAGGAGGCTAAAGCATATAAGGAAAGGTTACTGGAATTGGGTATGTCTATTTTAATGAAGAGAAGGATGAGGAGGGACATGATAGCAGTGTTCCAATATCTCAGGGGCTGCCACAAAGAAGAGGGAGTCAAGCTATTTTCCAAAGCACCTGAAGGCAGGACAAGAAGCAACGGATGGAAACTAATCAAGGAGAGAAGCAACCTAGACACTAAGGAGAAATTAATTAATCAGTGGAACAACCTGCCTCCAGAAGCAGTGAATGCTCCAACACTGGAAGTTTTTAAGAAGAGACTGGACAGCCATTTGTCCAAAATGGTATAGGGTTTCCTGGCTGAGCAGGGGGTTGGACTAGATGACCTCCAAGGTCCCTTCCAACTTTATTATGGATCATCGCACAGTCAGCCAGATGTTCAGACTGGATTTGGCATTTTGTCTACCTATCGAGTCCTTACCCAGGACCTGGGATAGGCAGATGTGGATGTTTGATGGTATTACAGGTATCGTCGCAGGATGGAAGCAGTTCCTAATAAGGCCGCCTTTTGCAATTGACTAATAGCGAATTTGTCAATGCCAATGGTGTTCAAGTGGTGCTCCAGTTGTTTTGGGATTGCACCCAAGGAGCCTATGACTATTGGTACTACCCTTGCTTGCTTTTGCCACAGTCTTTCTATTTCTATTTGTAGGTCTTTGTATTTTGTTATCTTCTCCAGTTCTTTCTCTTCTATTCTGCTATCTCCAGGCACTGCCACATCCACTATCCAGACTTTTTTGTCTTTCTTATCGACAATTGTTAAGTCTGGGGTGTTATGTTGCAGGTGCTTGTCTGTTTGAATTCTGAAGTCCCAGAGCAGTTTAATTTTATCATTTTCTATGACTTTCTCTATTTTATGATCCCACCAGTTTTTGCTTACAGGCAAATGATATTTTTTGCAGATCTTCCAATGCACCATTGTTGCTACTTTGTCATGCCGCTGCTTGTAATCAGTTTGTGCAATCTTCTTGCAACAGCTTACCAAGTGGTCCACTGTTTCTTCAGCTTCTTTGCATAGGCGGCACTTACTGTCTGTTGCTGTCTTCTCAATTTTGACTTTGTATGCATTTGTCCTTAAGGCTTGGTCTTGTGCAGCCAGAATTAGTCCCTCGGTCTCTTTCTTCAATTTTCCTGCTCTTAGCCATTGCCAGGTTTTATTATTATCTGCTTTCCCAGCTATTTTTTTCATGTATTGGCCATGTAGTGCTTTGTCTTCCCATGCCTCTATTCTGTTCTTCATTTGGTCTTTCTTGTAGGCCAGTTTGGTCTCTCCAGTAGTTAGTAAGCCTTCCTGATATACTAATTTCAGTGCATCTTCATCATTGTTCTTCAGATATTCTTCCAAAGCCATTTTTTCTTCTTCAACCATCTGATGTACTTGTAGCATTCCACGCCCACCTATTTGCCTTGGTAGATAAAGTCTATCAATGTCACTGCGTGGATGAAGGGCATGATTCATTGTCATTATTTTTCTGGTCTGCCTATCCATTGCTTTTAGTTCTGCTTGAGTCCAGTCCACTATTCCAGCTGTGTACCTAATAACTGGGATTGCCCAGGTGTTGATTGCCTTTATGGTATTTCCTCCATTGAGTTTGGATTTTAAGATCTTCTTCACTCTCTTGATGTATTCACCTCTAATCTTTTTCTTGACTTCAGTGTGCTTGATGTTGTCAGCTTGAAGGATACCCAAGTATTTGTAGTACTCTTCCTCATCCAGACTCTTAATGTTATTTTCGTGGGGCATCTTGATTCCTTCAGTTTTCACTATTTTTCCTTGTTTGATAGTAAGTGTGGCACATTTGTCCAAGCCAAACTCCATTACAATATCTTGGCTATATATACGGACAGTGTTGAGCAGCGATTCTATTTCAGATGATGTTTTTCCATACAGCTTCAGATCATCCATATAAAGGAGGTGGGATAGTCTGGCAGATGTTTTTGATGTTTGATAGCCATGTCCTGAGTTATTCAGTATTGTTGACAGAGGAAACAGTGCAATAACAAATAGTAATGGTGATAATGAATCTCCTTGAAATATTCCTCTCTTGATATTAACCTCTCCCAGCCTCTCACCATTGATCTGCAACTGTGTCTTCCATTGTGCCATCGATCTTTGCACAAATTTTCTGATGTTTCTACTGACTCCTGTTATTTCTAGGCACTTGATTATCCAATCATGTGGCAGAGAGTCAAATGCCTTTTTGTAGTCAATCCATGCCACATTCAGGTTGGTCTTCCTTCTCTTGCAGTTTTCCAAGATCATTTTGTCTATTAGGAGTTGATCTTTTGTTCCTCTGCTATTGGGGCGGTTTCCTTTCTGCTCAGGTGGAAAGAGATTGTTTTCAACTAGATGCTGTTGTACTGCATCAGCTACTACACCAGTTAGTAATTTGAAAGTTGTTGGTAAGCAGGTAATTGGCCTGTAGTTACCTGGTGTTGCCCCTTTTGCTGGATTTTTCATTATTAGGTAGGTTTTCCCAGTTGTTAGCCACTTTTCAATTTCTCCTCCTTGTAGTATATTGTTGAACTGTTTGGCAATGAGTGGGTGTATAACAGTTAGATGTTTCAACCAAAACCCATCATCTTCACCTGGTGCTGACCAATTTTTGATTTTCCTTGCTCTTTTTTCTACCATTTTTGTTGTTATTACTAGTTCTTTCATTTCAACTTCTGTTTTATTTGCATCCACCTCTTTTAACCAAGCCGCATCCTTGTTGTATTTCTTTGGGTTATCCCATATCTGCTTCCAGAACTGCACTGTTTCTTCCTTGTCAGGTACTGACTGATTCCTTGCAGTTTCTCCATTGATGGATTGGTAGAAACGTTTCTGATTGGATTGAAATTGGAGGTTCTGCCTATAGTTTGCAATTCGAGCTTCATATCTACTGATTTTCCTGGCTATAGCTGTTATTTGTTGCTTTATTATTTCCAGTGCTTCCTTGATCTTCCTTGTTTCTAAGTGGTATTTCTTGATTAGGTATACTTTGGTCTTCTTGTTCTTCAGCTTCTTTTCTTTCATCTGTACTAGCTTGCTTGCATGTGATCTTAACTTCTGATCTTATTTTCTAGTCTAAGCTTCCATTTTTCTGGTGCACTGTTTGTTTGTTTTTCTTTTTTGTTGATTTTGCATCCCAGGTATTCTGTTATAACTGCAGCTGTGCTGTACATTAGTTGGTTTGTTTCTTGCAGTGAATTGGTGCTTATACTTGATATTGCAGTATTTGCATCTTTTAATGCTTGTGCTAGCTGTTTCTTTGGAACAAGCTTCATGCAGGTAGCCTTATTCTGTTGTTTTTGTGCTGTTCTAGATGCTCAGTTATTCTTTGTTTCAATTCTTTTATTTCTTTAGTTAGAGGGTTTTGTTCTTCCTGAGGGAAGAGGTGCTGGTTTCCAAATGAGAACAGTTGTATATCTCTGCTGGATTCCTTCACTGCCAACTCCCCCTGGTTTGCCTATACATTCTGAAATTACTTTGGTAAGGCTTTGATTTCTTTGCCCTGGGTAAACCTTTGCAGTTCGTCCAATTCTGTTTCTGTGAATACTTTATTTTCGGTTATAAATCGGCGTTGATCTGCTAGTCTCTGTTCTGTTATTTCTGATTCTGGATGTTGTTCTTTCCAGAATTGGTGCATTCGTTTTAGATATCCTCTTCTTGTTGGACTTGATCTGTAGTAACAGATCATTTCTTTGTTTTCCATCACTGTGTATCTGCGACGGGTAAACATCTTTTCTTCCAGTAGTTCTGCAGCTGCTGGCCCTGGTTGCTCAGCCAACAGTCCTGAGTCCTGTAACCCATTTTTCACCAGATATCCAGGAACTCCAATATCTAGCGCAGACCTTGTTAACCCAGGCGACGTCCAAGCCGGTCCTCGATTAATGGCAATGATGGCGCGAGACATCCTATGGTTTCAGAAACTCTTTAATTTCTTCAGTAGCCTGCGTTACAACTCTGAGCAGAACAAACCTCTCAGCCTCTCTTAAAGACGATCCCCGGGCCAAAAAGCAACATTTAGGCGCGCGGCGCACCTCGCGCATGCGCGCGAGTGCTGGCACCAGCCAGTCTGGTCCCGGGCAGCTTGCAACTGCCCGGGACCATTGCAATGTCCCGAGCCTGCCTTTGCAGGCTCAGGACACAACACCCCTTCCCCCCCCGGCTAAGACTACATGAATAATTACACACGACCTCAACACGAGCGCGGTGTGCCCACCCTTGCTCAATGGTACCATGCTATTGTTCTGGGGATTAATTCCCAGTGTCCCCTTTTCCGGCTTCCACAGAAACACCCTCTTACTGTTTCTGCTTTGCCAGCAGAGTTATAAAATCTTTGAGATATTTGGGAGACCTCTTATCTCTCTGTGATTTCTGTAGGCCCTGATAATTCCCAGATACACCTTGTCCAGAGGAGGCTATAGGTTCACCCCCTTTCTCAGACCCTGGTGGCCCCCATGGACCATGTCCCGCTGCCTGGCCTGCTTGCTTGCCCACCGGGCTCGTCAGAGCAGGACTTTGCTCTCTCTCTAACCTGGTTGACCTGCCTAGTTGCAGGCGTTCTGGCCCCTCTAGAAGGCTGCCACTGTTGGGCAACTCTGAAGAGCCTCTCGAGCCCACACTGGACCTAGCATGAGGCTGCCTTCCTCCACTCCCCAGTTCCATAGTAGGACTTTCTGTAATTTCAGTACTGTCCCAAAACTCAGTTGCCCCCTCCTTTGAACCAGAGGGTTCAGGATCTGGATTTGGCCCTTCTATCACTTCCCTGTGGAAGTGTCCTTTTCTGGGGACGGTGGCGAAGTTGGGCCAATTGCGTTGATTGTGTGTCAGCAATCTTGCAATGTTTGAGTTATTAGGATGCTCCTGGTTATTCTCCCTGACTGGAGTGCTGAAAAGTGTAAGTGTGTAATGATTATGCCCCCGGGGTGACTCCCTGGCTGGAGTATGCACTGTAGCCTGTGTGCTAGCTGGTTCCCCTGAATTCCTGTTCGGAACACTTGAGGAATCTTGTGATAGGCCATCTGTGGCCTCTCTGTTGGGGCCTAGTTGCTACCAACACCCCTCCCTTTGCCTGTAGGGGTCCCCCTCCCCCCCGGAAAGGAACCAGGAGTCTCTGAAGGTAAGTCCAGTATTGTACACAGCTGGTCGATATGCCGTCACAGGATACGACCGTCATCCAAGGAGACCTCGTAGGACAAAGGACCTGTAACCTTGCAAACTAGAGCAGGAACCCACAAGTGACCTGGCCCATAATTACGGGTCCATACTGGGGCACCCACTTGTAATTGCCTCAATGCCCTGGATTGTGTACCCCTAGGAGGCAATCTGTCCGGGTGCAACCGCTCAAGTTTAGTAGTCAGTTTGTGCCCCCAGCGAAGTTCAGCTGGGCTTCTCCCGTAGAAGCGGAAGGTGTAGTGCGGTAAGCAAGGAGGAAGTCAACCAACCTGTGATGCCAGTCCCCATAGGTCAGTTTCTTTAAAGCATCCTTGGTGATGCAGACCATCCGTTCGGCCATCCCGTTGGTGGAAGGGTGGAAGAGCGCAGAGGTGGCATGACGAATCATGTTGGCCTGTAAGAAAGCTTGGAATTCAGAAGAAGTGAATTGAGGGCCATTGTCAGACACCAAAACATCCGGAAGCCCATGTGCAGCAAAAATCCCCCTCAGTACTTGGATAGTCTTTGCAGTGGTGGGGGAAGAGACAGGTACAACCTCAAGCCATTTTGAACAGCTATCAACTAGGACCAAGAAGAATTGACCCTGAAAGGGCCCAGCGTAATCGATGTGCACCCTAGACCAGGGAGACTGTGTTTCTTCCCTTCTATGCACAGAAGCCTGAGGCATTTCTGGGCGTGAGCGCTGACAAAGGTGGCAAGCATGCACCTTAGCCTCAATTTCCTTGTCTAACCCAGGCCACCACAAGTGGCTGCACGCAAGCACCTTCATTCGTACAATGCCAGGATGACCCTCGTGAAGGGAACCTAAGACCCTAGACCTCATTGAGGTAGGAATGACAACTCTGCTGCCCCACAGCAGACAACCCTGGAAGGTGGATAACTCGTTCCTTTTCAGCCAGAAACTCTGAAACTCAGTGCCTGGACAACTCTCTGGCCATTCAGACAAAACCCAGGATAAGACACGAGAGAGTGTGAGATCTGTGGCTGATTCAGCAGCCACATCCCTGGCGTTTAAAGGTGATTCAGGCAGTGCCTGAATTGAAAGGATGTTGATTGCTGGGGCCGGATCAGCCTCTAATACTTGTAAGGGTAATCTACTGAGGCCATCAGCATGGCCCATTTCTTTGCCAGGTTTGTGAATTAGAGAAAAGTCATAGGCTGACAGGAATATTGACCATCTGAGCATCCTGGGGGAGATGATGTGGGGGGTCTGTTTGTTAGTGGTAAACAACCCCAACAAAGGCTTATGATCAGTGTAGACTGTGAAATGTCTGCCATATAAAAAATAATGGAATTTTTTAATTCCAGCAACAACAGCTAAGGCCTCCCTGTCTATCTGGGCATAATTCCTTTCAGCAGAAGACAAGGTTCTGGAGTAATATGCAACAGGAACCTGAGTTCCATCTGGTCTGAGGTGACTGAGTACTGCTCCTACTCCATAAGGAGAAGCATCACAAGCGATGCACACAGGAAGAGTTTCATTGAAGTGTGCAAGCACATTGTTGGACGTTAGTAAGGCCTTAACCTCATTGAAACTTGCTTCATGTGCCTGTGACCACTGCCACACTGCCTGTTTGTCCAGAAGCCTATGAAGTGGTTCAGCTGCATTAGCCTTGTTAGGAATGAATGAATTATAAAAATTCAAGAGTCCCAGAAAAGCTTGCAGTTCAGCTTTGGACTTAGTCTAGGAGCTTGCATGATAGCTTTTAATTTGGACTCAGCAGGATGAATCCCATTGGCATCAATTTTGAGTCCCAGGAAATCTGTAGAAGGCACCCCAATTTTACATTTGTCCTTTTTAAGCTTGAGTCCTGTTTTCCGGAACCGCAGCAGAACAGCCCTCAATCTCTCAGCTAGATTTTGGGTGGAGTCTCCAGCAATTAAGACATCATCAAAATAGGGGCAAACCCCTGGTATACCCCTCAAAGTATTTTCCATTACACTTTGGAAAATTCCAGGAGCCACGTTTACTCCAAATTGTAGTCTCTTGACTTTGAATGCCCTCCTATGAGTTACAATGGTTTGTGCTACAGCAGCAGCTTCATCAACAGGCAGCTGTTGATAAGCCTGTGCTAAGTCAAGCTTTGCAAAAACACCCCCCCCCCTTGAGGGAGGCCAGAATATGGCTGACTACAGGTACAGGATAGGCATGTTGTTGCAATGCCTTATTGAGAGTGCATTTGTAATCTGCACAGATGCGAATATCCCCATTAGCCTTAAGAGGCGTGACTATGGGAGTTTCCCAAGGACTGGAGTCAACAGGTTCTAAGATTCCTTGCTGAATTAATTTATCCAATTCAGCATCAATTTTCCCTTTTAAAGCAAAAGGTACCCTTCTTGCCTTTACTCTGATAGGAGTGACAGTGGGGTCCAACTTCAAAGAGACTGGGGGCCCTTTGTATGTGCCCAGCTGTGGGCTGAAAACATCTGCAAATTCTTTGCAGACTTCCTGTAAATCTACTGTTTGCATGCTATTGAGCCCTGTAACTTGTATTCCCAAGGCCTCAAACCAATCGAGTCCTATGAGACTCGTGCACTCACCCCCCACTATCAATACATCTAATGGACCTTCAAAATCCTTATACTGTACGTTAAGGGAGGCCTCCCCCTTAACACACACTTTGGAGTTTTGAAAGTCTGTTAGCACTATATTAGAGGGCCTAAGCTTGGCCTGAAAACCATACCAGAACAAATCTTTCTGAATGTGTGAATGGAGATAATTGAAAGTGCAGACCCAGTGCCTAGTTCCATGACCAATGGAACCCCCTTGCAACTTCACCTTAAGTGACAGTTTCTTTTTGAGTGGCTTGTGTGTGCCTGTCCTATAAATGCTTCTTTGTGAAGCACAGAAACCCACCCTGTTTTGGCTGGGGACCCTGATACCTTTCAGGCGCAATTCTTCTCGGGGTTGTACCTTCTGATGGCCCAGACACACAGCTGCTATGTGGCCTTGCTTCCCACATGCTCTACAGATTGCAGAACGGAACTTGCAGTCGGTCCTCTTGTGGCGACCTCCACACCCGAAGCACTTGGGTACAGGTGAAGCCTTTTCTTTGCCTTCCCTCTGCTTCCGTTCTTTGGTTGGGTAGAGGTGATCTACTTCTTCATCAGGTTCCTCTTCCGAGCTTCCTTGGACTCCCTCATGGTGCACGAAAACAGCTTCTGGAGTACTTCTGATAGGCCTCATATTCTTGATTGCCCCACTTGCTGCCTCTTCTGCAGTAACCTCTCTCAAGGCATCTTGGAACGATATATCCTCTTTAGCAAAAAGTCTTTGCTGCACATCTCTGTTTCTCAGCCCACATACAAATCTGTCTCTCAGTCTTTCCTCTAAGTCTTTAAACTCACAATGTTTAGCTGCTCTTCTTAATGCAGCAATGTACTCTTTAGCTGACTCACCAGCCTGTTGATACCTCTGTTCAAAAGTATGTCTCCATGCAATAACAGACAACTTGGGCTGAAAATGCTCTTTTAATAATTTCTTTAAATCTGTGTAGGTAACAGATTCAAGAGGTGCAGGGGCTACTAAGTTTTCAGCAAATTCAAATGCATCTTGACCACAAACACACAGCAGGGTGGTGGCCTTTAAACCCTCTTCTCTCACTTGATTTACTCTGAAATAGTTTTCTGCTCGAGCCACATAAGATTCCCATCTTTCTGGATGTGTAACATCAAACTCAGAAAGTTTCCCTATCTTTGCCATCTTCGGTAAAGCAGGAAGGGTCTATCAGCCAGCTTACCTCCAACGAAGCTGTATTGGCAGGCAGTTGCTGAATTTAATGCCGTTTCCTCGCTGTCTCAGGACTCCAGGGTAAGCTTACAATCTTTTGTGTAATTGTAAGGCAATCCCACCTTTGTCACCAGTGTTGAGTCCTCGGTTAATGGCAATGACGGCGCGAGACATTCTGTGGTTTCAGAAACTCTTTATTGTCTTCTGTAGCCCCTGTTACAACTCTGAGCAGAACAAACCTCTCAGCCTCTCTTAAAGATGATCCCCGGGCCAAAAAGCAACATTTAGGTGCGCGGCGCATTTCTATTTGTAGGTCTTTGTATTTTGTTATCTTCTCCAGTTCTTTCTCATCTATTCTGCTGTCTCCAGGCACTGCCACGTCCACTATCCATACTTTTTTGTCTTTCTTATCGACAATTGTTAAGTCTGGGGTGTTATGTTGCAGGTGCTTGTCTGTTTAAATTCTGAAGTCCCAGAGCAGTTTAATTTTATCATAATTTCTATGACTTTCTCTATTTTATGATCCCACCAGTTTTTGCTTACAGGCAAATGATATTTTTTGCAGATCTTCCAATGCACCATTGTTGCTACTTTGTCATGCCGCTGCTTGTAGTCAGTCTGTGCAATCTTCTTGCAACAGCTTACCAGGTGGTCCACTGTTTCTTCAGCTTCTTTGCATAGGCGGCACTTACTGTCTCTTGCTGTCTTCTCAATTTTGACTTTATATGCATTTGTCCTTAAGGCTTGGTCTTGTGCAGCCAGAATTAGTCCCTCGGTCTCTTTCTTCAATTTTCCTGCTCTTAGCCATTGCCAGGTTTTATTATTATTTGCTTTCCCAGCTATTTTTTCATGTATTGGCCATGTAGTGCTTTGTCTTCCCATGCCTCTATTCTGTTCTTCATTTGGTCTTTCTTTTAGGCCAGTTTGGTCTCTCCAGTAGTCAGTAAGCCTTCCTTTATTATTATCGATCATCGCACAGTCAGCCAGATGTTCAGACTGGATTTGGCATTTTGTCTACCTATCGAGTCCTTACCCAGGACCTGGGATAGGCAGATGTGGATGTTTGATGGTATTACAGATATCGTCGCAGTATGGAAGCAGTTCCTAATAAGGCTGCCTTTTGCAATTGACTAATAGCGAATTTGTCAATTCCAATGGTGTTCAAGTGGTGCTCCAGTTGTTTTGGGATTGCACCCAAGGAGCCTATGACTATTGGTACTACCCTTGCTTGCTTTTGCCACAGTCTTCTATTTCTATTTGTAGGTCTTTGTATTTTGTTATCTTCTCCAGTTCTTTCTCTTCTATTCTGCTATCTCCAGGCACTGCCACATCCACTATCCAGAGTTTTTTGTCTTTCTTATCGACAATTGTTAAGTCTGGGGTGTTATGTTGCAGGTGCTTGTCTGTTTGAATTCTGAAGTCCCAGAGCAGTTTAATTTTATCATTTTCTATGACTTTCTCTATTTATGATCCCACCAGTTTTTGCTTACAGGCAAATGATATTTTTTGCAGATCTTCCAATGCACCATTGTTGCTACTTTGTCATGCCGCTGCTTGTAGTCAGTCTGTGCAATCTTCTTGCAACAGCGTACCAAGTGGTCCACTGTTTCTTCAGCTTCTTTGCATAGGCGGCACTTACTGTCTGTTGCTGTCTTCTCAATTTTGACTTTATATGCATTTGTCCTTAAGGCTTGGTCTTGTGCAGCCAGAATTAGTCCCTCGGTCTCTTTCTTCAATTTTCCTGCTCTTAGCCATTGCCAGGTTGTATTGTTATCTGCTTTCCCAGCTATTTTTTTCATGTATTGGCCATGTAGTGCTTTGTCTTCCCATGCCTCTATTCTGTTCTTCATTTGGTCTTTATTGAAGGCCAGTTTGGTCTCTCCAGTAGTTAGTAAGCCTTCCTGATATACTAATTTCAGTGCATCTTCATCATTCTTCTTCAGATATTCTTCCAAAGCCATTTTTTCTTCTTCAACCATCTGATGTACTTGTAGCATTCCACGCCCACCTATTTGCTTGGTAGATAAAGTCTATCAATGTCACTGCGTGGATGAAGGGCATGATTCATTGTCATTATTTTTCTGGTCTGCCTATCCATTGCTTTTAGTTCTGCTTGAGTCCAGTCCACTATTCCAGCTGTGTACCTAATGACTGGGATTGCCCAGGTGTTGATTGCCCTTATGGTATTTCCTCCATTGTGTTTGGACTTTAAGATCTTCTTCACTCTCTTGATGTATTCACCTCTAATCTTTTTCTTGACTTCAGTGTGCTTGATGTTGTCAGCTTGAAGGATACCCAAGTATTTGTAGTACTCTTCCTCATCCAGAATTATTATTATTATTATTATTATTATTATTATTATTATTATTATTATTATTATTATTATTTCTTTCTGAGGGTTCTGCCATTCTCCTGAGGGGGAGGGGGGAAGGCTCTGTGGTATGTTTTCTGCTTTGCTACAAAGTATCCTTTCTGCTATTTCTGCATACTTACTCTTTGAACTGTCTCTCCCTTGATGTCAACCTGGGGGATGAGAAAGCGGAAGGGAAGGTGCAAAGACTCAACAACCTTTCCACAAGCATGGGAACAGACCCCGTTATCATCTCCATTCCCACAGTGGACTTAACACCTGGGGATTGGCCCATTCAAATTGACTGGATGAATGGCAGTCATCAAGTGGCTTGGAAAATTGAGATGGAGTGGTCGCTTCGCCTTAGTGAAGATGAGGACAACTGACCACCCCATTCCAACTGATTCCTGGAGCAAGCCATTGACATGTTGAGAGTCGCCTTCAATTCCATGAAGGAGGAGAAAGTGGACCCATGCCAGGGCATCGCCAACCCAGGCTCAGCTGAAGGAACAGATGAAGGGGTGGTGAACCAGCAGTCCCAGACCCTTCCACCAGCACCACAGAAGCAGCAGTTGTCACTAAAGCTGCAGCCACCCCAGGCGAGCTGCACCAGCCAACAGTGATGGCCACCAACACAGACAGAAGGAGCATCAGTCCATCTGAAAGTTCCCACCTCTAAGAGTGAAGTACTGCAGGTTTTTCCTGACTCAAGTATTGAACTATATGGAAGAATATGGCCGTGACATACAAAATGATCGCAGTTGAGTATGGATTGTGCATACGACACCATCACCTCATCATCCTCCACCTTCAGAGTTCTGATCTTTTCCAGGAACTCGTCTTCCGATCTTATGGTGGTCTCATTACTGTCCACAAGATGGTTAATCTGGCCGCTTAGCCATTTGGCTAGTCCCAAGGTTGGGGTGCCTTTAAATGAAACAATGGGGCATAAGGGCACTCCTTCCTTATGGCAATCATGGTATTAAAAGATCACCTCCAAGAGACACGAGAACAATGACAGGATCCCCTCCACACTGAGGACTTAGTGCAATTGATAACTTTGTGCCTTAAGACACATTTCACCTTTCAAGGAGTCTTATACGAACAGATTAAAGGAACACCCATGGAGTCAACCATCTCTAGTGTTGTGGCGGAGGCAATCCTACAACAACTAGAAACTGCGGTGATGGCAGATTAGCGCCCTAAATTTTGGGTCCGGTATGTCGATGACACCTTCGTGGTGATTAAAAAACAAGACAAGAATGGCTTTATGGATAAACTGAACTCTGTTTACCCAGACATCTGGTTTACGGCAGAGGAGGAGAATCAAGGGGCCCTCACCTTTCTAGATGTGTGGATTAAACGCCAACCTGATGGATCACTACATACGGCCATCTATCGGAAGCCAACTCTAACGGATAGGATGCTGCATTATAGAAGCAACCATCCAGCAGCACACAAGATTAGCTGCATTAAGACCTTATTTAAACGTGTTGGTTCACATTGCAACATGGACAGAGCTAGAATGGAAGAAAAAAGTTACCTCTACCGTGTATGCAGACGTAACGGTTATCTGACGGAGTTTATTAAATGGCACAGCAGACCACACCGACCACGCGTTGATGCACAAGACAAGGCGACATGCACACAGCCCATACGAATGACCCTGCCTTACATCAACGGAGTATCAGAAGCAACGGCCAGACTGTTTGTTCATGCTGTGTGGGCGTTTTTCTATCTCGATGGCTTCTCTGATTATTCTGTTATTAAAATGTTCAGTTTTGGCAATAGTTCTGGTCTTTTTAAAGTCAATTTCATGTCCTGTAGCTTTAAGGTGTTAGACCAGGGAAATCCAAGACAGAGAACAAGAAAACGGCAAAGCCCTCCTCCCATACATAAAAGGCACTACAGATAGAATCAGCAAGATCCTCAACAAACACAACATCAAGACAGCATTCTGCACAAACAGAAAAATATCCACCATCCTAAGAAACCCCAAAGACAAAATTGAGTTAGAAAATCAAGGAGTATATGAAATCCCATGCACCGCTTGCTCCACCACAAGCATGGGAACAGATCCCATTATCATCTCAGTTCCCACAGTGGACTTAACATCTGGGAATTGGCCCATTCAAGTTGATTGGATGAACTGTTGGATGGGGTTTGCTCGAGACTCTTTTAACCTATTGATCTGAGCGGGAAACCCTCAGATCCTGCCTTCTATGCCTGCTATCATCTTCTCCTAATAAACGTTCCTTTTGGAATGAAACTGTTCCAAGTGTCCTGCTTTCTTGGGATGAGGTTTTGAAGTGGGCCCTGAGAACTGCAGCTACTAATTAGGAACTTGCTGAATGATATTTATTGATTGAAACGTTTATATTCTGCCTTTCCAATCATCATTATAATTACATACAGTTTTCATTCACTGGAACAATAAAAGCTGAACAAATGCAATAAGAAGCAACATGAAAGAAAGTGGGTCATGAACATTCAAGTTCTCCATAGAGAGGTTTGAGAAGAATCAATTAAAAGCAAGATAAAAAGGTTACCCCCATGTATATCACTTTGAAATTTGTTGTGTTATAAATGAGATTTATGTCTAATAATACCTTTTAGGAGCCTTTACATTTCAATCTAAAACAATTTGTAGGAAAAAAAGTCTTCTTAGGTTTTACATTTTGGCCGTTATTCCTACAAAATAGATCAGGTCAGAACCCAATTTTACAAAAACTCTAGAATTATCTTCCTTCCCAGCACTTGAGAAATGTTTCTGTCCTTTTGGTTCACAAGGTGGTTTCTAATTATTTGCTTTAAGGCCATCTTCAGGCTGCCTACATTTACCAAAAGGTATATTGAAGGCTATTCTGATGTATGAGCACTGAAGAGAGGAAACCTCTGTCTTTAGTTAATATTTTTAGTAATTTGTTTCCATTTTATCAAGCATGCATTAGTGTTTTATAGTTCCAGTGTGAATTTTCATAACTTTATTATTAAACGGGATGCTTATAGTAGAGTTCACATTTTACAGCAACATCTAGATTTTGCAGATACAATGAGGGAAAAAATTATTTGATTCCCTGCTGATTTTGTACGTTTGCCCACTGACAAATAAATGCTCAGTCTATAATTTTAATGGTAGGTTTATTTTAACAGTGAGAGACAGAATAACAAAAAAAATCCAGAAAAATGCATTTCAAAAATGTTATAAATTGAGCTTCCGGTACGAGGCGACGGCGATGGCGGCTATCTTCTAGCCGTCCAGCTGGCGAAGTGTCAGAGCCGCGGAGCACAGCGTGCATCAGCTGGCCCGCGGCTCGAAATTCCCTTCCCGGGCAAAGGGAAGGGACAGAGAATGCAGGAATAGAGGTAGAACCCCTGAACCCCCTCTGGATTTATTTCTAGAGGGGGTGAAAGGAGTGTTCCCTCGGAGCTCCTGCTGATCTCCGCCTCCCAGCTGTTTTTGCTTCCTAGGAAGCAAAAGAAACTGCTGCTTCTATCTCCGTGTTTATAGTACTTTGGTGAGTAAATTTTAAACGGACAGAGCAGTTTAAAGGATTTTTGTTTTATAATTTAGGTGTTTATTTTTTTTATTATTTGGTTTTGACTATTTTTCCTTCCTTTCTTTGTTATATTAGTGAAAGGATTTAAGATGGCGTTTTGAAAGTGTCGGAGTTTTTTTCTCCTTTCCTTTTTGTTTTACTTTCCCTTTTTAAGGATTGGATTTTGCTTTTGTTTTTGGCATAGAATTTTTTTTTCTTTTGATTTGTTTGCCTTTTTATTCTTTGGATTTTCTCTGGATTTTCAAGGACTATAGTTGTCTCTTTTAAAAAATTCTTTTTCTTTTTCTTTCCTCCTCCCTTCTTGTGTGCAGGGGAAAGGGAAGTGAGAACTGTGCTTTTTAAAATGGCTTCAAAGAGACAGCAGCCTTCTTCAATACCTAAGGTTGTTTCTTCTCCTATAACTTCTACTGCACAATTACAACAACAATCTAAACATGTACCACCGGCTCAGCCACCACCCTCCCCCCCTTTGCCTGGACTTTCAGCACAAGAGGTTAGAGATATAATGGGAGAGAT